>NW_026912907.1:1834626-2446168 GCF_034315485.1 Pezoporus occidentalis | reverse complement strand
GGCTGGGAGGGCGGTAGGAGGTGGGGGCCCCAGTCTCCGCGGCGGGGCCGAGTCCGGTGCCGGGTCGAGCTCGACCGGAGCGCACCCGACGGGGTGAGTCAGCCGAGTGGTGAGAGGTTTGGCTGCAGGTCTCTGGCGAAATGGACGGTGGCGTATCCAGGTGCTCACGCAAGAGTCGGAAATGGTCACGGCAAGGAACGAGCCTGCTCCGCCATGGACAGACTGGGAGTTGTGTAAAACTGTTGCGCCATGCCCTCCTGTGAGCCTTGTGGGGAATAAACGCGCTTTTTTCTCTTCTTTTTTGTTGTGATCCGGGCAGTAACAGGGTTATGCGGGAAGAATTCCTTTGAGGCTGTAAACCGTGGGATATCTAATAAGGGGAAAGTAGTGGATCCGAATCAACGTTACGACTTCCTGAGATGGAAATGGCAGTGTCAAGACAGACTGGGGTGTGATTCACCTCTCTAGCCATAGACCTTCAATCTTTCTTACCTGGTTTTAGGAGCAGTACCTACTGTTTTCTGTCAGCTGCATGGTGAACTTGTATCCGTGTGGGTGACTTTCACCCTTTAGTATTTCACTTCTGGACGGAAGAGCTGAAATGATTGCCAAGACTTCAGTAACTAAGTTGTTCAACTCTGAGTAGCAACACCATCGTGGTAATGGTCATGTAAGGGTCTCCCTATGTATTTTCTTAATTCATGCAGAAGAAACCATTAGGGGATTAGGTCTAGAACTGGCATACGCTGTGTTTTCCCTTTTTTCAAACTGCAGGCAAGAATTCCAGAGGGGGTTCTGTTTGCTAGGGAAGAAGGGGGGTGGTGGTCAGAAAACCAACGGGAATTTTACCTTCTTACCCTGAACGATTTTCATGTAATCTTCATAAAATTGTCATAGATGATTGCAAATCCGGTTTCTAAAATAGAAAACAGCCCATTGATACAAAGAAAGCCTGTAGAAGGTTCTCAAGGTTCTCATTTTATGAATTCAGAGTTCTGTTTTGAGATTCACAACTCATAGGTGTCCTGGGAGAGAGGAGGAAGGGGAGATGATTTTGCAGGAACATTTGAATCCAAACACAACTGGTGATATGTTTACAGTGATGCTGTTACAGAACCCCGCTTAGAAATTTGGAATAGTTGTGGGTGGCTGTTTATTTCAGATGCCTGGATCACTTGTGTCTTTGCTCTTGGAAGTGGAAGACTGTTTAGTTGGCAGCTCTGATACCAAGTGTGTAACACCAGGATGCTTTTGCTACCTTGTGTTGCACTGGCCTGTGTATTTCATGGCATAAAATGGTGCTGTTGGCTTCCAGTTCCGAACTGAGAGCTTGGAGCAGCTCATGGGGATGAATTTCTGTTGCCATTGTCATACAGGAAGGCACATCCAAATACTGCAGCATTAGCCTGGAGCCCTTCTAGTGTATATGCACTACTTGAAGTGCATACAAAGGCAAAATTATCTCTAAATAATAATCAAGTGTGAAAAAGGGGGAGAGAGTTTGCAAAGAGATTGCCTTTGGTCTTCTGTATTAGAGCATTTTCCAGGCTGCCATGTCTTGAGGAAACTGGTGTATTTTGGTAGGGTTAGAAATCAGGAATAGGATGAGTATGACTTGGCTTCTAGAGTCCAGTTGTCAGGAGCAAGAATCCACATGAGAAAAAAGACAGCAATCTAGCCATGATGAGGGTTTAAAATACCTGTCTTTTTTTCAGCCGTTTAAAGTTTTGGCTACTGAAACTATAACTGCAAAGGCGATAGAGGCAGATATATACAGTGCAATTCCTACTGAAAAGGTGGATGGAACCTGCTGTTATGTAACTACCTACAAAGGTAATGCAACGGTTTTGTGAGTTTTCTCATGCTGAGTAGAAGCCTTGTTTTATGTAGCCTTTGCTTTTGTTGTGAGGTTTACTGGATTACAGCTTTTGTGAATGCAGCTGCCATTGAAGATCTTGACCACGCAGTAATAGTTACCGTAACCATAGGTCCGTGTAGTCTAATGAATGTATGAATTTATGTAGTGTCTTTGGCTGTAAAATAATTTCTCTTGTTGCAAATGAGAATTCATATCTTGTCTTTTATGTACTTGATTTCAGCGGGTATGGTCACCTCAGTAAACTGCTGGTTTTCTTTCTCTGGAAACTCTAGGGCAACCCTATCTGTGGGCTAGGCTGGATTGTAAACCTAACAAGCAAGCTGAAAAAAAGTTTAAACAATTCTTGTATTCATTGGAAGATTGCAAAGGTTGGTGAAGATTTCTTACTTTTTCTTTTCCGATATAAGTTAATCTAGTTTGCAAAGCGGCTCTCATGTAATGCAGGAAATGTCAGTGATCATACTCAAATTATTTTAATGTCACTCTTGAAGAGAACTTTAGAGTCGACTGGGGAAGGAGATAGCAAAAGTAGTGCAGTAGGTGAGATAAGGGCTGGCATGGTATCGCCAATGGGTGGCAATGCCTGTGGGAACGTGGAGAGCTCAGGAGTGTGTCTGAAATTCTTGTCCACCAGTGCATGCAGTGTGAGAAGCAAACAGCATGAAATGGAAGCATTGGTTAGCTCCCAGAATTACACTATCATCGGTATTATTGATACTTGACGGAATGAGTGGCGCGATTGGAGTGCTGGGAGGGAGGCCTACAGGCTGTTTAGGAGGGATAGAGAGGGCAGGTGAGGTGGAGGTGTTGCACTGTGCATGAGGGAAAGGTTTGACTCTACAGTCTGTATGGTTAGTAGGTGATGCAGTTGTGGAGTAGGGGAATGGAAAACAAAGGAGATGTTGTAGAGGGGTGTCTACTTCCAATAGCCCAGCCAGGATGCAAGCAGCAGTAAGTTATTTCATAGGCAATTAGGAGATGTTTCCGGATCGGTAGCCCATGTCCTTGTGGGAGGTTGCGATTTCCCAGAGATCAGCTGGGAATATCATACTGCTGTGATGAGCAGGTCTTGGAAATTCTTGGAAAGTTTGTAGGAGGTAACTTCTTGTCACAGGCATTCAATGAGCCAACTAGGAAAGGTGCCCTCCTAGACTTGCCGTTTGTGAATAGAGTAGGACACATGGGGGACATGGTGGTAGGTGGCTGTCTTGGCTACAGTGATCATGTAGTGGTTGAGTTTAAAATTTTCAGAGCAGTAGGAAAAAAGGACAGCAGAGTTGCTATCTGGACTTCAGGAGAGCAAACTTTAAGCTGCTCAGGGAGTCACTTAGCAGAGTACCCTGAGAATCTGCTTTTGAAGGCTTGGGAGCCCACAAGTGCCAATCAGTCTTTAAGAACTACTGTTTAGAAGCACAGGAGCAGGTAGTTACACTGGGTTGTAAGTCAAGCAAGAGGGGCAGAAGACCGGCTTGCCTGAACAGGGAACGTCTTCTGGAGCCGAAGAGGAAAAGGAAATCCTAGATCTCTGGAAGCAAGGTCGGGCTTTGCTGGAGTATTAGAGGGACATGGTTTGTATATCATAGAATTGTAGGGTAGTTAGGGTTGGAAAGGACCTTAAGATCATCTAGTTCAAACCACCCTGCCATGAGCAGTGACACCTCACACTAAACCGTGTCACCCAAGGCCTTGAACACTGCCAGCGATGGAGCATTCACAGCTTCCCTGGGCAACACATTCCGGTGCCTTAACACCCTTACAGTAAAGAACTTCTTCCTCATATCCAATCTAAACTTCCCCTGTTTAAGTTTTAACCCGTTACCCCTTGTCCTGGCACTACAGTCCCTAATGAAGAGTCCCTCCCCAGCATCATTATAGGCCCCCTGCAGATACTGTCAGGCTGCTATGGGGTCTCCACGCAGCCTCCTCTTCTCCAGAAAAAAAAATTATGCAGGAAAAAGACACGAAGGGCCTCAGGTGAGGGAGCTAGTCCTGTTAGGGCAGGACCCCTCCTGATCATCTACCAAAAAGGTCTTGGGAGTTGGGAAGTCTGCACTGACTGGAATCTAGCCAGTGTTACTCCAGTCCTCAAAAAGGGCATGAGGGAAGACCAGGGAACCTACAGACCTGTTAGTCTAATGTTGGTTGCAGAAAAAATTATGGGGAAGATTCTACTTGGTTCTGTTGAAAGTCATTTAAAGAATAATGCAGTCATCTGGCACAGTCACATGGATTTACAAAGGCAAAGTCCTGTTTAACTAATTTGGTATCCTTCTATGATTAGGTCACCTGCCTACTGGATGAAGGGAAGGTGGTGGGGGTAGTTTTTCTGGACTTTAGTAAGGCTTTTGATACTGTCCCGGACAGCATCCTTCTGGATAGGTTGGCTGACTGTGGGAACTAAGAAGGTTCACAGTGTGCTTGGTGAAGAAGTAGCTGAAGGGCAGAGCTCCCAAGGTTGTAGTGAATGGGACTGCATTTGGCTGGGGACTGGTCACCAGTGGTGTTCCTCAGGGCTCAATTCTACAGTTCTGGTTGACAGCAGCATTCCCTGGCAGCCCAGAGGGCAAACTGCATTCTGGGGTGCATCAAACCAGCATAACCAGCTGGTCAAAAGAGGTGATTATCCTGCTGTATTCAGTGTTGGTGGAGCCTCACCCTGAATCCGGTGTGCAGTGTTGGGCCCTAGAGCTTGAAGGACATTAAGGTCCTTGCATGCGTTCAGAGGAGGGCAACAGTGGTGGTAATGGGGCTGGAAAGAAGGTACTCTGAGTGCTTCGGGCTTGTTGAGTTTGCAGAAAAGGAGGCTGAGTGTTGATATGTTTTCCTCTCTACAGCTTCCTGAGGAGGGGAAGTGGAGAGGGTTTAGACATTAGGAAGCTTTTCTTTACTAAGAGGGTGGTCAGACACTGGAAGAGGCTTCCTAGAGAGGTGGTCAATGTCCCAGGCCTGTCACTGTTCAAAAGGCATTTTGACGATGCCCTTAACAACAACAGCGTGCTTTAAGTTTTGTTCAACCCTGAATTGGTCATGCAGTTGGACTGGATGATTGTTGTGGGTCCCTTCCAACCAAAATTCTGTTCTGTTTTGTTCTGATTTATCTTGTTCCACTTTAAATACAATGTTGGCTATTTAGATGCCTATTTCCACTTCTTAGTTTTGAACTTTTAAACTACACCATCCTAATTGTAGCTTGCCTGAGTGTGCCAGATTTTAGTGCTTGTACTAATTGGGACTACTGCCTGTAAAACAAAGTTTAGATCAGTGGTATTTTAATAGTTGCATTGAAAGACGATCAAAACGTAAAATTGGCTAAGAGTTTGCCAGGAACTAAATGTCGTACTTATACATCTAGAATTTGCTTGGAACATTGAGGAGGATTTCAAGCCTGTTCCAGATACCTGGATTCCAGCAAAGGACATAGAGTTTTCTAATGGCAATCCCTTGCCTGATGAGAACGGACATATGCCAGGTACTTAAGATGCAGAATGGGTAAAGTGGGTGGGGGGAAATCCATTTTTGAAGTTAATTAGAATTAGTTGTAGAGTAAAAAGTAGTAGTTAACCTATTCAGAGAAGAATTGCATGTCATTCATTCAGTGTCTAGAAAGGCTTTGTTCTTCTGACACAATGAAAATAATTGCAGTTTGCTGTACAGTCTTACAGGGCTTCAGCTGAAGGCATAGTTGTCCTGTTTGCATTCCTCTGACATTTTTCTGAGACACAACAGAGTTTCTCTTGTTACTCTTTCTGTTCGGAATTAATGGTGTGTATTGTTGGTTTGGGTTTTAATGCATGTACAGTTCTACTACGTGTTTGATAACTTCAGGTATTTACTTTGGTAAAATGAAATGTTTTCTCCTAGGTTGGGTGCCTGTGGAGAAAAATAGTAAGCAGTATTGCTGGCACTCATCCGTTGTAAATTATGAGGCTGAAATAGCACTGGTATTGAAACACCATGCTGATCCAGGGCTTCTGGAAATCAGCCCGGTGCCCTTATCAGAAATTTTAGAGCAAACCCTGGAGCTTATTGGGACTAATATTAATGCAAATCCGTATGGTAAGTTTCTATGGTCTTTTCTTAAATACTTTCCTATTTGGTGATATTTTTGAGTTAAGTCAATGCTTTTTTTTTTCTTTTCTTTTTTTTTTAATAAGTTTTTTTAAAAGTTCCAAGTTAGCAATGTAACTTTTTTAGAAAGGAGAGAAAGGGCTGCCTCAAAAAACACCCACCCAGAAATGCTCGCCTCAGAAAGCTGAGTTTTTACGAAACTATGTCTATTAAACCTGTTTTCACCTGCGTGTTCTTCAGGAGTTACTAGAAGAATGCTTTGCATTACTCTTCAGTTGTTTAAAATGTTACTATTAAAATACTAAAATATTTAAGATTGTTTGTTAGTGTCTTTTCTTGACTTTTTTTTTTCTTGCTCTTTTGATGTTCTTTATCGCATTAAAGCAGAAAATGATTGCTTGTTGTTTTTTTTCCTGTAAAGTCATAAATTGTAATTTTTTAATTATAAAATCTTATGAATACTTTTTTAGGGAAATGTAATTTAAGCTAAATTTTGGTTGTGGCTTCTCTGTAAAATCCTTACAACGACAAAAATAGGTATGAGCACAACTGATTTCTGAGCGTTGCTGTTAGGGTAACTTGCAAGGACAGATAGGAAAAATAGTAGTATCTGGTCTAAGCATTTTCTCAGAATGTAAAGGAAATGCAACACAAAAGTTTAATGGCTGTATTCTTAGATGGAGGCTTACATTGAACGGTCTGCGAAGCAGCAATGCAGTTGTTAACAGCCTGGCTTAAGTATTAATCTATATTCATAAGAAAATATATAAATAAAAGGTTACATGAGGAAGAAACAGCTACATTTGGTACTTAAAAGTGCGTATTTAACTGTTCCCTTAAACAGTTCTCTTAACTGTTACAGAATCTAATAAAAGTCTACCTTTAATAGTGCTTTAGATAGCCATAGTAACAAAAGTGAGGAAAATCTTAACACACGTAACTAGCAGCAGTTGTTTTTTTTTTTTCTCTTAACGTAGGATTAGGAAGCAAGAAGCAGCCTGTACATCTTCTTGTGCCACATGGAGCATTTGAAATAAAGAATCCGCCCCCTTTGAAACAAAATGACATGCTATCTTGGTTTGAAGGCTGCAGTGAGGGTAAAGTGGAAGGAATTGTGTGGCACTGCAATGATGGGTGTTTAATCAAGGTAAATATATATGTGGGCATGGGGGAAGCAGTAGAGTAATTCATACGACTTCAAGTGAGGTATTCACTTCTTGTCTCGCTTTCCGAATTCTTTAGTAGTAATGTTCTCCGAGCAAGTGAGATGACAGTAGAATTAGTCAAGACAGTGGATCACTACAGTGACAACATATTAAACTTTTTCATTATCTACATTATGCTAATAAGGTAATTGAGAACATAGTGTTTTCTTGCCTCTCGGTATAGGAATCACTCAACATTTTAAAGCTTCGTTTCTTTATCTTAAAAATTCCTTTCTTGTAATGTTGACTTACAGAACAAGTATTGCTAATAAGAATGTGGGTTTTGATTAACTGGCAGGTTCGTATTTTTTGCTGAAGCTCTGGATGACACCTTGGTTCTGGTTTGTCTTGTGCTTTGCTGTTACTCGTGTTACTCAGATAACTGCTTAATGATTCTAAGTGCCCCCGTGCAGAGATTTTCGAATGAAAGGACATGCACACCCGCACCTCCCTGCAAGTTGGAACTGTTGGGCTACTATACCAGAACCTCTAAGCTGATTTTACTTCTTTCTATTTTAGCTCCATCGCCATCATCTTGGCTTACGCTGGCCACTTGCAGAGACATACCTCAATTCTCAGCCGGTTGTAATTTCTTTTAATAGAGCTAAATATGACTGTGACTTTGAACCACAGAGTTTGTTTCACCATTTTTCAAACTTGAATGGTCAAAGATTTGACAGACTCCAAGATATCAAGTTTGATGCTTGATATGGGTTTTATGAGCTACATTCCTCCTGCGTCTACCACAGAACTCTTTACAAATAATCTCCTATCTCGGGCAACAGCCTAGGTACTGCGTGCAATGTTAAGTTTTTCCTAAATGACTGATTTGATGTAGCGAGAGATCCAACATCCAGAGCAGAGATCTAGCTTTTAGCATGTTTATTTTCAGTTCGGAAAACTTCTTAACTTTTGAATCCATTTCTGGAAACTGTTATAAGTTAAGTGTCAGAAGCATACTGTAAAGGATGTATTTCAGGTGGGCCCATAAAACTGCATTTTTTATTTTTTCTAAGTTGTAGCAGTTTGCTTTGGTGGAAAACTTTTAAATACCAAAACACCATTAGATTGGTTGAAATACTACTATAACTTTATTTTCAATTCTTTGTTCTTGGATTTTCTAAAATTTGAGGTAAAAACAGTCAGGGATGTAAGCACAGGTAGTCAGCACACTGACCCTGAGTCCACAGTTAAGGATGATAGCGCGAGACAGCAGAATGAATTGCACGTTTTTACTGATCTGGAACTTGGCAGACTTGGTACATTTTAAGAGTTTTCTTGACTAACAGGGTAAGTCCAAGGTTTCAACTTCACTTAACACCTGTGTATAACTCAAATTACTGTTCTGAATTAACATACAGTATTGCAAAGGGGCTGGGAGAAGTAAAACTCATTTTTGACTGGTGTATATAAATACTGACCATAATCTGTTGACTAATCCAATTCTGTGCTCTATGTGCCAAACTGTTGCAACTTTAATAGACTTGTATTATTCCAAGATAAAAAACAGATAAAATAAATATGATGAAATTGCCCCAGAATTTATTTACTGTATTAATACTGAGGACACTAAACACTAGCCTAATCAACAGAAACATTGCCTGGACTATCCCCTTGAATGCCAAACTCTTCAGAAAGCTGCTTTAGTTTCTCTTCTAAGATAATATTTTTTTTAACTTCTTCATTGTAGTTATATTTCAGATCTTCAATTTCTTCAAAAAAGGAAGGGCCATAGTTTTCTAGTTCTCTTCTCAGCGTTTTTGTTTCTTCCTGTTAAAAAGAATGAAGGAATACACTACCTTTATCCGGAACTTGGGAAATACATGTCAACAACTTAAGTGGTAAATGATGAGATAATAATAAGCATGTTCTCTAGAGACACAAAACTCTGCCCATGAACAACACATTCACTAACAGCAAACCGGGCTTCGTAAACATAATGCTCAGAAATTGACTTTGCCATTAGATATTAGTTTAGATATTAAACAACTCCTCCTAGGTAACCACTGTCTCATTGTCTTGCCCAGGATGATCTTTGCAACTCACCCTTAATTGCTGTTTCTCCAGCTCAGAGGCTTTCAACTGTGTCTGGAGGTCAGCTGCTTCCATTAACCTGTCACTTTTATCCTTCTGTAAAATTTCATTCTGTCCTGCAAAAGTAATGGTAATTTGTTACAAAATTTAAGGTAATGAAAAACAATGATACGAGTTATCTTGTCACAGTAATTCTGCATCCCCTGAAAGCTGAACAATTTGTAACAGTGTGTAAACCCAATGGGGATCAACAACCACCAAAAATTCAAGTCACTTGGGCTTTAGTTCTTATACAAATTAAGTGGGTGTGTCTGGCTCCTATAACTGAATGCAATGCTCCCATTGCCAGTCCTGCATTCAGTTTCTCTGAGTTAAATGCAGGAAATTTGGCAATAACGTAGTGTAAGGATCTTGTTAACTATATTCATAATTTCAGAAAGGGTTAGTTTTTCTTTTCCCAGTCATACGGCAACGTGCTGCTCTATAGTGCTCTGCTTTTCCCTTGGGAGTCTTAAACTATTTGCAGAGCTGGTATCTGGGAAGAGATGAATAGAATTCTATGGCAGCTTCCAACCCAAGGCAAAAGGGGTAAGCAGGAGGATTTCAGTGAATGACTGACACAAGAAGTCTTTTGAGGTTTATAAAGCAAAGCGATGAACTGTACATCCTCTTGGAAAGGGAAATCTGACAAATATTACGAGCTCTTGTTCGTAAGATCGTAAAAGTCTCCGCAATTAGTTAACACTTCTCTATAAACCGCTTGTGAAAGTAACTCCAAAATCCAGGACCTTAATTTGCTCCAGTTTACGCTACTCTGTAATTCACATAATTCACATAATTCTGTAGGTTTATTACCATTTTGCACATACATTTTAACCTATTTTTACTTAAGGCCCCAAATACAGGAGGATCATCATTTTAGTATTGAAAACGATTACCAGCTGCAGAAACTTCACTTGTGCATGTGTGCATGTGGTGCTTATAATCTTCCACCTGCTGAGCTAGTTCTGCTTTGTCTTTCTCTAATCGGTTATTAGTTAATCTGGAATATAAAACATTTTTAGAATAATTTTTAAAAACTGTTAAACTATTTTAGAATATAAAATATATAAGTAAAAATCGCGGTGGCCGTTTCCTGATTATTCTCATGTATATTGGCTGAATTATTTATTTAGGTATTTAAAGAGTACATTACCTTAAAAGCTGAAGCTCCCTGAAAAGGCTTTGCTCTGTCCTTGTACCTTCAGGAAACTGTTTGAGAAGCTCAATCTTAAAAGAAAAATTAAGAAAGTTTTACTCTTGAAACAGTATCCAGAGGTAATACAGTTCAGATGGAGTTCTCTTTGATACCGAATTAGAAAAATGAATGAAAATAATACTAAGGACATAACCAAGTACTAGATCATCAGAGTGTTCATCTACTGACAGTTTTCACAAAGCTAATTACCTACAGAGGGGTGTAGCCTCTTCAAGTGCTTTTCAGTAGAGGATGCAGGAGCAAAAAATCAGAGACTATACGAGCAAAAAATACAAGACTATATATTTGAATGAAGTGACAGTTTATGAACTCTCCTAAGGCTATGGTCAGTGATAGCCGTTTGTTCTATTATTAACTAAAATGATAAGGATTTGTTTGGTTGTGTTTATTTTTTTTTTAACAACCATCAATCTCTTGTTTCTTTTTAATGTAGCTACCCTTGACACATCTCTTCATCAGTATTTGAGACACAAAACAAACTGGGAAGTGTGTTGCTCCACAGGAGTATCACATAATGAAATCATTTTCTCTCTGTGTTAAGTTTGCTGCTGTTGTACACTTCCTGTTAATAATCTGACTTTAGAAAAGGAAAACCAAACACAAATTAACAAAGTTTTTTTTTTTTATAGCACTCAATTCCAAGTTCTATTTATTGAATGCTTTCGTTGCCTACAGAAAATATATGACTTCCTATAGTGGAAGTTGTGTGTTTGATTCGTTACAACAAGAATGGCCAGTACAAGATGCCTGGGGAACAAAACCCTGCACGTATTAATAAATGAGAGGATGGAAGCTAACCTAGGTGGGTAGTCCTAGGGCTGCATCTGCCAAGTACTTAAAAGCCAAAATTTGGTACATCTTTTCAAAGGTACCAGAGTTTAAAATTTATCAACTCTTCCATGTGTGAAATAATGTTTGTATGACTTATTAGGGACTGCATATTCAGAGGCCATATTGGTAATAGGCATGAAGATCCATACCCTTTATGGTGGCAGAGTTAATCAGTCCCCCCAAAAAGACCTGGAAGAGGTAAGTTCCTCCAGCAAACTCACTCCTGCAGTGGAACAAGCTAGAAAGATTTTATTTGAAGCATCTGTACCTACATGTGATCAATGAAGCTATCATTAAAAAAAACAAACAAACAAACCAACAACAAACACATGGAAGAATACAATAGAAAAAAAAAAAATCCCCTAAGACTGCAAGTCAGAAGTATATGTTGATAATCTGTAGTAAACCTCATTAATGGCTAAAACATGTAAATGTACAGGTACAGCAACCAGGGCTGAAAAAACCCATAAAAGCATGGATCAGAGAAAAATAACAAACCAAACTCTTCCCATATAGATATTAGAAAGAAAGAAATATTAAGCAATTTATTCTCAGAGTCATCTGGCTAAATTTTACTCACTTGTTCTTTTAGATCTTGTAAGTTTTTATCAGCATTCTGTTCACGTTCTGTTGCTTCCTGCAGCAGCCGTTTAAGGTCAGTAATGCTTTGGGTTTTTTTAGCAATATGCATTTCCATTTCCTTTATCTTCGTTTCGTGCATCCTGGTAGTATTTTTATTTAGAGAAAGATAAGAGCAGAAGCTAATACTTTTGCAGAAATAGAGACTAAAATATCTGTGGGAGATTAAATGCCATAAAATACACTCTACGTTTGGGGCATTGGTCTTAAAAATAAGTGAGCTGAAAGAAAAATGCATTTTTAATCTTAGAGTAAAGGCTTTTGCAAGCGTTACACCTTTGTGGATCTTACTTAGTGTCTGTACTTTACTAAAGGGGGACTGAAATCTTTTTACTCTATTACACGTGAACCCTAAACTACCTCCTGCTAAAAACATGCACATCTGTTATTGATACAGCATGCGCATGGGTTGGGTCTTACTTCAGTGTCGTATCCTTGATTGATTGAAATAAATTAATGTACTGAGAAAGGGCTAATACAGATACAGAAGATGAAGTTTCCAAAGACAAAAACATTCTGCAAGAACTTCCGTTTACCCTGGAGTAACAGTAGTTGGAAGAGGATTCTGTTTCGATTTGAGCCATAGAAGGCTACAAAAAGGTTTTTGTAGAATCATTGAAATGTTGGCTGGAAGGTACCTCTGGAGATCACAAGGTCCAATCTCCTGTCTGAAGTGGGCTTTCAGATACCACTGTGATCTACGTCTTGCTACCAGCTGAAGAGCCTTCCAAAGGATCACTTGGATGATCCCCCTGTCTGCCCTTCAGACACCTTCTACTATGACATCCATACTTTGGAAGATTTGCTGGTGGGGTGGACTGCATGTTGAAGTGACCTGGTGAGCTCCTTTAGGCTAGTAATGTCTCAACCTCAGTCACTTACTTTAAAATCATCTTAAAGTAAACGCAAATAAAAGTTTATTCACACCACTTGAAATAGACAAGCACAATTAAGCATAACCATATATTTTACACCTACCTACCTACCTGTCTACAACTATGATCTATGTCAGCTTAACAGAACTAAGTAGAAATGTTTTTGAACAGGTGGAGAGCTAGAAGAAAAACTATGTTCAAACCACTGAGCTGGCACACTAGTTACTAAGGGCCTACCATCTTCACTGCATGTTCCTGTCTTCCTCCTCCAGTGGCTGGCAGCCAGTTTTGCTTTCCTTCCTTATGCTAAATATGGCTGTCACTGACCTTGCGTAGGGACATTTTACCTCACTACATGGTTAGGGGGAAGGTTAGGAAGGAAGAAAAAAAAAAGGACAGCTTTCTGAAGTCTCAGTGAAGTAAAATGGCTCAGCAGTATGGCAGAGACACACTAAATCTGCAAGGGATCCTGTGGGAGTACAAGGCTGGGCATCAGCAGAAAGATTGTTCAACACTGTTACGACCTAGGATGAAATCAGACAGGCTTCTCCTGTCCAGGTGATTTTCTGCCCTAATAATGTGGCTGTCAGAGGTTCTGGTTTTGTAGATATCTTCCACTTCTGTTTACAACTATTAAATAGTACTTTTTGCAACGTCATCTTATGTCATCCTGAGATCATCCATGACTAAGTACTTCTTCCCCAGATTTGCTCCCTTCCATCCTTAGGCAGGACACAGGCTATTTATTTATTTTAATGGCACATGCATTGTTTTGTTTTCGTGTCCTTTTCTGAGTTACAGCAGTACATGAGATAATATCCAGTTAAAAATTCTTGCCTCAAGAGGAGTAAAATTCTCATTCCTCTTCTACTTTGATGAATCCACACACGTGTATTTCATGTGAATGTATCTTCTATCAATCTTTATTCTGTATCACTCTAGCGTGACATGTAACTAGCATCTTTCTTTGCAGCTCACGACTGAAAGGGGTGTTAACAGGAATGGTCTGGGGGTGACTGTTTGCCAAAATCATTACTTTAAAACAACTGATAGGTAATGTGCAGATAACTTACTGGTAAAGAGTTACAGACATTTACTACCAAACAAAACGTGATTTTTGATGCTGATCTCAAAGTCTGAGTTTTATCTAAAAATCTGGAAATGGTGGTTTACACGCTTCAAATAATATATTGAAAAAGACAATCCAGTGCCAGTCTGTCAGTTTTTCTCCCTTCTTCTACAGATAACAGAACCAGCTGGCTGACTGCAATTAGCCTTCAGAACACACACACCAGGGAGCATCAGCTATGCCTATATGCCCCAAGGAATGTAGAAATCCAGTGTGTTTCCTAACACAACCTCTGCACATTGACATGGTTAAAACCTAGATTCAAACCCAGCCAAGCTGGGAAAAGCAGGTTCCTGACTTACAGTTTTTGTTTTAGATTATGATCCATGCGGTAAGGTACTGGAAAATTTCTAAGCTCAGCAAAGACGCTGACATTCCACAAAGCACAAATACAATGCATTTAACCAGCAAGGAACACAAAATACTTCCTTTACCAAAACTATCCACAAGCCTACAGCTAATCTGAAGAAGGGAGATAAGTCGCTGGCTACTCTGTACAAGCAGCTGACAGGCCAGTATTTAAGGACACCAGATCTCTGCTGGACCTTTATACTGATTCTACATATTGATATATAATCAGAAAATAAAATACTGATGATACTAAACTATCTTCAAAAGAAGAAAGAAATTATGAAAATTCAAGCCTAATTTGTTTGCTAATATTTAAAGAGAAATTATCTTCCTTACTTCATTCTCAATTCCTACCTTGTTACAATGGGCTTCCAGGTTTTGCTGTCAGCTCCATCAATTTGGCTCTCAGCCAAATTTAGCCTCTTAATGGTTTCCTCCAGCTGCCCTGTTAACTTCTCATTTAATACCTCCAAGTTATTCTTTGCTATTCGTAGCTTCTCTCCATTGTCGGCTTCCTATTGTTCAATAAAAACAAAAGTTTACGGAATACTTAACCTAACGAAGCTCAGGATTATCTGAAGTGACGGTGGGATAGGGTCAGTGCTGATTTAGAGGAAAACTACCTACAAGATCACTACTGCTATAACTTCCAAATTCTGTCTTTGGCTGCTCCCTGGATGTCTCCCCTCCAATTCTATCGTAGCAATAGCAGTTCTTAGGGAAAGTGTCCAATCCATATCAACCATTAAAAATATATATAAATACACTTACCACGACCAGTAACTAATGGAAATCAAGGGATGCATTACAATGACCATACCTTTTTCAGTTCTTTACGCAGCCTCTCGTTTTCAGTAATGACTTTTTCCATTCCTTTGGTTTTAGAGTCATGACGCTTACTCAGCTGGTCCCCCACCTGAAGTTTCATCTTTTCCATTTCAGACTAAATATCAAACAGTTTCTTAAAATACATATGCATTGCTTAGTAGAAAATATCACATCTCCATTTTTAAAGCATGGCATAGTGACAGCTACCTAGCACAATGAACATAACATTTAATCATGTATTTAAATATATCCTTAAGGCACAGGGTGCCATTACATAAAACATGCAGTACAATGAAGTTCTGCTTTTCTATTCTACAGCCTTCATATTTGGTATTCTTAAACCACTTTTCTGCCAATCGATACCAGTAACAGGCTTGCTGTTTCATTTTCCTACTAACTTGCACGCTAACCGGCTATCTGAATATAGTTGCTGGAAAGATATCGGTACCTTTAGCTTCTCATTTTCCTGTTCAAGACCAAGTAATTTCTCATTAGAAACCACAGCTGGAGTTTTTTTCAGATCCTCATTTTCTCTTTGGACTCTCTCTACAACCTTTTTCATCAAACCAATTGTTTTTTCCAATTCTGCAACTGTCTTTCCACTTCTACCAGCCTATAGAGAGGAAAGAAAAAAAGTCAAAGGAAGTTAACAGTTCATCTTAACATTCTGAGATACTCCAAATGTTATTTTATCACTTATTTCCCCACTGCAATGTCTCTTTATAAAAAAAAGTTATATTTTGGTGTGAGTTGAGCCCTGAAGTTTCTTGCATACTTAGCTCCTCAAAGTCAAGACAGCAATTCCTTCATTTTCTGTGTTACTCAAGAAAGCTGCAGTTAGTCTCGAAATCTGCTGTGCTTTATGAACTAGACTGAAACATCAGCAAAATAAATCGAAGTACTACTTTATTTTTTAGCTTTCTTGTAGAGCAATTCCCTCATCCAACAGACCATGCAACTGCTTGAATGCTAATACTGTCTGAAGGAAAATAAACTTCTGCTGGATTAAAGTGACAGGAATAACTACATTTTAAAGCATAAGTAAATCTCCCTTTTCCCAAGGCATATATTCTCCTTGCAGAGTGATAAATAAATAAATAAATTGGGGGGGGGGGGAAGAAGCTTGTAATTTCTTCATTTTTCTTCTTTCACTATGTTCCTTTCTGAGGTAGGAAAGTTTGTAAAAGGTCTTCACATGCATTTATTTTCTCATCATCTTTGTAGTGACCGCTTTCCTCAGCTGTTTCTTGTTCTGGGCCCAAGTATCTCCTTTTCTTTCTACAGAGGTAACAAGCACAGTGTTGTGCAAATCAGGGAGAATTCTAGTCCCTGGAGTAAAACATACAGAGCAACAAAGTTCTGGAAGTAAAAATGACCTATTCTTTCTTCTCTAAAATAACTGTAGAGATCAGGAGATTTGTGTTTGTTGGTATACAGTGGAGTTAAAGAAAACCCCCTGTCAGATCTTGGTGCCTGAAAAGGGAGGAAGATTTAGAATCTGCTCAGACCCTTTGCATAAAACACTTTTATAAACAGAATTTGCTTATCCAGAAATGACCACTGTATAAGAGATAGGCAGATACACAAGCAGTCCATGCAAAGTACAAGTAGAAGAATGAGAACTATACAATCTTTTTCAGGTACCCAGAAGGAGTACTCAATTCTCCTTGTATAGTGAAAGAGCTACAAAAGGCACTGAAGAGATTTTACTGTCAGCCTCCTTTAACAGGTCATACAAATAGTTTGGCAAGTTAGTGGCAAGGGAGATACTGGGAACTGCTGAAGCATTTTTTACCTGATTTCTGAAATACTGCTCTATTAAAGTAGTTGACAAGAGCGAAGGTAAAATTTAATCTCATCATCTTGCATAACACCTCAGACGACACACTAACAATAACTTAGGCTTTCTAACATCTGTATCAAATCAAAATTAAATAAAAAGGCAGTTGGTTAATTTTCAATATTAGGGCTTTGAAAACAAAATGTAAAGAGAAATCAATTTTTCCCATGGCAATGGCACTTTAATGAAACGTTGCTTTTTTTTTGTATTTTGGTTTCATTTAGTTACGATGAAAAATGCTGTTAACAATACTCACGCCTCTAATGCTGCCCAAACCTGCTTTCTCTTTCTTGATCACATTTCTTTCAAGTAAAAAAAACCATAAAAAACTTGAACATTACAGTTGGTTTACTTTGAAAACAAAATGTAAAGAGAAATCAATTTCCCATGGCAATGGCACGTCTCGTCATCTCTACCAGCCATTCAACCTTCTCATCTTCCATAAAACCATAAAAAACTTAACATTATGTACAGGAAAAATATAGATTTCTTTCTAAGCAATCCCCTAACTTTATTCAGGGCAAAGGGGACTAAAGGTAAAAAGATGTTACCTTTAGTCTTGGCAAATCTTTATTGGCCTGCTCGAGCTGGAACCTTAGCTCAATGTTTTCAGACGACAGTCTTAAATTTTCCTTTAAAACTTCTTGTTCTCTGTGGTATTGATCGTCTGATCCCATTCCTGGTGTCTTGAGGAAACAGGGAAAAAAAAGTGGTAATGCACTAGTCATCGTATCAGTTGTAGCTGATAAAAAGCAACAGAGAATTACTGTTTTTCAGAGAAATAAAACAAATGACAGTTGTATTTTCATCTAATTTGCCCTGACTTTAACTCCTTCTCTCACATCTTCTAAACCTGCTTAACCTTTAAGGGAAGTTTACAAACCAGTCTAAAGCGCTAAAAATTTTGTGAAACCAAAATTAACTCTCAGACTACTGGGAAGAAATAAATGTCAAAGTCTAAAAGACACAAAAGCTACTGAGTGTAGTAAGCTATGACACTACCTAGGAACAGCATCTAATACTAAGGATGTATTCTGACACGTTTATTAAATAGTACATATAGCATAAGGAATTTCACTTAGACAGGTCACAGAGCAAGTCAGGAAGCACAGTACATTACTAGTTTTTAGTCTCTAAGTTCCTACAATCTTAAATCTTTATTTAGGGAGGCTAGTAATTTCTATTACATAAAGAGTGCTTTGCATGCCTTACATTGCCAATTCAAATCAAAAGTATATGTAAACTATTACACCAGACTAGTAAGGAGTGAAAGTTTTTGATGATATGATAATCAGCAGGTTTTGCTCATATAATTATGGAATTAATTAACCATATAATCAATTAATCAAAAATAATAATAGGAACAAAGTATATGGTTAATTAAAGCATATTTTTTTTCTTACTGCGTGTAATAATACATTGTAAGTCTTTCAAAGAATGAAGGTCATCAACTACCTGCAGGTATCACTGGTGTTCTCTGCAAACTTGCTGTACCAAAATTTTAGAGTTGACAGTAGTTTACACGTGAGCTGTAAACTAAGGTTTACAGCTTAAGCTGTAAGGTTTAAGGTTTGCTTTATGGATTTGCCTAAGGTTTCCTTTATGGATCCATTGGTGACTACTTTAACATCCCTGCCGAGGATGCATAGGAAAGCACTCCATTATCTAGATCAAACAATTCTATTTCTACGTAATTTATACAGAAGAAATGCTAGTGGACTGCTAGAGCATCAGACCTCAGGCATTTCACAAAGTTCTGCGGTTGTTTCAAGCCCCTCTGTACCACTTTGGTAAGTTTCATGTTTATCCTCTGCAATGCGTTCATTCATTTCATTATTCACATTTACTTTTAATGCTTCATAGTCATTAGCCTGATTAGAAGGTTCCCCTGCATCAGACAGATTGCAGCTCATTCTGTCAGTATCAGGCTCTTCTACACTTTCATCACCAGCAGCATTTGATTGCTTGAGCATTTCTTGTTTCCTCTGCTCTTCAAATTCCTCATTAAGTTTTCCATTTTCAGGTTGGGTTATATTTTCTTCTTTTTCACTGCAGTTCTCTTCACCAGCTTCATCTATATTTTTGTTTTTCAACCCTTCCCTAGAAATATCTGTGTCCTTGCATTTCTCACTATCTTCAAGATGCTGTTCAGGAGACACTTCTGTGCTTGCATCCGTGGTAGCCTCATGCCCTTCATTAGGCACGGTGCATGTTTGCGTGTCTGCTTCCTCATCTATTTCATTGTCATCAGTAACGCTATGATTAGCCAGATGTTTGATTTCATTCCTACTTGAAACAGATTGCTTTTGAAGGGACTTCAGATACTTTTGTTTACTGATACTGACAGGAACAGACTTGGACAGTTCAGTTTGGTCACCTGTACTCTGATGGAAGTTGAAGATAGAATGGAGCATGAAAGAAAAGCAGAAGACAATAAAACAAAACAGGAACTAAAGAAACCTAGAATGTACTGGTAAAGCTACTTCTCGAAAGACTACAATACCCTAATAATGCAATATTTGCGATATAATGAACCTTGTAAAAATCAAAACACAACAAAAACGCGTAACTGAAATGCAACTCAGTACTTCCCCAAGCTCTGTGTATCCCAAATTTTCAATCAATATGGAATATGAAAATAAGTCTCTCAGTTGCAGACTCGCATATTTAAAAAATACATATCCCTTATTTCTCCGCATATGCTAGGCTGCTGAATAGTTCAACTTCTAAATGTAGAACACAGAAACTGTGAGTTTTGGGGTTTGGGGATGGGGTTGTTTTCTTGTGTTTTTTAAAAACGCAAAAAATTTAAGTATTTCACATCCTATTCTAGAATGCTATAATTTTAAATAAACCCAGCTAAACGACAGAGAATACCAAATGGATAACAAATATTTTTGTTAAATAGATGCAATTCTTCTAGGTAATATGGTTACAATATTAACTTACTGATGGTCTAGAATACGCCTGTCTTGAATATTGTTTCTGCAAAGCATGAAGCTTTTCCTGGAGGTATTGATTTTT
The DNA here is from genome assembly GCF_034315485.1 of Pezoporus occidentalis. NCBI lineage: Eukaryota > Metazoa > Chordata > Aves > Psittaciformes > Psittacidae > Pezoporus > Pezoporus occidentalis. The sequence goes on along the minus strand of NW_026912907.1, from coordinate 2,426,207 downwards.
GAAATGTAGTTCTTCTACAACAGAATCTCGTGGGATAGCTTGCTGTGTTCTACATCAAAAAATGAATGAAGCCAAAACAAACAAATGGTCATTAATGCAGAAAATCATCCCTTAAAGTAAAAATCCCCATGAACTTCTGGGTTTCTAGGCTGGATTTTCTAGGATTACTGGGCTAGTTATTCTAAATCAATGCTAGCCATATACGCTATTTCAAGTAATCCCCATTAATCAAAAGTAAGTACTTTGGCAAAAGGAATCTGCTCTTTTGAGATGTGTACAGCTTTTATTACTCAGGTCCACTATCCACTGTGATAGTGGAAACACTGATGAAGAATACAGTCCGTAACTGCAACTTAGCAGTTCCCGTAACTTTCAAAAACTCTAAACTGTAATTATACTTTTACACAACAGCAGATACTTTTCATATTATTTACATTCTTAGAATAATGAACCAATGCTGCATATTTTCTGAGCATGCACAGTTGCTCCAAAGTAGCTTTTAAGTTTGCTCATCAGAGATGCAAAGAAGGATTTTTGAAATTTTTTGTCCTTAGTGAATCAGTTGGTCTAACACAGACGACCTCCTTCCACAGATATTTTTTCTCATTTAGATTTTCTGGTTTTCATAGATTCTTTTAAAATGCCTCTCACCTCATGTGAGCAACTTCATTTTCTAAATCTAGATTCCGTTTTCTTAGTTCTTCCAGTCCCTTTTCAGTCTCTAAGGCTCTTACTCCAACAACACGGTCAACAGTGACACCAGTAGTTTTCAGTTTCTTCTGTAAAGTAATTTTCTCTTTTTCCGTCCTGCAACATCCAGTAACTACATTTAAAACTTTATTTGTTAACATTTGCTTTAGGAGAATGTATTTTCTGCCTTAAGGAATCGACATTTGCAACATATTTGCTCACTGAACCACACCCCCTTGTCTTCTTAATAAGGTTATCTTACAGACAGTACAGCTTTACAAAAAAATAAAACAAAAAACACACCAAAACCAAACCTGGAAGAAACAATGAACATTAAGTCAGTCTCATACATGTCATAAACCACTTGCTGTTCTTGCCCATCTTTTATGTGAAATTCATGCAAGACTTGCAGATAATAAATGCCATCTTGAAGCAGTTTCAAACCAAATCTAACAACAGCTACAATCACCATCACAGTTTCTGTTCTCTTCTGCATCTTTTATCAGTAAAAGCCTGCCACTACTGTACTAAAGTAAACATAACATTTGTGGAGGGTTTGCACTTGTAATTTTTTTAAAAGGCTTCAAACTCATAATCGTAGAATGGTAAGTACTGCAGTAGCACTACACATAGCAGTAGCAGTGTCCAACCCTACTAATCAAAGAAATAGCCTTTCTTCATAAAGCTGTTTTTGTTTCATGGGCAGAACAGAATATTATATGCAAAAAGCATAATCATAGAATCATAGAATAGTTAGGGTTGGAAAGGACCTTAAGATCTAGTTCCATCCATCTAGTTCCAACCCCCCTGCCATGGGCAGGGACACCTCACACTAAACCATGCCACCCAAGGCTCTGTCCAACCTGGACTTGAACACCACCAGGGATGGAGTATTCACAGCCTCCCTGGACAACCCATTCCAGTGCCTCACCACCTTTACAGTAAAGAACTTCTTTATATCTAATCTAAACTTCCCCTGTTTAAGTTTTAACCTGTTACCCCTTGTCCTACCACTACAGTCCCTAATAAAGAGTCCCTCCCTAGCATCTTTATAGGCCCCCTTCAGATACTGGAAGGCTGCTATGAGGTCTCCACAAAGCCTTCTCTTCTCCAGGCTGAACAGCCCCAACTTTCTCAGCCTGCCATCATACGGGAGGTGCTCCAGTCCCCTGATCATACTCATGGCCCTCTTCTGGACTTTTTCCAACAGTTCCATGTCCTTTTTATGTTGAGGACACCAGAACTGTACACAGTACTCCAAGTGAGGTCTCAGGAGAGCAGAGTAGAAGGGCAGGATCACCTCCTTCGATCTGCTAGTCACGCTCCTTTTGATGGACTTTAGTTTTATTCAAGGACAGTTTCTTCTAATAAAGGTTTTGGCTTCCACAAGGGAAAAGGTACTAGAAGAATAGCCTGCTTCTAAAAAAGTAACTAATCCTTTCAATCTCAATAGCAATGTCAAATTCTATACATCAATCTTACACACATTATGAACTGTTCCAATTTTTATGTGACAAGTATTTGGATTTCCCTTATGTCGTTATTTCCTAACAGTCTATAAAACCAACTCACTTGGTATAAATTTCCTTCAATGTATTCAACTGTTTGCCTAAAGCATCTGCTTCTTTTTCCTTTTCCCTTAGCTTGTTCCGCAATCCTTCCGTTCTGATTTGCCATTTTTTATTTTCTTCCCATTTAAGTATTTCCTCCTTGGAGGTCTGTGAAGAACATAATCAAATTATGTATGTCTTTTTTTTTCTTAAAACAAAATATGCAAGCATGTTAAAAGCTAGAAATGATATATTCTTCATTTATTAGTTTAAAACATGAAGCCATAGCAGGCACATATTATTAACCTCATCTATCAAAAGGTAAATAGCAGTATGCTGTGGTGACTGGTGTAGTTTAATGTATCCTTTTACTCAGAATTACACGTTAGTAAAGTGACAGATTAAAGAAGTGGTTTTCTATGCCAATTTACAGCAGATCTGCAGCTCACCAGGAGTTTATATGCCCCTGCTGCAACAGCTGTACAATTGGTCACCTTAGTGTATTTTTTCCTATTTGAAATAGAATCTCTACTGACAATTCAGTAGCTGTAAATTATACATCAGATAAAACCTGTACCTATGTGATCACAAATAGCTACTGGAAACAGGTCAATAACAGTTAATATTTCTGTAAGCAATTTGGGTTTTTTTAAACTTGTCTTTTTCTTTCTTCAGTACTTTCTTCAGTATCCCTGTACTTGCTTTTCTGTCTTCGTTCTGAATAGTCACTGCTACTAACAGACAGATAGAAAGTGGAATCTTGGAAAAAGGAAAATACATGCAAAGTCTGAGAAAAGTATCTCGAGATACTAAGCAAAAGGTATTTAAAAAGACTAATTGTAAGTGTAAGTGTAGTCATCAAATAATGTTTAAGATCATAAATATCATAAATAATCTGAATGCATCCTATAATATTCCTGTATACTTTATAATTACTATGGTAAGCCACTAATTAGGTACTGAAGTAGTAAAATAACAAGCAAAACCCCAAACAAAACAACTGGTAAAATGAACACATCTCCAAGTGCTCTTGTACCTCTTCTACGTCGAGATCACTACTGTGAAGGATAATCACTTACACAGACATCATCCCTTTTAAGATTCATACTTCTGCTCCTAAGTACTTCATGTTTTATCACAGCATTAATTTCACAAATGCACATTTGACAGCACTTATGTAATGAATTTCACTGCTACCTATAAATCTTAGTTTTCTAGGATTTGTAATGTATCTTCAGTTCTACAAGGGCAGAAAAACATTAATATACCAATACTAAGCAACAAGAGCAGTAAAAACAAACAGCATGAAAAACATGGAGAAGTTACAGTCATGAAACTACTTTTCTCCATATAAACTTTGGTTGGGGATTTTTGAGAAGCAGGTAGGGTTGAACTGCCTAGACCTCGCTGATGATGTCTTTCAAAGCCATGATCCAAATACCACATACCTTGTCTTCTCTTACACCTTTTTTGTCTGTTTCTTCACACTCCTTCTCAAGTTCATTTTCCAACTTCTTAATTTTTTTCTGAAGTTCATCTATCAGGTTTTGCTCATCAGCTTTGCTCTGAAAAATTACAAACTTTTACCAACTTCAGTTTTAATGACAACTACCTACCTGTTTTCTCCACTCAAAAAATAAGGACTTTAACTCCAATTGGTAGAGTTAGTTAACAACCTAAATGATCTTTTTAAAATTATCTTTAAATTATTAAAGTATTGGAATGTAACTTTGCATTCTAAACTGAATAATCAGCAACAAGTACGTGAATTAAAAAAAGTGAGATGATTCTACTATAAATTCTTCACTTTTCTTCTGAAAGGGGAAATAAGGAAAATCACAAAATTCCATTTCTGAAAGAAGCCTTGAAAGTGGTGATTCAACTCCTCAGACTCTCAAACATTTCAAGGAGCAAGTATTCTTCAGTCTCTTCCTTCCTTTCATTTGAAACATGCTTCAAACAGCAAAAGCTAACAGCTCACATGTAACCCAGCTGATGAGCAAAAGTAACATTTCAAATCCAGTATGTCTCAATGCCTGCCAAAAGTACTCAGTCTTATCCCCAAACCCAGCACGTCTATGCAGAAACTTGACCAAGATCAAACATATTTTTAAAAATCACGTCTACCTGAATGTTACTGCTTAGCCTCTTAACCCGTTTCTTAAGTTCTTCATTTTCTTCTTCCAATTCATTTTTTTCTTTCAACATTTTAGCAAATGCTTTTTCTTTCCTCTGAAGTTCTTGGTTCAATTCATCTCTTTCATCAGACAAGGAAGTTTCCCTGGTTTTACTTGTTTTAAGGTTATCTGTAAGTTTTGTAATCTGATTATTTAATTCTTCTATCTGTGTCTAGAAGAAAACAAACAAAAGAGCAAACCCCTCAAATCAGGATTATTGGTTATACAACAATGCAATACAATGATATTACCTAATACTCACCGTAAACCCCTTTGTTTGTCTGTCAACAATCTCCTGGACATTCATATATGCCTCTTTTTGTGATGCAGCAGAAATAATCTGCTGTTCAGCATTAGCAGTCATTTCTGCTCTGAGTTCCAGAATTGCTTTACTCAAAGCCTGAAAACAGTAAATTCAAGTTCTTTTAAGTGAAGAAGTTGCTAATATGAACATTACAAAACAAGAAAAGGCAACTGGATTTTACTATGTTATATTATGCAGTTATAGTCTTCTGCTGTACTATACATAGAATTCTTAAGCACTAAGCAACATTAAACATTTATGTGACATAGGGATTAATTTTTATTGACTAACTTTTTGCTGCTTCTCTTTTATGGCTAACTGGCTCTTCAGCTGCTCCACCAGATTTTTCAGTGTTGCTGTGGGTGCTCTATTATTTGCTTCTTTTTGGACCTCTAGTTCAGCTTTTACATTTGCAAATTCCTTCTCCATCTGAGATACCGTGTTCCTCAAGACATTTGCCTCATCTTTTAGTTGTTCCACATCAGCTGCGTGTTTTTCACGAAGCCTAATAAAAAATAAGCATTAATAGAGTACACTGCAATAATAAAATTAGCAATTAGTAATTAGGTAAGAACGATTTTTTATCGTTGTTAAAGCAAATGACACATTGACTTGGAAATAACAAGAAAGGACTCACTAAAGAAGGCCTCCATTTAATAATAAAATTGCTCAAGAAAATCAGGAAAATAAGATTAGAGCATTGTTCATTCTAATTTCATCATTCATTGTTCATTCTAATTTACATCTTTAGATGTAAAGAAAGCATTATCATTTCTCCTTTTAAACAGGGGTTACATTTTCGTTACTTTAAACTTGTTAGGCCGGTTAATTTTTCCCTATCAGGGAAAAAAACCCACAAAACAAAGCACAAAAAACCTGAACCAAAGTACAAACCAGGAAGTATCACAATAGCTTAAAGACAACTCTGATACCAATACTTTTCCACTGAATGCCAAAGCTAACAACTGAAAGGCATTTTTCCAAGCCAGGTTTTCAATATTAGCCCCAGCAAAAGGCTACAGATAAAAATAACTTGTGACTACCAACTACCAACAACCAACTAGTTACTACTAGTAACTCTTTTGAGTTAGTTTTTTTCAGCCAAATGTTAAATTCAACAAAAACATGTTCACTTTTAGATCTGTCCCGTAGCAGCAATACATAATTTACTTGTCCAATCCAGTTGTGACTTACATTAACACAGTCTAAAAACTTACTGGGCTCTCATAATCTCAAACTCTTTGATATTCATTGAAGTAATTTGTTTTTGTTTCTCCAAATCAAATGATGTTTTCTTTAATTTTCCAACAAGCAAAGCAATAAAATTATCCTTTTCTGCTACAGCTTGCTCCATTTCAGCCAAGTGGAGAAAATGATTGTTGTTGGAAAGTGATGAAGTCTTTTTTGCTAAATCCTGTAAAAGAGGACAAATGCATGTGGTAATATTTTAAGCTTTAAATCAAAGCTAAGTATTACTGATGCATTTTGAACTTATTCCTGAATATATTCAGGCATTAATATCTAACGTATTTATTTACTGAGATGTGTTTCTTAGTCCACAGAGAAAGCAGTCACTCTGGTTTGAAAAGAGCTTTGTGCATTTAATGATCCTCAGAATAACCAGTTAAATACAGGTTTCACCATATCATAAAGCGTCAAGAAAAAATTTGTATTGAAATGGTTAGTTTAATATAAGAACAGACTGAATGCAGAGACAAATAATATACTTTTCTCTCCTAGAAGTCTCCATAAATTAGGTTGATATGAAAAATGCTCATATATACTGAGGTGGTAACTTTTTTTACACGTGATTTCTAATCCATTTCTTATGAATTTTCTCAAGAATACTACAATAATTCTGTATCCACCACCCGTTTATTTCTCTTGTCATTATTCATTACTTACTTTTGACTGCAAAAGTGTTCTTTTAGTCAACAATTTTAAAAATTTGGGAACAATTTACTGATCACACTTACCAAAGCAGTCTGTTTGAATTTATTAAGGGAATTGTCAGCATACAAATTTAACTTCTGGTGTAGAACTCCAAGATCTTCCTCATGCTTCTTTGCTATTTCTTCTTGTTCCTGTTTGTTCAAAATAAAAGTATAATTCTACTGATGTACACTATTCCAGAAAGCCATGAAACTACAGTACCTTTACGTTGATTCATCACTCATTGTTCAGTATCACTCCCCAAATTTTCCTTTAATTCTGGCAGTTTTAAAATTATTTTCTTCCTGCTATAATCACAGAATCATAGAATAGTTAGGGTTGGAAAGGACCTTAAGATCATTTAGTTCCAACTCCCCTGCCATGGGCAGGGACACCTCCTACTAAACCATGTCACCCAAGGCTCTGTCCAACCTGGCCTTGAACACCATCAGGGATGGAGCATTCACAACTTCCTTGGGCAACCCATTCCAGTGCCTCACCACCCTCACAGCAAAGAACTTCTTCAACAAAGTAATAAGTAGTATGGTGCAACAGGACAGGACCTGGAGAGCAAAACAGCTGGTGTTGGTCTTCACCAACTATAACGATCAATACTGATAGTGATATCTATATTACATACTTCTCCATTTTATTTACTTTGGAATACAGCATGATCCCATGGATTGTCTGTCTGCTAACACAGAGCACGCATTTTTAGACTGCATCTTCTGGTTTAGTTTGAAACAAAAAAAACTTTGTTTCTCCCAGAAGTAACAGCTACACATGTTAACCAAAGCACATTAAGTGAAGATGATTCTAAGTCTGCTTTATAAGTGTGCTCCTGATACAAACACACTAAAACTGATGCGTGTTTAGTCTTGAAGTACCTCTTAGACACAAGGTTTATGCTTTAAGGATATATAAAGTATGCTTAGATACATTGTTTATGCTTTTAAATATGCTTTAATTTAAAATATGCTTTAAGAAGCATATTTTCCATAAATGATGTCTTTCATGTATCTGAATTCACTACAAGATGCAGTCCAGAGATCATTGTTGCAAGTACTGGAAAATTCCATATAACAATACAGTAAGTAAACATATTGAAACCACTTCTCACAGCAGCATTTTAGTTTTCTTCCTGTCACGCTGATTTAATTCCTACACAGACATCATATACATAAAGTCCTGACTGAGCAAGCCTCCTATTTTAAGAAGTTAAAAAATTCTACGTGAATTTTCTACATAGGAAGTTACAAATTGTTTCTGCTCTGTTACCTCTGAGGTCAGAAACTTTTTAAGATTTCAGTAGCAATGAGAGAAACGAAGAATCAACTAAAACAGCATAAAAATAGAAGAAATTTTGTGCAAACATTTTAAGTACCTCTCTTGCTTTAGCAAGCCAATGTTGGTATTTTTTTAACACTTCCTCCTTTTGATTTAATCTTGCTTGCATATTTGCAATGGTTTGATGAGCAATTTTTATGGCATGACGGTACTCTGGATCATCTTGTTTGCCCGACTCAGCCACTGTTTTCTCTCTTTCTGATGGTGCAGATAATCGAAGTCTTAGTTCATTTATAACTTTGTCTCTTGATAAAACATTTTGTTCAGCTTTCCACAGAGCAGTTTCCTTTTCTTTTAATTTCTACAACAAAAGGCAATTGTTGCATTTCCAGAATTCAAACACAGCAAAAAGATCTTACTTTTTAAAAATTTACCAGAAGGTTCACCTAACACGAAATATTTTGTTCTGGCTGTATGGGATTACTGTTAGATTTTAAAAGTCCCAGAATGTAATTACTGTGCCTTTATGAGTTATCTACTTGGCACAAGACCCTTTGCAACTCATTCTGTGCTACCAAATTAAGCTGGTGTTTTTCAAATTTCTTAAGAACCACAAAGTATCTTTTGTAATAGAATTTCAGTTTAGCAACCCACGATAAACGGATTTTTCTTTGCTACTTCTTATATCTAATGTAACACTTGTTAAATTGAATTAATAATTTGTTCCATTGGAAAAAACGTTTCATTTTAGTCACGATGTGATTTACCTTTTCTCAGTGTTAAATATTTTTAAGGGACTGGACACATCTGAGTGACATTTATAAAAGGATATTTATTATACATAAAAAATTAAAGGGCACAGATATACAAACTTGTCCCTCTATATGATAATTTAAACATTTAATTACCTCCTCCAGTGATTTGCAGGTTGCCCTGGTTTCCAAGATTGTTCGAATATGCTCCTGTATTTTTCTCAAAGCCAACTCAAGCTGCTGTGGAAGGGGTAAACTAGAGTCTGGAACTGACCCAGTAGCCTCTTCTAACTGTACAGAAATATTAACATTTGCGTAATCTGACAGCTCTGCAAAACATGCTTCTAAGTATATTTTTAGTTAATTCATTGCAATTACCTTTAAAGCTGTATTACATGCCTCATTTTGTTGATGATCATACAGGTCTAATTGGCGCTGGAGTTCTACTTCCCTCTGGTCCCAAGCCATTTGCCTTTCTTCATGAAACTGTAACAAATGTTTGATAAGGTGTTTTATTTAGTGAAGATGATGGGAATTTTATAACTAACTCAAACAGGAAAAAAAAGAGATACCAAAATGTAAAACACTCAAGTGTGCCATTAAAAAGAATTAATGGAGCTAAGATACAAACATCTATGCTAAAAACTTACTAGGAAGAATCTTTCTTTTTTAAATCACTTAGTAAAATAAGGAATATGCTGTTTTTCTAATAGCATACAGAAATAAATACCTTGTTTTGCTGTACAATTTCTTCTTCCAGGTTATTGATTGTACGTTCATATTCAGAAATTATATTCTGCAAATGCTTAACCTCTTCCTTTTGCCTGATTAACTCTCGATTGAGTTTAAGTTCCTGCAGATGGAGTTCCTCCATTTTCATATGCCATTCAATTACCTTATAATGAATAATACATAGTAGTATAATTTACCAAGCCCACAGGACAACTAGATGCAGTTATGCTCTTTGACTTTGAAGCGGTTATGTTACTGATCAAACCAACAGGAAGAAAAGACATTCTGCCTTTTTAAACTTCTTCACTTCTCTTGAGTGAGTAGGCACAGAATGACTAAAAAGTGCAGGAGACAACAGGAGAAGGAACAGGTTTCCCATACACTGACATAAATGTATTACAAATAATTTTCAAATTAACTAAGGTAGACCCTGTCCTGGCTGAACACGAAAAGCATGGAAGAAGTTTGGCTGACTTCTAAAACAGCACAAGATTTTCAAAACCATTAAAACTGGAAGTATTCAAAAATGCAAATGTGCTAAGAGTAACAAACATATTCATGTCAAAATGCTCTAGAAGATTCGTTGAAAACTGGCTTAAACATGCCAAGAGCACTACAACCGTTGCTTACATGCAGACATCTTTAGCCATGACAAACATAACCGGATTATATAATATACAGTGATCAGAAGAGTGAGAAAGCCTTAATCAAATTTCAAGGCAACTTTGTTTACAATAGCAAAATATTATGAAGTGCAATCTCATGCAAGCTCATGGTACAGAGCTTCAGAATGCTACTCTTGAGTTTAATTTAATTTGATTCATAATTAAATTCAATTTAATATAAGTGGTTTCATAGTTAGCCTCTACTTCCTCTGCCACTTAACTGGGCACAAAAGAAAATTAGTAAAACTGACTGTGCCAACTTTAACAGGGTAAATAACTAATGATGTATTACTTTAAAAAAAAAAAAAAGAAACAAAAAAGTGATATGTCATATTTCTACAAAGTGTATTTTTAAATCATTAATTTCTACATTAAACAAGATGTTTAGGTAACAAGCTGAACTGAAATGCAACTGAAATGCAGATCAAATGAACAAAGTTATTCAAAGTTGTAAAATAGCAAACCTTTTGAGCTCCTCTTGTGTCCTTCAAGGCACTTATTAATTCTTCTAAACTTTTCAGTTTTAACTCCATCTCTAATGCTCTGTTTTCTGCATTTCGACGCTCCTCCTGAGCGTGCTGAACTTCCTCCAGGATCTTCAGTTTGTCATTCTGTAGCTGAATCATCGTTTTAGAGAATTTTTCTTGCTGTGCTAAAGGCAGAGCACCACTAAACTGTCGACGCAAAGACTGAACTGTCTGTTGTAGATGTTTGGTTCTATTTCTTCCTTCCAGTCGAGCAAAATATAAGGCTTGCTCCCTCTCATCAAGCTTCTGCTCTAAACGTACATTATGGATCTCCATCTTCTGTAATTTCAATTTAAGCGTCTCCAATTTGCCTACAGCATCAGATTCATTATTTTGAAGGTATATGATCTGTTGATGTAGTTTTGCGATAACTGTTTTTTCATCTGACTGTGCCTAAGAACAAAATTTACAGAACAAATCTATTTTTCATTTTGAATATGTCAATGCAGTGTATATGCAAATACAAAGCTATTGTTTTTATTATTTTCTATACTGCATGTATTTTACTCCATAGATAAGAGCAATAATTAGCCTCTAAATCCAGCTTTTTATTTTTCCACTATTGTTTCTACAGCCACATTTCAGAATTACCAAAATACCAGGAAATGAGGAAGAAATATATACCTAAACTTACAAGTATGGTAATAAAAACTGACACTAAATGTTGTATTTAGGAACTCAAACCAATCTAGAACATGAAAATAAATGCCACAAAATTGTTTCAGCTAATAACAAAGCAATGTAATAAGTCTACTGCAAATCTTCAAGATTTACGTGTCATTGCTTGTCTTGTAAAAAAAGACCAAACTTTCCCGATATTATATTTAAATAAGATCATGAGCTATTAATCATATGGGAATAAATATCAGCTAAATAACACAGACAAAAAAAAGCTCAGGATATCTAATATATGTACATCTAGAAATGAAAGAAATGAGGAGGGAACAATCAATGTAATACAGAACTCTTGAAAGGGTATGGCTACAACAAGGACCAGCTTGTTAAGATCCTCTCAAAATGCTTTTGTAGTTTCCTAGTTCACTGTAAAATTACTCTATTTCTTCTCACTCCAGGGAAAAAAATTCAAACTGCAGTGGTAATAAAGGTTGCCTCTTACCTGATAATCTAAAATTTGCATCCTAAGGCATTCCACTTCTTTATCTCTGTATTGCTGGCGTGCCTCCAGAGCTTCAACTTGCATTGTTGCCACATCAGACAGTTCTCTTAACCTTGCATGGAAAACAAAATTATTGTGTCACCTGAAACCACTGAATGTCCTATGAAGTTTTTCTACACAGAAGAAAAGATGCTTAGTATGTTTCCTCATATCAAAACATCTGAAGACTTTGCTCTTTTCAGCATACTTCTACATAATACTTGGAGTCCTGGTTTGGAAAATTCTTCTGTATTCTCTATTTCTTCAAAGGACATTTTCCTATAAATTATATAGAACTTTGCTAGCAGTAATCTACTCCAGGAAAGTAGTGCCCTGTTTTTTACCTCAACTACGTATCTCTGTCCTCTATCTCTCTCCTACTTCAGGACATAAATGCTCAAAAAGTTTCATTCTCAGTTCCTTTCTCTGCTTCCCCAAGTCCCATTACTCATTTTCAGCGTCAAAAATCACTGCAAATATCCCACAGACTTTGCTGTTTTAGTGATACAACAGGATTACATCATTTACACAAAGACAAATGTCTTTATCAACATAGCTAAAAAAGTCAATTGTTCAATTTATGCATGCAAAGTTAATCTCTTTTAAGTAAATGGTACCCCCTGCAGTTTACCTTTAAATTATCTATCAGTCATTCAAAATGAGAATTATTTTCCAATTTCTTTTATGGGTTCTTTATATATTTAAGGAAGGTTGTGTAGCAGAAACAAAATAAGCCTTAATTCTTAGTTTAAAAATACCAGAAATAAGTGTCTAAGCTCACACTTACCCTATCCAGGCCAGCATTTAATTCCTTGGTGAAATCAAATTTAATCAAACTACTTTCTTCGTAGTCATGAATTAAATGCTTAATATATAATGCCAAAAAAATTAAGCATTAAAAATTATGTTAGAAACACATAAGTATTGTTTGGTTTGTGCATTGGAGGGAAGGAATGCCATCCAGAGGGACCTCGACACGCTTGTGAGGTGGGCTGATGCCAACCTTATGAAGTTTAACCATGCCAAGTGCAAGGCCCTACACCTGGATTGGGGCAATCCCAAGCACAGCTACAGGGCAGAGAAGAGATCCAGAGCAGCCCTACAGAGAAGGACTTGGGGGTGTTGGTCGATGAGAAAATGAACATGAGCCGGCTTCAGTGTGCGCTTGCAGCACAGAAAGCCAGCCGTATCCTGGGCTGCATCAAAAGGAGCGTGACCAGCAGGGCAAAGGAGGTGATCCTGCCCCTCTACTCTGCTCTTGTGAGATCTCACTTGGAGTATTGTGTGCAGTTCTGGTGTCCTCAACATAAAAAGGACATGGAACTGTTGGAACAAGTCCAGAGGAGGGCCACGAGGATGATCAGGGGATTGGAGCACCTCCGGTATAAAGACAGGCTGAGAAAGTTGGGGCTGTTCAGCCTAGAGAAGAGAAGGCTGCATGGAGACCTCATAGCAGCCTTCCAGTATCTGAAGGGGGCCTATAAAGACGCTAGGGAGGGACTCTTTATTAGGGACTGTAGTGGTAGGACAAGGGGTAACAGGTTAAAACTTAAACAGGGGAAGTTTAGACTGGATATAAGGAAGAAGTTCTTTCCTGTGAGGGTGGTGAGGCACTGGAATGGGTTGCCCAAGGAAGTTACAAATGCTCCATCCGTGGCAGTGTTCAAGGCTGGGTCGGACAGAGCCTTGGGTGACATGGTTTAGTGTGAGGTGTCCCTGCCCATGGCAGGGGACTTGGAACTTTATGATCTTAAGGTCCTTTCCAACCCTAACTATTCTGTGATTATGTAAACCTATATAGCTTAAATTTTTGCATGCTTCCAAACATACTGCATGTGAAATTTGTTATATCAACACTTACTTTGATACCTCAGTCTTGAGTTCCATCTCACGCTTTTCTAGGTCCATGATTTGTCGTCTATCTGCATCACTTACTGCCTTACTTACACTCTTTGACAATTCATCTCTTAATTCCTGTTCCACTTTCTGTGCCTCCAGGTTGATTTTGGTAAGCTTAAAAAAAACCAAAACAAACCAGAAAAAAACAAAATGTATTCTAAGCACACAAATGCTGTCAACCCTGCAAAGAAAAAGCAGTGCCAAAAGCATCTTTTCTTTAGTTGTTAAAAAACACTGTTCAGCTGTGTTGAAAACACAATTTCACTTATTAGGACTGGTAACACAAATATCAGTGCGAAGTGTCATTATAGTGTAGATCTTTTGTTATTTCTAATACAAAAGACTTTCATATTTAAGTGATATTCTTTCAAGCAGCCTGATTTTTCAAATACCAAGTAACCAATGTTTTCAGTCCAAACCAATGAGCATTAAGAAAAGATAGATATCTGAAAAGTGTTAGACAACATGGAGAAGCCTCAGGAATGAATTTAGTAAATATAATTTATGGTGGCAGATTAATCTGATACCACCCCTTAATAAAACCTGGTTTCCTAAACAGAGAAAATAGTGTATCTTATTACCTGCACTTCACATATCTGAAGCACTAGTATCTGGAAATCTAACAGTTGTGTTGAGTAGATTTATGAGTATCTGAAGGGGGCCTATAGGGATGCTGGAGAGGGACTCTTCAATAGAGACTGCAGTGATAGGACAAGAGGTAATGGGTTAAACAGGGGAAGCTTAGATTGGATATAAGAAGGAAATTCTTTCCTGTTAGGGTGGTGAGGCACTGGAATGGGTTGCCCAGGGAGGTTGTGAATGCTCCATCCCTGGCAGCGTTCAAGACCAGGTTGGATGAGGCCTTGGGTGATATGGTTTAGCGTAAGGTGTCCCTGCCCACGACAGGGGGGGTGGAACTAGATGATCTTAAGGTCCTTTCCAACCCTAACGATTCTATGATTCTATGTCTGGTAGATTTTTTCTACTTACCAATTCTTAAACTGATATCACTTACAACTTTCATTGGTTACCTTAGCACAATGTTGTTATATATATACATATAAATATCTCTTTCAAAAAAAGAAAAAAGCAGTGATGCTGGATTAGGAGGCACTGACAACAGGAGTGTATGAAACAGAAAACATACGTCCTGGAGCTACAGGAATGAGGAAAAAAAGGGATACACAGAGAAACTACTAAGAAAAAAATGTGGAGTTCATCAATTCAGGATGAAGGAAGATGCGTAGACCTAAATATATCAAAAGGTAGATAATATATGCAAAAGGGAAAAAGGAAAATGTGATCTCAGGGTGCATGATCTGAGATACTTCTTAATGAAATAAAAGAACACATGCAATCAAAGTTTTTAACAATACAACACTGCTGCTGAAAAGCTTTATACTTTCTGTTACTCCATGTCCCAAATAAATTAAAATGAAAACCATGTAACAAAACTGTGCTAAAGCCCAGAGAAATGGTAAGTCAGATAACAGCAATGCAAACCAGTTAGGCTAAATTCTAGCAAGGCACAAGCAGGGGGAATGAATACAGTCTACCAACATTCCTGTCAACATAACTATTTCTTCTCTTGTGTTTAAATTACAGACCAACACTGGCACAAGAACAAACATGTAAAATTGCTTAAATAAATTTAACTGGAAATTATAATAAAGTTTCCTACTACTAAAGAATTTGTGTAACAAATTTCAAATACAAGTAGTTAGGACAAAAAAAATCTGAAAAGATTAAGGCTGATATGACAGGAATACTATAGATCACCAGCTTCAATAGCACACTCTTCTCTTCTATTCCTGCATTATAGATAATGTTTGGCATGTAACAGAGGACATAACCAGTCTATAACAGAACCATGACACTATCATTTGCAAATGGGATGCAAAGGCCTAACATTTTTTTAATCATTGGTAATTAAGGAAAAGTTAGCAGAAAAGGGATCATATGAATTAGACACAAGAAATAAGAACAAAACTTTTTCTAGCAGTCTGCTGAAAAAGTAGCAAGCTATTTTACAGAGATGATGTAATGATGCATTTTACAGAGATTAACTAAACTACTGACAAATAAATTATCATATGTACTGTGCATGCAGGACTGCAGCTCTTAAAGGCAGCTATATTTTGCATAAGCTTACTTGCCAGTTGTGATACAAATTAATATTTTTTGAAAAGCTCAAGGATATGCTTCTAAGATGTGTGAAATTACGTTGTAAATTCTCAACAGATTTACCTCAGCAAATTTTGTTTCTAATTCAAAATTACGTTCTTCTATTTGCTTTACAGTATTCCTTAACTGTTCATACATTCGTTGTGAATGTTCTGCTCTCTGTCTTTCATTTAGTTCCTTCATTTCCAACATGGTGATTTTCTTAGAAATGGACAAAATCTCACTGTTGGTTACTGCCTTTGTGGCCTTATCCATGGTATTGTCATCCCCTACATTAAAAAAATATTTACATTAGGAAATACACAAACTGATTCAACTATAAAATTATTTGCACCATGAAACAGAATATGAGTTTTGATTTATCTCTGTCAGATAATTTTTACTGTATTACTTCTTTAAACTGGAGACATGGTTATCTTGCCTTATTACGTGTTTGAAAAGTATCTAATTTGAATAAAATATCATTATCAATTAAAAATGGGCATATCTGCAACTATCCTTATTGAGACAGATAAGTATTTTCAGTGTAGCCTTTCATTCTGTCCTGAATTCAACTGGCAAATCTTCAGGAAATTTAATTTAAGATCTGTGAAGGCAATCGAAGTGGATGAGTTGTTCCTGAATAATGGGACTGTAAACTGTACAGAAAGAAGCCTCAGCTATCAAGAAAAAAATACTGTGCTACAGAGCATGAAACCAGGAAATTCCAGCTTTTAAACCCTTAACCCAAGAAAAATCAACGTGGAACAATTTACAGAGGAAGAAAAACAAAGTTGGTATTGGTCAAACAGATAAATAAAATGAAACAAACAAAATCACCAAAAAAATTAAGATTGTTAATGACAAAGACAAAATAGTTTTGACTGTTCTGTTTAAGATGTATAAAGTTTAAAACATTTTGAGATATTACTTTCATGCAGGACATACCATTTGATTTTTAATGCTGCAAAATAACTTTCATACTTGCCCAGTTTAGTCATCTGTTCCCAAGCCTGTTCTACAGTGTGAAGTTTCTCTTTCGTGATCTCCAATTCCTTATTCAATAAATTTATCTGTGCTTTCAAGGATATATTCTCACACTGTATGACAAAAAAGTTGCAACATAACAGCAAAGTATTTAACTGTAGCAGAATTAGTATCTATAAAATCTTTTCAATTAACAGATTAATGCATAGCCCATAATCTACATACACCACAACAGAAGAGCGTAAGTTTCCCCCCAAGTGTAAAAATGCTAGTCTTTTTTCTCTATGCTGTATCTTACTGCCAACTAGTATTACTGTGAACATTTATCACCAGTGACTGATTCCTAGAGTGTCTAGAATTAGATGAAGAAATCTGTAATATTAAACAGCTTACTAACACTGGGAAAGAAAAAAGTACTTCTGGAAGATATTTCATCCTGCACAGGATACTTCATGTTGCACATAAATACATATTTGAGATGGATCATATGCTTCTTTTAGTGCTTTTAAACATCTAATATGATGAAAAACATCAGTTTTGTAAATGTTCCTTCACTCCTCCACACAGAAACAAAAATTTCCACATTAACCAGTAAAGCAAATAGAATAACTCATATTAAGGAAGCCAACTGTATCCTGGGCTGCATCAAAAGGAGTTTGACCAGCAGGCTGAAAGTGATCCTGCCCCTTTATCTGCTCTTGTGAGACCCCACTTGGAGTACTGTGTACAGTTCTGGTGTCCTCAACATAAGAAGCACATGGAACTGCTGGAGCAAGTCCAGAGGAGGGCCATGAGAATGATCAGGGGGCTCAAGAGCTTCCCATATGAAGACAGGCTGAGAAAGTTGGGGCTGTTTTATGATTCTAATTTCTAGTTTTCTAAAAACATTTTTCATTTGTTATGATAAATGATTCTCTACCTCTGTGAAACTGCTGAAATAGGCAATGCACAAAACTTCAGAAAATTTCAAAAATTTCAGCTGACACAAATGCATCCACCTGTTCCCAAGCAGACAAATTCAGTAGTTCAGTAAGTTTACCCAGCACATGTATTTAACCCCTGTCAACCAAAGAAACCCAACAGACAAGAACATGACATGAGCTTTATCTATTTAAACTACTACTTTCTTGGACTGTTATTTCCGACATGAATGAAAAGTGGGAGGTAGTAACGTAGCTTTGAAGCCAGCTTTACAGTTCTTGAAAAGAAGTTCCTTTCTACTTGAGAATAAATGTTCAAAAGAATAGCTACATATTTACAACCCCTACAACATTTTGCAAATGCATTGTGAGCAGTCTTTGGTTGCTTACTTTTTTTTTTTTATGGTGCAAAAGGCTTACTAGTTACTGCCTTTTGGAACTGTACATTTCATTCTTGTAAATCAGAAATTAGTAACAGCATTTACTTTGAGAGAAAGCTTTAAAAGTGTATACACTCATTCTACTTTCCTTATTACCTAGAAAATGGAAGACGGTAACAAATACTCCTTCTGCCAGCCTTGTTTTGGTAATCAAAGAACTAAAAATACTTTGTGAGGGAAAATACCCACACTTAAAAAGCAAACATAATCAAATAAACCAACACACCAAAACAATTCAACGGAATGATCTTAAGGTCCTTTCCAACCCTAACTACTCTATGATTCTACGTATGCTCATTGAAATAAAATCTGTGACTTTGTGTATGTTTCCTAATCCACTGAAAATTACTGGAGACACGAAATCAATTCAAAAGCAACAGTAAGACTGGCTCTAACATCTCATACCCACTATGGGACTGATATAACCAGCAGTATCAGTGCTGGGACTTGTGTTCTATCTTTCTATTATGTGGGAATGAAAACCAATACAAAACAAATGTATAATGAAGGAGTTTTTCCCTTAGGAGAGGTTCAAACATAATGGAAACATTACCTCCACATGTTCCATGTTCATTGTCTGCTGGACGAGCACATTATCTTTTTGTAACATATCTCTGTATTTAGCAGTTAATGCATTATACTGCTTATTAGCCAGCTCTAGCTCAGACAATGGCACACTACCATCCAACACTTTTTGCAGAGCTGCAATCTTAAAGCTAGCCATTTCCTATGAAAACAATCAGCACAGTACATTATTAAGGTCTGCTGGATCTTTAAATAGGAAAATTAAAATTACTTCACAGAAAATACTATTTAATATAATGCTTTAGAACATAATACTGGTTTATTTTACTAAACTACTGTCCATCTTTATAAATTGCTTGCAATAAGCACTGATAAAATTTTTCTGGTATTCCAACTCTCTGGGTGATTTTATCAACAGCTGCCTCATGAACGCACTGTCAAAACCATACTTTACAAAGATGAGTTAATAGAGGCCCTAGGAACCTGCAAGGTCAAAACGTAATTTGGTTTCATATGACACTTTCAAGTAAAAAGAAGGAGAAAACTGACAGGTTTCATATTATGATGCTTATGTAAACACAAAGAATCTTTCGACAAAATTTACAGCAGCATTTGACAAGCATTTGGGTAATGCATTCAAGAAACTAATAGTGTCTCCATTTAAAAACAAACAAAAAAGGCATTTATTGCCAAACTGTGAAAATAAACATATGTACTATCACTACTGTAAATACTGTACCTTGAATCGTTGCAAGTTTCCAATCTTCTCTGTAACTGCAGTCTCTATATGTGTTATTTCACCCTTTAGTTTCTCATTTTCTTTTCTAAGATGCCGTTCTGTTTCAAGTAAAGTGGTATACTGCCTTGTTAATGACCTCTCATTAACTCGTAAAACAGTTATTTTTCTACTGTTCTCTGCAAGTACTTTCTTTGTTTCATCAGGATCCAGCTGAAGTGCACTGAGTAGATTCTGTAACACAATTTTTTAAAAGAACCTTGTATAGAAATAAGGTAAGATTCAACTCCATAGACAAGCTTTCTTGTACAATTTTATTTAGGTGTGAAAATTCTGTTCATCTGTGTTGAACTAATTTCTTTTTGCTAATAAAAATTACTTACAGAATATGCCTTTATTTTTGTAGCATCCTGTTCTTTTTGCTCTTCTAGCTTTTTCATTTTCTCTTTCATATCTTCAGACTCTTTCTGCCAGCTTTCCTTTTGACTAAAACAGTAATTAAGTATTTTCATTTATAATGATAAAAGACATGATGATTTTTAAAAGTGTAACTATCTGCAAATATTACAAACCAAGATACTTATTTTTAGCAGTAAAATAATTTGAAAAATATATTGTAAACTGTAGCTGGATTACTGAAAAACTATCCCCTCTGTTTAGGCTGCATCTGATTTAATGATGAAGTAATTCTTAAGTTAAAGTGTCTTACCTCATCTACATTCTTCAACATTCAGATAGTTGAACTTTCAAAATATAGAAAAGAGAGCAATACCTTTGATATTCTTTATACAGCAAGCCTTGTTGATGACGAATTACTGCAAATTTTCGCTTGTAGTCTTCTACTGCGTCTTCTAATTGTTTAAGTAACTGTTCTTTATTTTCCAGTTCCTAATAATTATTTTCCAAATATAATATTGAAGTGATTAACAAAGGTTTTACACATGAAAGTATTACTCAAAATGCCAGTTCTCCCTTTTTTTTTCCATGATAGAACCTTCTGTCATGAACTGTACAAACTGCAGATATTAACTGTGTATTTTCTTTAGAAGCAACAGATAAAACCAAGTCCAATAAAATCTGGGATACATATTAATATAAAGGTGTGAAATAGTGCATCATTGCAGTGTGAATTACAGTCCTCAGCGTTCAAGCCACCACAACATGAGGCTAGCCCACAAAGAATACTAACTGAATGTCTGACTGAAAAGCAATGTTTTCTTATGTTCCCAAATACTCTTCTATAATCATACACACCTGAAAGATAATCTCTAATCAAGAAAATTGATCAAAGACAGAACAATATAATTTAACAATAAGAAAAATGCAAGTTCTTTTTACTGTACAAGCCTTCTTTACTGTATGATCAATGGCTCCTGTTTAAATGTATTTATGCCTCTCTTTACAAATGTTGATGTATTTTTGACAAATAATGGAAAGAAAATTCACATGGTAGATAAACAGAGACCTTTGCTGTATAGAGAAAACCTATTCAGAGTAGGATTTGCACATGCAGACTCAGGTGTAGAGTCCAGACAGCAGTAACAGAGAATTTCTCATAGAAAGAGTGCAATTACAGAAGTAGAAGGAAGAGTGAGCAAATAGTTAGATCAAAATTTAGATTTAAAAAAAAATCTGAATTGTTCTAAGATTTAAGTATTTACCTTCCAGGTTTGCAACACAGCAAAATACTTTAAGCTTAAAAAAACTAAACAGAATAGCTCAAGGAATTTAGCTGATGTCAGAACTTCAAAGTAATTTTTGAGCAACCTCCCGTGTCCATACAAGGCATGGTATTACATTTCAAAAGAATTAGCCATATGTTACAAATATTCTTGATGTTAAGGAGTAAATGAGTTACCTGTACAAGATGTATTAAATATTCATTCAGAGAGTTAATCATATTAACACTTGAAGGAACCATTCCTTCTGGAAGATTCACTGTTTGGAAGACAATATTGGCACCTTCTGACTGCTGTAATAAGGAAATTTCATTTTTCAATTGTGCAATCTAGAAAAAAGAAACAAAACCATAAATCAGCTTTTCCTATTCAATTAAAAATAAACTTATGGAAAACATAGTTTTCCTGTGCTACATCAGTTGTTATTAACAACCTAATTCACTTTCCACTGATGTTCTAAAGTAGTCAAATACTCTTTAAAGTAATCTTTTAGAAATGCTCTGATTCCATAAATCTTTAAATTTGGATCTTAAGCCAAATTTATGAAATTACTCCAGTAGTCAGGGCAGCTTCATATCTGAGTATTCACTACAGTTTTATTCCAAATTGTTAAAAATGCAGTGCATTTCTATTCCTTTTGAAAAGATAGTTTTGGAAAGAATTATTACAGTGGTATGATGGTTTATTCGAAACAAATCTTTGCCTTTCCATATAACTTTTGAAAAGCTCTGATTCTCTACTCTAACAGTACATAAAACACTATTCTAGAATATTAATTACTGGGAACTCTTTTTGTATCACCAAAGCTATTCTAAAAAGCAAATTTAAATTTGGCTTCTTGTCAGACAATAATTCATTCCTCATTCCTGCCCTCGAAAGCAGCATTCCACAAAAATCAATTGCATAACTTAAAACAAGAGAGGATTTTAGAGAATGATTCACATTTTAGAACACTTAATCTCTGTTACTTAATAAAAAACAAATGCAAGACTACTGGCTTCTTGAAGAAAGAAATCCGTGAGCTTTTTGGGGACATCTCTCTCCAAAGATAGGTATGAATGGACTTTAGCATGATAGGCTATTCCAAGGATAAAGTAACATTAAGAAGAGTAAGATTTGAACTTAAAATGGACAAATTGGTAGATCCAATATATATACTTCAGATTTGCATAATTCCACTGTTCACATAAGCTAAATTTAGTATCTTATAGATATTGTGGTTTTGTTCTGAATTATTAGAGCAGCCACTTTTCAAGCACAAAATAAATTGTATAAAATAAATCGTATACCTTTTCATTTGCATTTGCCAGCTGATTAGAGAAATTTATTGCCTCTTTGTGAGTCTGTCTCAGTTCCCGTCTTAATTCTTCATTTCGTCCTGAAAGCTGATCAACCTGAGCTTTCAAGTGCACACTAATATCAAAGATTCCTTCTGAATTCTTTGACTCCATTGCCTAACACAGTAAACATTTAATCAACAAAACAGAGAAAATGTTAAAAAAAAAAAGCTTTTCTGCACATAATAAACTGGAATCCTCAAATTTAGACTATATAAAATTGGCAAAAAGAATGAAATCTTAATGTTGTAAAATCTACATATCAGTTTCCTGTATAGTTTACCATAGACTATGGCTTAAATTATTCAATTTTCCTGTAAAGGAAAAAAAAAAAAAACTATAAAAAAAAAAAATCACCCTTTTTTTTTATTTGCAAGATGTTTGAATAAAGAATTTTTTCTTAAACTCTGCAGGTCCCAGAGATAAAAGACATGCAAACAAACTTTTACCTAAGCTTTATGACTGGTACAATAAATTTACCAAAGGCAGGTTTGTACCATCCAGCTGAAGGTGTTTTGTTTAATTTTTACTAGCAATCTCCTGTTGCTGAATATTATAAATTTGCATTTTTAAAGAGGTATTATACTACGTATTCCTACTTGTAACTATGGATGCATATGTATAAGGAAGCTAATATTTAATTATACAATAACCCACTAATCGAGGAGAAAACAGAAGCTTATAAATCCCATAAAACTAAATAATACTTCAGAAAGGAAGCTTACGTTAACTAAACGATCCAGACTAGGGATTATTAAGGCTGTTTCTCCTCCCTTCACATTAGAATCCTTCTGCATTTCCTTGACAGCTTGCAATATTTCTTTCATTCCTTGTTCAAGTTGTTTATTCTCTTCTGATAATTCTTTTACTGTAATAAAAATTGTAAATGCATCTAAAAGCATTGAAAAAATAATTTAAGATTTCCTGGGACATGTCATTATAATACTTGTTGATTTGATATGGAGAAAGAATGTTCATACTATATATAAACATAACCAATTAGGATGTGAAAAGTAAAGCTGCTAGGAACATCTACAGGGTGTATTTTGCTGGTCAAATACAAACAAAATATAATATGAATGAAATATGAAATGCATATGGGAACACATCTGAGTTTTTTGAACCTTCCAGCCTCCAATGTTTCCTGCCATTCTCTTCAATTCTTTAGTAGCCTGTCTGACTAGCTTTCACAAATCCAGAAACGTGGCTATCTTGGAAATGTTTGCGCTTTACAAGGAGGTATATGGAAATTGCCTGAATTCCCTGATTCTGGGAAAAAAAGAACATTTAAATTACTTTAATAAGGACTCTCAAAACATACAATTTTCCTGCCACCATTAGTTTGACAGTAGAAATTTCAGATTTCCCAAGACAGAGCAAGAAGTCTGGAAACTTTTAAAAAACCCAAACAAGAAATCGCTCAGGACTTTTTCTGCAAGTTTACAAGATGGCTAACTGTTCTGAAGATACAGGAGTGCATGCAATATTTGGAGCAGTAAAAGATTCTTGTCTAGAGAAATAAGCATTATTTTTACTTTGGACTTTTTGAGCAGTACTCTTCAGCTAATGTATATGTAAGCAATGAATGGGTTTAATTCCCAAACACTTCCTTGGAGTCAAACAAGCACCGCAATCACACAAGTAAATTGTTCTAATTGGGATCACTCACAGACTTGAAGCCCTTATATGGTCTGATTCAGGAAGGAAAAACGTGAGAGATCCTAGTTTAACATATTTAGTATGAATTAACTATGTTTCATGTTCTATCACTAATTTAAAAGTAGCAGCACCATGTATGTATTCATACACAAGTACACAAAAATACACACTAACATAAACACAAAATTTAAAAAGTCATTAATCATAATTCAAAGAAATTCCAACCTGATAAATGCCATTAACATTCATTGTTTTCTCATCATTGTGTTCACACCTGGACCAATCCACAACCATAATGCCCACAGTTCATAAGTATGTAAGAATGACTGTCTAATAACCTTCTATGCACACAGCAAATACAATCACTGTGAAAGACCAAAGTAAACTGCATTTAAAACAGAAACTGCGAAGTTAGATATTTGTGGTCACAAAATAAGCAAACTATCTGCAGGTGCCTGATAACATTCCCTAGTTTTAAAACAGGCTGTAACTTACATTTACATTGAAATTTGGCTATTTTGGTCCTGTTCCTCTCCAAATCTCGCTCTCTCATACTTAATTCATTTGCAAGATACTCATTCTAAAGAAAAGAAGAAAGACGTCTCAAAAATCATAGTTCAGGAATTTCAGTATTAGAATTTTCATTAAGACTCTGTAGTTAAATGAGAATGTTAGAAAATATTGCTAATTCATGTATGTTCAACAGTGAAATTACACAGTACGTAAACCAAGATGAGGTGTTATATAGAAGGCAACAAAGAAACAGCCTCATCTTCACAGAAGCAGAATTATCAGGAAAAACCCGTAAATAAATTTTACATAAATATTTACCCTGTGGGGTTGTGTGTGTTTGTGTGGTCTTTGTTTGTTTGTTTGTGGGGGTTTTTTGGAGGCATTGTTTTTTTTGTTTTGTATGAGATGCAAGGCTATATGCACAGAGGAAAATGATGAGTACTTTACTTACACAGATGTGCGGAAGGTCTTAGAATAAAAACTATTCTGTCTTTGTACCTGTCTACGTGTGTGTGTGTGCACAGGTGTTATGCAAATTTTTTCCACCAATGGAATGAAAATATCTGCCTATGTTAACAAATAAACTGAAAATGAATGACTTGGCACTTTTTTTATTACAAGAAAAAATGCCAGTTCCATTTGAAGTATGCTATAGCTTTACTTAATAAAGATGAAAGTAAACTAACACATCTGCATTATTTGAATTTACCTTCTGAATAACTGCAATAGATATAAGCATATGCATACTATAAATGTCTCACCTGTGATCTAAGGGTTAATTCTCTCCTCAATTGTTCTATGAGATTTTCAACAGGATCTACCTGACCTGAGTGTTCCGATTGTCCATTTTTGAGTCCATTTTCCAAAGTTTTTACTTGCAAGAATTGTATTAGGCATTTGTTTCCTCTGTCTTCTTGAAAGGTAGTTAAATCAAAAAACTTTACTTGCAAATAGTCTTGCTCATCCTTCAGTGCCATTACTTGTGCTTTGTCTGTTACTAGCTTTTCAAGAGCAGATGCACAAGCAGTCAGAGAGTTTTTCCAGACAGACTGTCTTGGGGAAAAATTTTCCTCACCTGTTTGGTCTGAATTAGAAGTTCTGGACACTTGATTCTGAAAAGATGGCTTGTTTCTGTAATTTTGGTTATTTACCTCTGAGGTCTCACACACTGGCTGATAAGGAGAAAATGAACCTGTGCAGTTTGAGTCTTCTGATACCTCTCTATTGTCTGCATGATCTGTTATCCCTGATGTCTGTGAAAACTGTAGGTCTGCTGATATGTAACGTTCTTTTAAACAAAGAGTTTCAGAACTACAGTTGTCATTAATTAGTTGCCACTCTGAACATAAATGAACCAAAGAAGCACTTCTACTTTTTTCCAAGGCATCTGAATTCTGAAGTATGCCAGAAGTTCTTCTACGTAGACTTCTCACAGCCTTACTTTTTTTCAGCTATATCTTTCTCTGACTTCAGAAGTCTAACTGGTGCTTCTCTGTCTGCCTATGTGTTTCTCCCTTCCATGTTGTATGAGCTGCTAGCCTATACTCACAAAAAATTCAGAATACTCAGTAGTTTTCTAAAAAAAATTACAAATTATTAATTCTTTAAAAGTTGTGAATAAAAGCACCACATATTTGAACAGATATTTACAAATATCTGTTACATATTACTTTTATTTCAAAAGAGAAATACAGCAAATGTTTATGAACTTGCTTTATGAACCTACCTTTGCTTTTGCTTCAGTAATATCCTGTCTGTTCAAGAGATCCAACTTCCTCTTATTCATTCCCTTCTCTTCAGTAAAGCTATCTGTTATCTGCACATTACCAGCATCCAATCCTAATTGCAAGTAAATGTATGCATGATGATTATGAATTTTTAACTTTTCAAGTCAAAGGAATATATTCCACTTAATACATCTGAGTTATGGTTTTCTACCTGCAAAGGAAGGAGCTGTAAACCCTTCCATTTGAGCGCATGCTTCCATGAGTGGCACAGAATTCAAATTTTAAGATTTCTGAAAACATACATTATACAGATCTCTTGGAAATCATGGTGAGAACATCCTTCATCCAAGAACTGCAAGCCAACCACACAACTCTCAGTGATGCACTACTAGCCACTGCAAGTCAAAAAGCTACTGGGCTATAAGACTGAAAATACAAAAGCACTCACCTCTTCCTACAGATTAAATTCATTGTATTTAGCCTTGTAATTTAAACAAATGAGTAAATATAACATAACTATATAACAGGTATAGACAACATGTGTTTGAAAGAACAGTTTATAACAAACAAAAAAAAATCCCACCTGTTGTTGCAATTCTTCTTCCTTTCTCCTGAGCCAACTTACGAATCTGTTTTTTCAGTTCAATTCTTTCTTCTTCTAGTCTTTCAATCTGTGCATTTATTGTTCACAGATCAGTATTTCATTTTGTTCAACCACATTTTTATTACGTAACTCTTACACAAAAATAAGATTTATCACTTGCCTCTTGCAAAAGAATGTGGTTTTCAGCTCTATATTGCTGCTGCTTCAGTGCTTTGCTGTTTCTGAATTCACTTAAATCAATCATTGTCTTTGGCTCAAGACCTAAAACATAGTAAACACTATATAATTATCCATTATGCAGGAACACTATGTGAGCAATCATTAGAATGCATTTAATTTAAAAAAGAACATAACTAGTCAAACAGATTTTTTTTTTTAAAAAGGAGATAGTTGAATATATGCACTTTAATAGGTGTCCATATTTTATGCTACATACAACAGCACCAAGCAAAAGTATAATTTTACTTCACACAAACCCCAAAATGCAATAAAATGCCACCTAAAATTAACTATATTTATGTTTAAATTAAAATTAACATTTATGTTTAGATTCTTCTGTGTAAAAATAAGCCTGTCCAAAGTCTTCTCTGTTTTTCAGTCCAGCACTAGAACTTCAGTTTCCAGTTACTGTATTATGAAATTAATTAAGCAGTTTACAGTCAAATAGGAATCAAAGCCAAGAAAAGACTACAAAACCTATTATCCCATTTCCTTCAGTCAAAGCAACCTGTAAGCCATGTACATTCATGCAGTTTGTCCTAACTTGATACTTGCAAATATTACCAGAATATACAAAATTATTTCCAAGCAGTTACTTGGTGTAGTAACACTCCATGATACAATATTATTTTAATTCTTACACAACAAATAATTGAAAACAAAATGGATATAGCATACCTAAGCGCTCTCTGAGTTCTTCATTTTCATCAAGAAAATCATTTATTTTAAGTTCAAGTTTATTGCCTTCCTTAATTAATGTTTCGATCTCATGATCTCTTATTCTGATTTGCTTTTTTAAATCATTTATTTCAGCAACAGCCTCTTCCAAACCATATATTCCCTGAAACCAAATAGAAAGTAAAATAACCAACAGCAGATGTAAGAAAAAT
Organism: Pezoporus occidentalis; assembly: GCF_034315485.1. Lineage (NCBI taxonomy): Eukaryota > Metazoa > Chordata > Aves > Psittaciformes > Psittacidae > Pezoporus > Pezoporus occidentalis. Next base: position 2,398,137 of record NW_026912907.1, on the reverse strand, counting down.
AAATTATGAATATGGTTTTCATCACTACACAGATAAGTTTTTCAATCTGTATAACTCTTCTGCACTACACTTAATGAAAAAGGTTACTGAATAAAAAGCAGATCTACAAATCTGTCTTTTACAAATTTAATCTTTTAACTATAGAGGAGCCTCTGCATATTTCAAAACTGAGTCCTCTTCCTACATGATTCTTTGAAGAATCTTATCTTGAGTGCTCAATTACTGTTCAGTGGACTTCAGAAGCCCATACTAATATGCTAAAACTGATGACTTGTACAAATTGTTAAATATGGCAAGCAGTCAGTGACTGCTATAGAATCATAGAATGTTTCTAGTTCCAACCCCCCTGCCATAGGCAGGGACACCTTACCCTAGACCATGTCACCCAAGGCTCTAGCCAGCCTGGCCTTGGAATGCTAAATGTTCTTATTAAAAAAAAAAACAACAACAAACCCCAGCATCAGAAGTCTTGAACTTAATTTCTAATTAGAACAGAGTCAATAAAAAAATGGAAGGACAAAACGACCTCCTAAAAATATGATGTAATACCCTGTCCAGTCTGACACACTGCTTACCAGTTCATAGTCTCTCATTCGTTTCAGAGTTTCAACAAGTTCTTTGTCCTTTTCTCTAACATCTGCTTCTGCTAATTCTGCTGCTTTCTCAGCCTCCTTAGTTCTCTCCTCTAGCATTTTCAGCTTTTCTTGCATTTCCCCAATGCGTTTCTGCTGAGCAAGAGATGAGTGCCCTGTAAAGAAAAATCTTGATTTGTTTACAACTAGGAATTCTTGCTATCAGGAATCAAGCAAGAAAGAAACACTTTGGATGATGTTACAAAGAAGATCTTACTTTTGCTGCTCTTTTAAATTAAGTAATTGCAAAAGACTACACTAGTGCTTTTTCTCCCAATTGTTCATTCAAACAATGAGAAATGCACATCATTTTTTTTATATATAGTATAAATATATTATATTAAAAATGCATTATCTATTTTGAATTGCATGCTACTGCTCACTTGGAATTCTTCATAGAGCTGAGATCTTGTATGTTATGCTCTAACCTTTACAGACCAGGTATAGTTAACTACACACTGCATTGCCATAAACCCCACTGAATTACTGTGAATGAATTTAAACTCTTTATGAATGTTTAATAAATGATAATGAACAACAAAAAAAACTAATATTACTCATATACTGCAAATATTTTTTTGGTATTTTTAGTGAATAAAGAATGTACAGTAAAATTCGTGGTTTCTTAGCACCCTTCCATAGACATTAAAATAAAGTGGTTGCTACCTTTATCTTTTTGGAGATCATTTCTTAATTCCTCAATTAGCAGTGTATTTTGTTCCATTTCTTTGGTATACTGTTCAACTTGCTCAGTAAGCAATAGTATCTGCACATCCCTCTCTTGCACACCCTACACACACAAGAAAGAAACTCCATTAAGAATTCTCTACTGACAGGCAAGCTACCTATCTAGAACACCACACAATAAAAATTAAAAGTAGCTAAGACAAAACAATTTATAGAACACCAAATATACTGTACTTACAACAGAGAGTTCAGATATTATCTAGAAGTTGGGTATATAAAGGCAAAGCAGGAAAAATAAGAGTGAGTAAAAATAAAGCACTCACACACACAAAGCAATATTTCAGTACACCGATGTAACTGTTCTCTCAGAGTTAAACAAGGTAGGATGAAAAGTTTCAGATGATACATGTTTCTTACAGCTTCCTCATAAACAGTTGCCAGTGGGAACCAAGAGATACAAGTCAAGATTGGGAGGACGAACAATCCATCATACATGACACCTGTGTTGCAGACTGCTTTTCAGCAAGGCATCCAACTTTCAGAAAGTCATATCACACCGTATTTTGCATGCATATACATCCATAAGTACACACAGACTGTGAAAGTGCCTTCTATTTAAATATACTATTTCTGTGCTTATACATGAACTTTAGAAATACGGAGAGCTTCATGTTATTTTTTCTGTGATGAACAAAAGGAGGAAAAAGATACAAAAGATACTTGGAAAAAAGTTACAGAACGTAATTATAATGTAAAAATCTCAAGAGTTGCTGACGTTACTTTACACCAATATTATGAAAAAACAAAAGTGCAGGCTTTCTTAGAGGACAAATATAACCACAGTTCAAACCTAAAGGCAAAGAGCTTAGCAAAGTTGTAAGGAGCTAAATATAACCCTTTAGAATGTGAACATACATTGAAGCATAACAAGCTCGGGCCATTTTGAGTTAAAACACAGCACAGTAAATTGATTTGGCTTTAAAGCAACTGTTTTAAAAATACACTTATTTCCACAAAACTGTTCATAATGGCATGCTAATGATGGTCATCCAAAAAAGCAACCTCTAGAACCATCTAGTCACCTAAAGCCAGACTCTACAACTCTTAGCAAAGTTACTGTCAGCTGCCTTCCTCTTCTGAAGATGAAAAGGCTGATTTGCACCTAAGGTTTTGTTTTTGTTTTTTTTTTCTCCTGAGAAGCTCTCTGTTTCTAGTTTTGGAAGACTACATAAATTTATCTCACATCACTGCTCAGTCTACATGGGCCCAACATGAAATACAAATGTCAAATAACTCCTTGAAGAAAGGCACAAAATCATCCTGTATCATACAGTATGCTTTCCATGGTGCATGTTTCAATGTTATTAATGGGCTGCTTATTAATTTATTCTCTTCATGTTTGTGAAGAAAATGGGGAAATACAAAATCATAGAGCTATGTGAGAGATACTTGTCAGGGGCTGAAGAACACTTAATATTAAGGCATGAGGTGAAATAAAGAAACATAAAATTAAACACTAGTAAGAGTCTTCCTTGACTCACAAATTTAGAAGACAGAAACTCAGCTATAATTTAAAAACATTAAACTATGGATGCTTAGAAGTTAAAACAATCACTCTAATAATGCAAAAGACAAATATGAAACTAGCAGAACAACCAACCACCAAGAACTCAGTTCATACATACAGCAAGAGAAGTTTCCTTTGCCCCTGTCTATTAAGCTATTTTTGCAGTGGAATGACTTGACCTGTCTCGTAATACTCAAACTTAAGCAATACATATTCTGGTATTTGCAAACTATGAAAGACTATTATTATTTGGTCACTAGCATATTTAGTGAGTGATGATTTCTCAATCAGACTGTACCTGTTGAAGGGCCATTATACTGTTTCTGTCTACATCAAGTTGGGCCATTTTCAATTTCTCTTTCAACTTAAATAACATTTGCTGATACTCTAGGAGTTCATCATCTTTTGAAGCTAAGATATTCTGAAAAGAAGATTAAAATACCATCAGAACACTTGAAATAATCCATAAAACTAATAAAAATTATTAGGTAACTATTAAAAAGTACCTTCCATTCTTCAACTTTTGCATTTACAGCTGCCATAAGTGGATAGTCTTCTTCATTCTTTGCTTTCAGCTGGTCTGAAAGCTCCTGAACCTAGAAATGCCATTTGTATTGATATCATATCACAAAAATGTTTTGCTTAATATGTACGTATAAACACATTATATCAAGTGCATACAATTTAACACATTAGCATTACAGCAGCAAGGGAAGATCATGACTCTCAAGAACACAAGCAAGACTAACATTTTGTACAAAATATCTGAAGGCAGTTTTTAAAATTTGCACCAAATTTAAAGATCATATTACTTTTAGAGAGTGTTATTTCGGAAGAGTGTATATTTCTAACTGAATATGTTGAACATTTTTTTATTTTAAATTAAAATATGAGTGAAGCTCTTACTTGAAATTTGTACTGTTCTTTCTCTTTTCTTAAATGATCCATAACAGTATCAGATTGTTGCACAATTAGTTTCATTTTGTTATATTCATCAGTCATCTTTTCCATTTCTTGTACTGATTCCTCAAGATTCTTCCTCATTTCTTGGTTTTGAATGTCTAACTTCTCATTAGCTTCAGTCAAATTCTGCAAAATTAAAGAAAAAGCTGCTTTTAAATAGTGCACATCTAAAGATCTAAATAAGTACTCATTGACTAATAAGCACTAAGCTACCTTAAATGTTAAGACTTGAAAGTCTTACAAGAAATTAGCACAAAAGAGAGTATTTTTCACCTCTAGATTATCAACTGCAACAAATCCTAGCAGCAAACAAAAGACACATCTCCCATTTCCAGTGACTTAATTACCTCTGCCAGATTCACCAGTGCTAGGCATAAGCATCACAGAACCCAACTACGTTATGAATTCCCTTACTCCACATGAGTTGGACATAGCTTTGTGAAAAACACTATTGTCAGTAACAGTCTAATAAGTACTCAATAGCATGCATAGATTTTACCTGAATTTCATCCAAATACTGGACAAGCTCAAAGTTCTTTTTGGACAACTGTGATCTGTAATCAGAATCCTCTCCTCTTCGTAATAGAATTGCTTCTTTCTGAGAATCTATTTGCCTCTGATACTCAACTATATCCTGACACAGCTCTTCATTCTGCACAGAAAACAACCCAAACTTAAATCTATTTTGAAGAGTTAAAGACAAAGACATTGCTTTTCTAGCAAGCTAACACAAAGACCTAAGACAGTCAAACGCCATTCCAATTCCTACAGTCTGCTTTTAAGAAACTTAGAAGCCTCACCTTTTTCTGTAAGCGTTTTTTCTTCAGATTAAAAAGGAGAGAACAAGACCAAGAAAACAAAGCATGAAAAACATTAGAAATTATCTTTTGGAGGGCTAAATAAGAATCAAGGTTGAGATAAAATAAAAGAGAGATTTCTCTATACCTGTGTATGCATATACAAACATATACACACATATGCAAGAGGGCATTTTGATGAACAATTCTCAAAGGTTTCCCCATGGACCTTAATTTAACTTTTGCTGTTTTATTCTCTCAAAGGCCAAGATTACAGGTATTAAATGCTCTAAAACATGTATTTTTTTTTCTAAAAATGGCTACAAAAAAGTAGTTTTAAGAGAATTACCAAGAAAATCTAGGAATAAAGAATGTTAACTCTATCTTTGCATTTATTGTTGTATTAACTTCTGACTTTTTATAATTTTATGTTAACCAGATAATCTTAGCAAAAGCAACAAGCATAAACCAAATCTAGTCTAATATCCACAAAATCTATTTGTCAACAGTACTTAAGAATAACACTAAAAATTCAAAACACAAAATCCAGACAAAATTAATGCACATTAGGACTATGTAAATACAAGTGGTGACACCTCCTGACCTCAATTAACTATGTTTCACTGCAGCAGATGTATAACATATTTACTAAATGCGACTAAAATTCTGTATTCTCTTTGTACTGGTAGCCACAAAAACGTTCTAAAACAGAATTAAACATTATGTCATGCTAAAGACCATAAATACAGAAAGATAATGATTTATTTATAAAGAATGTTAAAAATACAGTAATTCAGCAATAATTCTTTACTAACCTCTCTCCTTAATTTGATGTTTTCTTTTTCAGCATCTTCATTTTGAAGAGCAAGCTAGAATGAAGACAGAAAACCTTTATATGTATCAATAAAAGAACAAACTATAAAAACAAAGAACTCCAGAAGCAAACCAGAAAACATATGCAGAGCAGTCCAGTTTCACAAATGGGTCTGTTTTGTTTTTTTTTTTAATTTCAGAGGCTATTTTCAGAACACTGACTTTTCAAAAGATGTTCCTGAACAGCTTTTAGAGGTGTAAAGCTGGATTCCTTCTTACCTGTTCATTCACTTTCTTCTCTTTTTCCAGGTCTTTTTCTATATCTATTAACTGTCTCTCTTTTTGTTCTAATTGTTTTTCCAGTTGGCAGATCTCATCACGCAAAAAACGAGTATCACGACCACCAGCAGATTTTTGTGCCATCTTAAAAGCATTAAAATAACATTCTAAGTACAGTACAGTTTTTCAAAACAGAAAGAACTAAAAAAAACCACAGCAGATGCTAAGATTAATGTCCTTAATGTTCAGGAAAAGCAACAGGAAGGACTCACTAACTTCTTTCAATAATACTCAGAAATTTCTGAAAATAAACAGGATTTATTAAAGTATAAAATCTTATTGTACATACAGCACTTTGCAAACCTGAGGCTAGACAGCATTTGTAAGCCAACAAAAAGCATTAGTTAAAATGTATTTAAATTAGTAAAATGTATTTTTTTAAATAAATTTAAAAATTTATTTAAATTTCTTTAAAATGTAGTAAATTAGTTAAAATTCTACATCTCTTTACTAGATTAAAACAGAGGTCTAAAAAAAAAAAAAAACCAAAACCAAACTCATTTAGAAAAACCACTGAACAGTAATCTATAAAACAGGAAAATTTGAAAACATACCTGTAATTCATTTTGAAGTTTCATCACCTTTGTTTTAAGTTGATTTTCTGTTAAAACGGAACAGATATAGTGAAATACCTAACAAAGTAAAAAGTACCCAAACCAACAATGCTTAACCTCAGTCTTTAAATATGGCTCCACTCAAACAACTGACTTTAGAGCAGTTGGTATTTTGCTGTTTCCTAAATTTAAAAAAAAGCAAGCAACCAACCAAAGCACAAACAAAACCAACCCACACTAAAAAATTCATTAATTAATTTAACAAATCATTTAGGGATAGCTTATAAAGGCTTGCTTACCACATTTGGCTTGCTCTTCCCCAGCTTTTTCAACTTCTTCTAGTGCCAGCTCTACCTCTTGAGTTTTCATCTGGTAAAAAATTACAGTAAACAAAGAAGAAATACTTACTACTTATGTAATTTAAAAGATTTTTTCTTAGATCTCATGTTTGAAACAATGAAAACATTTACAAAAGAATTATCAATTTTCTCTCGTTAAACAAATGGAACCACTCCCATTTTTGCCCATACTGACAATTAAGACGTTCACTGCTGAAATATCTTTATTAGTAATTTATTCTAATGGGCTATGTAACCATTCAAAAGCATACTGCTGAGAATCAAAAACAATAAAATAGCCTCTCTAAAACCAACGTGCTGCCATTATTTTCTGCTGTCAGTATATTCATAAGTAATTACAAGAAAGTATGATAGATTTAGACAATCAGTTTTAGGATGAAGGTGTTTTCTTCACTCATGGTGACATTTCCCTTTACTCTAAAACATCAACCTATCACAGAAACTTCTATTAAACTTAAAATCATTACCAATAACTTAGAACATCTAACAAATTTTTAGCTACTTGCTTGTGTTTTCTATTTATAGAACAAAGTTTCCTTAACTATATGTTAGTCCTACTCACTTTACTTCCCACTGCTAAATGCTGTAATCCCAATGGCTACAAGCAAATACTGTGGTGCAAGCACACGTTTAGCATATAAACAATCTTAGGAGTAACCTAAGATCATTGTTCAATGCAGGGAGGGGGAAAAAAAAGTAATGAAGATTTCATTTAAAAAAATAACAAAACCAAACAATGCCTCTGCAGAATTGTAGAAAGTAAGAATTAACACAAACCTTCAATAATGACTGAGTAATTTTAAAAAGGTGTATCAGTTTTCCCAGGGTTTCAGTTTTTAGATCTTTCTCATCAACCTAAGCAAAGAGACAACTGTTTTTATACAATGAAATATCAATGAAAACCACAAAATAAATCATTTATGCATGTTAAAGACCAGAGACAGTATAGGTAAGAATGTATAACAAACCCTCTATGTTCTGTTTTTCCCTTGAGTACCTTTAACACAGTCTCCAGCAATCTGTCTGCTAGTTCCTCTTGACGAGGCAGAGCATCTGGATCCACTTTCATAAGCTTCTTCCAATCTAAAATCTGTGCCATATTGAATTTATAATTTTTTCCTGGAACAAAAATTAAAATAAAAATTATCAGACATTGTTATGTCAAATGGCCACTGAAGCACACAAGATGACTATAAAAACTGTACTGATTTTGTAACATTTATTAACATTGTGTGCACATTTTGGTCTACTGCAAACGAAGGTGACTATAGTAAAACCATTTTTCTTTAAGTTAAAAATTACATCACACATACTCAATGAATTTGTGACACTAACAGTGAAGAACAGGACACACGCAAAACCTCTATTTTAACTTTAATATTCTTCTTTTCCTCCCCACCTTTCAATGTGGTATTTTTAACAAACACAACTGGATACCTATTTGAACCAGCCCTTGTAGGATAAACATCTCCTTACAGTCACAAAAACATTATTTCTGATATTTGAACAGAACCAACACCTGCTTTAGACCAGTACTATGAGCATCCATTTCCAGATACCAATTCATAAGACATTAAACTCTTGATTAGAATGTTTGAGTTGATAAAGAACAGTAAACAACCTGGAAACTGACAAAAATCTGACCAGGAAGTAGTGCAAAGTTTTGTTCTACTGCTTACCTACCAGCTGCTGTGGGACACGGTGACTTCTTATATATCTGAAAGTCAGTGCAGTTTCTGAAAAAGGCAGAAGGGATTGGAAGCCTTGGATTATTTTATCCTCTGGAGCTGTCTCTAGCCTTTAGTATCAATATTTCAAAAATTATAATCTGCCAAGTTTAAACAAGAACATTTTTAAGGTACTTATTGCCTTAAATTATGAATATAGCATAAATGATTAAGAAAATTAAGAAATAAACCTAACTAGACTATTAAATTAATTATTAGCAACAAGCTCTAATAACTCTAACAATGATTTATGCTGTGCATGATACTGAGATCTTTTCCATCAAAACCAGCATAATCACATGGGAGATATCCTCTGCAGTATCTCCCGTATTAGTTTCACAGAATCAGAGAATGATTTTCCCTGAGCCTTAACATGGTTTCCAGGAAGATCTGCTCCATGATCACCAAAGTGAAACTGACCAGTCTGCTGTTCCCCGAGTCTTCCTTTTTTTCCCCTGCTTTAAAAATGCAGGTTCTGTTTCCTCTTTCCCAGTCAGTGGGAACTTCACCAGATTGCCATGACTTCTCAAATGTGACCAATAATGGCTTGGCAACTACATCAGCCAGCTTCTTCAGGACCTGTGGATGCATCCCATCGGTTCCCATGCACTTGTGCACCTTCAGGTTCCTTATAGTTTCAAACCTGATCTTCTCCTACAGCAGGTAAACTTACCCGGACTAACCCATCTTAAGCTACTTCTGATTTTCAAATTACATCACCGAGACTAGCTCTCGTCTACTAGCTCTACAGAGCACTAGATCTTAACTACAAAACCCCAACCAAAATGGAATCTCCTGCTAGCTTCCTATTATTCTTCCAATTTGTATATAGAATGATACAATGACAGCCTGCAATCCCTCCTGGATGCTACTGAGGGACAATTTTGTCTCCGTCTCATCCGACTCTGACGAATTATCAAATTGCCTTATTTTACGCAACGGGGCATTTTCGAAACATCCATCAGCCTAGAGCAGACCCGTACAGCGGCCTATAACCTTTTCCAGGCACCGCACTGCGACGGTGCCCGCACCCGGTCGCTCCTGCCGGGGACCAGCAGCCTCGGCCCGGGCGCTGGCGTGGATGCCCGCGGCGCTCCCGAGGGATCGCAGGGGTTCCTGCCTCCTTCCTCAGAGCACCGCCCGCCCCTTGACCTCACCGTTCCCCGAGGACGGTAGTGGCGGCGGAGGCTGCTGCTAGGCGACGCCATCAAGCTCTCCCGCCGGCTCCACTCCCCGGATAGCTGTAAGCGCAGAGAGGCAGCCAACGATGCCGCGGCACAAGGGCAAGCCGGGCACTCCGAGCTCCGAGGAGCTGCACAGCCACGCAGGAGGCAACCAGGAGAGGCAGGGGGTAACCGTCTCACTGGGGGGAACAGCACTGTGGCGACAACCCCGCGCCGCGGGCGGTGCGCTGCAGGTCCCAGCGTGTAGCTGCTCCGGAACTATAACTCCCACCGTGCCTCGGAAATACCATCCCGGAACTGGATCTGTTAGTTTCCCTTGCTGGTCGCGGGGGTGGCAGCTGTGCGCATGTGCAGTGCCTAGAGACTGGCGGCGGTGTACGCTGTGGGCGGTGGCGGCGGCGGCGGAAGTGGAGGAGTTGCTGCTTCTGTGGCCACAGGTAGGGCGAGTAGCGGCGGACTCTGCTTTCGTAAACGGGACTTGGGGTGCGGGAGGCCTGGGTCCCGTGTAGCTGCCGCCCGCGGTGGCGGATGGTCGTCTTTGGGTCTCTCTCCCTTGGCTGTGCTTTCCGGGCCTCATCCGTGAGCCTCCGCTCCGGGCTGCGGTGTCGCCTTGGTCCCTGGCCGCGCTTCCACGTCGCTTGAAAGGACCATGGGCTCGCGCCCCGGCTTGTCCTGTCCCTTCCCTTCCGCAGGCTTTCGGCAGTGGCCGCTTGCCCGTTGCCCTCCACCCCCAGCCGTCCTTAGGTTTCCTTCTCGACACCGCTGCGGGCGGCGGCATGCTCTTGTGCAGCACGGCAGGCTGACTGGAGGGCTGAAACACTGCGCCGGTATGCGTGTGCTATATATGTGTGTCGGTATGTAATAGTCGGGGGCAAAATATAGCTTGCAGAGCGGTACAGGAAAGATCACATCTATAAACTAACGGAATCCTTTAGTGCAAATGGCCAACGAGGACGTCTGAGTACTGATAGTGGTCTGGTGGCCCCAAAAGTTTGAGATCCTGTGTTAGCTAAATGGCCGTGAACGCATCTTTTCAAATAAAAAAGGAAGACCAGTAGCCATTTGCGACGTGTATATATCTGCATTCATTCAACAGCTGTAGAGAACTGAAGAGAATTTGTTTTAAAATTTCTTAAGGGAAAAAGGAAGGTGATTATAGTGTCATCTTTAGACTTTTGTCTTTTTCTGGATTGTTTATTGTCTACTTTTTCTTTGCTGTCTCTTGATTAGTGTTGATATTTAATGAAGGCTGACAAGATGCAAGCTGCTTGGCACTCTTTATAGTTATGCAGCTTGTTCCAGTCATGTGGAAAGGGACAACGCAAGCGAAATGATCTTTTTTGTCATTAAACACTTGTATCAAATCATCATAATGAATATTCATTTTAGCCAAAAATGAAGCCAGAGAGTAGCAAGTAGGCAAGACAGATGAGGACATTAGCACAGCCTCAGAAGCTAAACTAAAATGCCATTTTTAAGTGACTATACTACGGGCTTTGGTAACCCATTGTATATATCTTTGCTGATATTCATCAGTTCATCTTAAATGAACTTGGTGCTCACCTGTTTAAAACTGGAAATAAATCTAGGAGTAGTTTTGTCAGTTCTTTCCTTCCTTCCACCTTTGAAAATTTGTCAGTTTTCTGTGTGAACTGTAAATATGTTTTAAGCAGTCCAGGACCTTCAGTGGCTATGAGAGTACATTTCTCCAGAGTAAATGAGATGTACAACTCTTTTGGAAGCTTATTTGTATATATCTGTGTCTTCACTGCCTTTGGAGCTTCAAACAGGAGAATGGAAAGCCCACATTTTATGATTAGGTATGTGCATAAAATGCTCATTAGCTTGTTTTCAAAGCTTTTCAAGAAACTGCCTGATTTGTATGCAAATTGCCTGTTTTGTTATTTCCAGCAGCCTAATTAATATGACACAAAATTAAGTTCCTTGAGATTTGCGTAATAATTATGTTGCATATTGCACAGGCTAAAGCACTGATTATCAAAGTGACTCTGTGGAGTTACAGACTGTTGCCTCGCTCATGCTTCCCATAGTCTACAGACTGTTCCTTCTCTGATGCATGGTCATCTCCAGAGAATAATTGCAGTTTGATTACAGTTGAAAATGCTAACATCTTGATATGACTGAAAAGTGACAGGTGTATTTTTAATATCTATGAATATTTAATAAAGTGTGAATGAAAATAGCCTTTGCATATGAGATCAAAAACTTTAAATTGTAGTAACTAATGTTCTGTTATGGGCAGTGAATAAAGTGAATTTAAAAACGTTTCTGACAGCTTGAACTGACTTTCAAAATATTGACTGTATCGAAAGCTGCAATATGTCAATTATGGTGGGTATTTTCAGGAGTAGTAAGAGCTTTCATACAAATCTGAAACAAGTTGAAACTTTCCAATTCTGACATCCATTTGAGATTAAGTTTAATGATCATGTTTGTTCTTGCCAGTTTCTGTGGAAATCCTGTGGAAATCCTTAGGTGATCTGTGCAAGCTTTTTCCCCAACAGATTTGCCACAGTTCCCAAATTCTCTAATACTTCCGCTACCTGTGTCCTGTTCTCTAAAGAAGAAAAAACTGACTCATAAAACATATTTTTCTTTTTTGAAGTAGGATTGATTGGAACAGAAGTTGTTAGTAATGAACTTCTGGGTTTAAAAATGCCATTACCCAGTAGAAGATTCAGATGTGTGTTTAAATTTCTAAAGTTAGGGAGTAAGTTGTGTCTAATCAACACAAATATATTTGCTCTTGCAAGGGTCTGTTGTTGGTAGAAGGTGACAGCACATTTATTAGATAATAGCTAATTATGGAGTTGAGTCTTTAGGGATTGCAGCTGTATTCCTCCCTAAGTACATCCTAAGTTTTACTAAATTCGTATGATCAGAAAATGGCTCTCACACTCCCAAATCTCCCAATTGAGGATACTCTTAGAACATCATTGTGCATTTTTTGTTCATGTTGCATTTTTTTTTTTGTGCAGACTACTGTATTTTGCAATATATGGTATTAAACTGTGATTGTAGAGAAATATTTTGTTTGTCTATTTTCCTAAAAACAATTTTTCGTTATGTAGTACTCGTCTGGATGAACTGGTAAAGGGTTCTCCATAGCTGGAGGAGAATACATGCCTTACAAGCCAAACCTGTTTGAGAGCTCTGGTTCTTGTCTGTCCTTTCTGTTCAATGTCTCTGTACACGCATGGGAGCCCTACAGTGCAAAATGCAGATTTCTGTGCCAGACAGCTTGGGAAAATCAGACTAACAATCAGGTGTTTTGCACAGAAAAACAACTGTTTTCCACAGTTGGCTGTCATGATCATGCAGTTTCTGTCTCACAGGGTTTATGTTGCTGTTTATTGTTTTCAGACATATTTTTCATGGCATGGTCAGATACTGTTGTAAATTAAAACATCCAACAGAAATCTTGGTAATAAAGTATGTATCTCTCCTGATTTCAGCCAGTCAAATGGGGCTCTGTGGCTGTTCCATAGACCACAGACTGGCAGTCATACAGCCTGTTAAGGTATCTGATGGGCAATCTGTGAAAGTAGCAGGTAGGCATGATGAAAAAAAATAATGTGAGGGACAGTCAATCTGTTTACATGTGTTGGAGCAGTCAGTGATGTGGCTTCCCATCACAGCAAGGCTGTGTTAACAGGTTGTTAGGCAGCATTTTAAGCATTTTACTGGTATTCATCAAAACACCTATCACTGGGAGCAGTGAAGTACTGGCACTTGCAAGACCATACTTGGGTTGATAGCAGATTTCAGCGTGTCTGTTGGGCAAGAAGGGGAATATATCCACTCACTCAAGTAGCCCAGTCATAGCCAAGGCTTCAGCAGCCTCTTGCACATGTTTGATTGATGAGGTTCTCAGTGTTGCATAATCCTCATATGGCCTCTTTCTTTCCAGTATCAAACTGATAACAGGTTATCTGGTGTGAATAGTGTTGGCTGCCAAATAGCAATTGCTGTTCTCCACTGAGATTAATGGCAGACATAAAACATTTTGCCTAGTTTACTAAGTACAGATGAGCTTTTATAAGCCTCCCTCTGTTTTAGTCTTGCATTCTCCAGGCATTGATGATCACTCCAGGTTTGAAACTTTGAGTTTGGTGGTGGACCGAGCTGTAGTAGAAGATAGGAAGTAGTAGTTCTGATGGTGAGCCTTCCCCAAAATCTGCCTTGTTATGCTTAATGTAAAGGACAGTAAAAGCATCTTTTCCATATTTATGCTTTAATTCAGCAAGAGCATTAAACTACCCTGTAATCAGACGAGGTGGAAAAAGTGACTTCCCTAATTTTTTGTATCTTTACAGTATATTTCAGGAAAATAAGACCTTAGACTACCAGATTGCAAGTCAGAAGTAGTATCTCTGCTATGGTTTTGTGTGATCTACAGATTGTACATGGCCTTGCATTTCCTGTTTTTCTCTTTGCACTTATCCTGGAAACAGATTGCTGGAAAATGGGGGCTCTTCCAGATCTCCATTTTGCCCATCTGTTACCAAGACTTCCTAGTGCTTTTGCACACAATAAAAATTTGAGGGATATACTGTGATGCTTTTGAGATTACCAAGCGTGGCACGGTTCAAGCAGTGTGTTGTGTGGCTTGCTGCCAAAGCCAGAACAATGAGTTTTGTTGTGTATGTTCCTCAAACTTACTAAGCTGTTCAGTATTGTTTTGAGTGTCTGTGGCTTGGATACTTGTCTTGAAAGACCAAATTATAGCCATGTATTTGCAGTCATATCTATGATTGAAATGCACATGGAAAGGAGAAGGTAAGTTGCAGATTAAAAAAATGTGGTGTTAAAGGTGACTTTCTTCTGGAGTTCTCAAACAGGTTTCTCTGGTGGTGGGCTAGCCACTTAATCCTGACTTTTGATATAGCTTAAAATACTAATTTCTTTCTGTCTAAGAGTTCCCTTTCATTCAAATATAAACCATATATTCCCTACAGGTGACATGTAGGGAAATGCAACTCTGTTAAGGAAAAGCTTAGTCAATAGTGGTATAAAAAGAGTTGTGGGTGGGAGAAGTTCTAGAAATTCAGAACAAAAAGGGCTCATGAAAAGCATCAGAATTGCTTAGGGTTAAGGGATAATTAAGGCAGCTGTCTTGACATACATTCTGTTTGGGGAAAAGAGAAGTAAAAACATACAAAAAGTAGTTGAGGAGCTAGTAATTAAGGTTGGTTAGGCTTTTCCTTTTGATAGGAGGCTATATTTAGGAATCTATCCCTTTTTTTTTTTTTTTTTTCTAGTTGGGGATCAGCAGCTGTTCCTGAAATAGGGTTGCTGCTGAAGAATTACCTGGAGTTACTCTTTGATACACAAAGCAGTGTCTGCAAGGGCTTACTACTTGAACCAATGCAATAAACTTATATTGTTAATAAAGAAGTCTCAAGTCGCCCAAACCTACTCACCTAGCGAGGCCCTTTCTTGAAGGGTGAATTTAAATAAACCTTGTGGTTGCTTCTGTGTGGCAATATTATCTTGTCCCATTAAGTTTTGGAGCACAGTATTTAAGAAATGTAGCTTATATGTTGGAAAATCATTACATATTTGCTGTAGGTCCTTTTCAGATGTGACTGCTATTCAGTAGAACTAGTGAGGTTCAGGAAGTAGGAAGCACACTGTTCTACACACTGTTGTAAACAAGAATTTTCAAACACTTTTTCTAGCAGTTTCTTCTCCTTATGCTGGGGGGGGGAGGGGAGGGGAACTAAAAAACTCTGGTGGGTTAAATTCAGAAAGGGGCTGGCTTTTCATGTATTCCTGCAGTAAGCTTTTTGGTTTTTTGTTTTTTTTTTTTAAATAAGATTTCTCTGGCTACCACGAAGATCGTAAGTATGTTCTAACTTAATCTTGGCTTAAAGTACTTTGATCCAGCCTGGCAAAATGACGTAGCCTCCTCCTTTAACATTTAACAATGTTTTCTCTCTCTCTTTAATTAAAAAAGGCTTTTTATTGATTCAAGTAACACCAGTTACCAGTGCTCCAGGTACTACAAAAGAAAAAAAGCCACAGCCTTCACTGACATTATGTAAGTAACACTGAGTGGATTGATTTGATTCCTTTTAAATGATCTTTGTCTTGGTTTTTAGTTTAACTGCACCTGCATCTTGCTGCACATGTATTCCTTCCTGTACTACTGCTCCTTTACCACTAGTTGTGGTAGGTGATTGTTGTGCTTTCAGGTGCAGCCCAGGCTGCAAATCGCTTCTGAAATTACATGTGTGGGTGAGAATTTTCTGTGGGCTGTTTTTAGAGGGTAGTATACTTAAATATGAGCACAAGTAAAAAAAAAGACAAAACACCAACAAACCAAAGGGAAAAAAAAAATCACCAGCATTTCATCATCCAAATAATATGGCATATAATAATACAGCATCCAAATCGCTCGTCAGCTTTGTGTGAACCATGATGGACATAAGGCTAGTGTGTTTATATATTTATGGATCCACATTATCCAGCTAATATAAGCTGTTCTCTGTCCTTAGGGATATTAGCCCTCTCTAGTTTTGGGGAAGAGGCTGTGTAGTTTTTTTTCAGTCATCTCTCCTTTTTCTCAGAACCAAGTCAGTGTTTGGCTATCTGTAGCTTTTCACCAATTTGGTCCCAACAGTTGGCAGTAATCCGGGCTGTGTCAACCGTGGGTCAGAAAGAATGCCTTTGACCTGTAGTTACCTTCATATTCTTCCAAGGCAGAACAGTGTTTTCAACGAACCTAATGCATGGTAATTTCACCTTTTGATTAGGTGATTATTTAAATAAACCTAAAACTGCTGTTTAATAATTTCTAGAGCTTAGGAAGTTTATGCAAGATGAGAGAAAATAAGATAAATGTTAATTTGTAGTGTCTTTTTTGCTTGCTGTTTCTTTAGATGGGACTCTTATGAGCATTTAATGACATCAGAACAGTTGGCAAAGTTGAGAAAAAAATGACTTTTTCATGAACTTCTACGAAGAATGCAAATGATGGAAGTGTGAGCTTCAATGGTAAGTTTAACTTTTTATTATTACTTACGTCCTTCTTTACCTGTTCTTGAACACCTATATTTATGAAGTTCTTAAAGGTTCCTGTTTGTTCTTCAGAATGTTTGAAATTTGGTTGTTTTTTTTTTTAACTGCTTTTGAAATATTTTATGAAATACTTTTAAACCTAAACGACATGAATAATTAATATTTATATAATTAATATCTGCCTTCCTTTTTGATGATGTAGTATTCTGTGTCAGTATGTTAAACTACTCAGGGCTCTAGGGAACTTAATTTTCATAATTCTCTAGTTTTCAGCATTCATTTGAACTGCTGTCTGCTAAAAACTACATCTCAGTTTATCATCAATCTTCTTTTCTTAGTAAACCATGAAATGTAGCAGTGCATCCAGCTTGTGAGGGCTTTTTAAGGGTGAGACTTATTTAATGAGAGTACGTCTTTTAGACAATAAATTGTGTAAGATGGAAAAGACTAGCGGAAAGCTTTCTATTTTACTGATTTTTAGATATGTAGTATCGTTAATTTCTAAAATATTGTATATCTTTTTGACTTTGTCAAGTTTAGTTTATCAGTAACATTAGTCAAGTTGCTGTCCATGTATTTCAGCTTTTGTCCATGAAAACTCTTAGAGAAGATGGCTGATGTGAGCCTGAAGGAAGCAGCACTAATAGTTGGTGTGGTGACAGCCTGCTACTGGAACAGTCTCTTTTGTGGCTTTGTTTTTGATGATGTTTCAGCAATTTTGGACAATAAAGATTTGCATCCTTCTACTCCACTAAAAAATCTGTTTCAGAATGACTTCTGGGGCACTCCAATGTCTGAGGTAAATGGTTTGTGAAACACTTAGAGGCATTTAGGAAAAGAAAAAAGCCTTGCAAAGAGTATTTACACTTTTTCCTAGCATGGTTTTAACAGAATAGTTTGTTTCTGATGGAATGTGGTGATGTTAGTGTTTTGTACTACAAGATCAGGAACAGATGTCACTTATATTCTTTCCCTCTGTTCAATAAAAGAACTTGTAAGAAAATTTAAGTAATACGTCATGATTCAAGATGCTGTGTGTTATCTAATTTCAGTATTGAAATTGGACAACCCTGACCATTTTCACTTTTTCTCCTGCAATAGCTAGACATTGACATACAAGGAGGGTATTTATTTCTAATTGCATTATGGAATTAAAGATAACACTCTTAAACAGGAAAGCTATAAGTTAGAGAATGGGTTATTGAATTATTAATTTTTTTTGAGGAAGTATGTTTATGTGAATTCATAGGGCTTGGTTTGTAGCCTATTTAGGATGGCTATGTTTTTATTTGAAAAGCTGCATTGGTGTTAAAGTTGTTTATAAACATTGTTAAGTGGCAGTGGCTAAAGTATTTACATACAGTTTAGAAGGCTACACATGGTGCCATTGCAAATGAACAAAAATAAGCTGATAGTCATAGGTCATTTTTGCCTATGCATTCCACCTTGTAATCTCTTTTCTTATGTTCATAACATACAGGGTTAGTTCCTTTTGAGATAGTAATTGCCCACTCTACAAATAGACTTTTAATTCATAATTTTCATACAACCTTCTAATGAAAGCTTCCAGACTTTTTCAGATGCCATCTAGTCCTGCAGTCATTGAGAGTAAGTGGGTTCCTAAACTTCTCCCAGCAAAATTTCAAGTAGTATTTTTACTCCAAAAAAAACCCTAAACACATGGAGGGAGAGAAGGCCATCTCAGTACTGATTTTGCACTGAAAAACCAACAGAAAGGATAATTTTAACTAAATGAACTTGGATTAATTTGATCATTCATGGCTTTTAAAATACTTTTTCCTATCCGTGTTTTTGTCTTTCTGTATGTGCAATTTGCTTCACTGTGTGGGAGTTGGTGGTGACTGATTGATTTATTTATTTTCTTTTAGGAGAGAAGTCATAAATCTTACCGTCCCCTTACAGTTCTTACGTTTCGTTTAAACTACTTGTTCAGCGAGTTGAATGCAGTTTCTTACCACTTCCTAAATCTGGTCTTTCATGTGGTGGTTTGTGTAGTCTTCCTCAAGGTCTGTAAGCTTTTTCTGGATAACAAGAGCAGCATAGTTGCATCCTTGCTCTTTGCAGTGCACCCGATACATACTGAAGCGGTAGGTATAGCTGTGATGTGCTTAATTTGTTCAAGCTGTATTAATTAACCTTAAATTATATGGGTTTGTTTTGTCTGTTCATAAATTATAACTCCGAAAAGTGTGTGATTTTACTTGTGCTTAACTCTGCCCTTTTCAATGAGTGCCAAAGGTGACAAATTTGTTGTTTGATATTGCATGCAGCTACTAAAAACCATTAAAGAAACATGAATTTAGTTATTAAATAACTTAGGTCTCCGCTATGAACATTGCTTTTTATGACGATGGCTACTGTAGCTTACATGGATATTTGTGTTCTGTGGTGATTCATCCAGTACCATATTTTGCAAATACTATGAATACCACTTCATTCATTTCCAGAAGTGCTAAGTACTTGCCTCTAGCTAATTACCAAGTCAGTTCTGTTCACTATCTTTTATGTCAATATATCAGTCTCAGCAGACCTTTTCCCAGGATTGTTGTTGCTATGCTACATCCACCTTAGGACCATTCTATTTGAACCTTCAATTTTTTCAACATATGTGGTATAAGAATGAGGAATACATGTCTCACCTCTCATAGTTACCTTTTTTTTGATCCTGAATGAATTTTTTTTCACTGCTATGAAAAGCATAATTTATACAAGCTGTCTGATAATGTATCTTAATGTTCAACCAGGCCTGCAAGGTTGTGGAATAAATGGAGTCTTGTGATCACCATTCATTAGATTTGTTTTCTTCAGAAACACTGATAAAGCAGATCTGTGGAATTCTCTGCTGTTACTTCTGCACCACTTAGATTGGCTTTCATAGATTCCAGTCCACAGGTGTTGCAAAACCTTTTCTTAGTTTCTTTTTTATTTCTTGTAGTATTAGCTGATTTTCAGAAAACCTTTTGCTTCTTTGGAGATGTTATCCTTTTTTCTTTTCTTTTCTTTTTTTTTTTTTGTTGAGATGGTTTTTGTTTTGGGTTGCTTTTTTTGAGTTGTGTGGGATGTCATTTGAGAAAATGAGGGGGGTTTGCTGTTACCTTATGTTGGGTTTTTATTTTTTTGTTCTGATTTGTTAGGGTAAAGAGTTTGCATCTCTTTCTTGTTCTCTAAAGACACAAATCCCTGCTATTAGCAATTCAGTAGCCTGCATCCGTGAATTTTGAGAAAGTCTTTGTAGGAAATAAGTTCATGGAGTTTATCATTGGCTGCTATTTGAGCTACTAACATGTCCTTGCTATAAGAAGTTAGGTGCATGTTAAAAAATGCAGAAGTTAAACACCTAAAATTTTTTGCTTGCTTTTGTGCTTGAAAGCACAAACCCCCATAAAATCTTGGGTAAAATGTGGGTTAAAAAATAATTTGTTAATTTCATTTGGTTTTCTGTTTCTTTGAAAAAACATGCTTTAAATTTAAAAGTTTGGCTTTGCCTCTTGTAGTAAATGCGATAGTATGTTTATAAGAGCATTATCAAGTTGCTACTGACTTACAGTAATGGTTCATGGTTTGGATTATCCTGTGTAATTTTATCACTTCCATTTCAAATATGGTGATTTCTTAGCTTGGTCAGATTCCCTATGAGATAACAGTAACACAGTCACATTTAGTACTTTGCAACAGAGTTAGCAAAAAGTGTCCTACAAAACATCGTGTCATTAAATTGTGTGAGATAAGGTATTACAAAGTTACAAAGTACAGTTATGAAGCAATTTGGTAATAAGCATGTAATTCGTTATACTAACCACATGAGGGCACTTTAAGATTGCTAGAACTTGATGTACTTAAGAAACTCTGAGATTGAAGTGCAGTTGCAGTTGAGTTCTCCTGCTTTTATACTTAGGTGAAGGATCGTTTAGGGGGGTTCATTCTTTTCCTCTTGCCATTTTCAATTTAAGCTTTCTGGTTTTGAGAAATAGTGCATTTTATCCTTTCAAGTGTTTGCATTGAGAATTCTGCCTAACATCCAACAAAGAAAGAATTCTTATTTGAGAGTTGTTTGTCTGTACAAAGGCAAAATCACCAGAAGTTTCCATACATGGAAAAGAAGAGGTCATAATGAACTGGAGACTTGACTGCCAACTAACTTATTCAGGTTTTAGTGAAAACTCCAAAGCAGGTCTCGTTCCCAGTTTTTTCTATTATGTGGTATGTGTATCTTTTATAGTAGAAATGTATCTGATTTGAATTCCTTCAAATAAGTTTCCTATTTATTAATCCCCTGCACAAGAGCTTGAAACAGCAGATGCAATCCATATTACCTGTCTTATGATAAATGTTTTTTTTCCTGGATAAGTTAGCAAAGCAGGAGAAAGACAAATAATTTTCTGCTTGACCTCAGAGAGAAGCTGGTTCCTTCCAGTGGTAATACATCATTTTCTGAGGAAGAATCTTTGAGGAAATGTGTCGAATAACAGCATCGTAGTTTCATTTATCCTTGTCTTTAGAATTCCAGTTCAGTCTTTCTAGCTACTTTGCTATTGTTTTGGCCAGAGGCATGTTGATCACCTTTACAGCTACAGGATGTCAACTAACCTGGTGAATGCTGGAATTTTCACTCATGCATCACCTTTGTATCCAGAAATAGAATCTTTCTTTATTGGGAAGAGACTGGAGGCACACCAACACACTTACATTCCTAATGATCTCTTTCAGTTGATCTACAAAGTTCTCCTATATTTTGAGGTGCAGACAGAAATTGTCGAAACAGCTTAAGACATTTTGGAAACAAAACTTGTATACTAACCAAAATGTTAACACAAACTCTGCTGCCCTGTCAGTTATGAAACATGCTTTGTCTGTGCATTGTTCATTGAGTCCTTTGGTAAATGTATGCTGCTCCCAATGGAAGCACCAGAGCATGATTTCACATTCAGATTTGAATACTTTTCTTTACACTGTGACTTTGGATATTGAGTTGCTTTCTCTTTTTATGCTGTGCTGGATCAGTTGTGCTTGACCAAGAATGTAGCTAGCAATAAAAACTTACAGTTGGGTCCAGATGACTGAAAGTGAGTTTTCAGCCTCATCATCGTTAAATGATGAGGTAAGAGATTTCTGTAGATAAATACGACGGTCTACTTCGGGATAGCATGCCATTTTTCAGCCATCTTACTTGTAAAAAAAATGAGTGCAGTCAGAAACACTGCAGAATAGGACTAATGAAGAAGACAGTCCTAAATGGTTTTGTGGTCAGCACAGTGGTAACTACAGTAACCATTCACACAGTGACCTGTCTTTGATCTCTGCCTGTTGATTGCACCTTGGCATTTTGGGAAAACAGCTCCTGAAATGGAAATTAATCTGTATTTCCTTGGGAATTCCATAATAACCTTCTGCCCTGTGGATTTTAATGCTTCTCCAAATTTTCATAAAATCCACTCCTCTATATGTCATTACTTTAATATTGCCAACCCAATTACCATTTCGAAAACTTTGAGACCTTTAATAAAGCCTAAGAAAGCCCGACTCATTCCTTAACTCCATTGCACAGTTTGCCATCAATTTAGTCATAACTGTTGTCTGCTCACCTAAGAGTTACCATAGCAGCAGTAAAAGGAATGCATTTTTCAGATTTAAATCTGTTAGGTCAGTCGGAAAAGGTATGAACAAAAGTCACAATTATAGTTTCTGTATGCCATTGTCAGCAGGATATATACATACATACATCCTTGTCAGGCTCCACTTAAATCTCCTATTCACAAAACCTAGTTTCTTCCAAGTATTACAAAGAAAGAGGTTGTTATCATGCCCAAATTCAAATGCTGTTTGTGTCTGGTGCTACTAAATATAAGAGAAAGTACAGCATTTCTCAGTTGTCTCGTTAATGGTGATACTTAGGGGCAAATCAGCCATAGGTGGCCACTAGTCACCTGTGTCATCCTGTTCTTGAATTCAGTACTGATTGATCTGAAAGCAGCCTTACTCTTCATTGCCTTTATTGCTTGGTTTACAGATCCTGTTAATGCGTATCCTGATAGTGTACCGGTCGCACACTAGTAGTAGAATAGTTATAATAATAATAATCTTGGTTTTTTTTTCTTTTTCAGGTTACTGGAGTTGTGGGCAGAGCAGAGCTTTTGTCATCTATCTTTTTTCTAGCTGCGTTTTTGTCATATACAAAATCTAAAGGGCCAGATAATACCATAGGTAAATGATTGACAAATATATATGTAACTTCGTTTCTGTATCACTGATAAGAGAGCTCTTAAAATGGTAATATGGGTATATTGGTTATTCTGCAAGTGTGTACAAAAAAATCTTCAGCCCAAAGAGCCCCGTGTAATAGTAGTTTTCATTATAAATTGCCCCCCCCCCCTTTTTATTTTTTTCCTCCTGTAAGACTTAAGCACTTCTTCAGTTGTTTTACACCTAGTGTAGGGGCTCTTGTACTCCTGTTAATACAGGTGAGTTGAAATATGCTGAAATGCCTCACAAGTATGTGGAGATGTATGAGACTTGCCTCTTGTCCAAGGTCAAAATGATTTTGTAAAAATTCATGACTGCCTATAAAACATTACATTTGAAAAAGTCCTCTGGTGAATTAGGAAGGATTGGATTTTTTTTGTTTTCCTGGCCTTTCGCCTTTCATTTAGTCCTTTCAATTTACAGGAGGCAGTTTTAAAATTGATGCATGTATATTACTTTCTTGAGAGAAAACCTGGTAATCTTCCCTTTAATAACCAATGTCATCTTGAATAAGTTTACAGAAATAGCATGTTCAAATGTGAAGAACCAAAGTCTTTGCTTTTCAGCTTAATTTACTTTATTAAATGTCTGGGCTTTTTGTAAGATGGAACATTTTCAATGTCTTCTTTATTTGCAGTGTGGACTCCAATTGGAGTAACTGTGTTTCTAGTAGCTGTTGCAACACTGTGTAAAGAACAAGGAATAACGGTGGTTGGGATATGCTGTGTCTATGAAGTATTTATTGCTCAAGGGGTAAGCTGTTGAAAAATAAATTGGATTTCTTCTCAGGAATTCTGTAATGAGATATTAAGTATGCTGAAGAGTCATATTTCAGTGCTGGTATTTGTCAGTTCAGGCTAACTCTATAGTTTTGTTACATATTTTAGATTTTTTTTTTTTTTTTTACTTAGTTGATGTTTAACGTACATAGTTCATGGTGAGGGAGCACAGTGACTTACTTCTAAGTTGTCTTTTACATGCTTACCAAATATACTCAATGAAGATTTGATATGTCTTAATAGAAACCAAAGGTTTTAGTTGACTGAGGTTTTCAAAGACTACTATGTGATTTATCAAGTCTGAGGTACATAAAGATGGGGACTACTCGGTTTTAATTCCTGTAGTAAAAAATAGCATATTATATACAAATGCCATTTCATCACATTCTAATGAATAACCAGGCATTTTGGAGTAGTCTTATTTTAATCAGTAATATTCTTACGAAATTTGTTCTTAAGAATACATTTAAATTTCATTTCTAATCTGAATGGTTTCATCTTAAGCACTGATATGTCTTTGAGTGAATAGTAACTTTTGCTTAGAGAAACAAGGTGTTCCTGCAATTAAATAATTCTTGGCTTTTTAATGGTCAACCAGTGTGCAATTTAAAAATAAATGATTGCATATTCTAAGAAATTTTTCTAGTATTACTGTTCCTTAATTACTTGAAGGAATATTTTGCAAAAAACTGCCCCAGTAAAAGCTGAAATGTTGTCTGTCTTAGTCAAAGTACCTAAATCATATTTTTATGTGCTTACAGAAATACATGTGTTTGTAACTACTGCCTTTGGAAGTCTAATAATAAGCGTATTTTTTTTCAAACTGCATTTCTAACGAAATCATCAGTATGTGTCCATATGCATCAATCCACTCTTCCTTTCTTTTGGTACCTTTTGATCTGATCCTCGGTTTCGTGAAAGTTTAACAAGTTTTTGTAAGTCAACTGAGTAGCAAAGATTAAATCCAAACTGAGGCTTCTTCTGAGGGTACAGGTATACCATGAGCTAAGAATTTGACCAGTTGTCAAAAACCTGTCAGTATCTGTAGGTCAGCCAACCAGTGTATGTAAAGCAATAAATTGTCCCCAGCACAAGACATAAACAAATAGGGAAAGAGGTACAGGGAAGAAATTAAGTTATGTAATGGGGAACTGTGCATGTTCATAATGTTTATGAAGCAGGGAGAGATGGTTTACTGCAATAGAGACATAAAATAGAAATCTAGGGCTAATTAGGAAGTGCATAGAATTTCTACCATTCCTAAGGAATTTCGTTTGTAGGACAAGTTTTCAGAGGGGCTGATAATACTAAGTGATTTTTATTCTCCAAAATTTGTTTCACAGTCATACTTGATTTCTTGGAGTCTGTGAAGGTGGTATTTTTTTTTCAGTCTGTCAATGCATAGCTCAGCTGTGATAGTGTTAGCAAGAATACTTGAGTAGAGTTACTTTCATTAGAATGGTGGACTTCTTTTTGGGGTTTGTCATGAAATCTCTAAGAAGCTGAGTTAAGTAACTATTAGGATCAGGCATTTAGAGAAAACCAAGAAAAAAAAAGAAAATGCTAGGTAGCTCATATTTATCTAAGGGATTACTATCTGATTATAAGCCTTTTTCCTTTGCAGTACACCTTGCCAGTGTTGTTGGACACAGCTGTACAGATTCTTCGAGGGAAGGGCAGTATTCCTTTCTCTATGCTCCAAACACTATTGAAGCTCATAGTCCTAATGTTCAGTACACTGCTGCTTGTAGTTGTCAGAGTCCAGGTTATCCAATCTCAGCTTCCGGTGTTTACAAGGTAATAGTAAAGTGTCTCTTATTCACAGACACTGATAAATAACCTGTGATTTAATGAGGTGTGAGTGAAATGGCCAGAATTTCATCAGCTGAAGTGTTTATTAACTTATGTTAATATTGGTAAGCAATGATTGTGAAATATTACTTTTTTTTTTAATTGATAAATGGTATATTTCAGTACCTGTTAACAAGCACATCCACAGTCTTGAGGTATCTGAGCAGATGTTCATTTTTAAAACCTCTACAGTTGTTAGTTTGTCTTAGTAGTTGAGAAATTAAATACCTTATTACTAAAGTATTTTGTGTGGGCTATGAACCTTAATTTGTCTTAAAAGTGTGTGAGCAATACAGAAATGCAAAAATCTAATATTTTCCCTGGAAAATGATGCAAACTGACAAAAACATGAACAAGGACCACTGAACCCAACTTTAGGTGTAAATTAGTCTGTTTCTTCAGACTTACGTTGGTTATATCCCAAACCAGTTTCTTAAACTGGGAGGAGGTTCTGTCCCATGCTGAGGTGAATCATCATGCATGGTTCCCAAGTTACACATCCGATAAATACAGGAAGATTAGGATATTGTACATGTCTGTGAGTGGTAGCTCTAGTTATGAATCTAAAATTTGTTGGTTTCTGAGCACAGTGTATCAAGACCATACCTTTTCTTTCATTAAAAGCTTTATCTTTTTTCTTTTGCTTCAGGTTTGATAACCCAGCTGCTGTTAGTCCATCACCGGCAAGACAGCTGACTTTCAACTACCTCCTCCCTGTAAATGCTTGGCTTCTTCTCAACCCCTCAGAATTATGCTGTGACTGGACAATGGGAACTATTCCTCTTGTGGAGTCTTTGTTAGATGTTAGAAATGTTGCCACCCTTACATTCTTTTGCTTTCTGGGATCTTTGCTTGTCTTCAGTCTACGATATCCTGGGGATTCCTCCAAGACTGTATTGATGGTATGACTGATGCAGTGGTTTTGTCCTTTTTTTTATTTTTTTTTAAAGGCTGTAAATGGCTTAGGTTGTTTGGTCACATGTCTAATCTGCTCTGACAGAGATACTACATGCATCTCCTTCTGGGCAGAGGGATGCCCCTTGTTAAGTATTTTCAAACTGTATTGCAGCCTTTCTTAGGTATTCAGAACTCAACTAGCAAATGTTTTTTTTTAATAGAATTGAAATATGTTTTAAGGATCAGAATGCATTTCCATCCTGCAAACTGTCTACCTTATTTAAATGTCAGTACTCATATTGCATATTTAACAAGTGACTTGATTTTCTTTTTCATAGTGTAAAAGGAAAGGACATATTTTGGCATTTAGGAATATAAGTTTTCCTGTTTTGTTGTCTTTCTTATAACAAAGGCACTCTTCTGTAGCCTTTTCCATACTCTAAGAAAAAACTAGTTTTGTTAACCTGTAAGATTGGTTCCTGGTTTTCAGTATCATATGACCTTAAAACTGAAATGGATTAACAGGAAAGACTATTTTGGAGGAAATGGAAAGGAGCAAATGAGCTAGTATTTTTTTTCATCCAAAGCCAGTCATCTTTTTAATGCTTCCATTGCAAATTTTCACAAGATTAATGATTATCTGATATCCTGGTTTGTATTAAATCAGTGGTATAGTTATGTGTACAACAAACCTGCATGCATAGATCTTAGTCTGCTTTAGAAATAATTTATTTTTAAACATGTAACTCAGCCGAAAAAGTTTGAGAGGGGTGAGAATATCTATGCAAAATTGAAGACTAAGGATCAGCCGACAAACTTTGATTCACCTCAGAGAGAGCTAACACTATAACTCTGACTGATACGTTTTTTCTTGTCTTGTCACTGGAGCAAGCCAATTTGTTTCACTAGAAAATCTGTGAAAATGATCCGTAGTATTGCTGATGAAGCCTCTTGTCTCAAATTTGGAAACCGTGTATGAAGGAAAGCAACTTAGATTCCTTATTGATATAATAAAAAGTTATAGTTTTACAGCACTTTAAAAATGTAAGGGAGTAGTTTAATTTCCCTTCTTACAAAAGCTGAAACAGTTTCTCTCCAGGTCACTGTCAGTGCAAATGTGTATGGGAAGTCATTCACTTTTTTTCGTGGGACAGGTGTTGAACTTTAAGGCTCTTTGTTTCCCTACATTTCTGTTTACTTCATAGCCAGTAAAGGACAGAAGAGGCAAGGGTTAATGTCATTGCCAGCGTGTATTGTTGTCAGTTGTTTTGTGTTTGTTTTATACTTTGCTTTTATTGCACCAAGGTTTTTTTTTATAGGAAAGGTCTGAGATGATTCACTCCAGTGCGAAATCTTCAGTGTCACTTAACACAGTATAATCCTTGTTTAATGAAAGTTTTCTTTAATATATAACTGTGTTGCTTATATAACCTTCTGTATGATACCGATTCTTTTCAGACATAATATCTAAGTGCCCAGAAGCTAATTTTTTTGTGAAATGAGAATGCAATATTTAGTATGCAACAAATAATTTTTTGAGTTATAACATGGACCAACATGGTAAGCCAAAGCCCATTTGACTTACAGTAAGCTGTTAATGTACTGGCGTAGACTGCATAGTCTGGCAAGAGAGAGAGAGGGAGAGAACAATTTCTTTGGTGGTTTCTCTGTCTCACTTCCTAGAGAAATCATAATATCATCTGTAAAGTGGAGAAAGTGAATCTTTATGGCAAAGCCCCAAATAACTGTGTTATATTACTAGTTTTAAAAAAAATAGTAATTCCACCTTCGTTCTTAGTTCTGCCAAAAAAAGCCTGAATCTGTGCTGGTCAAAACATACTACTACCCTGGCAGATAGGAATTCGGTATGCTATCCATATGGATGCCACATGGTATTAGTATAATGGTGGCTTTATCACAGTTGGTACCATGATTGACTGCACTGTTTGATATTTTGCAGTTAACATCAATCTAAAGGAGTAGTAAAGGACTTTGTAAAGAGCTTCTGGTGTTAAATATCTCTAGCTCTTCCATT
The DNA here is from genome assembly GCF_034315485.1 of Pezoporus occidentalis. Classification (NCBI taxonomy): domain Eukaryota; kingdom Metazoa; phylum Chordata; class Aves; order Psittaciformes; family Psittacidae; genus Pezoporus; species Pezoporus occidentalis. The sequence goes on along the minus strand of NW_026912907.1, from coordinate 2,369,648 downwards.
AGCTGAGTAAGATCCTGAGTTGTCATGCTGGAGCCTGAGCTAAAGGAAAAGTCTCAAGTTACTTTTGTTTGTGAGATCAGAAAAGGTACAAACAACTTTAGACCCTGCTGCAGAATTAAAGATGTTTATTTGGACTTTGTGGAGAAAGATGCGAAAGAGAGGGATCCAAGATGCAAAAGAGGAGGGAGGTTGCAAATACGACTGAACATGTCTTTCTGTATTTCCTGATATGGATATGGATTTAGTGTTGTGCTGCTCAAGGGACAAGATGGAAGAGATTCTTTCTCCTGCTTTCTGGTGCCAGTGGGCATTCCACAGTTCTCCCCCAATACAGTCTTAGAGGACATACGCTTTAGTGGGAGATGCAAAAGTTGTAACTTAATGAATTGCTGTGGATCAGCTGAGCCGTGTTGATGATCCATGCCCGTGTTTTTTGCCCTTTGAAATATGAGCTAAAACCTTAACTGAAATCTTAAATCAGTGTTGCATTTTTTAGATAGAAATCCTAGATTGACTTTCAGACTGGATGTGTTAACTGTATTAGCAGAGAAAAAGCAATTACGGTTGCGCTTAAATCTAGACATAAGGTGACAGCCAGTTGTATTTAAAATTTGTAGAAAATTATTCTTTCTTTCTTCAAAGAAACGTTTGATTCCTCTAGGGGTTATTGTTTTTGTAACTTGAAGGCCAGATATTTTGAAATAATTAAAGTCTTTTCTGGTACCAGAGATTGTAAAGCTGCTGTGTAACAGTCACCCAGGCCTTAAGGCAAGTGATCATGTCCAATTCCTTTGCAGCAGATGGACTTTCTTCTTTTAATACACTTTTTGTTATGGTATCTGTCACCAACCTAAAAGCTGCAGTTACCCGATTCTTAGGTTCATTGTCATTTTAAGTATTTCAGGATGGCCTTACTGCGCTGTCTAAACAGATGTTTATTCAGTGATGATTCTGATTTCTGTTATTTATTCACATTTTTTACAGAAACTAAAAATGGACTTTATTATATTAAAAAAATGACTGCTTTGTACGTCATATGAGCTGGTACAAATTTGTTATGAAAGATAATGTCCAAGGTTCAGACTGTAATGTTTTTGTATGTGGAACTCCTATTAAAACAGTTTTGGATCTGATCTTTTGATCCTAGTGCTTTGTCATACAGCTGCTCTTTTCATATAGCTAGGCCCTAAGTAAGGAAGAGTGTAATTTGCAGGTTAAAACTTGACATCAGTGTAAAAAAGATATTAATGTCTTTTTCTGGGATTTTTTTAAATTGCTTCATAATTGGTTTCTTGGGTACAGTTTGTCACTGCCTAATCTTGATTACTAATTCATTTGCATTTTTTTTCTAGGCACTCTGCTTAATAGTGCTGCCTTTCATTCCTGCATCAAACCTCTTTTTTCCTGTTGGATTTGTGGTAGCAGAACGAGTGTTGTATGTTCCTAGCATGGGATTCTGCATTTTAGTAGCACATGGATGGAAGAAATTATCAAATAAAAGGTAAAGTAATGTTACCTATGGCTGGTTTAACTCATCTCTCAATTTCATATGAGATAACTGTATTTCTAACAAGCTTTCCCAGTAGAGCTTTTACCAGTATGAGTTTATTATGTTATATTCCTTTTCAAATTCTTAGTAAACAAAGAGTAATGTCTAAGAAACCATTTGGCACTCACGTGAACAAATGTCAACAAGGATGTTCTTATGAGACCAGGGGATTATTTGGAGGATATTATAGTGTTTATTTAAAACACTAAACCTTTGTTTGTTTCATTTAATAGTGTGCTAAGAAAAATATCTTGGGTTTGTCTGGCTGCTGTACTGTTCACTCATGCCTTAAAAACACTGCACAGAAACTGGGATTGGGAGTCAGAATACACATTGTTTATGTCGGCTTTAAAGGTACTGTATTCCATTTTAAAAGAATAAAGGAAATTTTCTGTTGCTGTTATTCTCAAAAAGCTGCAGTAATGCATGGTAAAAATGGAGAGAAATGATGCTTATTTGTCCACTTTTATTTCTACATAGACAGTATTAACATTAATTATTTCCTTTTGCGTATGCTTTAAAAGCAGTGTGATGCACACATGGGGATTCATGTGCACAAAATAGATGATTGATAGCTTTTTCTTGTGTTAAATCAATTGAATATATTATCTGGATGAAAGCATGATATGTTTCAGTACAAAAATCTAAAAACAGTTTTTATAGAATAATTTCTTCAATGTGCATATGGCATGATAGGATAGTTTGTACAACATCCCGTAACAGTTATAATGAATTTGAAAACTTTTGGTGTCTCTAGGGGCAAATAACTATAATGGATGTTGCGCAACAAATTCAATGTAATCATTCTGTATGCAGTGTTTTCTTATTCTTTACATATAGCAGCTTGATGAAATCTGTCATTTCCTGTTCTGTCATTTTTACATCTTTAAGGCATAGCTAAAAGAAAATCAGTTGTTATGTACTTTCAGTTTAATACATTATTCATTGGTATCTTTTTTGTGGTTTTAGGTAAATAAGAACAATGCAAAACTATGGAACAATGTGGGGCATGCGTTAGAAAATGAAAAGAACTTTGAAAGAGCACTGCAGTTCTTCATACAAGCCACACAAGTGCAGCCAGGTAAAAGCTTTGACTAGTTGCCATTGAATAGCTTCTCTACACTCTTAGGTGTGTTCTTAGCTTACTTAAAATCTTCTCAGTGCTCTTGTTTTTCTCTAGCTGATCATCAAGCAGTGTCATACACTAAGTTAATTGATCCATAGTTTTTGGAAATAAACTTAAGTCCTCCAGAAAAGTTTCCATCTATGAAAAGATGGAAGGAATCTCCATTTAAAACTGTTTTATTTATGTCCAAATAACAATTTAGGTGACACTCTTTTTGAATTAAACAGTAATTTCTTATGAAACATAATTATTTAATCTTCTTATTAAAAGTAAAGAGGTGAATAAAAAAGTTAAAAATCTAGATGGTATCAAGGCGCATATTTACTCTATTTTACGTCTTGTTGCAAAAGAAGTTCTAGGTTGTACTACACAATCTCTCCTTTTTCCTTTTAGAAGCCTAATAAAAACCCTTCAATTAACATGCCTCTACTATAGCAAGAGAATAGGGATAGATACATGGAATTAAGTCCTGAAAGATTTTGCTGTTTCCCAAGTAACTTTAGAATCCATTTTTGGTTCATGGTTAAATTAATTTGCTTCATAATTAAGATTAAAAAGAATATAGAATTGGTTGTTTTGGTGATGGTGGTCTTTATGCAATACCTATAACTCATTCTATTGTGAAGGCATAGGTATTTGTTTTCATGATACTCAGTGCATGGAATTATTTGAAATGTCATTCTTTTCTTTATTAAGATGATATTGGTGCCCACATGAATGTAGGAAGAACTTACAAAAACTTAAACAAAACTAAAGAAGCTGAAGAGTCATATATGATTGCTAAATCGCTGATGCCACAGGTAATTAGTAACTTTATTTTATCTGCCACCACAGGAGGAAACTCTTTCTAGCCTATAAATATATATATATATATGCATGATACTTTTTTTTTCTTTTCTTCCTGAAGCTCTGTGTTGCTGTATACTTCGAAGTTCCTAAGGTTTTTGAAAACCTATCTGTTAAAAGAGTAGGTTTTGTACAATTATAATTGCTAAATAATGCTAATTTGGAACTTCTTTGTTAAAACTATTTTAGGTTACTTTTTATACTGCTGTGTTGTTGTGTTTTTTCTGAAATTGAGCATGTAAGTGCTCCAGTCCCTAACTGAAGACAGGCTGAGGTAGTTGGGGCTGTTCAGCCAGGAGAAGAGAAGACTGCATGGAGACCTCATAGCAGCCTTCCAGTATCTGAAGGGGGCCTATAGGGATGCTGGAGAGGGACTCTTCATTAAGGAGGGTAGTGGTAGGACAAGGGGTAACAGGTTAAAACTTACACAGGAGAAGTTTAGATTGGATATAAGGAAGAAGTTCTTCACTGTGAGGGTGGTGAGGCACTGGAATGGGTTGTCCAGGGAGGTTGTGAATGCTCCATCCTTGGCAGTGTTCAAGGCCAGGTTGGACAGAACCTTGGATGACATGGTTTAGTGTGAGGTGGTTGGAACTAGATGATCTTAAGGTCCTTTCCAACCCTAACTATTCTATGATTCTATTATATTCTGATATGATTTTCTGGGAGAAGAATTGCTATTTGTAATCAGTAAAAGCCTGTATACTAGTATCCAATGATAGCCTAAAACAAGTGTGGCAGAGTGAAGAGGAGATTTATATTGATTGTCTTTCATATTTTTACTCATCTGTGTTTGGTACATATATTCTTTTTGACAGATTATTCCAGGTAAAAAATATGCAGCAAGAGTTGCTCCTAATCATCTGAATGTTTATATCAATCTTGCAAACTTAATTCGAGCAAATGAATCGCGCCTTGAAGAAGCAGATCAATTATATCGACAAGCAATTAGTATGAGGCCAGATTTCAAGCAGGCCTACATCAGCAGGTATCTTTTATAATTTTAGAGATATACATTCTTGAATAAACATTTATGTATTTGCAGTGCTATGCAGGAATTTAGTTCTTATAGTTGAATTAGCTGCTGGAATTGTTATTTTCCTTTGGAAAATATAAAGATTTGGGGCAGTAGTCAATTACTTATTACAAGCTCTGCTCTTTTAAATTCTGGCTTCAAGTAGTGTGTTTCCACATAGGCTGTGTATTCAAAGATTGTGTAGCAAGATGCTCCACTAGATTTCTTTATAAATCTCAAACCCGAATTTCTAATTCCTTAGTTTAATTTTGAAGTAAACAGCTTTGGTTAGTCTGAATCATGGAGCTTTTTCTGTCATTCTGTGTTAAATGTGATCCAGAAAATGCAAGTAAACAGCACATAAATGTCAGCTAAACAGATAAGAGTAATGTGGCTGTGGCTATTGAGGTTTCTGTTCACTGCTTTGTTAGTTGTGATTCCCAACTCCCTAGGGTTTAGGGAGATGCAAAGATGTATGCACTACACCTGTTGCAGTGTAATTACAGAGCCAATATAAGGAACTCATTTGTTTTTTGTCCTGGAAATGCAGTTGTTGTATGCAAACATCTGAGAGCTGAAAGCTTTGGAATGGTGTCATGGTTTAAGCCCACCCAGTAAATCAGAACCACGGAGCTGCTCGCTCATCGCCCCCCGCCCCGCCATTCCTCCCCCTGCTCCCGGAGGGATGGGGAGGAGAATCGCAAGAATGTAATTCCCATGGGCTGAGGTAAGGACAGCCCAGTAACTAAGGTATAACACAAACCACTACTGCTACCACGAGTAATAATACCGATAAGGGAAATAACAAGGGGAGAGAATACAACCGCTCACCACCCGCCGACCGATACCCAGCCCGACCCGAGCAGCGAGCTAGACTTTCCAGATAACTGCCCTGTCCTGTGTTCAGCAGTAGCAGTCATTTTTCTCCTTTTTGGTAGCTGGTGCAGTGCAGTGTTTTGACTTTCGGCTTGGGAACAGAGCTGATAACAAGGGTGTTTTGGTTTGGCCAAGGACTTTGTGAGCATTATGCTCTGCCATGGAGGGGAGGAAGCAGAAACAGGACACCTGACCCAGGCTAGCCAAAGAGGTATTCCGTACCACAGCACGTCATGCCCAGGAGGTAACTGGGAGTTAGCTGGAAGGGCTGGGATACTGCGGGGTTGGAGGAGGTATCGGTCAGAGCTTGGTCGGGCTGGAGGGGCGAGTTATCGGTTGGCTGGTGGTGAGGTGTTGTATTCTCTTCCCTTGTTGTTTCCTTTATCATTGTTATTATTGATGGTAGCAGTAGTGATTTGTGTTATACCTTAGTTACTAAACTGTTCTTATCTCAACCTGTGGGAGTTGCACTCTTTTTGATTCTCCTCTTCGTCCCTCTGGGAGTAGGGGGAGGGGAAAAAAGGGGTGGGGGGAGTGAGTTAACGAGTTGTCTGGTTTGGTTTAAACCGCAACACTGCCCCCAGTTTATATAAGTGGGCATGATGTGCTGTGGTATGGAATACCTCTTTGGCTAGCTTGGTCAGGTGTCCTGTCTCTGCTTTCTCTTGGCTTCCCCTCCTCCCTGGCAGAGCATGAGACTCAGAAAATCCTTGGTCAGAGTAAACATTACTGAGCAACAACTAAAACCGTCAGTGTTATCAGCCTTGTTCCCAGGCTGAAAGTGAAAACCACAGCACTGCACCAGCTACTAAGAAGGAGAAAAATGACTGCTACTGTTGAACCTGGGACAAATGGTTTGTAAAGAAGGTCCTGCATTTTTTTATGTTTAAAACAATCAAAAAAAAACCCAACACTGTTATCTCACATTTACTGTCTGTAGGAAGTCAGGCTTTTTGAAAAAAAGTTATTTTTGTATTATTATGAATAAAGATTAAATCTCATTCTTCACAGGGGAGAATTACTTTTAAAAATGAACAAACCTCTGAAAGCTAAGGAAGCTTATCTCAGAGCTCTAGAGCTAGACAGAACCAATGCAGACCTGTGGTACAACTTGGCAATTGTTTACATTGAACTGAAAGATCCAACAGAAGCCCTGAAGAATTTCAACAGAGCACTAGAACTCAACCCTACACACAAACTGGCATTATTCAACTCAGCACTGCTAATGCAGGAATCTGGTATGTTAGTTGCGCCTTATATAAAAATTGTATATTTGCATTTGTAGGATCCATACTATTTCATTTTTTTTTTTATGAACTGTTTTATTTTTAGAAAGCAGAAGTTTGTAGCCTTGTCAAAGAAGAAATTGTTTATTATAATAGCTTTGTAATTTACTGGTAGTGGAGGGAATTTGTGCAGTGTTCATATCTATCTTAGTTGATCAGCATCTTTACTACAGGTGTTATTTTACAATATAGTATAAAGGATAGTGTTACACAAACATATTCAGAACTATGCCTTAAACCTAAAAAAAATAAAATATTTAATATGTGTAATATTTTTCATTTATATTGATTTATTTCATTCTTCATTGACTAGAAAATATAGCTGATGTCTGTGGGCTTTAAATCTAGCCCTAGGAAATGTGAACGTTTTCATAGGTTCCACTGTAATACTGCTAATTAGGATGAATCAAGTTGGATTTTCATGAGTTGGGCTTTGGGTTTTTTCATATGCTTAGCTTCTAGCTGTATGGGTGAGTGTAAGCCTTCAGTAACTTCAGGCTCTTCTGAGTAATGTTTGGCAAGTGACACTTAAGACTTGTTTTCATTTTGTTGGGCTGGCAAACTACCCCTAAAAAAGAGGTAATATGGAGTTGATTGAAGCTGATGCAAATGGATTCTTCTCCATTTCTTCTAACGTTGCAAGTTAGGTAGCACAAGAAATGCCTTGTTTCTTGTCTATAGAAGCATAAGGGGCTTCAAACAAGCAGAATCATTAGCTATCTAGTATTCAGTTTTTCATATTGGAAGGTATGGCACTGTTTCAGGAGGTGAAAGAAGGTGGTTAAAATCAGCTCCCTGTCCCCTCATCAAGCAGTAACTCTGTGCCTGGAATTCCTTAAATATGTTCACTGGAGTATTCAGAAAAATAGTGCAGACTACAAGCCAGTCTGACTAGTCCTGGTATTACCAGATAAGATTATTTTACTGTATGTTTTTCTAACTGATGCAAATTAAAATATGGGAGTTACAGATTTATGGTGGGATTTTTGTGTTTGAAGATACTTTAGCCTAGCTACATCCAAGGTCACCCTCTGTGATCTTTGTCTTTAAACTCCTTTAATCTGTCTTTAACAAAATGAGATCTTGCATTCCAAGTTTGCCTTTGTAAGAGCTGGTTTGTCAGAACTGACTTTTTCTCTGAGTTCTATTTGCTCAACCATACGTGAAAATAACTTCTCTTAAACTTGTAGAGACACCTTTTGTATCTGTTACACCAAACCTCTAAATATAATTCAACAGATAATAAAATAATGATGCTGACTTTGGCTACAAGTCGACTGTAAGTAGTTTCATTCTGTAAAGAAGGTAGATATAATTTACTTTTTCTGTTACACAGCGGTGATAAAAAGTAGCATTTTAAACCCTTTCCCTTTTACAGTTGTGTTAAAGTTTGTTACATTTTAATTTGCATAAAAATTAGCATTTTACAGGTCTGGTTTAAAAGTTCTTCAAAGTAAATGTAGCATTAAATGTGTTTTCTGTCACTTAGGTGAAGCTCGGCTTAGACCTGAAGCTAAGCAAAGACTGCTACATTATGTGAAAGAAGAGCCACAGGATGCAAATGGGTACTTCAATTTGGGTATGCTGGCAATGGATGACAAAAAAGATATGGAAGCAGAGGCATGGATGAAGAAAGCCATAAGTTTACAGCCAAACTTCCGAAGTGCTTTGTTCAATTTGGCGCTGCTTTATTCTCAGACAGCAAAAGAACTGATGGCTTTGCCCATCCTGGAAGACTTACTAAGATACTATCCTGATCATACCAAAGGTCTCATTTTGAAAGGAGATATCCTTATGAACCAAAAGAAGGATATCGTTGGAGCAAAAATGTGTTTTGAAAAAATTTTGGAATTGGATCCCAACAATGTGCAGGGAAAACACAATCTTTGTGTGGTTTACTTCGAAGAGCGAGACTTAATAAAAGCGGAAAAATGTCTGGTTGAAACTCTAGCACTGGCACCTCATGAAGAGTATATTCAGCGTCACCTAAACATAGTTAGAAGTAAAATTGCATCACTCGGCGCTACAGAACAGTCATCATTTCCACCAGGTGGGACTGCAGCTGCAGGAGGAAAAAAAAAGTCATTTCAGAATTTGAAAGAAGTAAAAAACGAGCAGAAAGCTGCCCAAACAACAATTGATAACAATAAAGGGCACTCAAAAAATGGGAAACTAACAGAGAAAAATATGGACAAAGAGATTCCCAGAAGATCTACACAAGAAATCAAAGACATTGAGAAAAAGAGAGTTGCTGCTTTGAAACGACTAGAAGAAATTGAACGTATATTAAATGGTGAATAGTCTTTATCATGTCACAACAGAATAAGGGGAGAATGCTATTTTTAATTATTGTTTAATATATGGTCCAACTGGAAAGTGTTCTCAGTGCTTTGAAAATAGAAATAATTTTGACTGCGTATCACTTAGCAAGCAGAAAAAGGCATTACAATGCTTTATGTAAGAAAATGCAACTTTTAAAGATAATGTGGGAGATGGATGGGAATTGAAGCATAAAGGATTGAGAATAATCATAAATGCAGAATCCTATCAGTGAGAAAATAGCACTCATAAAAATCATTGCTAGTCAGGGATATTCAGGAATGCTACTTTCAAAGTATTGGTGTAAGAACTGAATGCAGAATTAATGGGATAAGCCAGACACTGCTGCTGTCTCCTGTATAATTTTCTTTGTATTAACATTTCATACATTTCAGTTTATACATCATCAATTTAAATCTTTCTAGACCTCTGCTGTGCATGAAAGAAGTTTTCTTTCACATTATTTGATTCTATAACTTGTCAAAAAGTCATCAAAATGCCACTGGTATATAGGAGGATGTAACAAAACACTAAAATTTTCAGTTGTGTTCTAAATACAGAATGATACAATAACCTTTTAATTGTTCTTTATTTACAATGATAATGGTTTATACTGTTTTACCTGGTAGAAATCTTATGGTGCTCTTAACATCTTTAGACTATGATTTTACTTTTGAAGGAAAAGTGTTTTTTCTTCAACTGTCAATCATCTGGTTGTTTTTTAAAAAAAATGTATAAAAAAGGGTGGTTTTTTCACTTTTCTCCCAGTTCACTGAATGCTGATAAATGCAATTCTGGTACAGTAACAAGTATGCTATGCAGTAGTCCTTGTTGACTTTGTATCAGTGGCTGTGGATTGACTCATTGGTGTAGTAAATTCTTCCTTGTTTATAGCAAACAGGCTTTACTATTTCTGTCATCAGAACAGTATTTCTATTCTCATGACTTTTTACAACACTAATATAAGCAATGATTGCTGAAGGCAGTATGATAATAATTAAGCCACTGAATTTAGCAACGTTTAGCACAAGGAAATGTAGATAGTACTTTCAAAATACTAAGTTCTGTTGTTTTGATACTTTGTCACGGGTGTGTGGTTTTTTATTAAATATTTATTTTGACTAAAATATTCCCATTTAACTTTTACACTAATGCATCATTTTAATTTCTTACATGAAATGAAAATCTTTGCAATTTCAATGTTGCTTTTATCCTTGTGCAGTACATATATTTTTGTTCAAATATACTACCCGTTGCCTAAACCCCATTTTTTCCTTAATATGAGAAGGAAAAGAAGTGTAAGAGCTGGGTGAAGTAATAATTTAATTAATCATTAAATCTTACTCTTACTCTTCTTATGTTTTGTCTTATTTAATGATGTGAAGTTATTCCTTAGCAATGCTACTGTTTAAACACACTCCTTTCCGTAACTTCTTAACTTTCTGCCTGGGGCAGTAATTCAGCTGTACAATGTAATATTTATCTCTGTGGGAGGGATCTTAAATGGTTGAAGGCCTTGCAAGGACTTTTTCTTAGTATGTATCATTTGTAATGTTTCTACAACAACTGCTTGAATGGTAATATCAGGGGAGGGGGGAAGTGGGTTTTTCAAATCACAATTTTAAAGCTGCAGACATGAACAGGAATATGCTGTGCAGCTGTTCTTCATATGAAAGTTTTAAGTGCTGCTTGTAGTGAATCGCTTCCGGGAACCTCTTGACCACAGCTTAAAAATTGTTGTTTTATCTTGTTTGTGAATAACGTGGGTACTTGTAGCTAAAATAGCTGGTATGTTGACCTTTATCAAAACTTTAACTTGCATATGAAGTCTTCCCTCCATACCTTGTTTTACAAAAGAATTGGTCATTGTTCTGGGTGATACAAAGGAACATTCATATGAAAATGGAAGGAACTAAGTAGTAAGAAAAGGTACTTTCTCATGGAGCAGGCCAGAATTCTGTCAAGAGCTCCCAGACTTCCATTCAGTTTGTAAATTGCAGAGGGGGGAGGGCAGGTACATTCTCAGTTTCTGCAGTTGAGCCTCTGTCATGCTGCTTCTCATCTTGACAATTCAAGTAGCTCTTCTTTAGTGACTAGCAAGAATTGTTAGATTTATTGACACTAAGAGGTGCCATCAAGTTTAACTAAAATCATCAGACTCATGTAAACGGAAGGGTACTGGAGGCAATTCTGCCAGTCTGTTACCAGGTGCTATGCCCCCTTTGCCTCTTCTGAAGAAATTATAGTTAAAACAAGTATTATGAGTCACATCAGTGTGATGAGTTGTATTTAGCCTGTTCAGATGTGTCAGCCATTTTAAAAGTAAATTCTTGTGAGAGTAATGGTTCAGTAAATTTAAGTAGGATAACTTTTGAAAAATAATCAAAATGGCATTTACTTACAGGAAAACAATCAAAGAGAAGAATTTTGGCTGTCTGCTTGCAGATAGAATTGAGTAATTGACAGGTGTTTTACCCCTTAAAGTTCAACTTTTCTCCTCTCCTGCTATCTATCTCCTGTGCCAGAAAAGCGTAAATGTCATACCTCTTCAGAGCCCACAGTTTCACTAACATGGAAGAACTGGGAATTTCCAAGGATGGGACAGGCTAAAATAATTTGTAGCCCTCTTCTGATATAATGCAGTTGCTGAGGTTGGTGAAGAAACCTGAAGAGACGTCTTCTGTCATCTTTGCATGCATACACAAATTGTTTAAAGTACGGCTGCAGTAAGCAATGCAAGTGTTATACACATTTGTGCATAAAATTTCAGTGCAGACTCATTAATATGTCAGATTAATTTTTTGATCTTTTGCAGGTGAGTATATGCATAGAGAGGTAAATACAGGTAAGCATAAGGATTAGTTATATATGCATGCATATGGTTAGGACAACTGGATGTTTATGGGTAGCACAGTTGCAAAAGGACAATGTGTGCAATTGTAGATTAATCTTACAGATTTTGTCTGTTTTGCACATGAAACATCCTAGGACTTCATTTTGTAAGTATTTCAAGTATTCTTTATTTTCTAAGCATTTAGTCTTTGCATCTCAACCAGTTAAAACCATGATAGTTCAGATCTGATTTCCGTAGTCTTTTTAGTGTGTTGATTTTTATTAGCTCAGTTAAGGAAATAGTCAGGTATTCTCATTTTCCTACAAATGGGCATGGACCAAGTGCCAGAGATTGGAGCCACAAAGGGTCCAGTGATAACAGAAATTCTTTTTAGTGTGCAGTGCAGTTTGTATCTTGATTAGGCAATACTGGAAGAAATGCAGTACGGACTTTATCTGGAGCCCAGGGGTGAACGTATAGAAAGATTGCTGTGGGTGAAGAGTTTCGTATAAAGAAAACCAAGAAAATATGCAACATGTGCTGCCAGAACCTTTAACTGAAGGAAATAGGAAGCTTTAGATTCCTGTTCAGTTATGGAGGCTTACTGAACTGCACCTTCTTTTGGAACATGATGACAATTCCAGCGTACTTGAAAGGAAATATAGATGCTGAAATCTTAAGTGGGTCTTGGCTTCAACCTGTGAAATAATACCTGTGTAGCTACAGGGACTTATCATCCAGCTCCCCATTCCCCACTGTCGCTGGCATGAAGCGGTGAGGCTTAGAAGGTCCTGCTCTGAAGGGGACACAGTTTTGTTCTGTGCCCATGGAATGAGAAAGATGCATGTGTTCTTAGTTTTCAGGGAAGTATGCTTACTGAGTTCCCCTAGTGGATTTGAATTTCTGACAACAGTATGTTTTATTACATGGCGTTTGTTCACCGCTGGTAGCTGAAGCATATGCCTGAAGCATAGTCAACCTCATGTTTCACATGGGACTTCAAAGTGCTGACCTGCAAGAAATGTCAGTTTTCTAATAGGGAAGTAAGTGCTCTCTCAAAGCAAAAGCTGCTGAAACATTTTGGCACTGGGCATGCAGGTTGTCCAGTGCAGCATCTCAGCAGCTTTCCCTTCCTCACAGCTGCTGGGCATTCCAAGGCTAAGGGGCACTGAGAACGGATCTTCAAGTGTAGTTCAGCCACCTGCCACTTGGATGTCAGACAAGGCCTTTGCGAGATCTAGCTGTGCTTTGTTAGCTGTAAAGCTGCTTACGTACCTTCTTCGAGGGTATAGAGCTTTGGGCTGAACATGCAGGCTTTTGTTCCTTCCTGAAGTTTCCTTTAGAGAGACTCAATGAAGATCAAAATAATTCTGGGAAGTCAGTAGCCCGCCCCAGGCTCTTGAAAACTTTGCATTCCACAAAAGCATGAGGAAGAGTACCAGTCTGGGTGAGAGTACATGACTGGGTTTTTCCTGGCCAAGTCTCGATAATCCACCTCTGCCTGGCAAAATGTCTGGAACTGCAGCAGAACCTGCTACTCCTGGAAAGTCCTGCTTCAGCCACTTCCATGTAGCCAAAATTATGCTTTGACTTCCAGCCTAGGAATCCTGCTTTGCTTAGCTTAAAAGTGGAAAGACACCTCTCCTTCCACCCGTCCTTCACTCACTTCCTCTCCATACAAAACTAACTCCTTGTATAGTGTTTCAACCGATCAATAAGATTCTGTCCCCCAACCTCCAACATAGATTACAAAAGGTAAGATATTCCTGCCTGGAATCAACATAGCTTACTATGCTACATATGTTACTATGCTACATTTATTTTGTTTTTTAAATAATCCTAGGTAGATGTCACATTATTTTTATAGCACTCAGTGTCTGGTAGTGCAGCTAGGATTCTTTGAAAATTTAAAAACTGCTTTCTGCAGTCTGGTATTTAGTGCCTATCAACAAACCAGTGGTCCTGCTAGCAGGATATATCTCTTTTTTGCAAACAGCCAGAAGAAATTCTATGCACACATCAACAAACAAAAAGCAGTGATGAAAAAAATGAAACAAAACACAAAAAAAACCGAACCAAAACAAAAAAATGTCTCAGAACTTTCTGCATGATTATCCTGGGATGAGAACAATGTAATAAGTTATACAACTTTCTTGGGCTAGGAAATGTTTCCAGAAAAACACCTTCAACCTTCCCTGGCACAGTGTCATATGTTCAAAGATTGCCAGAAAAAGATGGGACTTTATAGATACCATATAGTTTGGACTAAGGACTTATGTTTGAATAAAACATTATTATCATGTTATTACTCCAGTTAGATGCCACATCCCTACTAGCATGAGAAATACCCTACCAAAAAAGAGTAAAAACTCCTGTTCAGCTGGTGTCTTCACTGGTGCTTGCAGAACTGTAAATGTCTGCTGTTAAATGTCGCCACAGAGGCGCTCACTTTCTTTACAGTTTGCTTAGAGGTTACATGCTTGCTTGTGGAGGCTCAGCATTTTTCAGATGTGGATAGAAAGAAAGAAATAAAATGCTTGGGTTTATGGGGCTTTGTGTGCCAGACTACACCTTGGCACTGAAGAAAAATGTATGCATACTCACCCAAATTTTAGTTACTGGTAGGTCAGTGTAGCAGACAAATTGGTGTATTGGATACAATGTTGGAAGGTGGTACAGCTTACAAGCTTTATATGAGGTTTTAAACTCTCTGTATTTTTTTTTTACTCTGTTAGGAATGTGAAATGTTGAAGGATTCTGAGTAGAACAGAAGTGAACATTCGAATAAAGCATGTCATTCAGATTTCCTGCACCTATTCAGCATATATGTTTGCTCCTTACGTGTAATTATCAGGGTATTGTCTTTTTAAACACACAGCAAGGTATTTTTAATCATATATGTATTCATCCCTGCACAATGAGAGTAGGTGGAGGAGGAAAATACAACAATTGCAGGATGTCTTACCAAACGTAGAAGTCATAAATCTTGATTTTTAAAATACCGTCTTGAATGTGCACTCACCTTTATTTCATTTGCAGTTGTTAACCCAGTCCTACACTTTCTTTGTATGTGATTGTCTTCAGAGTGTGATACTGTAGATGGTGCATGTGAGGGAAGCCAAGTTATAAGAAATGTTAAGTGTTACTGAAATGCAGTAAGATGAAAGGCGTGTAATAACTGCTGTGCTCTGAAGTTATGCAAAAATATGGGAAGTATTTTTCAGTTTAAAAACCGAAGGACAGCAACTGATAAAAGAAGTTTAAAAGGAGTTTCTGAACAGCCTTTCTAGCCCCTTGAACAAGTTTTTTATATGTCTGGAAAGCTGGGTTTTCTTCAGCTCTTTACTTAAACTTTTATTGTTTGTAGAATAAATAGCTACCACAAAGATAGAGAGGCAATGAAAGCTATGCAAAAACCTAAAACTTGTGGAATTCAAATACTTTGCAGAAGCATTAAAGAAGGTGATTGGGGAGTATTTCTTTAGATGTCTTTATATGAGAGGGTTTGCATGAAGTTAGAGCTACAATGATGAGAATTACTTGGATGAGTCATACCATATTTCTGCCCCTCACTTGGGTGAATATAGCCAAGGTTCTAGTGCAAACATTTGGGTTTAAATTGACCTATGCAGGAATATTCCTTCAGGTGTGTTAAAGGTAACTGAAAAGAACCAATTTGCTGTAATATTCGTGAAAAGCAAAAATAAGAATAATTATATAATCTCACAATAAACATTATGGTAATATATAAAAATATATAATGCCTACTATGTAGTAATATAATAATAAAATATTACATAATAATGTAACGCATAATATAATAATATATAATAAGCATACTTAAGTTTTGGGAGTCATTTCCTTCTAACTAATATACATAAAAATATATATATGAACAAAAATACGTGCATTGCACAAGGATAAAAATAACACCAAAATTATGAAGAGTAAGAAATTAAAATGATGCAGAAGGATTTTCCAATTATTTGCACTGTTTTATCTTGTGATAAAAATAACAAAAGCAACCTCTTCCCATTAGCTTCCTTTAGTGTTTGATTATTGCGTGCAAGTCCGTTTTCCTTAAAGAACCGCTTTCATGTTTTTTTGAATACTGTGTTCAGTTTTGTCACCTCACTGCAAGAGAGACATTAAGGTGCTGGAGCTGGTCCAGAGAAGGGCAACAAAGCTGGTGAAGCATCTAGAGCACAAGTCCTGTGAGGAGATGCCGAGGGAACCTGGGTTGTTTAGCCTGGAGAAGAGAAGGCTCAGTGGGGACTTTACTGGTCCCTACAACTCCTGAAAAGAGGTTGTAGTGAGGTGGAGGTCAGTTTCTTCTCCCAAATAAGAAATGATAAGACAAGAGGTAACGGCCTCAAGCTGCACCAGGGGAGGTTTAGATTGGATATTAAGAACAATTTCTTCACTGAGAGGGTGCTCAAGTATTGGAACAGAGTGCCCAGGGCAGTGGTGGAATCACCGTCCCTGGAAGTGTTCAAAAACCATGTAGGTGAGGCCCTAGGTGACATGGTTTAGGGGTGGTCTTGGCAGTCCTGGGGTAACGGTTGAACTTGATGATCTTAGAGGTCTTTTCCAGCCTAGCTGATTCTACTGTTATGATGCTATTTAATTATGAGTACAAAATTGGCAGATGATCCATCAGCTAGCAAACATGAAGCATATTGTGACTGCAGAAAAAAACCCCACATTTAAAACAGAAAGCAGCTGAGATTCAAGAAGACATTTAGGGGTTTCGGTTTAAAAATTAATAACAAAATAACAAACACTGTTATCTCAGGCTGTCGCTTGTCTGGGTGTCCTAAGAGCCTCCCGGCTGATGACAAAAATACAGCAAACTTAAATTTATCAATTACCATCTCAACTTCAGAGTTTAAAAAACATTTCATATAGTTGTTTTTACTAGTATATTGCTCCTTCTTCAACTCTAGATGAAATGGATTCCAGTAGCACAGTCTCTGTATTTTGTGATTACCTTTAGGTTCTCTCTCCTTTGTTCTCTTGTGTTCTTCTGTTTCTGTAGTAGTGGTACTCTCTCACACTGCCAGTGTTCCAGGACAGAAGGTTGTAAAGAGGAAAAAAGAATAAGGAAAGGAGCTGAAAGTTTTAAAGTCTTTATATATGTATTATTAGCAACCATCTTCAATATTCTGCTTTTTCCTTTTGATTTAAATAAATTTATATGTATTATATAAATCAGATGTGTAAATCTTTGCTAAAGAGCTTTTACACAATTATTTCAACATTGGCTGGGATGAGTGCTCATTTTGCTTTATTATTGAAATCTATTATTGTTGTTTGGAAAAGCAATGCAGAAAAATATCTACAGGCAGTGGTGAGCAAGTTACTGCTTCAGGTTATTAACTAGTATGGAGCAGTGGCATAAATTACACAAATGATCACTAAGTGCAGACTTACATAAATATGTAGAGTTGTGTGATACGCAAAGCACCATGTAACTGAATTTTGCTGCTGTTATCTTGTGATTTGGTTTATTTATTGCTTGGGATCTAGCAAGGTTTTGAGAAGGTAGAAGTTTCTGTTTGCAGGGGCAGGAACTGTTCATCTGCTGTCCATTATCACTTCAGAGGTGAAGGCTGTTATTTTTGTCCTTGACCTCTTAGTAAGTATCTTGGTAAAGGGGGGAGCAGATGGTAGATTCAACAAGCTAAACATCAACTGGATTTCAAGATGACAATTATATCAGTTTTGCTATAATCAAAAGCTGATCTATGGATAAAGGATGACATTAGCTAGCATTGTTCTGTATTTCTGTCCTGCATTTAGCTATTTACAGGTAGTCTCCTTTGTAGTCCTAGTAATTTCTTTGGTATGTTTTAGGCCAGTCACAATATAAATCTTAAGCAGCAATCGAGCCCATGTTCTCCATGTGGCAGGATCAATTGCAGTGCTCTGAATAACACCACTGGAAGATGCAGCTTCTGAGCTAAGAAGCTTATCATCATGGAAGTATGTGGTGATCTAATCCAGGAAACAAATAAAAATGGCATTTCCATTATATATTGGGGACTCGAAATAAAGCATCTAGGATCTTAGAAAGCTTCTTAATTCTTCTGAAACACAATGACCTTCATGAGACTGTTTTTTAACATCCTTCCAGGCCTGTAGTTTTCTACTTCAAAATTTATTGCTTTTAAATGTTACTGTCAAATCCCATACTCACAAATTTTTAATTTTAATACAGGATGATCTCACATACATCTTGAAGAGCCTGTATGTAGAATTGCACCAAATAGTGAAAATGCTGTGAAGGCCATGTTTGGGATATTGCAGGTCCATGTCTGGGGGGGTGTGGGGTGGGGAATCATCCAAGATTTTTGAACGCAAAACCACAAAGATACAACCAGTGTGTCAAGGCATGCTTACTCAACACATTAGTGGGTGCTTGAGTATATGCTAGAGCAATACCACTTCCAAGTTGCTTCTCATTTCTCTTTTTCAAAGTATTCACTTTCAGAGACTGCAAGTGGGTTACATAAAATATGGTCTAATTTGGTGTGGCTTCTCTTAGAAGGTGGTTGGGTGCTGTAGCATATGATGTGTGAAGAGAGGCTGAAGAAGCTGACTATACTAAAGGGGCTTCTTAACTGCAGTCTTCAGCTCTCTGTAGGTATTTGCAAAGAAGCTGGAGCCAGCTGGAGCTGGTGGTGCACAAAGAAAGGCAACGGACAAAAACCGCACAAGGGAAAATTCTAATTAAATGCAGAAAATAATTCTTCTCAGCATTTCCATTTGCAGATGATCACGCTATTCAGAGACACATCATCTCCTTGGTGTACTGCCTGCTTCAGTCTCCTCAGCAGTCAAGTCCCCATAAGAACAGGACTGTACTGGTCAAGCACGTCAGCAGAACTGGAGCAAGTCATTTTGCCGTGACAGATACTGTTTGGCTAGCTCCAGGCATACATAGTAGAATTCAAAAGGTACACAGAAGGAAAGCAGCAATTAAATTCGTGCAAAGGCAAGACAGAGGTCATGCATTACTTATGTAAGGGTTTTTCAGGGTAGAAGAGATCCTGGGAAGACTTACGCAATTTACAGTAAAAGTGAACAGGAAATGACTTTATTTGTCCTAATACCAGATGAAGGACTAAAATAATTGAAAACTGTTTTGGTAAAAAGAATGTCTTCACAGAATACATAATTAAAATTTATAGTTCATTGCAAGATGTTGTGGTTGCTGAGGTATAAATGATCCCAAGAAGCAAATAGCTGTAAAATACCATTAAACACAAGGGAATAGATGTAAATCCTGGTTTAGGAAGATTGTTTTGGAAGAACTTCCAAAACCTTGTAGGATATACCAAGAGAAAAACACTATGTACTTGCACGATTCTTAAACCTGTTCCTAAACTCTTGCCCTAAGCATTTGGCAGCAGGCAGAGTCAGAGACTCCACAGTAAACTAAATGGACTTTTGGTCTGACCCATGCCATAGCAAATATTATTCTTAACTTCAAAACCATTAGAGAATAAAAAAATTTTGATTGGAGTAACGTAGAATAAACAATTATCTATTGTACCCCCAGTTTTGGATATATAAACAGAGATGATCTTGTCTGTAGTGGTTTTGGACAGACAAATGTTATGGGGTCTTTAACTTTGCAGATATAGGCTAGAGAACAAATGCTAAGAATATGGTAAGGCCTGGATATTTGTGCACATTCTTTCCAGCAAGTTATTAGTTAGATAGGCTGTGAACCTGCAAAAAAGGACATCGATTAAAATGAGCTTTGATAAGTAGTGAGGTATTTGAGAGGATCTGGCTGCAAAAAAAAAAACCAAAGAAAACCAAACCAAAAAATCAACCAAATAAAAAACCCCTAGTTTTATGGGAAAAAATGATTTATTGAAAATTAAATGGAAAAAATAAGTAGGTCTGTTATTCAAGTTCAGTTTTGCAAAGGACAGATTTTTAGACACAGATGTACTAAGGCAATTAAATAAATACAGAGAAAGGTTGAGTAAAAATGCCATGAAATTTATGTAGATTGAGATGCAATATTTTACAGTTGATTTAACAGATGAAGATAACGCTTGATACCATCTTTCTGAAATTCAGCTCTGGAAAAACTAATAGTTAAATTACAAACGACAAGATTTAATGGAGTTATTGGACAGTGCATTAAAGCTATTCAAAAGGGAAAGAGCTACAGGCAGCCCTGCAATGTCTGGTAGCACAGTAGTTGCTAAAAGAACCTGGCACTGAACTTGTTTAACATTGTCAGTAATGCCCCTTGTAGAAATATAGTAAAAATATTGATTGTATCTGTTGACAATATAAATCTGTAAACATTGCCCATACAGGGTAGGGTATTGTATAAATATCACTTGTTAGGACTGGATTAATAGAAATAGGATAAAATTCAATAGATAATATGAGGGGATGTACCCTAGTCCTGGTGTCAAACTTCTGTTGAAAAACAGAAGTTTGCCAAGAATGAAGGTGGAAATGCAATCAGCTGTCCTATATAACAGCAGGATTATAAATTACTAGCCTTGTGGCCAGAAAATGAGATGACTGTTGAAAAGGTAATGCCAGTAGATGTAGAGATGTTCCTCCTACAAGAGGATGCTCATCTGGAAAACTCAATTTTGATTACCTATGTTAAAGATAAATAAATTAAAACTAAAATAATCACACAGAATCTCTGCTGTGTGAATAAGGAAAGCAGGGGGCTTATCTTCTGCACAAAGCTAGAGCTTTTTATCTGAGGTTAAACAAGTCAGCAGGGCATGTGGTTATCAAGATATTTACTAGGAGGATAAAAACTGGAAGAAAAATTACCATTTAGGCATAAAGCCAATGTTTGTACAAGAACAAAAAAGGGAGAAAACAATTGTAAATAGCTCAGGCTGGAAATGAGGCAAAAGGCCCAGTCTATTGGAACAATGTATTCCGGGACTATCTTTAAAGGGGGTGGTGGTGGTGGTGGTGGTGTGTGGGAGTGGAGATGGGAGGGGGATAGGGTAGTTATTTTTAATCTAAGGCTAGGAATAGTTTTGAAAGTGAATACATTAGATCTTAATAAAGAACACATATTTGTTAACTGGTAGGCTCATTCTAATTTTGTGCTTCCTTAAGGAAGCCCTCTGAGCTAAGAAGTTATAGGAATTTCCATTCCATCTTTGTTTATTTTGTAGAACAGGTTTAAATTGGAGCTACTCCTGTGAAGATAACAGTGCTTATTGCAAACTGATGTATTTTGCATGTGAAATCTTTCTGCACAAAATAATAGAATCATAGAATGCTTAGGAAAGGATTCTTGAGGTCATCTAGTTCCAACCACCCTGCCATGGGCAGCGTCTCCTCACACTAAACCTTGTCACCCAAGGCTCTGTCCAACCTGGCCTTGAACACTGACAGGGGTGGAGCATTCACAACTTCCCTGTGCAACCTATTCCAGTGCCTCACCACTCTCATAGTAAAGAACTTCTTCCTTATATCCAATCTAAACTTCCCCTGTTTAAGTTTTAACCTGTTACCCCTTGTCCTATCACTACAGTCCCTAATGAAGAGCCCCTCCCCAGCATCCCTATAGGCACCCTTCAGATACTGGAAGGCTGCTATGAGGTCTTCACGCAGCCTTCTCTTCTCCAGGCTGAACAGCCCCAACTTTCTCAGCCTGTCTTCATCCAGAAGATGCTCCAGTCCCCTGATCATCCTCGTGGCCCTTCTCTGGACTTATTCCAACAGTTCCATGTCCTTTTTATGTTGAGGACACCAAAACTGTACAAAATATTCCAAGAATGAGAAGTATGCCTTAAAATGTAGTCCCTGTGCAGTCTGAGGCAGTCTCAGGTCAAGAGGCTGGCTTTAGACCCAAAACTTCTGCTTACAAAGCAGACCTCAATGACTCAATGTCCAAATGGAGACCAGTAATGAATGGTGTTGTCCCTCAGGGGTCTGTGTTGGGACCGATGAACAGTGGGATTGAGTACGCCCTCAGCAAGTTTGCTGATGACACCAAGCTGTGTGGTTCGGTCGATAGGCTGGAGGGAAGGAATGCCATCCAGAGGGACCTTGACACGCTTGTGAGGTGGGCTGATGCCAACCTCATGAAGTTTAACCATGCCAAGTGCAAGGTCCTACACCTGGGTCAGAGCAATCCCAGGCACAGCTACAGGTTGGGCAGAGAAGAGATCCAGAGCAGCCCTGCAGAGAAGGACTTGGGGGTGCTGGTCGGTGAGAAAATGAACATGGGCCGGCTTCAGTGTGCGCTCGCAGCCCAGAAAGCCAACCGTATCCTGGGCTGCATCAAAAGGAGAGTGACCAGCAGGTGGGAGGAGGTGATCCTGCCCCTCTGCTCTGCTCTTGTGAGATCTCACCTGGAGTATTGTGTGCAGTTCTGGTGTCCTCAACATAAAAAGGACATGGTTAGTAGGATGCAGGTCCTCAGTAAAGCCCTTTTTACAGGGTTACCTACATCTCATGCAGAAGTTTTCCTTGTGTGCACAAGACTCACTTCGAGAGCATGCTAAATGCTTCTGCTTGTCAAGATCTCATAGAGCTTAGCTTCTATCACTGCAATGCACACAGTCCAAAGCTATTAAGGCACTGAAGTGCTCAGGAAATGGGCATACTTGAGCTTGTGTTCCTATGGAAAATTACTCCCTTTCCCATTCTTAAAATGCACTGGAAAGATCCATCCTTACCAATCTGTTATTACAGGTTTGCTTTGTATGCAGAAGTTTTGGGTCTAAAACTAGCCTCTTGATTTGAGACTGCCCTCAGACTGCACAAGAGCTACTTTTTAAGGCATGCTTCTCACACTCTCCTCTTCAGAATATTCTGTTGAGAGCAATAGGGATTTAGTTTAGATCTTCATTAGGACCCAAGCTGTTAGGAGTTGGGGGAGTTCCCCTGACACTGGACCCATTCACATTACATCTGAGAGCTTGCATTGTATTTCATGCTGCTTTATCTCAATTTTATTGAAAATGACAGCTTTGTTGCTTTATTAATTTTTTCCTGTATACACAGAGAAAAGCTTGTTCATGTGGATTTTTATTTTTTTTTTCTGGCTGGACTGATTTCTTTCATTAAGAAAAAAAATATTTTTAAGCAATCTAACATCTGACTACAAGACTTTGCCTTTTAAGTATCAGAATTCTGATCTACAACAACTAAGTCCTTAATTATTCTGTTTTGAACTTAGACCTCCAATATGTCTCATATGAGGAAAGAATCTTGATTAGATTTATCCCAAATGTAGGATGGATCACTCATTCAAGCATTCATTACATGTGCTGGCAACTGACTGGCAGTGTTGGGATGGATTGGTGCCTTCCTCCCCCAACAAATCTAGTTTAAAGCTGCCTTGACCAGCCTGGCAAGTTTCTAGCAAAACGGCGTGCAACTAGCCCCATCAGTCTCCAGTAGACCTGGCCTCCCATATCAAGTACCATGGTCTAAGTAACCAAAACCCTGAATATGGCACCACCTTTTTAACTTTTGTTAGCCTTTATTAACCTGCTAAATCTACCTGGCCTTTTCAAGGTCTTCCTCTTTGACCTAGAGGATCAATGAAAAAAATAATTATATGGATGTGAAAGTTTTCTGGCTGTTTTACCACGTTGGTGCTCATACATTTCAATGAGTTTCTTAAGAGAATTGGTGTGTGTGTGTTATTTTTTTCATAGCACTGTTTAATTACCTTTTCCTCTGTTTTCTGCATTCTTTTAAGGCAAAAAGCACATTGGACCAGATCCTGCAGGAGAAGGTTCTCGAAATCTTCAGGAGGATTTCTAGTGGCCACGTGGGTGTGCTAGTATATGTGTGAAGTAGGAAATTATCTCTTAATGTGTGTTAGAAAGTTATGGACTTTCTATGCAATGTGCTACTTACACCCCAATAATTGTTTGCACCCATATTTTCATTCCAGAGTAAATGAAAGTAATATAACATGTGCTTAAAGTGACAGTTTCCAATCAAATCATGCCTTGCAGATTCATAACCTGCCTTTTTCTCACAATGAGAGAATGAGCCATGTAACCCATCCTAAGTTTTGTAACAGTATTTCTCAACCTACAATGTTACTCAAATTAGTAATAAAATAGACTACAAAAAATATTATCATAGGATTTGAGTAGAGTAACTGTTGTGCAAGAGATGACTTTAAGTGGATTTTTTTACAGCTAAGGTAGATTTTTCACTGTATTCCCTATACAAATAGCATTTCTAAAAATGATTTCTTAAGATATAATTACAGGTATTCTCATGATATCTGATGTTTTCCTATGTAAACAGAGTGAAAATATTCAAAATGGAAACTGTGCTTCTGCTCATACTTTGGTTGCTTTTGAGTAATTATAGTTGGAAACAATACTATGCAAATAGAAGCACTCCTTTAATGATAGGAAGTTTTACATATATTTTCAGGTAACTTGTGTAAGTATAGAACACAAAGATAAGTGAAATCAGATGAGGAAGCAAATTGTGTAGGATCTGGCACAAAAAGACTTGAAAGGGATGAGGTCCTGGGGTTAAATCTCTTTCATAACTCTCACATGCATTTAAACTATTATGCTGTTAAATCATATTGTTTGCTTGGAATTTTTAATCTCTAATGAGTTATGCACATGAGGACACATTATTCCCAGAGAAGCTTGAATGGGTTTATAACAATCTGACTATGCAAATACTTATAAGTTAGAGGCAGAAAATATAACTTCAAAATGAAAATCCTAACCGAAGTTTAAATTTGGTATAAGATTTAAAAATAATTGTATTTTTAGTATATACGGAACATAAGGTGATGGAGGGAAAATAATTTTGACAAACCTAGTCATAAATTCTGTAGACATAAGCTTCAGCAAGTGGGATCTTTGATGACAGCAATATATAAAAAGGAGAATAGCTGTAAAACATTTAATACTATTTTATATAGTTTTCTGTGTTTGTAGAAACACATTTCAGAAATAAATAGACTGAGAATCTGAGGAATACTTTCCAAAGAGATCTGAAATATGAATCCTGAGAATGTGTTGATTCATAATTTGTTACAGTTAGCCTGTTAATAATTAATTCTGCTAATACTATGTATTTCAGAACTATGCAAAAAATTAAGCTCTTCAAGAGTATCTTTATACTCCCTGTGTTTATTTAACTTTACTGTGGATTGAACTTTTATTCTGCATTTGTAGAGGTCAGCACTTCTGATTGTATACCAGAATAGCTTTTATAATAGGTTTTTAGAACAAACACTACACTTCTTTTGGATGATCAGAAGCAAACACTGAAGATGTAGCCCTTGGTTTTCTTTCTTACTGCAGTTTTACGTGAACAAAATAAAAATTCTTAACTTTTAAGATGAAATATGTAAGAAAGTTAGTATGAAATATTGCACTTCATGAAAATATCTGGTGGAATCTTTTGCAGTCAACTTCTTGGTATGTTGGCTGATGAACTAAATGAAGCTCAAATTATCTTCTTATGCTGAGCAAAGTTGAATTCCATGTACATATTGTGTATGTAACTTGCATTGCAGATTTTGATACTTATACAAAAAAATGAAGTTGTTATGACTTTTGCCTTTAGTGAATCTTAGGAGATAGAATTTTTCTACTCACAGTGAACTTAAGGAGCAATTACTGGAATTCCATAGAAATCTGCTTTTTTTCTATTGGTGTTGGTAACCATCGGTGACATTAGCTTCTGCAACTTCTAAGCCTTCAAATATTTTGGCTACATCGATGATTTATTTATAATTTTATTTCTCCTTATTCTGTAATTCTTTTATGTTAAATTCAGAAAAGGGTATATATTCCTGTCTACTTACAGACAAGAGCTCTGATGTACTCATGGTGTTTTACTGCCTGACAATATTACTTTAAATAATCTGACAAACAGTAATTATGTCATTTATCCTTCCCTTTTCAGGACACGCAACACAGTCAAGAAGCTTGCTCTGGAAGCAGTGGTCTTAATTTTTAATGTCAACAAGATGGTATGTTTAAAAAAAAAAACCCTGAAAAACAATAGTACAAGTCTTGTCTTCATATCAGGTCCTACCTTCTAGAGGAATTTACCCCAGGATTTCAGGTCATCTGACAAATATATTCCCTGACTTAAATAGACTGAGAACCCCATGTCCCCCATGACAATTGCCTTGTGACACAGGAGCAGAGTTATTTGTCCTTTTTAAGTGTTCTGTTCCTGTAGGCTATAGAAAAAGATGAACCCCTGCATATTGCTGATGTTTTGTTTTGGGTGATTTTAATGGGAATCTGGTATGGGAGGTAGGTGGTAGATCTGATTTGTGTTGAACCTGTGAAGTGATGTGCTGGTAAGGTGTCTAAGCAATGATATTTTCTAGTCTAAATGTATCAGACAGCTGTCATTCCATGAGTGATCAAAGCCCGCAGTCCACCTGAATGAGGCAGAATTTGGTGGCTAAATGTTACTGCCAGTGACTATTTGAGATTTAGTGCCAGTGGTTAGACAGTTGTCTGTCTAAACTTCTCTTTAAGATAGGGCTTTTTCCTCAAGTTTTTGTAAAAACAAAGGACACACACCTACATGTGCATCTGCCATGCTTGCAACCTGTCCAGTCAGGTCCAACCTGTGAGATATTGAACAGTTGGACAGGTTCAGGCACGTGAGTCTTTTCATGCATCCAATAAAATGCTCAAGTCTAAACTTGAGTTTGCATTTTGCTGTCTTTAGGGACCTCTCTGATTTGTGAGAATGGAACTGAACTGTTAACTAAAGCATACTAAAACGGCAATGGGAACGTTTCAAAATTATTTCCTTTGTTATCTATGTTGCTGCTTTATTGCTGAGTCAAGTCTTAGACCAACATTTTTAATTTCTTCACTGGCTGTATCACGTCAGCGCATTTTCTTTCTTGGTGGTAGTGATGTAGGTGTATATCTCAGAGAACAGAAGCTATGAGTGTACTTTAAAGGCAGATTGTAAAATACTCTGCTTAGGACCCAAGGCACCGATGTTCTCACTGTATGAGCGCTGTCGTGCAAGTGGTAGATGATACACATAGGAAAATGAATAAAAATAAATCATCTCAATTGTAACAAATATTCCTATTGTACAAGACAGAGTTGTATATAGATTGTTCAAAAATTACTCCCATGCTTCAGAAAATTTATGTTTAAAATGAAAGTTAAATATTACAAGGGACATAAGAAAATTATTTATGATATTTCTAAGAGTCATGTTTGGAAGGATTTGACAGAAAAATGATAATAAATATTCTTAAGTAAAGCATCATAGAAAAAGACAATTTCTAGAGCTTTATTGTGTTTTGTTCAAATGAACTGTTGATAGTTCAGTTAATTTGGGAGGATGTCAAACCAAGAGTCTCACTGGGATAGGGAGAATCTGCCAAGATTTTTAGTGGATGCCAGCAGGTTCAGAAAAGTTGCATTGCCGGAGGCAGTCTGGACAACGATCTTGTAATGACCTGCTAACTGACTTTGTGAATAACCTTGTAAATGACCTTGTAAATGTGATCATTTTAGGAGATTTGCTAGTTCTCTTAGCAGTGAAGTAGCCAAGAACATGCAGTGAAGAGAATCAGGGCCCAAATCTTCCAATTTACAGGAAAGTACTTTCCAAATCTTCCAATTTACGGGAAAGTACTTTCATATAGATGACTTTTGTAGGAGAGAACATGGCTCATATTGCACTTTTACAGGAAACACTCATTGCATGACAGTATTTGTTTTGATTCAGCTTCCAACAGATGTGAAATTCCAAGTTTTGCAGATGAGACTAATTTCTTTATTGACAAATACTTACCTTCTGAGTCACTATGGACCATGTAGACCTACCCTCTTTGAGTAGAAATTCAGAAATGATAGAACATTAGTTTCATTCTTCAAAGTGTTTTGATATATGAATTTGAAAAATCCTATCTCAGCTTTTGGATAGAGCAACCTTTAATCATAGAATTATAGAATAGTTAGGTTTGGAAAGGACCTTAAGATCACTTAGTTCCAACCCCCCTGCCATGGTCAGGGACACCTCACACTAAGCCATCTCACCTAAGGGCCTGGCCTTGCACACTGCCAGGGATGGAGCATTCACAACCTCCCTGGGCAACCCCTTCCAGTGCTTCACCACCCTTACAGTAAAGAACTTCCTCCTTATATCCAATCTAAACTTCCCCTGTTTAAGTTTTAACCCATTACCCCTTGTCCTGTCACTACAGTCCCTAATGAAGAGTCCCTCTCCAGCATCCCTATAGGCCCCCTTCAGATACTGGAAGGCTGCTATGAGGTCTCCACGCAGCCTTCTCTTCTCCAGGCTGAACAGCCCCAACTTTCTCAGCCTGTCTCCGTACAGGAGGTGCTCCAGTCCCCTGGAGTGGCCCCTCTCTGTCTTCATATGGGAGGTGCTCCAGTCCCCTGATCATCCTCTTGGCCCTTCTCTGTTCCAACAGTTCCATGTCCTTTTTATGTTGAGGACACCAGAACTGCACACAATACTCCAGGTGAGGTCTCAAAAGAGCAGAGTAGAGGGGCAGGATCACCTCCTTCCACCTGCTGGTCACTCTCCTTTTGATGCAGCCCAGGATACGGTTGGCTTTCTGGACTGCAAGTGCACGCTGAAGCTGGCTCATGTTCATTTTCTCATCAACCAACACCCGCAAGTCCTTCTCCGCAGGGCTGCTCTGAATCTCTTCTCTGCCCAACCTGTAGCTGTGCCTCGGGTTGCTCTGACCCAGGTGTAGGACCTTGCACTTGGCATGGTTAAACTTCATGAGGTTGGCATCAGCCCACCTCACAAGTGTGTCAAGGTCCCTCTGGATGGCATTCCTTCCCTCCAGCATATCAACCGAACCACACAGCTTGGTGTCATCGGCAGACTTGCTGAGGGGGCACTCAATCACACTGTCCATGTCAGCAACGAAGATGTTAAACAAGACTGGTCCGAATATTGATCCCTGAGGGACACCACTCGTTACCGGTCTGCAGCTGGACATTGAGCCACTGACCACAACTCTCTGCGTGCGGCCATCCAGCCAGTTCTTTGTCCACCGAGTGGTCCACCTACCAAACTGATGTCTCTCCAACTTAGACAAGGATGTCGTGTGGGACAGTGTTGAATGGTTTGCACCGGTCCAGGTAGATGACATCAACTGCTCTACCCCTGTCCATCAGTTCTGTTGCCCCATCATAGAAGGCCACCAAATTGGTCAGGCAGGATTTCCCCTTAGTGAAGCCATGCTGGCTGTCACCAAGCACCTTGTTGTTTTTCATGTGCCTTAGCATGCCATCCAGGAGAATCTGCTCCAAGATTTTGCCAGGCACAGTGGTGAGACTGACTGGTCTGTAATTCCCCGGGTCATCCATTTTCCCCTTCTTGAAAATGGGGGTTGTATTCCCCTTTTTCCAGTCATGGGGAACTTCACCTGACTGCCATGATTTCTCAAATATGATGGACAGTGGCTTAGCAGCTTCATTCGATGGCTCCTTCAGGACCGACAAATGGATTTCATCAGGTCCCATGGACTTGTGCACATTCAGGTTCTTAAGATGGTCTCGAACCAGTTCCTCTCCTACAGTGGGCACAAGGTCTTCATTCTCACAGTCCCTGCATCTACCTTCCAAGACTTGGGTGGTGTGGTCAGAGCCTTTGCCCGTGAAGACTGAGGCAAAGAAGTCATTCAGAACCTCAGCCTTCTCCAAATCCTGTGTAGGTAGCTCTCCCGAGAGCTTCCTGAGGGAGCCTACGTTGTCCCTAGCCTTTTATTCACTACGTACCTATAGAATCCCTTCCTGTTATCCTTAACATCCCTAGCTAAGTTTAATTCTAACTGGGCCTTAGCTTTCCTAACCTGGTCCCTAGCTTCCCAAACAACATCCCTGTATTCTTCCCAGGCCGCCTGTCCTTGTTTCCACCTTCTATAAGCCTCTTTTTTTCATTTGAATTTTCCTCAGCAATTTTAATTAAATTAATTTAATTTAATTTAATTTTAATTTAATTTAATTTTAACTAACTATAATTTCAGCACACTTTTGTAAGTGGATCCTAATCTTACTCAAGCAAATGCACAACTTTTTTTCAGACCTTGCTTTTTCTACAGTTTCTGCTTGTGTTATACTTCATTTAATTCTACCTCTGTCTTAAATGTTCTGGTCTGATTAGTCTTCCAGAAGTACTTTTCAAACTTTTTGAACTCTTATTTATTATAATACGTTTGGTTGTTGGGCGCTGAAGAAATTAAGTATATCAAACATCAAAAGTCATACAGATGGATTTCCATTCTGTTTTCTGGGGTAAGATGAACTTCCAGCACAGGCCATTAAACCAAACAATGTACTTGATATTCATGTTAAACAGAACCAGAACATGGTATTTACATTTATTATAATGTATTTCCTAATGTTAGGCTAACAGAATCTGTGTACTGATTAAAATACTGATCAGAAGGTTTAACTGAAAAGCTGCTCCGAAATTAATACCAGCAGCAGTAACTACGCATTTCAGCATTTCATCTTTTTAGCTTCTGTGGTATGTACATACATCAGCTCTTTCTCACTGATCTAAAAAGTGCAGACAGAGTTTAGGCAACTCTCAATGCCATCCATTGTATACCTAGTATTGCTAGAATTCTAAACTGCCTGATTTTCCTGGGCATTTTTCCCATGGTGCTGTTAACCATGGCAAGTTTCCTACAAAAAGTAATTGTTTTTCTTAGGGAAAAAAAAGACATTCTTTGTAAAATATTCACAGCAAGAGGCCAGCAGATGTAATTTTCTGATATCAGAAGATTATATTCAGAACAAAAAAATGTTGAAAAAGGTTGATGAATTCAATGTTCCACCTTCATCTAGTGTGAAGCATACAAACACAAATCCTCAGTCAAGTGCCAAACTATGTTAAATATTGCTCAGATATTAGTTTAAGACACTAGCTTTGAGGTTACGTTTCAAGGATTGTGTCTATCCACAAGGTGTATAAAAGAGCAAATCTCTAATTTTCCCCAGGTTCTGCTGGGTACAGATGCAGGCTCTTTTGGTAACTTGCTTTGCCCTGCTTTGGCCAATATGTGGACATCCCCTTTCAAGCTATTTTCTAACCTGTCACGGCCTTTTCCTTTTCATCATCAAACTTAAATTTTAGCCCTGCAAGATTTAAAACATTAGGACCTGCAAATAGAAGGAATAGAAGTGATAGAGAAAAAAATATCTACTTTTCTGCCAGCATTGTTCTACTTGTCTTGCAAGAAAGTTTTATGGTGACTCATGGTGAGTTGCTTGGCTGGTACATTCACTTATCACAAAGTCAACCAGTGTTGGCTTCTGAAGAAAGGAAAGTTCCAACATTTCATATTTAGCAATCATTGGAGCAGGGATTGGAAATCACATTCGATTCATACCTCTTAATGCAGTGTATTAATACCAAATTGTGTTAACACTGTTAGGATAAATTAGTTTCTAAGAAATTTCAAGGGAAAATGTTAAATCTACAACCTGATTTCTCAAAATCTAATATTCTAAAAGACTCTAGAATTTATCTGATTCTTAGATGGGTCAGGGGAGTGTTTATTTTAGAATCATAGAATCATAAAATCATAGAATAGTTAGGGTTGGAAAGGACCTTAAGATCATCCAGTTCCAACCCCCCCTGCCATGGGCAGGGACACCTCACACTAAACCATATCACCCAAGGCTCTGTCCAACCTGGCCTTGAACACTGCCAGGGTTGGAGCATTCACAGCCTCCCTGGGCAACCCATTCCAGTGCCTCACCTCCCTAACAGGAAAGAACTTTTTCCTTATATCCAATTTAAACTTCCCCTGTTTAAGCTTTAACCCGTTACCCCTTGTCCTACCACTACAGTCCCTAATGAAGAGTCCTTCTCCAGCATCTCTATAGGCCCCCTTCAGATACTGGAAGGCTGCTATGAGGTCTCCACGCAGCCTTCTCTTCTCCAGGCTGAACAGCCCTGACTTTCTCAGCTTGTCTTCAAATGGGAGGTGCTCCAGTCCCCTGATCATTTTAGTGAATGATTAATTAGGCCTGCAATAAATGCAAAAATAGTATCCTGCAAATAGTTCTAACAAGAGCTACTTCTTGTAGGCCACAATTTAAGAAGGTATGTAGGAACTTTCATTAGCAAAGCACGTAAACAGTTACATTAACTTCAGGAAGTGTACAGATATGCTTAATAGAGGGCAAATACTGAGCTCAGGGCATCCAAGAAATATGATACAAAATTGCAGACAGGCTGAAAAATTATAATTTCAAGTTCTTGTTTCTAAGATTCCAATTTGCTGTCTATGTTTTTATTGAAATTCTAAAGTGAAACTCTGAAATTCCAAAATCTTTACTGGAACTGTAGAATGAGGTTTCAGATGACATTAACTTCAGGTTGAATTCTATTGGTTTTGGCTTGTTTGTCAAAAGCTTTTTGATTGTCTCAAAATAATGTCTAGTACTCTGCAAGCATAATCTATAGTTTGCCAACAAAAAGAATGTCATTTCCAATTACATCACTGCATCAGTGCTATATTTTATTTTTTCTGAACACAGTTGATCATCTTTATGAATTTAATGATTAAAATCACTGAAAACCAGATGTCCGTATATCTACTCACATATTTGATTGTGTCTTTTTGCATATCTTAGGTATATGTATTTTATAGTAAGTATGCTAAACAAAAAAAAAAAAGAAGATATTTGACTGGAGCTCTTTATTCTGTATGACTTCCCAAATGAAGAGGGATTTTTTAGGAATTCTTAAATAGCCATGTTCGAAATCATTAAGGATATGTGAATTACACAGAGTCATAGAAAGTGTTCTCTAAGGACTCCTGAGACAGTAACTACTTTAGTCCTCTTTTCCTAAGGCAGAATCAATAACATCTAAGCTGTTGACAGCATTTTTTCCATTCCTCACTTAAAAATGCACAGCAGTTGGGTTATACAGCCTCCTTTGGTTATCTAGCCTCCTTGGTTATCTATTGTTATGTTTAGTTGACTTTACAAACAGATCAATCAAGGAAAGCTGACTGTCACTCTCGCAGCAGCTTAATTGACTGCTCAACTTCAGGGTAGTTTGGAGTGGACAAAGAGAGCAGTTCAGCCTCCTCCACTTCCTTGGTGTCTGAAAGAAAGGAGGAAGGTGCCTCCAGACGGGAAGCAATGGCTGTCAGGTGCACATCTGCAGGAGGCTGGAGGTGAGGACCTGAGCCCAAGGCTCTCTCTCTGTGCCACGCAGCTGAGCCCCGAACCCTGTGTGGTTTGAAACAGCAGCCAGTGCTGTCTGTGCAGGTGGGTCCTGCCTCCTCTGGGGATATATCCGCAGCCACAGCACAAGACAGCTAGGCTGGCAGTGCGGCTGCACAATGTTGTTTCAAATTAATTTTGTTTGCTAAGAAAATGAGGGGAATTCAGTACTTCCTTATGTTGAGTCTCTAAATTCTCACAGGAGACTTTTGTGCTTGCATACAGCAACCTTCCACAGCAGATTGACAACAGACCTGAGACTGTTTTGCATTACATGTTAATTATGTGGTACATGGTGTTTTCCTTTTATTTTTAGAGAATGAAAGATACATTTTGTTTTTCCAAATTTTGAAATAAAAATGTGTTTTAAATTTCTGGTCTTAAACACTGTACTAAATAGAGCTACAAAGGTTCTTATTTTGGGGGTGTCAGAATTTAATTTTTCCTTTCATTTTCTGTGTGTTTCACCTTCTTACCTGCTGGCCCCTCTGTAAAGGTTGATGACTTGGTGTGTTGGGAAAAGAAGAAATAGCAGGGATCTCATCAAAATTGTACTGAAGATCTTGTTTAAACAAATCCTATGCTGTAAATTAATAATACTTTTTAAAAGCTGAGCATATATGTTTTTCTGAACAGTGTTTTAATCTAATTTAAAACACTAGAACTGGTTAGAGTGGACTTCATTCTCTTGGCCATATAAAAGATACATCACAGAATCACAGAATATATATGTATATATGAAGTATATAGGATGTATATATGTGTATATATATATATATACGAGATGTTTATCAGGAGCTACACTCTGATATAATCTCTTTTACTTAACAAAATGACACAAAAGGAATCATAGATGCCAGTGCAGATGAGAGGAAGGGAAAAGACTTTAAATCATTCTTTCACATTCAAATGCTGGCTTGCTGAATATTATGAGAACAGAATAAAAGAAAGTGGGATGAAAATGTGAAGGAAGAGATATGAAGGAAATTCTTTTCAGAATCTTGACTAATTATTACCAAAACAAATCACTTAAAAATCATTAAAAAAACACCAAGAACACTTTACTTATTATTGGTTCATTTTGTAAGGAAGTACAGTAATTATTATTCTTGATATTGTTCAATTCTTGTCTCTTGCATTTAGTGGTCTTTACTAAGTTTTTTTTGAAAAACATGATATTTCCTTTTTAATAATAAATGTTTCAAAATGCATAAACATCACAGTTCATTTGTTTGTTTTCCAGAAGAAAATTTAATTAAGATTATTTTTTTAAATAAGTACTTAAGGATTATTGAAGACCAAAGGCAATATGATCATAGAAAAAAATAAATTCATAAGCTTAGAGATATTTCTTTGTTTTTTTTCATTTAGGTGTTACTGTGAGTGATTTTATATAGGAGCAGATGGATGAAGTCACCTAGCCAAGGCTGAGTCAAAGGTAGACTACAAAGCCCTGTGCTAATGATTTCTTTATCTTTTCTCCTTCAAAAATATTTAATTTTCTAATGACCATTACCTAAGCATTACAATTTGAGTCTTTTGTTACCTTAATTAGATTGACTTAATATTAAATATTAATCAATTTAATATTTTCAGTTAACCTGTAGTTGTTATACTGGTTTATAATTTGGCTATTGGTTCTGGCTATAAATGAAACTAAGGCTCTGCTTCACTCACCAAAAGTAAAATACTCAACTGCACAGACTTTTTGTTTTTAGTGTAATGATATTAGTAATAAGTAGTAATACTACTATTTCAAATGTAATTGTGATTTTCTTTCAGAAAAAGCTTTGTCTAGAAGCCATTTTAGTATTGTCCCATTACTGTCAATATGAGAGAACTGGTATTTTTAGGGAATGGAGAATAGAGTAATTGCAGAAATTGAAGAATGCCTAATGGTTTCCCCTTTAAATAACAAATTTCTTCATATGGGACAACTGAAATGAAAGCATACCTTTCATTTGAAAATTAATCCAACTAATTTAGAAGGTATGACTTATATTTTGCAAATACATACAGGCATGTTAATGTGTTACACACAAGCAGTTACACAGACTGTATGTGAATATGTTTGTTAGATGTAATAGCATGGCAACAGGCAAATCAAAAATGCCTAAAAGAAATACAGGTTTCATTATTTGCAGAAGTTAACTAAAATCTTGGCAAGATTTTCCTTTGATGTTCTATACATAATTGTTTTTAAAAATGGATACTTTTATAAACTTCCTAGAATTGTGTCTGGCATCTTTAAAGACGCAGTTGGTTTAGTCAGTACCTTGTTCTCTGTTCTAAAAGTTAACATCTCCTTTGTTGTTTAAACACAAAACATGTCCCTGCTGTCACTACCAATTTCAATTTTAGCTGTTCTGAGAATAAAAACATTTTGAATTGTAGGACTCCCATGTCTGACTCCATCAAAGAATCATCTTTACCTTATATTTTATCCACCTATATGCACCTTTGTTCATATATCATTATTAGATTGCAAAGGGATGCTCTTAAAATTTAGCATATATCAGAAATAAACTTACCTCTGCAATATTATGCCAGCCCCCTTGTGTACTTCTCAGTTTTTAATTATAATTTTAACCTTTAATCCAAAGTTGTGCTTACAGTTATATTTACAAATATTTCTTTACAGTTATATTTACAAATATTTCTTAACACTTTCCATAACCATTTACTCAGACATGAAAAGATGGAACTGAAACAGAAGATGTAATTGGCTGAGTTAGAATTTGGGATGTTCAAGTTAACTCACATATTTATTTCATACTTTAAGCATATACTTGAACTATTCCTCTAGAACATTATTGCATTTCTAAAGAGCTTGGGGCTGAATAAGAACTAGATCAAGAAAGAAAACCTTAGCACAAGTATAATTCTCTTGAGTAAAAGCTTTTCTTCTTGTGAAGCTAGGATTTATATAGAACTATGTATGTGCATATTCATGCGTGTGTGTGTGTGCATGTGTGTTTGTGAACTACAAAAAGGTAAAAGCTCTTTTAAGAAGGAAGTACTTTATATGAATCGTGGCACACTAAGACTTAAACACTGGCACTGATACTGTTGTAAGTTGTAAGATAGCCAACAGATCATGGTGAGCCAATTGAAAGGAAAGAGGCAGCTTTGATTTTGACTGTCATATATCTTGAAACAGTGACTACATTCACGAAGTTTCATTTAACTCAGGCTTAGAGACTAATGTGTTTGACTATGATTCTATGATTTGTCAAACACAAAAGTACTGACAAAGACATATGGAAGACAAAACTGACTTGGATCTGACCAAGATACTTTCAAGGTAGAACCTTTTATTTGTGAATTAACCGAGCATATGTTAGCTGAAGTCTGAAGTGACTAGACAGGTAAGTGTTGGATTGTGCCCAAATGTATTTTGGTTTACATGGCAATGCTGGGGGAGACACATGGGACTTCAGGGGTGGCATCTGTGAGATGCTAGAAGCTGACCCCGTATTGGACAGAGCCAGCTCCAGTCAGCTCCAAGATGGTTCTGCCACTGGCCAAAGCTGAGCCAATCAGTGATGCTGGTAACACTTCTGTGATAACATATTTATGAACGGGTAAAAACATGCTGCACAGCAGGAATGAGAGAGAGGAGTGAGAATATGTGTGAGTGACAGCTCTGCAGGTACAAAGGTCAGTGAAGAAGGAGGGGAGGAGGTGCTCCAGGTGCCAGAGCAGAGATTCCCCTGCAGGCCATGGTGACAATGGTAAGGCAGGCTCTGCCCCTGCAGCCTATGGAGGTCCACGATGGAGCAGATAACCCACCATGTCTATGTAAACACAATCCCTCTCAGAGAGGCTTCCTATTTTTTTGGTTTTATTCTTGACACCTGGCACTATAAAGAAGTTTAGAGAGAAGTGGAAGATTTGGAGTTAATCCCTAAAATAAATAAATAAATAACAAATAAATAAATAATAAGTTTTCAAACCATGGAGATCATAGTGAATGTAGGAATAGAGGAGACACAGCAGCTTGATATATCAATATATTCAAAACTTAAAACAGTAGAAGCTGGAAGATGCACATTCCTCCTAAAGGACCATGTTAAATATGTTCACTAGTGAAGAGCAAATTTAAACTGATATATTGTAATGCAAAGAGTTGCTGTTACTGGACTGGCCATGCATCAAGATTTCTACTATTGTCAGGAGAATATCCTCATCGAGGGCTCAGAGGCCCAGAACAATTAAGTAGTTTAAATATGTTTCCCCGAGAACAGAGAAATCCTTAATAAAGAACAAAAGGGAGCAGGAAGAAATTAACACAGGACATGTACACACAGATCACAGCATAGCTGAGATTACCACCAAGGTGTCTGCCCTAACTGGCAAAGGAAAATGTCCATGGGAATGAGAGATTATACCTGCAAAACTTTATCCAGTTTTGTTGCTTAACCCAACGTCTTGTTAATGCTGTAGAGCAGTGTTTCCTCGTGGACATGTAATGCAGATAAAGACTCTGAGAAAATGAAAACTTATAAAAGTTCAAATTCTCAGTCAGACTGAAGAAGAAAACTTAGTTTTCCGCAGGTACTTCCAGGGAGGGATGCAGTTCTCCTCTGAAGAACTAAGATCAAATTTACAGATTTAGATATTTAGAGCACTAATGAAAATTGAAAGTATAATTCATCCTAAGATATTTATGGTTGTACTTTGAAACCTGCACTGAAAATGGCTGTATCTAGGCTGGACAACCTGGCCTTCTAGAAAATAGAAAAGAACAGGCTTTCCTTACTTCTTTCTTTTTAGGGTTTGGTCATATTATTTCTTCTCTGTTTCAGTATCTCCAAATACATAAAGATGTATATAATCAGTCTGAACAAAGAACTTGATGCATATATGAAATTTTAATGTCTTTAACTAAGACTGGATGAAACATTATAAATCATTTGCTGCTGCTGCTTAAAATGGGACAGAAAATGAATGTAGGTTAAAGACACAATTTTACAAAAAGTGCAAAAAGTGCAGTTCAGCAAAGTACAAAGTTAATTTTTACAGCAGTATGTTTTAATCTAAACCAAACAAAGAATATAGTCAGTATTAGATAAAACAGGACATGACCTGCCCAATCTACTGAGCAGGATATTCTGGAAAATGATTGAAACTATCAGAACAGGTTGAATAAGATGGTGTGCTTCTACCCCTAACATCAAACTATCCAATAATGTTTGAGGTTGGCATGGACCTCTGGAGATCATCTAGTCCAACCCCCTCCTCAAGCAGGTTCAGCTAGAGCAGGTTTCCAGTACTGTGTCTAGCCTGCTTTGGAGTATCTCCAAGGATGGAGACTCCACAACCTGACTGAGCAACCTGGTCCTGTGTTTCACCACCCTCACAGTGGGAACATTTCTCCTCTTGAAATGAAAATTCCTGTACCTCCCCTTGTGCCTTTTAACTGACCACCATGACTAAAAGTATGACCTTATCATCTCCCCATCTGTCCCAGTAGTTTACACGTCAGTAAGATGAAGAAGATGTTGGATATGTCAGCCATTTCTACGTCCTCTGTCACTGTATGTCCCATCCCTTTCAGCCATGGGCCTGTGTTTTCACTTGCCTTATGTTACTGCTTAGCTACCTGTAGAATCCCTTCATGTTGCACTTCATGTCCCTTATCAGATTTGATTCCTGCTGGGCATTTCCTAACACTATCTCTGTACGAAAGAACAGTGTTTTTATGTATCTTCTGTGTGACCTGACCCCACATCCACTTCTTGTAGGTTTCCTTGTTAAGCTTGGATTTTTATAAGGAGCTCCTTGTTTATCTATGAAGGCCTCCTGCCATTCTTGCTCTTACTCATGAGGGTGGGACCATTCTTGAGCTTGCAGAAGCTGATACCTGAAAATCACTTAGCTTTTCTTGAACCTTCTTCTCTGCAGGACCATATCCTATAGGATTCTCCTAAGCAGATAATTGTGCTTGCAAAAGTTCTCTGGAGTGGTTCACTTGCCAGCCTCCAGATACCAATTTCTAAATTATTTGAGAAAAACTGGCCTTCCCTGCACCCCACTTAATACCATACAGCATTAAGCATTCTTTGCTGCTAGTAGAGAGAGGTTACAAACTAGTACAATCTCTCTGCATGCCATGCTCCTATTTCTATCTCACCCACCCACTCGCAGTACTATATTTATCCCTAGAACAAGTAATGTTGAGACAACTTTGTGCTTTATATATATATATCAGACTGCGAGTAAATAAAGCATGTATGTATAAACAGGTTTGCATTCACCAAAGAAATTATTCATTTATGTTAGATTATTTTTCTTATATTGGATAAAGAGTAGATAATGTGTGTCAGTTCTGTCTTCTCGTCAGCCATGGTATATTCACAGGGGTCTATTTGTCGGGAGAGTGTGAGCATGATTTAGGCAGTTGACAGTGAAATATGAATTTAGGTGTGTAACTGTTAGTCCTTATAACACAGTGACAAAGGATGGTGGAAAAAAATTATCAGACTAATAAAAAATGTGCTGAAAAAGAATGTAGTCAGAAACTGATCCATATTTAGCATGGTTGCTATGGAATAGCACAGAGTAACATGCTATCAAACACTGACATATTATTAAAGAAAAAATAAAAATTGATGGATAAGACTTCAAAATACCCCATATAAGTATTGTGTTTCAGAAGGATGGTGTAGGTGTTACATATGGTAGGAGTCAATGATTGCCAGACACTGTGAAACGTTAAGGGAGTTGTTATGCATCCACTTTATTTGGGCGCATAATGGAAAGGAGTCACTGAAATGGTTTATATATCCAGCTGGTGAGGATAAGGAGCATTTATTCTGTACCTTTTTCCTGTGAAGAAACATCAGTTCAAGAAATGTAAGCCGCAGGATGTGGTACTGTTAGGACAGATGACCTTGTCACCTCTCAGCAATACTTATAACCAAAGGAGTTTTTCAAGTCCAAATGGCAGAATAAGGTATCTCAGAGGATAACTGAGCAATTTTAAAAGTACTTAAAGCTCTGTATTACATCAGTGCTCATTGCTGGTGTTATGCTAGCCTTGCAAGTGAAGACATACTGTTGGGAGCTATCTTTAAAACAGCTTTGGAGACAGGATGTCTGCAACGGGGTAGCAAAGTGGTTTGTTAAAAAGTTGCAATTGTCAGAGAGAAGATAAACAAAGCAAAACTTTATCAAATTTGAGTAAGTCAGACAGCTCCTTCCTTCCCATATGACAGGCCATTGGGTTTGACTGCAGGTGTATTACAGTGGGCCAGCCCTGCCATTCAAAAAACAAGCGCTGTGTGACCTGCTCAGCAATGTGGTTTTGCGGATAAATAAGCACTTTCATGTTGTCTGTGTTAAAATTGAATTCCTGGTATGAAAAATTAATGTTGTATGTTGTATTATTCATTAAGAAAAAGTTTCACCTGACGGTTTCTTTTAAGTGGGTGATCCGTAATGTAAAGAAAATATATTAAGAATATAGTGACTGCACAATCTGAGCATTCACTGTTTGGCTCTCAGTCATATGTTGCTTTTTGGTCATATATTGGTGATTACTTGCAAAATTCAAATAAGTAGTATTTCACGTGAGTACTTGGAGGGAAGAGGCCAGCTTTTATACTGTTGGATCTTTATATGATATTCATTTTTCTTTTGGTTTAAATTATGTATGTATATCATCCATATATCAGAAACTTTTATACTCCTTGGATGTCTCAGAAACATCATTAGAGCTTACACATTAGAAATATCACGTGTGTTTCCCAGCTGCTTACATGATCACCTGAAGTTGTCTCTCATTAATCTGTAGAAAAGAAAAATAGAGGAAAAAGATTGTAATTATGTAATTTTGCAAAGGAGAGCAAAGAGAAATGACTTTATAAATGTTCATTGCAAACTGGTTTTGGTGCGATGCTGTTTCTCTTGTCTCTTTACTTATACAGAAGCAGGAAGAGACCTCTGGTGCATTCACATCAGGAAACACTGGATAGAGGATTCATTAACAGAGGTTTATTTTAGGTCATAAAAGTCAGCCATAACAGTAAGATATGCATGTGTATGGCACTCCAGAACATATTTTTCTTTCAGTGTATACTGCCAGGGATCATCCGTCAATGTGACTACTCACTATAGCTTACTTTTCAGGCAGAACTAACTATTTTCATATACCATGATATTTTCTATCCATGTGAGCTCTTCTGCTGCCACGGTAGAGATCATATGGATAAACTGTAGACTGGGAATCTGAAACATCAAACTGTCCACGTAGCTACATTGAAGTAGTGGATGGTAAAATTTAGTTAGCAAGACTTGCAACAAACATTTATAAGTAATTAACACAAAAAATATTCCAGATAACTCGTTAATTCTGGTAATTGAAATACTATTTCATTACTTCTATCTTAAATGTATGGCTTTGGTACTCCCTTTGAATTTATTTGTGTTTCTTTGAAGTGTTTGTAACTGCTGCAGAGTAGACACTCTTTTTGACAGTATGCAATGTAAACGTTATACTGACAACACAGTTTTCAGTCAGTCTACTTTGTCTGAGCTGTACCTAGGCAACCTCTTGTTAAACTTAGGCAACCTCCGGTCAGACTTGGCATCTTACAGTGTTTTCAAAGGACTTTAATAGTGTGAAGTTTAGAAAACATTAGCAGTAATGAGCTTTTCTATACTAACTCTAGTTTACAAAAGTTTACTGCCCTCCTCAAGTTGTTTTGGAATTAAACTAACAAATCTGAAAATTATAACAGGGTTTTGTTGGTGGTTTTTT
Organism: Pezoporus occidentalis; assembly: GCF_034315485.1. Lineage (NCBI taxonomy): Eukaryota > Metazoa > Chordata > Aves > Psittaciformes > Psittacidae > Pezoporus > Pezoporus occidentalis. The sequence goes on along the minus strand of NW_026912907.1, from coordinate 2,327,801 downwards.
TGTTTTGTCTGGGTTTCCTTTTTTTTTTTCTGTTTTGTTTGTGTTTTTTTGTTGTTTTTCTTTGTTTGTTTTGTTTTTTTTTCTTTTTTGCTTTGGGGTTTTGTTTGTTTGCTTCTTTGTATGTTTTTTTCCCTGCAGGAGACCAAGTCAGAGCTAAAAATATGCTGTGAGTTTTTTATGGTTTTATTTATCTTGTAGGTTTGGAGACTAGATAGTCCTTCAGCTAGAAATTCTAGTACTTTTCAATAAACCAGGGGAAGTCCATGGCAGAAAGGGTAGATTATTTTATTTGTAATACTCCTGGCAAAGGGCAAAAAGAAAAAGTCAATGTACTATAGACCTTTTATATATATGTATATATATATAAAAATTATATACATGTATATATTATGTAAATGTGCGTATGGATATTATTCCTACAAACACAAATATATTTAAATACAACATACATAATGCATTAGCTGTGTATTTATTATACATGCATACATATATATTTGTAAATGGATTCTTTTGAAATAAATAAATCCAAAGCATGAGCTGCAAGTTTGCTTTTAATTAAATTTGTTGACTTCTGTTTTTGGGAAAAAAATGAAGATGTAATTTAAAGCAATTGGATGTGTGCAGAGCTACAGGAACTCAGTAAGTTGTAGTTCAGTTAGCTGGTGTGAAGGATAAGGGAAATGAAAGCAATGGGGTGCTTCCCTAGTACAGCAGTTCCACTACCAATGCCAGGTTAAGGCCTTCCTGTCTTAGGCCATTTATTTCAGCATATTCTTCTGAGAGTAAACGAATGGGAGCTGGGTGTGTTATGCAGCTGTGGCAGTGTGCTTGGTTCTGTACCATGTTAGCTTTTTACCTGACAATGCACTCTGCTTGTTTTTTCTGTAAATCTTTTTGCTTGTTTCCATATGCTGTGTTGTTATCTTTGAAAGGAGTTACTGGGGCATGTCTGACCGTCCCAACCTACTGAATGCTTTAGTCTAGAGAGCGCACGGAATAGGCAAGAGAACATATTTAGAGGGATACCAGATTAGCTGATAGGCCTGACAGAAATTAAAGAAAACAGACTGACAAACTGTTTTAACTGCCAGGGTTTTCAAACACAATAAGTGAGCTGCGGGCCTTTAACTACTTGGGCATTGTAACCTTGCCAAAAAAAAAAAAAAGGAAGTGACACAGACTACATTTGCAGTGACAGCTACTATATCTGACTGAGAGATGCTTTAGTTCATAACAAATGGTTATAGGAACTCTGTTCTGCCCTGGGGCCAAGAACCAAAAAGAATGTAATGTTAATACGCCATGGATATTTTAAGCTAGGACAAATATATTAAAAAATTTGCATAGAAAAAGAGCAGGGAAAAAGAAAAAAGGAAAAGACAGAGACCATTCAGTTTTCATTTCCCTCAGATCTGTTGCACCTTTGCTGCTCATCCCAAGGGGGCAGGCTGTATTTTAAGATTCCCGGGTCCAAGGAAATGACCATCTTACACCGGTCTAGGCAGACACACTCCATTTCTCAGTTATATAGTTCTTTGGTTTATGACTATCTGTGTTGGGCCCATAAATCCAGTGTGCTGTCCTCCTCTGCCATCTCCAGTGATAAACCCCAAACTATTAATCGGCTCCAAAATCAAAGTTTGCATTGCATACTGTCAGATGTTATTTTATATTTTATTATGTCTACAGAATTGGTCAAGCTCATTGACACAATATTTCAAAATATACTCACACATCCTGGCACCACCTTCACTGAATATTAGGGTACACATTCACCACCAATATTCCCTTCCTGTCTTTGACCCATTTCTTTAAGAAATAATATAGAGATTTGTCTGCTATAGGTTCACCATTTGGACTATACAATGTTGCAAATTCCATTTTTCCCATTATAGAATCTTCACTATGGACAGTTTAAAAATTTTTCAAAGTTGTTTTTAATTTTTTTGCTCCCCTTAGAGTATGATATTTTTTTCCACTTTCATAAAGCTGGTGTCACAGAGAGAAAGCTTTCTAAAAAGATGCTTATGGAAGTCTTCTTTTTTTGGTTCTGTTGAAAGTATTTTTTCTAGTATAAAAGGAAAATCTTTATTTCATATTCTGTTTTTACAGATAATACTTTATCTGTTCAATTATCAAGGGGCAAATGTCAAAGGCTGCGCTTGGTATAGAAGAAAAACACTGAAAAAAGTTTTTTTCTGTTTCATATTGATCTCCTTTGACGAGACCTACATTTCAGTGTATCTTTCTGATTTTAGTTTAAAATCTGTTTTTCTAAAAAGGAAACCAAGCTTTTATTTGTTTTACCATTTTATATTATTTACCCTTCCCTAAATCTTTATCAAAGGGGAAAAAACAGTGCTGTTTTTAATGTAAATGCTTAAAAGACAAGCCTCTTGTGAAATATCTGGGGTCAATTAATCCCATTTCATATTAGACTCCTCTGTTGTAGACTTCTGCATCTGGGCTTGTTATCTCACTTCTCTTTTAGACAGTGGAGGGAAGCAAACATTTCTGGTGTGCAATTATGTCTTAATTGATCTCAATTAGGATGAGATAATTTAATACAAAGGAAAAAAATCTATTTTCCTTCAATGTGTATCTGTCATCTCTGATTTTTTTTTTTTTTACTACTTTACCTCCCTGATTATTACATGTTATAAAATATTTTAGGTTACAGTGTTTCTCAATAGTAGCTCAGGAGAACCACCTACACAAAGCAGATGACTGCAATCACGGATGTTTCCCATGAAGGGCCAGTGAAGAGCTGCATGACTTAATAATAATGCATTTGTGTGAAAGGTATTCTTCATATTAGATATTGAAGTAAATAATAAGTTTCGATGGATGGAAGCATTTTATATTATTGTAAATAGCTATTGACAACAGGGAGAAGTATTACTCCTGAATCAAGGAATCACTAGTAGACGTGTCAAATGCAGAGATGCTAGAACCTTCACACAGGTGACACTTTTACTTGTTTAGCAGAAAAATACTGCCAGAATGACCTCCAGAAAAAGGTACAGGTGATAAGCTTTGGGGAGATAGAAATGAATGTGACTGCAATCACTAGAAGAAAGTTAGGTTATTTGTAGAAAGCATAGCTTACTAGAGGAAAAAAAAAATTGCTGGATAGTATCTGAAAGCTGCATCAGTTAAATGCATGTGGAAAGCCAGCTGTGTTTAAGTGGAGGGAAAGAAGCTATGAACATTAATTTTTATGAGCTAAGTTGAATATTATATTACCTCTTATATTAACATAAACACCTGTAACTGCTGTCTTTATTTTGTCTATTATAAAACCAAAACAAAAATCCCAAACTTGCATTCTAGTATCAAGGGATAAATAAGAAAGCTGTCTTCTTGGGAGGCAAGAGCACGCATCATGCTTTTGCCTCAATAACAAAAGTACTGAGAGACTAAAGAATTTGTCCTAACACGGAAATCATAGTAATCTCACTGCTTCCTTAACAACACTAATTTAAGTTTTAAATAGTGTTTTAGATATGTGAACTTGTGATAGAATCTGAAAAGGAAGAAGTCAGACTCCTTGGATATTCGAAAGTAATAACTGAAAATGAGGAAGTGCTTCAAAAGACTGTTTCTTTCTCTGTGTGTGTGTAATTAGTGGTTACAGATATTCATTATTTTGTTTCATGAAAGCCCTGAAATGTGCCAGCACAGCAGGTACAGAAAAAAGAACCTCAATCCAGAATTCTCATTAGGCAGCTACAATATCTGTGATCCCACCAAAAGCCATTGATATGTTGGCAATTTGATCATAAAAGAAGAGAGAAGAGGTAGAGCATGTGAAGTAGAAAGGCTGGTGTGCTACAGGGCTTTACTGTAGGTGGGGCAGAGATGGGTTTGAAACTAAGCACTAGTGGCTTTGGAACCACTAATAGATGTTAGGAGGTAGGAATTGAGAGGCAGAACTTGTAGTGCATACTTTTTTTTCAGTAAATATGTTACTTTTGTGGGTGTGTGTGTGATTTGAGAAAAGATATTTGCCTTTGATTATGAGACACATTGCATTCACATTCATGACTTGGAAACATCAACCTAACATAATTCAAGTGAACATAAAAAAGGTCTGATTCCAGCACCACGTATGGTAGCTAATCACTATTGTTTTCTGATCTGTGTGATTTTAGGTGAATTTGTGCTTTCTTCCACTGATTTTTTAATGGTTTTCTGGCTTGTCTGTCTGATGAATCAGGTCAGCTACTGACAGGAGAAAGGAATTTTAGAGACAATAATCATAGGCCTACAATATTTGTTAAGGAATTAAAAATTTACACACGGCAGATGAAAATATTGTTCACAGTTATAGGCAATGACTTGAATGTGTGTACTTGTACAATACTTTAGGAAAGAAGAAGTTCATTTGGGGTATACAGTGATAAAGAACTGGAAAATAACAATGCCCTCTCTGCCCTTGGCTGCATATTCTCCCTCTCCTGTGTCTGCTCAAGCCACTATGCAGCCACATGGTGATCCCCTTTCCTGGTGATTGGTGATGGGGCTTTGCTGGTGTGGAGGTTTCTTGAATTCTAATTGACTAGAAAGGAGGTAGCTATTATTAATGCATGAACTTGGAACTGCATGCACAGCATAACACTCCAAATATTATTACTGCTAGAGGGAAATTCATTATATATATGTGGAGCTTTTGTAAGTCTAATTTGATAGTCTAATCAAAATAAAGCAAAGAATTATAATAATACTAACACAATACTACCATTTAATGGGAGTACTACCAATTACACTCCAAATTAATATAGGAAAGTCTCTATAGTACAGCTAGTTATACAGAAAAAGAAATCTTAGTCTTCACTTACTTTCTCTGGTGTTGTGCTCACTTTTCAGTGTCCCTCCAGGTTGTTAAGGTTGTTGGTCAGCCGTTCTCAAGCAAGTTGTCTATGTCTGCACGGCTATATACCAGCAGGAGTTTGAAGCTTCAAGGAAAAAGGGAAGGGGTACCTTCCTCCTTGTCTTGGAATCCACTTGTGTTTATCCATTTTTTTGAAGTGGATGTGAGCATTCTGTTAATTTGTTCTGAGTTATCTTCATGGGATTTCAGTTGCTTAGTGTTCTGTTCTCTTTGTATGTCTAAACTGGTTTAACAAGATTGTATTCCTGTGGTGACCGCTGACTGATCATTGCGATTTTTGTTTAGTTCAGGATGTCTGGTACCAGTCTGTGTTTACACTCTTGGAAGCCATATTTTATTTTATGATTACAGATAGTTCAATCTACAAAGAATAATTCCTTTTTCTCACTATAACCTAAAGCTATCTTAAATGAAACCTGACTGCTAGGTAATAGCTATTGTAGATAAAACAAGTTAAAATTAGCTTAGGCCATAGGCTAGCCCAGGCAAGCCTGGAGCTCCTACACTTCCAGGTTAATACCAAGCTTGTGGACTTTAAATCATAATGGTAAAATACCATATTTACTGGACTACAACAGCTCTATCTTGTTCACAGCTTTTCCACCCAAGTCTGTCCAACTCAGGAAATTCCTGATCATTCCAGGCTCCACATCGCGTGCAGTGCATATCTTCCAGCCCTCATCCTTGAGGAAATGTTCTAGACCTCCTAGGGATTGGAATATTGTCTCCCACGCTGGGACTTATCTCCTGAAGCACCCATAGCACTTGTCTGTCCCAGTGCTGAGAGAGCACCAACAGAGGCTGTGTCAGGGCTCCTATGAATCATGTGGGAGGGCTGAAGATACCACGAGCAATTGTTGTGCTTACAATTTACTTTCTGCCTGAAACCTCTTGAGCTTTATCTCTGCCAGTGCAATTCTACCTGTCAGGTGCTTCTACAATTAGAGAAAGTCACGTCCTCCCACAGCAGTGGGTGTTATCAATCCTATTAAGCAGCTGTTGGAACACCGTGAAAAATTCTTGGTTCATGAGGGTAAATAAAGCTAAGGATTTCTGCTGTGATTATAGGAAACAGGAATTACTTTCTAATTCATTCTTTTTCTTTCCCAAGCTACTTTTTAATATAAGTTTAATAAGTTTAATAAAAGTTTAATAACCTCAGGCTTCTTGGCTCAGTGGCAGTTCCTTTCTTCTTTCCTTCTTCTTGTAGATGCAACATATTGGCTGTATACATCACATCCAGCCATACCATATGTCCATAGGAATCACCTTCCTTTGATTCTACAGTTTCTTTTTTCAAGAACACACGGAAGAGCTTATGCTCAAGTTAGGAATAATCACCTAGAGTGTACTCATAAAACACAGCAAAAACTCGAACAGTTCTGTTTTTCCTGTGGTATTTACCCAACATAGAAAGAAATATCATTTAAAATGTGGTTTAAAATTATGTTTAGTGTCCATGACTGTAGTCAGTTCTGTTAGGGACAGCAAGCCATACAAAAATCTAGTCATTTCAAGGGATTGACATATGGCTCCTGCAAATCAAAAAGCAAACCTGTTTTCATTGCCTATTCAATCTTATAATGGTTTGCATTTCAGTTTAGGAAAATTAAGAAAAAAACCAAAGGAAATCCTACTGAGTTTTGAGGAGACACAAAATTCACATAGAGCTCAGAACTTGCAACAGCGTCTGTGTTTCATCTTGGGCTGTTAATTATACATTTTACGAGGAAAATATATGACTAAGAAAGGAAGCATCACTGAGTGATGAGTGGAGAGAGATTATTTACTATGCAGTCATTTGACATACTCTGTTCAGGTTGTAGGTGAAAGGTATTCTAATGTGAGAAAGGTAAGCTAATATTTGCCTGCAGTTACTCATATAACTGTTCCTCCCTTTACTAAAAAAGAGGTAACATGCAAGCTATAATGAATCTTCTCTATACTTTCTTTCTTGGTAGAACTGCCCAACCCCCTGTGAAAATCAGTATGACACATGACTTGTAGACATGTCCCATAACATTTAAGGTAGTAATTTAATTTTGAGAAGGATATCAAGAAGTGAAATTAAAGGAACATCTGTCTGTAATGCCATCAAATGTGCTGGATTTCTAGAAGAAATTCAGATGGTCAGAGAGCTGAAAAGGATACTATTATTTGCATTAGGGTGGCATCCTGGGGCCATAGAGGAGCAGAGCTCCGTTGTGCTAAGTACTATAGAAATGGAATAACTGACATCATCTGCCCTGACAGGGATGCCAGAAATTCCTCAAAGATGGGAATTCAGAGGGGATAGCTAAAACTGTACAGAACTCAGGAGAACACCCCATCAGACCTTAGAGCTGCTCAGAGCTGTAAGGTATGTCCTGATAAAGAGAAGCACTAGGCTAGTATTTAGTGCTTCAAGCCCCAAAAGTGGTAGAGCTGCATCTATGGGTAGCAGGATTACATACAGGAAAGATCTTAATCTTGATCTATTATCTTAATCTTGGTCTCAGTAAATGTTTAAAGACATTGTTGGAGCAGTGTACAGGGCTAAAAATGATACCAAGCTACATGGGTTTGGCAGCAGAACATGAAGTATAGATTCTTGGTTTATGAAACAGCATCAAGATTAAATATTTATGAGAAGATGGAGGAAAAACTATAACAAATCCCACTAAAATGTTTTTTCATATGAGAACAAGAGAACAGTCAGTCCATGACAATAGACTTCCCTGAGCTAAAGAGACAATTCCATTTTCTTGGGAGCCTTTCTATGAAGCTAAATTTTTATGAATCACAATACCTCGTTCTTGACAAGTTCTGCCTCTTGTGCTCTTCAGTTCTAGAATACAGTTAAGAGCCATTTCAACTATCTTAAAGTAAGAAACATCTGCTGTAGCAATGTGCCAGCATTGCCAGGGATTGGCTCTCAAACTGAATTTTCATTGGGCACTACCTTATCAAACATGCTGTGCTTGTTAGCATTATGTAAAAAGGGAATTGCATCAGGTCTTTGTGTAATAGATGAATCCTTTGTTTTTGGAAATATTAAAAAAACATTCTCCCAAGTGTATATTCTTGCAAAAACAATCTTATGCTTTTTACAAACATTTCTAATAGTAGGTTGAAAATAGTGAAAAGATGTGCTGGCTGTTATTCTATGAGAAGGCTACTATATTTTTCAGCTCTCTTTTTCCAATTTTTTGATGAATCAATTATGTTTACAGCTACAATTTTTTTTTTTTTAAATTAAACAATGATTTAATGATCTCCCTCCTCCCAGCCTATTTTTCCCCACTACATTCAATTGGCAGATATAATTTAAATTACATGATGGAAAAGGCGTCTTTATCTCTTACTAGTACTTTCTCAGTGGTTCTTGAGTTCTCTGACTGTATTTAAATTTGTCAAAGGGGAGGGATATCCAAATTATATCAGGTTTTCATAAGCTTTTTAAAACTTCAAAGTTGGGCAGATGACAGATTTATTTCTTCCCTTCTTTTAGGAAGGTTTCTGAAGCCAATACAGGATTTTACTGTGCTCTCATGTGTGCTGGCACACAAGACAAAAGGGCTTACTGCAGCATTATATACGCTGTAGTGTTCATATAGCAATCAGCCTAACTGGATACATGTCACCAGTGACAGCATGCAGTAATTCAAAGCATAAGTGGGAAACACAGCAAAGGAGTTAGGGGTCCTCCAGAACGGCTCATGTGCAGAGCTGTTTACTTCTTGCAGTGGACAGAGAACTTCTGTATATGGCATAAACTGTGTAGGAATAAGGCTTTGTAGGTCATTAATAGACCCACTGGAGCAGTCGCTTACACATTCTTGTTTCCTCCTTCAGTTCCTCATTTCTACATTTTTGAATGTAAAATAAAGAGAAAAGGGAGAATTTACTACTACAGCTTCTATTAGTACTACAAAAATAAACAAGTAAATAATTAAAACCCACAGAAAGCAGTATAAAAAAATCTATCAACACTTAATTTCTGAAGTGGTAATACTAGTCAACTGCAATAAGTTCTGCTATTACTGTAACAAGTCGATCCTATTCTTTGAATTGCCTGTATTAACTATGCTGCCTGTCATTAAAATTGCAGGATCAATCCATGTTGAAAGTAACCATTAGTTACTGTTATAACTGTCAAATCCTTACTGTTAAAGTGGAAATCTTGCATGTCAGTGGTATCCACTTTACTTTTTAAATGTAAGCCAAAGCCAGTAACCTTTGATACTGAGAGTGAGAGAAAAAAAATCTAATAACCTTCTTAAATCCAGGATGAAGATTGACCCTTAACTTTTACATTTTAATTGGTTTTGGGTTTTGGCTGCGTAGCACTGAATCAAAAATGTTATGATCTCAGTTGTTTTCAACTCAGGAGTCTTATGCAGACATTGATTTGCTTTATTTTTTTTTATTTTTTACTAGCAAACAGTTTAGAGTAAACTTTCTCTAAGCCTTTCTTCTTAGAATTTCTCATTGTGCATTTCACAGCATATCCTCACGCAGTATTTCTCCCTAGTTAACTTCCACTTTTTCTTGGAATTCTTTTGAATAAACAGTTTATACAGTGATGTACCACTTAGTTCTGTGATTTTTAGATGCATTTTTCTCATTAAAGGTTCTGCATAATTTTCCTATGCTTTTTTCTTGTGCAGTAAAAGCTATTCATTCTGTAGTTGAGGAACATTTGCTGCAAGTTAAAGATGTGAGTTTTCTCAGATGACCATGTTTGTTTCCATGGGGTTCTAAAATTTACTCACCACATGAAAGACCAGAAAGTTAAAATCAAGCAAACACCTTTTTATTTAGACAAATAAGGTAAGAACACCCTTGAAGGCCCTGAAAAAAACCCTGAATTTACAGCAGGCTCAGAAGTCAGTACTTAATTCTTTTTTTTCAGGATAAGATAGGAGAAATCCTATTCTTTCATGTAAAGACATTGTCTGAAAATCTTTCTAACAATATTCAAAAATATCTTTTACTTGCAGAGCCCATTTTGAAAAAAAACAAAATCTCTGCTTGATTTCAGCCACAATAGGTCTGCACAAAGTAAATGGAAATTGTATCCCAGATTTTTCTTTTTGCTAAAATGACTGGGTTGTCTTTGTACATTTTCTGTTTCTAGCTTATATGGGCTTCTGCTTATGATACAGTAGGGTTTCCATTATTAGTTACAGTCTGCATTTCTCCACAGTAGCTTTTTGCAAACTGGCTTAGAAACATCATAGGTATTTCTCTCTCATCAATCATCTTCTAGTTTTCCAACCTCAAAGATAACATTTAGATTTAATTTATATTATGTAATACTCATTTGTATCCACCTGGATGATAATGAGGAAGTGATGGCTTTCATAAATGTCATATTTGAGACAGAACAATTTAACTACACAGTCTCCTTCCATGACATTTGCATAAAATGATGGCATTAACCTCCCAGTGGTCCTCTTCTCATCATACACAAGATCAAAGGCCTATTATGCTCTGAGCCTGTCTGCAGCTGTTCAATGCTTTCAGGGACTGTTTTTCACTCTCAGATTTTCAAGAGTATTTGCTATAGAGGAGTATCAGAGTTTCCACTGTACTTGAGCTGTAATTTCTCAAAACCAATGTTGTGTTCGGGCGACCGCCATGTTGTATAATTTCTTAGGATTCAGCAGCTGAGTTGTGCAGCACATAGCATACCATAGGTATGAAAAATGTGGCCTCTTGTTCCAAGGCACTGAGGCTCTCTGTGGAGCTGCCAGCTGTCTCCTGCTGACTCACTAGGGGAGGAATGTCTGCTAGCATCTTCCTCAGTGTGCTGCATGTGGGAATAATGACCTGGGCAGCCAGAATGGGGAGGAAACAGGACACAAAGAAGCGCATGTGTGTGTGAATTTAAGGGAGGGGCACAAATATGAGGAAGAGGCACAAGGATGAGGCTTAACTAAATTTTCTTCAATCTTACTGTTGTTGAACCAGAAACTGAACTCTCAGAGCAAGGGTAGTTATGCACTGGATCACTGTGTCATGGTTACAGAGTTCTGCTGGAATATGTTAAGCACTTTGATGGCTTATAGCAGGCCCTGGTGGGAAATATTACAAAACACTGATAGGACACTATTTAAGTACTCACTTTTGCTGATCCTTGTATGTCATCTAGCTTTGGAAATCACAGAATGGTTGAGGTTGGAAAGGGCATCTGGAGTTCATCAAGTCTAACCCACTTTCTCACTCAGGGTCAGCTAAAGAAGGTTACCCACGACCATGTCCAGTCCAGTTCTGAGTATTTCCAAGGCTCCATAATCAATCTGGGACACCTGGTCAGGTGTTTGACCACCTGCACAGTGAAAGATGTGTTTTCCTGTCTTCAGATGGAGTTTCATCTATTTCACTCTATGCCCATTGCCTCTTGTCCTATCAGTGGGCACCACTGAGAGAAATTAGTGGCTCTTTCTTCCTCATTCCCTTCTAACTTTTACACATATGGATAATATTCCTCTGAGCCTCCTTTTCCCTTGGCTGACCACTTCCAGGAATCTCAGCCTTTCTTCATGTATCAGATGTTCCAATCCTTTAGTCATCTTCATAGCACTATATTCAACTCACTTAAGTCTATATCTTGTACTGAGGAGCCCATAACTGGACCCAGCATTTAGGGTTTATGTTTCATTAACACATTCTAATAGGGTTTTGCAACAGTATCATATGATCCCGAATACAGTGGTGGCTAAATACCCTGGGACTAATGGGTTCAAAAGAAGGGATTGGATGCTCACATGCTGTAATTAGTATTTATGTTGTAATAAAAGGTTTTCTTTTTTTTGTTTCTGAGTATTTACAAGAGGTGTCTCTCTATTTTGCATAATTACCTCTCATTGCACGAGGAAAATATTCTTCTATTTCCCAGTAGATGAACTCTTTATTTTTTTTTTGTCTCCACAAGAGAAGTATTAAAAAAGAAAATGACTTTTTTTGGTAACATTCACTAGAAATTAAACTAGTCTATCTACTTAAATAGACTAAGTCATTACTTAGTTATAAAACAATAGCCTGCTTTTATTTATTGTAGCTTTCTGCAGGTGTCTCTTAGTGTTAGTTTCCAACTTGTTCAAAACATCTTAGTGTTTAGATATATTATTGGTCCATAGGAGGTATGCAAACAAAGCAACTTGTAATCCTTGTTTTGAAGAATTTGCAACCTGAGGCTATGTCTACAATATCTTTTTATTTGTTTGCAAGAAAAACTGTTATGGAGGGTATTTTCTTCTGGTTTTATACTGACCAAATCTCAAAACAAACATTCATGTGGTCCAGTGATTCAAATGGAATGACCCATTGACTAGAAAATAACATGATGTATAAGTTAGTGTTAGGTACTAAAACTCTAGGAAAATAAGTAGTCTTAATAAGCTTAGTGTGAAGGAAGTAAAAAAAAAGGACACAAAGCTCCAGGTGATGCCATTTACCATCTGTAGCAAGAGACTGAGCCTTACTGCTTGAAACTTATTAACTTGTTTTAACATCTTCCTTGCTCAGTACACAATTGACCTCCTAGAATACCCCTAAACCACTTATATTATGCGTATTACAGTTGGTTTCATTAAGAATCTCAAGCTGGCAACAAAAGCTAATAATTTAGAAGAGATTGCTCTAAAATCACCACTGTTAAGACAATGCTATCACAACCGTGATTTCATTTATAAATATCTTTAAAAAACTGTAAACTCACTCCTTGACTTCCAAAATGTGAGTACAATGAAAAAAAAAATAAATCCATTTTCACACTAGAGATCTAGTCTGGTAAGGAATGCCACCCTCTACAGAAGCAGATTAACCCATGCTGGCTTCTCCACAGCAAGATAATTTGCAGTCCTCTGGTTTCCTGGAAACATGATTATTCATTTCACCAGATGCTAAGTTTGCAATTTTCGTAGTCTGCCATTCAGTGTCAGGCTGCTTAAATCCACAAATTACAACCTCCAGTAAGTAGCCAATTACACTAAAGATTTACAGGTGAATTATCAAAGGAGTTATTTGCTCATGATTTCAAAAGTAGTTGCTAGAAGAGAGTATGTTACATGATACAAAATCTTGCTTGGTATTTTAGGATGCATTTAATGCTGAAGCCTTTAGTGTAATTACCAAGTAATCCCAGATAACTTTTCATGGACCATCTTGAAGCAGGTTCCTATTACACAAAGAAAAGTTTTGTCTGGACAGATCTGTAATTGATACATGGTACGGTTGCATAATAGAGATAAATTAGCACTGCATATTCATGCCAACACTTGCATCTGTAATCTTGTTTTTTTAATACAGTTTTCAGGCAAACAAACCTGTGCTGTCTTACAGACCTGCAAGAGGAAAATTGAGCAAGAAAATCACCTGTTAAAAGTTTTAGTCAAACATAATGGCACTGGCGGAGAACAAGTGTTCGCATGTAGTGCAAGCTCCACCTGATACCTCTATATTATAGTGTTCTTCCCCTTTTTCCCCTTCCTATTCCTCCCATTTCTGCTTAAGCCATGGAAGTATTTTCTTAAACGTGACTACAGAAATACAGGAGGTGTGCTGCCCCCTTGTAGCACTAAAAGTCAAAATCAGTCTGCTCAAGGAAAGACTGCATATCAAGCCTTGACACTGGCCAGATACATCAGAAATGTCATGAGCTCTTTTTTAAAACAGATTGCCTAAAGACTTAATGAAAACTCAGTGTGAAAAAAAAAATCACAACAAAACAAAAACAACACAACCGTGAAAACACCAAAAACACAACAGTGACACTGTTTCTGAAACCAGTTGTCCCAAATCATTGCTGGCCCAGAAACGAGAAATATGGGAGTCCCAATCTGGTTTAAAGACACTACAGATGAACTGCCCTAGAACCCTTCCTGAGAAAACACTTAGCTGAGGAACCACTTAAAACACCAGCCCTGGTGCTGGGCATCTGACACCCTGGCAGCACAGGCACTGCAGACCTAAATTAACACTGGTAAATAAAATACACCTGGGCTGGCTGGGATGAGGGCTGGAAGCAGCAGGGGCTCCTGTGGTTCAGCCAGGGAATAGGTCAGACTCATAGCTGACAGACAGGTCCAACCATCAGTCCAGATCAGTAGCACAGTGATGAGGTAGGTCTGAAGTCAGATATCAATCACCATGATCATCATCATGGTGATACTGGCATACAGTGCCAGAGAATGTAGATAACCCATTATGATCTTCCTCCAGAAAGACTTCTATAATGGTGTAGTTATTTTGATATTAGGACCATTTCCAACAGAGATCGCTAAACTTCCAAGTCATTGCGAGTTTGTGATGTCTCTTTTTCTGTCTAAAAGAGGACTGTATCCTCTCTGTCTCGTATCAGATCTGGCAAAAAATTATGAAAGCCCTTATGCATTGAGACTGACCATAGTTCTCTGACCTTTACTATAAAAAAATCCAAACATAGTTTAAAAACAATAGACATAGTGAATAGGAAATGACTTATTGTTTATCAACCTGTCATAGACTTTCCTTGTTGGCCACCATTCCACTAGTTTTTTGGTCCTTTTCCCTTAGAAACATTCTAAACTGCCTCACTTGAAAAAACATGACACCGGTCCATTCAGAGCAACAGCTACTTCAACAGGGATGGACTGTAACAGCAACTTTTCTGTATATAAAGTAAGTAGTTAAAAATTCCAGCACTTCTGCCTTCTTTTCTCTGTGTAAACCTTCACACTAGATGAACCCATTTTATCATTGCTTTCTAATGAACACAGAAGCCCACCAGACCATCTTGTAGGATGTTGTGCAGGATAGTTCAATAGTTTGCTGGGCTTGTGTGATTTCTTTAGTAAATGTTCTTTATATCTCTACCAGCTTTGGAAGAAAAGCTCACCTCTAAGAACTGAGGGTGGAATTCTGTCCAGATGAGAAACACCTACATTTACACCTCCAGATGTGCACTACTTTTTAAAATTCCAATTACAGTGAGTGGAGATCTTGGCATACAGCCCATGAAGCTTATACATTGAAACAGCTGATAGTTGTGTTGTGTTTCCTTCAGGATAAATTGCTCTCCACTGGTAAGAAGAGCTCAGATCGGTAGAATCCTAACAGTCATGTGCATGTACACATAAATTTAGGCATCTTAACCTCTACACTGAGTAGTACTCTGCACATCTACTTCCAGAAAATGAGAGCGTGAAACATGATCCCTGTGTCCAAAGGATACAGTGATGCTGTGGTCCAGGTTCTCCACTGAAGCTTTTACTCCACTTCAGTTTTCCCAGTGGGGGAGCAATCATAGAATCATAGAATAGTTAGGGTTGGAAAGGACCTTAAGACCATTTAGTTCCAACCCCCCTGCCATGGGCAGGGACACCTCACACTAGACCATGTCACCCAAGACTCTGTCCAACCTGGCCTTGAACACTGACAAGGATGGAGCATTCACAACATCCCTGGGCAACCCCTTCCAGTGCCTGACTTCCCTTACAGTAAAGAACTTCTTTATATCCAATCTAAACTTCCCCTGTTTAAGTTTTAACCCGTTACCCCTTGTTCTATCACTACAGTTCCTAATGAAGAGCCCTTCCCCAGCATCTTTATAGGCCCCCTTCAGATACTGGAAGGCTGCTATGAGGTCTCCACGCAGCCTTCTCTTCTCCAGGCTGAACAGCCCCAACTTACTCAGCCTATCTTCATACGGGAGGTGCTCCAGTCCCCTGATCATCCTTGTGGCCCTCCTCTGGACTTGTTCCAACAGTTCCATGTCCTTTTTATGTTGAGGACACCAGAACTGCACACAATACTCCAAGTGAGATCTCACAAGAGCAGAGTAGAGGGGCAGGATCACCTCCTTTGCCCTGCTGGTCACGCTCCTTTGGATGCAGCCCAGGATACGGCTGGCTTTCTGTGCTGCAAGCGCACACTGCCGGCTCATGTTCATTTTCTCATCAACCAACACCCCCAAGTCCTTCTCTGCAGGGCTGCTCTGAATCTCTTCTCTGCCCAACCTGTAGCTGTGCCTGGGATTGCTCCAACCCAGGTGTAGGACCTTGCACTTTTCATGGTTAAACTTCATAATGTTGACATCTGCCCACCTCACAAGCATGTTGAGGTCCCTCTGGATGGCATTCCTTCCCTCCAGCATATCAACCGAACCACACAGCTTTGTGTCATGGGTAAACTTGCTGAGTGTGCACTCAATCCCACTGTCCATCCACCTGGCACAGATCTAGTAGCTCCAAAGACAGCAGTAGGGAAGCCCGATCTAACCCAGTTCATATACAACTCATCCAGTGACATAGAGAAAGGGGTTAACTCATGGCTTTTTCCTGTTGGAGTACTGACATTGGGAATATTTTGAGGGCAGCTTCAGCATTCTGGCTTGTCTGCACAGAATGGTAGCCAGTGCTGCACCAGAAAGAAAAAGCCAGATTGCTGGGGAAAAAGAAAAGCACCAAGGGCCAGGCATCATGTTCCCTAAAACCTCATGAATTCAGGCCCACCCTACTGAGAAGCTAGTTTGTTTTCCAACCAGCCATGACCTCACAGGTTTTTTTATTCTGTCATTCTTGTTCCAGACTGGCAAGTTTCCTTCTGCCTTGGTACCAGCTGAATTCATGCAAGTCTATAGGGACATACATGTTGAGGTGTACCTGATAGTTCTAGTCCCTCTGTGTCTGACAGGGTGGGAGTCACAGTGTGCTCCAGGAGGAGGCTTTTCTCATATCAGCACTGAGGGTGTACCATGAGGTGTAGCAGCCCCCAGTAGAGGCAGTCTTCATAAACCTACAAACTGAAGACACCTTTTGTACTCTCTGGATATAACCTACTTCCATAGAACAATAATTGCCTTGTTGGTGTATAGCACCCCCTAAGACAACAGAATCGTTTAAAATGCAACCTGCCCTTCCTGAATGTACAGTTGGGGTGATCAAGAGCAAATGGATCAGTTTGTCTGAACGCTGTAGTCAGTGCCTTCCTCATTTTAGTTTTTCTCAATGATTATAGGCAATTATATTCATAGCATACATTACCTTATTGGTTATTGCCCTCCAAAGATCAATATGGACTTTAAAGGAAGGAAGACTTATGATGTGAATCATTCATATATGGGCTGTTTGTGTGCTTTATTTTAAAGGATACCAGAAATGCATTTTTCACACCTACACTTTTAGAATACATCTGTTGCATAAAGCAGTTTGTAGGGACTGTGGCTGTTGAAAGCTTTAGTGCTTGTTCCCAGCTTCATCTCAGCTAACCTCCTTTTAGGGGAAGAATTAGATTTTTTATTAAGTTCTGTTATACTTTAATCTTAAAGCCCAGTGTACCTGGGTGTAGATTACCTGTGGGCATGCACAGAAAGTAATTAAAATTGTCAAACTCAGAGTAATGGAATTAATTTGCTATGAACTGGGATCTTTTGTTTTTTGTTTGTGTTTTTTTTGTGTGTGTATGTGTTTGTTTGTTTGTGTGGAGAAACTTCTGAAAGTTACCGTTGGAGTAATGTTAATGTTAGGTGTCTCTGCTGGCAGCCAAGTACAACAAACAGGTACCTACAGATAGGGTTTGCAATGAACATTAGGTGCCTGAAGACTTGTAAGAACCGAACATAAGAAACACATGAACCTGTTGAAGGAAATCCAGAGGAGGGCCATGAAGATGATCTGGGGGCTGGAGCACCTCTCCTATGGAGACAGGCTGAGAGAGCTGGGCTTATTCAGCCTGGAGAAGAGAAGGCTCCAGAAAGACCTCAGAGCAGCTTCCACAGCCTAAAGGGGGACTACAAGAAACCTGCAGAGGGACTTTGTCCAAGAGCAAGCAGTGCTGGAATAGTTTGCCCAGGCAAGATGCAGATGCCCTATCCTTGGAAGTGTTCAAGGCCAGGTTTGATGGGTCTTTGAGCAACCTGGTCTAGTGGAAGGTGTCCCTGCCCAAGGCAGGGGGCTGGAACTGGACGATCTTTAGGTCTGTTTCAACCCAAACCATTCTGTGATTCTATAATTCTATTACTCCAATAAAATCTACTAGATAGTTATCTGCATTGGACACACAATAATACTTCCATTAAATTACTACTAGTATTGGAAGTATGATTTTTTTTTAACTCTGGAAAACAAATTTAGTTCTACATGAAGTACTCAGAAGTTACCCAGTTGTAGGATTACAGAGAGAATTTGCCTCAAGCTATCCAAAGATAATGATCGCAGCCTTATTTATCTTTATTTCATAGTTACACTATGAAAAATGAAACAGATTAACATTGTGAATGCTTTCTTTTTTGTTCTGTCTTAATTAAAAACAAAAATCTCAGATAAGCCCAAATCACTTTTTACATGAACAGTAGTAACTTCCTCTTAAATCCCTAGTCCAGTCTTTTAATATTCTGGTAAATTTTAATGGACTCCATCATTATATGAGAAATGCAGTCTCTAGAGAGAACTTTTTGTCACACAATGAATACAAAACTCATGTTTGACTCCCTGACACTACAAAGTCATTTGAATTCCTATAATCTACTGTAAGTCCTAGCCCTCCAGTGCCACTTCTGTAAAATGTTCTGTTTGATTCTCAGGTAGATGACAGCTTTGGGCAATTTACAGGTAGAGTTGGTAGATGAAAGCAGAACTGTTACAAAATATGGTATGTGTAGTGCACTGCAGTTTCTGTCTCTGAAAAAATGTTGATTATTTTTATCGCCTTCTCTTTAGAGTACACACTAATGCAATATGTTTTGGAGCTTCAGTAGTACCTTTCTACCAGTGTTGCTGATAAAAATGTTCTTCCAGACAAATAAAGTTTCCTCTCTCTTCTCTGTTATTCCACTGTGTCTGCATTCAGTCTTGTTTCTGGAGACTTCTCAAGTCATGTGGATATTGTTTTGTAGTCATAGTTGCTCTTATACTTTGATCTTGTCTTTCTAAGATTAATTTATTTTCTTAGAGCATGGAATCACTAACTATGACAGAAAGAATAGTAAGCAATTGTTCCTTTGGATTAGCATTGAAAAGTCCATAAAATTGTAGACTGGAACTCGAATATCAATAAAGCTCTGGTATTTCGGTGTACTTCCTTCCTCATCATGTCTCAGGCAATTAAAGTTTTATTGGTTTATCTTTTGCCAAAATTTAATAATTACAGATTAGGGGGAAAACCTTCCCAACTTATAATTTGAATTTTAAAATTTCTTCTGATATTAAAGCTACCAAATAAAACTTTGTCAGTTAAAATGATAGTGATGTTCATTGGATGTGCCATATTAACTAATATCTTATTAAGATGATGTATAGTTAACTCAGAACTGCCGTGGAGCAAAAATAATACACCTATTCTTCTAAATCAAGAGCAAAATAGTTCTTACAGAATCATAGAAAAATACTGGTTGGAGGGGACTTCAAGAAGTTCTTCTCAAAGCAAGGTCAGACCACATTGTTCAGGGCTTTAATCAGTCAAGGTTGAAAATCTCCAACAATGAAACTGCACAAACTTCTCTGGGAAGCCTGTTCCAATGCTTGACTGTCTTCATGGTGAAAAGTTTGTCCTTATACCCATTTGGAGCCTTTTTTGTTTCACGATTTGATAGGAAACTGATTTTAGACTTTGGATAGATAGCAGCATTACACATGAACTCTCATACCGTTATTTATTCACACTAAGGAACTACCTCAACATAAGTAATCAAGCTGTGACAGATGTCACCGAGTTTTATTATAAAATGTGGGTTTCCAGTTCTAAACTGAATAACTTAGCAGAAACAGCAGCTTCCAAAAATCTGTAAGTAGCTATAAGCATGCCCTACAGTTCTACTGAGCACATCTGCCATGAGAAACTTGCCAAAAAAATCAATGGATCTGTCAAGAATGGAGAGCTGCTCTTTAAATCCTTTATTTATAACCAAACTAAGCATTGACCAAATTAAGCCTACCCGTGCTGGGATTTTCTTCTAGAACTAGGAAAAGACATGCAGCAGACCTTTAATAAGCCTCTGTCTTATCAGAAGTATTATGGCTTAGTGATGTACTAAGAAAGCAGTCCAGAGAAAAGTGCTTAAGATGAAGGAAGTCTCTGTTTTTTGAGAGCTATCATAGAACAAAATGAGGAATTTTCATCTGAGATACATACTTGTTATGCTATTCGATCAAACATTTCTTTCCCACATAAAAATATGAATAGACACTGTCAAATACAGAATATCTTGCAGAACTATTGAACATGACTTACCTAAATTGCTATGCAGCCAGACTGAAACACAAAAAATGGAAAACTAAAGACTTAGAAGTTTTGCTGTATTCTGAAATACAGCACTTTGGAATATGTACAAATGAAGGACAAACTGTTGTATGTGATCTGAGTACAAATGTTAGTTGCAGTAAAGATCAGCTTTGCTAACGCCTATTTTTGTCAATTCATTTAGCCTGAGAGAGACTGTGGGAACATCTAGGAAAACATGCCTCTTTCCATTCTATCAAAGTAAGTATAAAAGGATATGATACAGAATTTACATTTAGAGCATCCCTCAACTATCTATAAAGAAAGGTGTAATCTGGCTATATTCTAGTAATTGTAAATATTTTTTGTGAGATATAAAGAAAGCATTAGAGATCTAGCTGAAGGTGTAGTGAGGACACGATTGACTAGTCATACTAAATGAATAACATACATAAAATAAAAAGAAAGGGCAGCTATCCAGATGTTTCTTAAGCTTCTAGTATGAGTAAAGAAAATGGCCAAAACCAGGATAAGTCCATGGTCTCTGACGGTTGCTTTGTTCCCTATAAAAATTACTGTGTAAACACATTATTGACACCCTTGCTAAATATTTTCATGGACTGTCTTTTTGAAGACTGAATCCAAGGCAGAAAACTTCTGTCTGATGAAGCAGCACTTTCAGATGCAGAAAACTTTATAAAAACAAGTATTTACTATTCATGCCTTATCTAAGAGTTGGTCAAAACCATATAAGACTAAAATAGGACTAATTGGTTTGACCTGAAGACAGGGGTTAGACAGAGCCCTAGTATGACCAAATCTTTTATTATTTGCAGCCTAGAAGACCTCACAAGAAACAGTGTTAATAGAAACCTATGAGATGGAATTTGCACAGGGAGAGCCAAAAAAAAATAATTATATATACATATATATATACTTTGAGGTATTGAATGTGTTGGGTTATTGCAACACAATGCGGAGAACTTAAGGGAAAGTATCAGGAAAACCAAACAAGCTAGGTCTCAAGCCACAAAATGTCAAAAGTTGTTTTTGGCATATAAAATACTGGCCCATTTTCTTGCCACTTCTGTCCCAGAAGGTAACTGAGAATTGAAATCAGTGGCTAAAATATAACACAGAATAATTTAATTTACATTCAAGTTAGCAATACAATAGGCAGTAAGACTTCTGAGTAGTGTAAAAAATCAATCTGGTTTAGTTTTATGTGAAAGGTTTTACCATTTGTATGTGACACTTGCATATTGAAAAAAATGAGATATTGAAATCTGTTGTTTTCATACTGAAATGTTGTGTGTATTAGATATTATTAATGAGAAGAAAATCAACCATATTTGTCATAACAGGAGTCAAGCCTGATAAAATCAGAGCAGACAAAGAAAACTTGAGTTTGCAGAACTTGTGGTTTAGATTGGATAGATTGCAAAGGGAAGATGTGCAAGGGATGATGCCCACTGCAGAGGTTAGGGAACATGTGGTCGCTGTGGTTTGTAACAGCTGAGGGATGTAGTACCACATTTTACCAGGCTGTGCAACAACTGCAAGAAATGCAGGATGGTTTGCAGTGTGTGGTTTCTTTGAGTTGTATTTACCATCTATTGTCATTTAATTCTAGAGTACTTTTGCAATCCAATGCAAGTGTTCAGTAATTTAAAATGGTATAAGTAATTCAATGTAAGTATAAGTTTTGTTTTATATATATGTCTATATATTTGTGTATATATATGTACATTACTTTATAATGAGATACTGTGTTTGTTCATCAACATTTGCATGTGTTTTCTATGATAGGCTATTTGACTCTTCCAGAAGCCTGAAATCTGACCTACCTTTAATGGATTTCATCCTAAATCTGACTTTTGTGTTTGGTCGGGTGGATAGATATTTCCTAAAAAAATATTAGAAAAAGTAACATTAGTTATCCTGTTGCCTCTGTAACTGGTCCAACTTTGGGATGATAAGCTTTTGTGGATATACTCATACTTATTTAATAGCTTGTCTATGTGGATAATATTTAATTAAACACGATAGGTATGGCATGCATTAAAGGTTTTATATACTAATATTCTCCCCATAAGCCTTCGCAGTGAAAAACACTTAAGAATTTATATTATTGGGATTGCCAGCAAGAAAGGATACATGCATTTTAAGAATAACAGAAGAGATTAATCCACCATTCTCCTATAGTCCTCCAAATAGGATGGTGGATTCAGCCCCTGGTTTCAATGGTCAGGACTAGAGGAAATGCTTTTCCTTTGGGCATTGTAGGGCCCTCTTGAGGACTGGATGTTGAGTTGGAAGTAGCAGTTGTTAATCCCAACAGATTCATCAGCAGATTTATTGAACCATTTTCCATCTGAGAAAATGTTGATGTCTCTTAGCCTTAAAAAAAAAAAAAAAAAAAAAAAAAGAAAATAATAGCTGAAATTAAAAATTTGCCTAACCTGGGGAAGAACTAGCATTTTTCTTGAGGTGATATGCTGCATTTTTCACTCTGTGTTCTTGAATATGGTTGTAGATACATGTGGGTTCTCATGTATGGAAATAAGATTTGCAGCCTTTTAAGGAACTAAGAGTTCTGTTATAAAACATAGTAAGTTGGAACCATGTCAGAATGTCAGATTTGGATTTATGTTTGGACAAACAACACTCAAATACGTATTACTCAGAACTTGGACACACCTCCCCATTCCCCCTCCTCCCCCTCCCCCAGAAGACAGACATGTTTATTTCTTCAGTTTTAAGGATTTATGGCTAAGACAGTCCTCTGGAAGTAAATTTTGAATGCCCTTCAAATTCTGCAGGGGTGTACTGATTCTGGCTGGGATGGAGTTAACTTTCCCCATTGCAGACCATGTAATGCTGGGCTTTGTATCGGTAGCTGGAAAGGTGTTGATAACACACCGGTGTTCTGGCTGCTGCTCAGCAGTGCTCACATGACATCAACCCCGTCTCTCCAAACTGTCCTCCCTCCAAAGGCCAGTAGGCTGTGGGGTGGGCAAGAGGTGGAGAGGGGATACAGTCAGAGCTGACCCAAACCAAACTGACCAAAAGAATATTCCATAGCATATGACATCATGCTCAGTAATAAAAGCCACATTTGCCTTCCAGAGCAACCAGTACACTTGCTGAAACCCAGCTTACTAGGAAGTGGTGGGGCATCACTTGCTGATGGGAAATAGAGATTAAAATCTTATTGTTTTCCTTTGCTTCTGTGCTTCAGGTCTTTGCTTTTTATTTATTAAACTGCTTTTATCTCAAACCAGAATTTCTTATTCACCTTATTTTCTCTCCCTCTGTCCTGGAGAGGAAAGGGAGTGATAACGCAGCATGGCAGGCACCTAGTGATCAGCCATGGTCAACCTGCCACAATGGTTAAACATAGATCTAGTAAGTGCATGCTGAAAAGAGAAAATTATGCCCTTAATGTCATATCTCATCACAATCAGGATATTAGAGAAAAGAGGGCAATCCTTTCCTTTCTTGGCCCCCACAAAACTCCTTATCTCCCTCTGGGAATCACAGAAAGCAGAACTTCATATTTTTCAAGTTACCTACTAGCCAAAACTATTTCTAAAACACAACTTCATCTCCTCCCTACTCTCAAGGCAGAATCCCAGGCCAAAACATGTTTTCTCTTTTAGCAGCTTGGTTATATAGGATAAATGAACTTCTCTATAGTCCTACATTCTCATGTGGGATTCCCTTTATACACAACTTAGTTTTTACAGTTCTTTAGGGCTTCTACACACTTATGCATTTTTAAGTACTTGAAGTCACTGCTAAGAGGAAATGTGTCTAAGCCTTATCTGTACAACGACTTGGAGTTGAAAAGCTGTTAAAAATGTGATAAAGCCTCATGTAAAAATCTACCCTCATAGTCATTCCAGGACAATTTTTACCCTTTCTAGATATCTGAATAGTTCAGTAAGCATCATTAAGAGGGAGGAGATCCCTTATGTAAAACAAATCCATGGCAGATCAATCATTAGGTAAGGATTAACATTTGCCATCCACCTTTGAATTGTGTAAGCATATAATTTTTCTTCTGTTCAAATGCAGCTAGACCAATTGAAGGAAATAAACCTTTCACTCAGCTTTTCAGCTTGCCATATTAATCATCTCTTAATCTTATAACAGAGGCTCTCAAATTCATCTTCACAGTTCGGTTTTGTTTCTTATATGTAAATTTAGTATTCGTCATATACCCAGGGTTGTTTGGAAATGATCCCCAAAATGATGCCACAAAAGCTTTCTAACGTACTCATCCTCTTTGTGGCCTTAGGGCTGTCAAGTTCTTAACTTTCAGAGCCACCTAAGTAGAGCTGTTGCTAGTTCATGTAAGTTCTGTGAATTGCTGTGCCCCATGAAAAGATGAGCAGCGGACCAAACCTTCAAAATTCTTCATATGTGTCAGTCTACACAGCAAAGAGGAACATCACAGGGATATCCAGGCTTCCATGGAGCAGTCTCATTCAGTCAGTGCTAGAGGGCTGCACACATCTCTGTGGAATTACATCCAAGGAAATTAGTTTGGCTGAGAAATGACATGCCACGGCCAAGGCAGAATATCACATTAGAACAACTATGCCATTTCCTCTTAGTGACAATGTGTTTTTAGAGTTAGCTTAGATGTCTTCATATAGTTTTGTGTTGCAGTACTTAAACATATCCTCTAATAAAAGTCTTCATAAATAATACCTTTGCTTTATATAACTATATTTCAGGTGCTAACATGTCATCTTTGGTTATCTTACATTTTAGCAGTAGCATCTGCAAAGCCCTGAAGGCAAGTGAGATTGCGAATATAAATATTAACACTCATGATGATTCAGGTGTTATATTTCTTCAAGGCTTCATGCAAGTGGTAGTCTCTGTCAAGCTACATTGTGCTGTTAGGCAAGGATGATGGATTGGCTTAAAATATCTCTGTATTATAAAATGTAGACATCTGTGGGGTTTGCATAAGTATACAGGGAACATGCTGTAGGAAGGTTTTCATGAGGAGAAAAAACCTGCAACAGTTTAGTTTTCTTGATATTCTTGTGATTTTTTTGTTATTCTTTTGAAAATAGCACCTTTCATATTATTAATACTAATAGTACCTTTGAAAAGCAGAACCCTGAATTGTCCCTGTGAGTTTGAAAACATAGGAGTAGATTTTAAAGAAAATCCCACTGAAATTAATCCTCTAGACAAGAGTGACAGTCTCCCTTTCAGACCTTGTATGTACAAGTTGCAGAACAGCTGCTTATTGGTGGTATTTTAAGGAGTCCACTAGCTGTTTTGTAGTGAATTGTGCTGCATATGAAAAACAGTAGAAACAGATATTAAAGAACTAATTTCACTGAGGTCCAGGTACAAATCCCATTGAAATAAATGAAACTTCAATACTTGCTGTATGTATTATTTTATTATGCTCAGATGTGTTTCTTGAGCAAAATCTAATACAGAAATACCTCACATTTAATTTATTTTGAATATCATAGGGCTCTTTGCAACATGGACTGTGTATTCAGGAAACAAGAAGTACAGCTGTCAGTATGAAAATGCTACAAAAGAAAACAAAATCTCTTCTACTTCATTGTAGTCTATAACTAAAAAGTCAAACAACCTTAATGCTTTTCTTCCATCTCCTTTTTCCTTACCTCTGAATACTACTCCAGCTTTAAATCTTTGCAGGGCTTGCTCTGGAGATACAATTTTGTCACTAGCAATGCTTTTTGTGCACATCCTGCTAACAAAGAAATGCTTTGATCCACAGAGATAGCAACAGGCTTTATTCTTGTCTTCTGTAAATCCAATAAATTCCAAGTCTGCAAGTAGTCATAAATTAAAGGCACATTTTAGTGTTTACATAGGGAAGCTGTTGTGTTTAGAGAATGAGATTAACCAGAGTGGTCAGAGAAAACTCTGAATAACAAATTCCATGCTCCCAGTAAAGGCCTATATGACATGAAAATCGTGGTCTGCCTAAAACAGGGCTGTATTTCTCAGATTCATTAGGTTCTCTCTCTAAGAGTTCTAATTTTCCTTTGTTCATAGTATTCAAAATTTATAAATGCAAAAAAGTAACCCAAAATATTTTATTGTATAAAGAAAGAAGATATCAATACATGGCTCAGGACTCTCACCTTTCAGGTTTCCAGGACTTTTACTCTATTGAAAGAAAGAGAACTTACTGCAGAACTAAGGAACAGATTTCAGGAGCACAGAACATCATACAGATTTAAGGATAATATGGAGTGGTGGGGAATATTAGATTAAAACCAGTATCTAACATCCTGTCTCTGGAAGAGGAGAATATAGGATCTGTATCTGAAAGGGAGCAAAGCTTTGCATGTTTTGTGAACTCTTCTGTGTTGAGTCAAGCTAATTCAATGCTTTCAGTTGCATGGATTTAACATCCTCAGGATACTGAGTCATCTCGTGGACCTCTGGGATCTCACTACAAGAAGAGATGGCGCAACACAAGCAGGTCATAAGAGTGTGTATTTCCCATAATGTGTTCTTAGAGTGCCTTGATCATGCCATATAAGAAAGACATCTTGTTGCAGCACCAAGATGAACATTCAGAGCAGATATACGTACATACTTAAAGGCTCACTCTTCCTCTTCCGTCCTTCCTAAAGGTTATATAACAAGTTCTGTTAAACCAATTTGGAATACCTTATGTTATTTAAGATGTTTTCTGATTTAACAGGATCAACAAAGATGGATTATTTTCTCTTCTTTAGCGAATGTCCCTAATTAATTAGCAATGGTTAGTTGTCAGATGGGATATTCTGTTCAGGAATTCTTCATAATGCATCAAAATAGTTGCTGTACTAATAGACCCACTTTAAACATTTGTTTGTAATTTTGAACATGCCCACTAAACCTGAGGGTCATGCAGAAAACTTGTGTACAAAAACAGACAGGGTAATTTGAATTATTGAACTTAATTACTGTTATTTGATTAATGAAAAGGAATCATTCTACCATAATTTCCAGAAATAATGGTAAAAAATTAACTCGTAAATAGCCAATATGCTAATTCATTATAGCCTATTCCTGAGAAGAATTTTTTTTTGCCTAAAATTGCCTATCTGTCAGGATTTGATCATGTTCTGCCTCGGAAAGAAGTGGACAACAATTTATCTTGGTAACAATTGTGGATAATCACTTGTACCTACTGATAGCAAGCCTAGAGGAAGGATTTTTTTTTCAATAGGAAGGCACAATTAATTGAGACAAAAATTGCTTCAGTGCTGGGTCAACCTGATCACAGAAAAATAACACTTGAAAGATGTATAAAATTGCACAGTGCTGAGCCTTTGGAGAACCCAAGGAAAGGTGGTGTTAATCTGAGTTGTTTTCAGTTTTTCAAATAAAAATGAATCTCCTCAAAAGATGTAAGCTTGGGTTACGTACTCTACATTTCTTAGCAATTAGGAAAAATCAGCTACTTATAGCACCTTAGCATGTCTGACACTGGTTCCTGGTTCCACAGTTAGCTTGATCCCACTTCTGGCAACCTGACACAGTCAAGTGCAAACAGATGTTTCACAGCAGTGGAAGCCTGTTCAAAACTACTTGGCCGCATCACTGAGAGGTTCTGCCCAACCTAATTAGCTGTGATGAGAAAAAATCATTATTTTATTTGTGTCACATGTTGTTCATTAGTATATAAAGACTTTGGCTTTGAAAGAATAAATTGTCATCAGAAGTGCACAAGGTGTAGAAAAGTGCTTTATGAGAATCTGATCCATAAAATTACATTGCCTGGAATGGCAAATGGTATGGGCCAGATGAGCAGCCACAACTAAATACTCCTAGTGTTAAGTGTACTGTTCTGTGTTTAGCTTCTGAGCCCTCACTTAAGACAAAACCCGTAACAGGAGAATGTTCCATGCAACCATTTAGATTATAAATTAACCTGTAAATAAGTTGCTGTCATTTCTTTCTATATACTTTTGTTTGCTAATAATTAAGAAATAAGACAATTCTAAGTGCACAAGAAAGACACATCCTGGTTACATGAACATAATTGTTTTCCTTTTTTGGTATATTTTAACTATAAGTAACTAAGATATTTTGTGTTGATGGGACTGCTTGTCTCCAGCTGTACTTCAGGATATAAACTGGCAGGCTCTGCCCCTTACTTATTGTATATGCCTTATGACTATATGTCTTAGACAATAGTACTCATATATAAAAGAATAATAGGATGGAAGGAAAAAGCTGTCTTGTAGCAATTTCTGATTGTCACCAACCTCTTCATCCATATTTGCCATTCACTCCACAGGATGTTATAATGCATTAGGTTTAGGTGGTCCTCTCTCAGCTCTGCCCCATCAGCCTGTTCAGATCCTCAAATTCTGTCAAATGCTGACCCTCCTCCAAACTTCTAGAGCTAGACTAATGAAGTTGTTACTGATTACTTTCCTAGTATGCAGCTGAGGAACACTAGTGACAGATCAGTACTGACTGTTTAAATACTGGATAAATACAGAAAAAAATATTGGCAACTTCTGAAGGCAGTGCCTATAAGCACAAGAGTAGAGATGTCAGATCAACACTGACAAACGGGTGGTGATGTAGGCATCAATGCAAAGGAGAATTTTAAAAAGGAAAGTAAAGAGGAACAAGAAAGTAGCTTTGTGCATATTTACAGAGATCCCAAGCTGGTCTTACTGTGCTGAATGAAGGCAAGAATTGATCTTCTAAGGTTAAAGGAGACATGATAAGAGGAAGGTATAGGTAATTGGGATCCTGACATAAGCTTTTTTACTGTTATATAAATAGATGACTTTCATAGAAAAAGGAGAGGGAGCAGATAGAAGGAAACAGAGATGTGAGAAGTACAGAGCAATAGACTAAGGAAATTACTTTTGAACTAGAATTTTGCTACTTTCCTTTTGAACAACACAGGACTTTTTGTCATGGACAAAGAGGTCACTAAGATGACTAAAAATGGCATTTTTCCCCAAAGTGTATCCTCTGGGTATACGTCCCTTGATTCCATGGGATCATTTATAAGGTCCTACTAAATGTTCTGCATGATACTCCTTCTCAAAAAAAGGGTCTCTCTAGGACAGTGTTAGCTTGATCACACTTCTAGACCTCTTCTTAAGTAAACCATCTGATCACAGGATTAACTCTACAGAGGGGGTTGCCATCCCAGTGTCTTTAACAAGAATTTTGTAGCAGGATTATTAGTTTCCTAATTCCCTTTGGGATACACAATATATATTGTACACCAAACATTTGATTTTGTATATAAAATATTTTGTCATCAAATATTACAGAGTCATCTCCAACAATTTGTCACTAATTTAGCTTTTTTAACTCAATGAGCCTTCCTGTCTTCCTAACAGGGCTCCATGTTGTTACTGGGAGAAGTCAATGTATTTGAAGTTTTACTTTGTTCTATGGAGAAGCTTTCCTAAGAAAATAATATCTCACGTGGGACACCTTCTGCACGCCATTTTCTGAACCATATTTTTTCCAATACTAATGTTAAAACCATTACATCTTACAGATATAGTGAAAGTCAAATCATCCATCCACTCAAAGTATCAAAATTAACAGTAACCTGTGTCTCACTGGGTAACTTCCCAGCCAGCAGCACAATCAAGCTGAAGCAATATTTTGCCATTCCTCTAGAGATATGCTGTGTGTGACTTGAAGTAAGAATATGACTAGTATATGATCAAAGGCATTTTATTATCAGATATCACCACAGGGATATTGCAAGAGATACTGGTCTGGTCCACATAATTAGTCTTTAAAGCATTTCAAAAGGGCAAAATCTAATATCAGGTGATTGACATTTGGTATTATGTCTGCTGCAAAGAAAGATAACAAAATACTAGGCATACCATTTGTTAATGCTGTGTTTCCACTATTTTCTTATTTCTTATACTTTTATTATTCTATACTGTGTTCTACTTCTACCATTTCTACCTTGTCAGAAGTAAATATGGAGATAAAAAATGTAATCAAACACACTTATGCAACATTGGGTTGAATGCAGCAAAGTCTTTTAAAGCTGTTAGATGTTCTAATGCCTGTTTCTCAAGCAATTACTGTGATGAGACTCTGCATTAATGAGACTTCTGTGACAGTAATTAAAAAAAAAATTTCTTTATCATGTAATCCCCATTTCATCAGCACTTTAATGCTGACAGAAATTTAACCCTACAAAGTACTGTAAGTCTGAATATGAGAAAGAGCTACTAGTAAAATGTTAAATTTTGATAAGGATAATATTTTCATTGAAATCCATGTGCAATGTGAAATCCATTGTTGCAAAATTGAAAACCTTCTTGAACATCTTTCCACTCACACTTAAAACAAAAAAGGGAAAATCTCAGAAGCTATTAATTTAGCACAGTTAGCTGCCACAGTGGCCAATTCTAAGTACTTTTCCCCTGATACTTAAATTTTCTCTAATTTTCCTGTTCAGCTGAAACCAACAGCTAGATTGCTTTAGAAATCACTTAATAAGCAGTCAGCCAGTGTTTTTTTTTTGTTTCATATAAACTCTGTCATTTCAACTTTTGACTAAACTGAACAGAATGAAAGTGTGATTTTGCAGAATTCAGGATAAAAATAGCCCTATTTATCCAAATTCTAAGTGTCTGAGACTGGTTGAATAATAGATCTTTCATCGTTGTAAGTTGTTCTAAACAAATAATAACTATAGTGCCTGAACTAAGAAGAATTTGGGAGTTACATGCACTTCAGGTATGCAGAAGACAAAAAGAGCTAAAAGTAGGGAGAATATGCACCCATTGCTACATGATCCATTTGATATATAGAAAAGGCAAGAAGGAGGATTTGGGGAACCAGAAGCTGGTCAGCCTTACCTCAATACAAGGAAGGGAATAGAGATAAATCGTCCTGGAAATCATTTCCTAACATGAGGGACAGAAAGGTAATGGGGACTAGCCATCATACAGTTATGAAGGGGAATCCATGCCTGAGTGATCTGATAGACTTCTGTGATGAGTGGCTTGGTGGATGAGGGCAGGACAGTGGAAGTTGTTTATCTCAACTTTAGCAATGCTTTTGACCCTGTGTCCATTAACATCCCTATAGAAAAAATGGTAAAATACAGGCTAGGTAAAAGGTCATTGAGGTGGACTGAAAACTGACTGAACTGCTGGGATCATAGGATTGTTATCAGCAGTGACTGAAAACAGTGACTAACGGTGCACCCCAGGAATCAATACTGGGACAAATTGTTTTCAACACGTTGGACAGAGCCTTGGGTTGCATGGTTTAATGTGAGGTGTCCTTCCCATGGCAGGGGGGTTGGAACTTGATGATCTTAAGGTCCTTTCCAACCCTAACTATTCTATGATTCATGTCTATCATACCACGATGGGATGGAGTGTACTCAGCAGATTTGCAGATAGCACAAATCTAGGAGCAGTGGCTAATTCAACAGTGGGTCACGCTGCCCTCCAGAGGGACTTGGGCAGGCTGGAGAAATGGACCAACAGTAACCCCATTCAGTTCAACAAGGTCAAGTACTAAATTCTGCTCCCTTGGAAGGAGTACAAACCGGGGCTAGTAAGCTAGAAACAGCTCTAACAGTGAACGAATTTGATGTCCTTCTGGACAACAAACAAACCATGAGCCAGCAGTGTGCCCTTGCAGGAGAGAATGTCAAAAGCCTCATGGCCCACATTAGGATGAGTTTGACAGGAGATCAAGGGAGGTGATCCTTCCCCTCTAGTCAGTACTCGTAAGGCCACATCTGAATCCAATGCTGAGTTCCCCAGTACAAGAAAGATATGGACCTACTTGAGTGAATGTGATTCAGGGTGATGAAGATGAGCAAGGGATTGGAGCATTTGACAAGAGGAGAGGCTGAGATTACTGTGAGTGGTCAACCTTGGGAAGAGAAGGCTCAAAAGTATATTATATACGTATACTAACATGAGAGGAGGGAATGAAGAAGAGTGAGCCACTGACTACACTCAGTGGTGCCCACTGATAGGATGAGAGATAATGGACACATTAAAACATATGAAATTCCATCCAAAGGCATGGAAACACTTTTTTACTATGCAGATGGCCTCAAAGAGGTTATGGAGCCTCCGTCCTTAGAGATATTCAAAACTGGACTGGACACAGTCCTTGGACAACCTGCTCTAGCTGACCCTGACTGAGCAGAGGGATTAGACTTGATGAACTCCAGATGTTCTTTCCACCCTCAACCATTCTGTAATTCTATGATTTTCTCATTCTGTATGTCAAACTCATCTTAATCTTTATTTTCAACGGTGTTTAAAATTCTTTGAAAAATAACTTCTGGCATTATGACTGGTGTGGGAAGTTTAAAACTGGAGAAATGTTCTGGCAGCAACCTTCATTTGCTTGTTTATAGTAGCTAGTATTTTGTTTATTTTCCCTATTTCTCTTTAATTCCCAGCTTGGTAAACAAAAAAAAAGAATAATAATTGCAATTTAGTGTATTTAGATTTTAAGGTTACTAAGATTTCCTTTGACTCTGATATGCCTATAGAAATACTGGAAAAAATGGTTAAAATACTTCTACTAGGACTACGTGACTAGGTTTTAAATGCTAAAGACATGTTTATCTAAAGTTGTTTATATTTCCTTATTTTGCAGAAAGGATTTATTCAATCTGTGGATATGCATAACCTTGATTCAAACCACGCAACACCATGTTCTCTGGATGAACGGTGAATTCAAGTATAGAAAGTTGAAAAAGGAAGAATATGCATATCTGTGTATATATCTATCTGTGTGCATGTATATGCTTCACAGCAAGAAATGAGAAACTGAACATCATGTGTATTTAATGCCTACAAATATTTGTAAATATTTAAGGTTACATTTTGCAGCACAACAGGAAGTTACATCTAGGCCAGTGACCAGGAAAGTTTCATCTTTTTGTTTAAAAGAAGCAGTGAGAAAGTTGAAATATGCCTCTTTTCACACAATAAAAAACCAAAAATAAGATACAGGGGAAAAATATGATGATAACAGTACTTGAAAGGTTGGTTTATGGTCTGAGCAACCTACAAATACCTGTGTGATACAAACAAGTTGATTTGCTCATTACTGCTGAAATTACATACCATAACTATAAAACCAAATAGCACAATTAATGATTTTTGCTGTTTGGTGCACATGAAGAAAAAAAAAGATCAGTAAGTAATCTGGTAACCAGTACCAGCAAACCTACAGTAATACCACTGCAAATAACCAAAACATGTTTTATGCTGGAGAGCAAAAGAAGTCCTATTCCTAACATATATGGGAACTTCTTCAAAGGAGCAATAACATGCTCTACCAATAACCTTAGTCTACTATACCATTAGCTCATAATCTAACATGAAAGTCATATGCAGTTACATTTCACTTAGTTATCCCCCTTTGGGTGAAGTAATTTGAATTTCACTAAGCCATGCTAGTGTACAGTAAAACTGATTTTTCAGAGACTCATGCTATGTAGACTTGAAAACACAACTTGGACAAGTTTTTTACTGAAACTGCTGAAAACATATATTTTGTTCTTATTTGGATTTCTGCTGAGCTTTCAGACACTGGCTTTTGTTATGCCTTCATTACTAAAATAAAAAAAGCCAAACAATTTCAATATTTTTTTCCTCTCTCCAAGGTATTTGCACACAGTAAGCTTTCAATCTCCTTCTGAAAAACTGGGCAGACTGAGCTTTTTATTACCCTTACCATTATGGTTTTTTTTAGTACTTGGATTGTTTTTATGTCTGCACCTTCCCTAAATCAGATGTTTTAACAGCTCTTAAAGTACAGGCTGAAGCTGGAATAGTATCTCAGCAATTCAATAAGGATATGTACAGATGTAAAATACACTTTATTTATGCTATGGAGGAGTGCATAATAAAGACATATTTTCCATGAAAGTGTACTTTCAGGAATTAGGCAGCAGGTTATAATTGTTATAATCCTATATTTGGTCTGGTATATATGTAATGGTATCTCTCAGAGCTGAGCACCAGCAATAGTCAAAGCCTGTCTGTCACACAAAAAGTCTTGTCAGAATAATCACTTTAGTTACATGGTCTCTACCTGCTTTCTGAAATTAAATCACAATAAACCTAGAAGTCCAGTGTAACTAACCTAAATCCTGTGCAGTATGAAAAATTACATTTGGAAAAAAGTGAGGATCAGAGAAGATAATTGTTGGGACTGAAAAAGGAGGTGTAACAGAACTAAAGCTTACAGGGAATGCTGTGGATCTGTGAAGCTTGGACATCTGTGTGGAATTGTCTGGATAATGGGGATCCTCAAAAGAAAGAGATTTTCTTGACTCCTGAAAGACAAAAACTACCAGGTGGGAGGTCACTTTTTTTCTTTTACAGAAGATCCAATAGCTATTTGAACCAGTTTTTCCAGGAAACAGAAAATATTACTATAAAATGTAGCTTTGCTACGTCTAAACCCAGCACACGTGTACCAACTGGCAAGAACTCACCCATGAACCCATCCTAAATATTGCTCCTCAGAACCTAAGAAATGAAGGCAAAGTTGTTTACATAGAATCCCAACCAATCCCACTGAAATAATATTGAGTGTTCCACCTAACAGGAACCTTCTTTCCCACCAGTCATGAAACTGCTGGCTCATCTCCGCTGCTTTCTGCTTTATTACATTGTGTCTGGTGGAGAGAGCAGGGGGAACTCCAGAAAAAAAATCAGTTGATTTTTTTCTTTCAAGTTGAAATTTATAGTTGGATAATTTCATATAATAATTTATTCTAACTTATGTCATCATTAATGGAGACAAGCCAAAGGATTTCACAATGATGCTTAATATATCCTTCCCTTTTTTGTTTCAGAGAAAGACCACCTAATGCAGAGTTGCAGACAATAAATGGAGGAACTTTCTGGATAGCCAATTCTTCTCCCTGCAGTTCTTATTCCATTGCTCCAGAGACTATTGTCTTGGCAGTTCGCTGGTTTAGAGACCCTTATTACTGTAGTTCATCTGTGGGAACTAAGGGACTGACTCAGCAGCGCTTTTCAATTCCGGTGTTGTTTTGTGGCTTCATGACTCCTAAGTCATACCTGGAGGTTTTCTAGTTTCCTTTTACTGCAAACAGAACATCAAAACATGGCTTAAGTCTTGGGTGATTCCTCCATTTCCTACCTTTTTGCAGCTTGCTTAGGAGTACTTGTTGTCTTGTGTCTTTAATCAGCTCTAGGAGTCTGCAATAACTTTTTTCTGAACTTGGTCCCCACACGTGGTGTGAGAAAATCCTGAATTTGCTAACCAGTGTCTTAAATTTGGTATTACTGTAACACAAAATATGAAACCTCCACCAGGTAGTTATTTATAAGGGAAAACCTCAGATCTCCTGGGAAAAGGAGCCTGAAATTAAAGGTCAGAAACAAACCAGTACCCTGCCAGTTGTGCTCTTGTAAGGACGCATCCATTTCTTCAGCCTTGCTGCTCTTTCCAGCAAGTTCCTGTAGCTTCCTTGGTTTCCACAAACTGCACACAGTTCTTTCTGGGTCTCCTGCTTTCTTTTGGTTCTGAGTCTTGACTTTGGAACTACTTCTTGCTTCAGAAAGGCCCCTTGCTCCTTTCATGAGGAAAACTCCTGGTTATCTCAATGCTTCATGCTCCCATTCTACTCTGTGTCCTTGGATGCTCTATACTGCTGCCCAAGGCTTCTCTGCACTTGGATATGCTCAGCTGCTTTCAGGAGAACACACTCCTGTTACTTCTTCCTTTCTAGAGGAGGAGGCACCAAAAAGCATGTCAGGCAGGTCAGAGAGCTTCTCCCTTGCCCAGCCACAGTTCTGTTACAGAACACACAATTTGCATTTACGTGATACAGGTTTACATCAGTTGCCACGCTCATGATTGGGTAAGGTTTCAGTCCCCCTGAAAACAAGATATGAGAACAATAACAGTAGATTCTAATAGATACTGCTAAAGATTAATAGTTGCACAGACATAAAGGGACACAGTCATAAGGTCCAGAGTGCAAAGTAAACAAGAGGTGTAAGGGTTAATATTAACTCAGATGAGAAGCTTTTTCCTGAGGCAGGATAGGCAGCTATTATCTTCATTTGATCATGTGCTTCATATTCTCTTTTTTTTTTCACTTAAAAAATCAGATCCAGTCAGCCAATTAGTACAGGTGCAGCAGAGAAAGAAGGGGTTACACTGCTTTAGTAAGGGAAGAATGGGTTATAGAATAGCTGAATGAACTGCAAATATTTGAAGGCCTAACAGAGTCATCCAAATGTATTTAATAAAAGCAAGGAACTAGTGATCTAGATTAGTCCATTTAATTTCAGCTCCAAAACAAACAAACCTACTGAAACAAAAAACCCACAAATATTTTCTAAGCAAATAGAAAACAGCAGGGAGATAAGTACCAATCAAGATGGTATTCTCCAAATATGCTACTTTTTAAAAGAAAGTATTCCCCTACTTTGACTAGATAGCAATTTTATTTTATTTTTTGCAAGGGGGGATTGGCACATATCAGTCTTGTCTGGTACTACTTAAAAGGCGCTGTCATGAAGTAACTAGGGAAATGACAACTGGATTAAGCAGTTGCACAACTAATTGGAAATACATACCCAGAGGAACAGTAATTTGTCTTCCACTACTGTCAGACTAGCAGCTAAATAAAATAAGTTTCTATGGGAATCTGCCCTGTACCTATGAGGGTTCAGCACTTCTGTTGGTGACTTGGATGAATGGTTGCATGGATTTTTGAGGCAAATTTAGAATTCAAGACAATCTTGAAAAATCTGACAAATGGTCTGATAAAAATATTCTGAATTTCAGTAAGATAAATACAAAAATCTATCTTTATAGAGAAATATTTGGCTGTATAAATATAGCTCAATGGAGGATGCACAAATACTTCAGAGCAAAATACACAGTTGTAGTAAATCATCTGCTGAAAATGAGGTAAATCTCTCCTATTGTTATAAAAGAGACAAAAGCCATACTTTAATAAATAAATCAAAGTATTTTCTGTGAATGCATGAAGTAGGTCTGTGCTATCTGGTGCTTCATGATCAAAGTTTAGAAAAATGATGTGCAGTGAATTCTTGAAAGCAACTGGTATATTAAATTCAGAGAGAAATCTATAGGAGAAAGCAGTAAAAAATAAACAAAATAAAGAGATTTTAAAAAATGTAAATTACAGTAACAGTAGACACCACAAAAAGGTCCCCAGTAAAAAAATAAGTGTGAGCTGCAGGAAAGTTCACCTTGGGTTGTTCATTTTTCGTGACTTCAAGATATTAAAGAGAAGTCAGACAAGTGTTTGGCATATCAGATTTTATCTCGGGCTGGGGAAGAAGACGTCCATGAAAGTGAAGAATAATTAGAGAACTGCACTGTTTTCTTTTCCCACCCACTCCATCAATAAAAAGTTGGGCTGGAAAATCTGTTTGCAAGTATTGTGGCTTCTCACTAATTGAATCCATTTTGTGTGATAATCATAGAATCAGCTAGGTTGGAAAAGACCTATAAGATCATAAAGTCCAACAATTACCGTGTTGTGGACTTTCCCACACCTCCCCTATCCCTGAAAGCTTGTTTTGAAATACTCTGCAGACACTTAATTTGAAGATTGAGAGGGGAAGCAGTTTTCTAAGTACAGAATATCATCTACTATATGGAAGGATTTATATACACAACAGACTGCAATGTCTACTTAAAAATTTGTCATAGTTGATTCTTGTTCTCAGAGCTCTGTTTTGTCTACTTAAAGGATGCTTTCAGATAAACATGGAATAAACAGGAAGTCAGTCTCAAAGGAGACTGTCTGAAGTCACCAGGCTCCAGCTAACCACTCTAGCAAATAATAACACTGAAAAAGCAGGCAAATTTATAATAATTTTAACTTCAAAGATAGTTTTCTGAGTATCTAACTTTTTTGCCTGTTATAATTCCCATTGCTTTTAACATAAATTAGGTGCAGTTAATTAAGCTAACTCAATGAGCAGATAACAGTTAGGTCAGCTGGAACTGGTCAACCAAAAAATGCAACTGTTTCTGATTTGATTAAAAAATCTCACTGCTGTAAGCCAGCTAAAGCTGAACAAAAAATATCTAGCAATGAAAATGAGATAATAATTTTTTTAGGGGCAAAAAAATGATATATGAAAAGGACTGGATTTCGGAAAACAAGGTTTTGTAACATAATGGGCAAATCAGGGTTGTATTGCTATTGGTCGTACATTCAGGCCTGGTTCTGCTGTCTTCCTTTTATGAGTTTTAGCCATTCTAATAAATCTGTTTGAAATAAAAAATACTTTCAGTTGAATGGTGACTCATATTCCAGCAAGTTTTCTGTTTTATAATACCACACTGAAGCCCTTCACAGCCTGTTTATTTGTTATTAACAGTTATTTTTGTAAACAATTTTACTGGAGAATATCATTAATTAAGCCAACAGGGCATAACTGTCATTGTTTTATTACTAATTAGATCATATGTGTCCCTAGAGAATATCTTTTGATCTCATCTTTCCCTAAAAAACAAGATACAGTTTCATTCTCAAAATTCTCTCATGTATGATCAAACTTTAACTCCTCTAGGTGCAATAAGAACTGAAAACTAATATTTAGCATAAATTTTAAAGAACAGCTTCTTGTAATATCAGGGAAGCAATAAAAGAACACTGCTATGAAGCAACCTATGTACCATTCTTCTACTTAAAAGCACCCATGGGGCTTGTTAAATAATAATATATTATTAAGCATGCATCATACTGATTCCCAGTAGAGACAATTACCCTTTTGTTTCCAGCAGAAAGCAAATTATTCTGTGTGGTGATGAGTCTAATGCCTTAGTTATGTTCCCATGTCTGATACAATTCTGGAATAATTCAGTTTGCAACAGAAGTTAGGAAAAGTAAGAATGTCTTTGGCATGACACTACAGTCACTGATTGTGAAGCAAAGGCTTCCTGACCTGCTTCATTGAAAGCAGTCAAAATCACAGACAGCTTTATCACATCTTGTACTTTATTTTTCTGCTCTATTGTCTCTTCATCTCATTTTTCATACTAATATTTTTGATCAATTTCCATGTTCTATTTCTTGAAAATAAAAAGAGCTGGGATTTTATTTAACAATATTAGCAAAACCAGGGATATCCTGCAATCAGATTAACTTCGAAACCGCAGGTGGGGTACATATTCTTCTGACCTACTGTCTCCTTGTCAGCTGGAGCTATATATAGGTTCTTTTACTGTTACATGGGTTTTGGTCTTGTGGCATGTGCAGTCACAGTCCCAGAAGGGAAGAAAGGCACCCAAGAGAAACAACTGTCTGTTTCCTACATGAGGAGACAAACCTTGGCTGACTGTTTTCTTGTCTTTGCTAGGAAGTACCCTTGACTGGGATTTCCTCAAACACATCTGAGGGAGCTGTTCAGCTTTGCAGGCAAAATATTCATTGAAACAGAGAAAAAAAAAATTTTTTTGATGCTAAAAATATTAATTGGAGCAGAATTTGTAATCAAGTTCTTCTTCCCAGGTGAATGCCCTTAGGTTTTCACTGTTTCTTACATTCTTTTGTCTCATGAATATTTAATTCTACTGTGTAAAGTGGAGTATCTTACACAGGTGTTAATGAGAAATTTAGTTCTTGAACATATAACCACAATTTTCACTCAAGATAGTAGGTGCAATCCAAGCAAAAGGTTCCCTCAGAGGTGGATGTTATGAAAGTACATAAGATGAAAATGAAAATTTGAATAGTTAAATCCACAGAGCGGTGAGGTAAAGGAGTAGGAAGCAGCTCTTGGCAGGGCAGAGGAAAGTAAAGAAGCAGAGATAGCCACTCTAGCATGATAGTGGATGGGGCACAGGGAGCTACCAGTTTTTTTATGTGATGATTGGCTGCGAAAGGCTTGGGAATTGCTTGTTTGGTGATTTCTCTGGGAGACAGTGATTGACGTGCAGCAGAGAAAGGAGCAGATCTTTAATCTCTTGCATCCCAAGCAATCCTGAAGTTACTGGATGTACTTTCTCCCATTGCAATCTGTTAGGTTGTAGTGAGACTGCCTATAGGATGCACAAGGCAGAATACAAACGTCCTGTCTCTGAATTCTGACTAGGCTTATGCATAAGACAGCTGTCTAGCAGAAGGTGAAATACATTACTCCTGGTCATATTCAGAGGCTGGACTTCAGTGTTGTTATTTGCAAAAACTGTCTGCCTTTCATATTTCAGTGCCTTGAGAATTGAGCAATAACTGATATGTGATTTAGAGGGGTTTGACCTGGGTGTTTACTTCCAATTTTTGCCATTTATATCTTTTGTGGAGATAATCCTGGGTCTAGGCTTTAAGTGTGTTTTCCTTTGCTCCAACAGCTCTGTCTGTATGCCTGTAATATGTCTTTAAGAGGAATACCAAATGTGAACAGCTTTGAAGCAGTGCACATGAGAGTTTTTGATAAATGGCAATTAATTAAACTATTTATAAGCCAAAGTACAATGAAAACAAAAACATACCTGGCTTGTTATATAATTATTTTGTTGCAATATTTACAGGGTAGAAAATACAGAAACATGAAATCTTTTGAAAGGATGATTGTTATACCAGAAAGGGACACATCACTTGCTTCGGCAACATTGTGTTCTGGCATGTACTGATCATGCTGAATATCTTTAGCAACCATAATATTTTGCAAAGCTTTGATAAGACAAACACTATTACTCCATAAAGAAGCTTATTTTCTGCCCTCTAAAACATTTCTTTCCAAAATATTACAAATACAAGGACAGATAGTATAAAGATACAAAAGTTTTGTCTTAATTTGAGGGCAACTTAATGAGTTGGTAACAATTTTCACTTACAAATATTTAGAAATAAGAGTAATGTGCAATAATTTGCCCAAATCTCTTACCTTCTAGACTTGCCTCTCATCATCTACTATGGGAAAAAAGCCAGTAAGGACTGGAAGAACATCTATTCATTGTTTTGCATAGGAGAAAATGCACTAGAGGTTTTGGAGCATCAGAACCTACAATTTTAAGTTGCTTGGTGAAAGTCAGGCTGTGTCATGTTTAAATGTGGCTTAAGGGAATTTGGGGTTATTCTCTACAACTGAAACTGATGTTTCAGAAATTTCTCACACCTCTGCAAGAAGGGAAACTACTGAGCAGTCAAACCATTCATATAAGCTGTGTCATAGCCAAGTTAATTCCCATCTCTGTCTAATTTAGAGGTAGAACTTGAAGCTAGTCTCCCACAGACTGAAGGAGTGGCCTTGCATTAGTTAATGAAACTTTTATTTTGTTTATATGAAACAACCAGTCATGAAATGGAACAGATCCAGTTATCAGTTTTAATTTGCAGAAAATGAGATAGAACAAATGACTATATGCAGGGTCAGCTAGAGTCAGTAGAGTCAGTAGAGTTTCATAGCTATACGCTGAGTTGGACTAGTTATTATCAGCTATCTCATCCCAGAACAGAGTAACTTCATAAAAATTTTGGCTTCAGTCAATCAGCATCTTTCAACAAGAATTATTTCACAGAAAAATTCCTTTATTGATTTTAATTATGAAAGATTAATTCTGCTAAGGTGTGATACTTGCTTGGTTGACTAAGTAAAATAAGTCGGTATGTTTGGTAGAGTTTCAAATTCTACCCCTGATTATCTGTAGGAGAGTAAATTACAGGATGTTTAGGCATGTTTGGGCAAAGTTATGTGAAAGTCCAAGACAAGAAAGAAAAGAAAGAGAAGAAAGAAAAGAAAGAGAAGAAAGAAAGAGAGGGAGAGAAGGGGAGAGGGAGGGAGGGAGGGAGGGAGGGAGGGAGGGAGGGAGGGAGGGAGGGAGGGAGGGAGGGAGGGAGGGAGGGAGGGAGGGGAAGGAAGGAAGGAAGGAAGGAAGGAAGGAAGGAAGGAAGGAAGGAAGGAAGGAAGGAAGGAAGGAAGGAAGGAAGGAAGGAAGGAAGGAAGGAAGGAAGGAAGGAAGGAAGGAAGGAAGGAAGGAAGGAAGGAAGGAAGGAAGGAAGGAAGGAAGGAAGGAAGGAAGGAAGGAAGGAAGGAAGGAAGGAAGGATATACAAAAATCTATGTCAGTTCTAGGTGAATTATGGATTGGAAGATAAAGCTGAAATTTAATTTCCTAAGAGGGGTGACTAGGGAAGAATCTATATTCACTGTGAATGGAGTTTTTTCAAGGGAGAAGGGGAACAGTCCAAAAGACCCTGGATTCTCCCTAGAAAGAATAGGAGGTTCTTAGAAAAAAGGGAAAAAAAGGACAGAAAGAGGTTAATAGTAAGAGGTTATTTCAGATGACAATTCAGAATCTCTCATGTTCAGAACTACCCTTGGAGTAGCTCATCTTTTTCAATTAACTAGAGAAAGATTGTAGCGAGACTTGTCTGAAACTAACCTCTGTGTACAGTCACTCAGCACTGTTGTGCAGTGCAGTAAAGAGTACATTTGTATACAGTCTTTCTGACTTCTGGAACCCATCACATGTTCAAAATGATCCAAGTGTATATTTACTTTCAAGGCCAAAAAGATCAGCAAAAAAAAAAGTATTCTAGAAAAATATTCAGACTTTTCTTCAAACAATGCTGTCATTCCAATATATATTCAGAGCTACTTGCAGATCGCCAAGATTGCAAGGCAGTCTCAGCCTGCTGTAGGATGTAGGAACCGTGTGGGAACCATGTGGAAACCATGCACTGTTTGGCAGCCTTTCTCTTGGGGCTTGGTAGGGCCAAATGACCAGAAGCTAGTGGGCTGATGTAGGAAGCTGCCAGGTGAATGTCTGCTTCTGGCAATACTATTCCTTCTGGGGTTGGCTCAGAGCTGCTGAAGTGAATTGATGGATTCCTTGGCTGAGCCAGCAAAAGCAAACTTTATCAAAAAAATTGTTAACGGAAGTATAGCATCCCTGCTAGCATAGAATAACAACCTGTATTCTTTGTCACATTATGGGGATGAGTGTGGTTATAACTGGTAAATTGCTGTTATCTCCTCCTCTTACCTTAGGAAGAACACTCAGTTGTAAGCATGGCATTTCTAGGTAGTAGTGTCTTATTTGTATTCCTACAGAATCTTATCCAGTTGCTTAAGGCTGCAGCCCAGCAGCACATCCCTTCTACAGATACAGTGTCTAGGTAGTCTCTACACTAAGCAGGATGCTACGACTTGAGACTGGTTGTCCTGATACATCGATTGGACCAATTTACACAGCCTCCATTCACCTATGCTAGCCTAAAGTGCTGAGCTAAATATGGGCTTTCACAGTTTTGACAGCCTTGGCTTCAATAGTCATCTCCTTTGTGAGCTCTTGGGAACTACCCTTCTTAGGACTCAAAATAGGAGGAAGGCTTCAGGCCCTCTGAAGTGTTTCAAAATATTGTGGAAGCCTTGAGTACAGGCATTTCAAAGAAATAATGGGGATAATGGTGTTCCCAGCTGTGGACTCCAGACTGTTTTGTTCAAGATGTTCTACTTGTAGCATTGTTCAGGGGTCCACATTCTCATCTGGTGTAAATCAGCTATATGCTTCTGAAATCAGTGGAACTGTGCCAAGTCATAGCTACAAAGAATTCATTAAAAAAAATCATAAATTGTTGAAAACAAGGCACTTTAGAACTCTGAGAATTACTTGCCAGATTTGGCAGAAACACAACAATCTAGCTGGTCTGGTATTTGAATCACAGTCCATTTAAGAGAGTGTGCCAAAGGAATCCCCAAACATAAAGGCTGTTTGGCTTTTCTCTCACAGCTAAAGGTGTTCCTCCCTCCTGTGCTCTCACATTCATTCCTGTCCCATCAAATTTATTCCCCGTGTTGTAAAATGTGCACCTTTACAATTATATTTTAAAATTACTGCACCATTTCAGGAAGTAGCAAAATTATGAGGCAGATCAATTTGGCCATAAATGTTAAATTATCACCTGAAACGCTCAGCAGCAATCCAGCCATGAAAGTAGCTAAATAGGGATTTCCTCTTCCATTTGGACCTAAGCATATTTCACAACAGAATTTTGTTGTGAACATATTGTATTGTCTTTACCAAAGCAACTGAGCATGGGTTTCCAAAAATAGGATAGAAGGAATACAGTGGTGGGCCAAC
The DNA here is from genome assembly GCF_034315485.1 of Pezoporus occidentalis. Taxonomy (NCBI): domain Eukaryota; kingdom Metazoa; phylum Chordata; class Aves; order Psittaciformes; family Psittacidae; genus Pezoporus; species Pezoporus occidentalis. Next base: position 2,283,617 of record NW_026912907.1, on the reverse strand, counting down.
ATAGAAAGTGCATTGCTAATCTTGGATTATTCTCAAAGTTAGTCTATTGATCTCTCTCCCCTAGACATACAATGGTTATTTCTAGAAGTTATTTCTTATGTGATTAGAATACATGCAGAGGAAGTGAGAAGTCAAGGTTTAATTCTCTTTTCCATTTGAGAAAGAAGACTTCTCTCACTTTCCAGGAGAAGTATCTACCTCCGCTGTTTAACTTCATTAGATCTAGTCACATGTCTGTGCCTAAAAAAACAGCACGTGTTTATCAGGGAACTGAGAAGAATGTTTCTGGTTTTCCAAGAGTTTTCTGTTTAGGTGAATTATATGCACTACAGTTAATCTTATCAACATTTCTAGTTAAAGTTTTAATACTTACATTTCTAACTAACTAACTAAAGAGTAATCAGACAAGATTAGTAACAAGATATTTACTCTAATCAGATTAAAAGTCCTACTGTTATCTCCTTTACTCTAAGAAGCCCATTAAAAAAATGAATTACCACCATTATCATTCTCAGCTAAACAACTTTGACCCAAAATTTCCCTCACTTTTATCTTCCATTTAAGTCACTGGAAATTCTTTCTAACTCTTCTGATCAGTCTGACTACTGTTAATTTCACAGGTAGGCTGATATGTTCTCCATAATTACCACTGACAGCTCTTTGTTTGATACCTAACATCACTGGAAATGTAAGCAAATCTTTTGTCTGACTTGCCCAGTTAGTCATGTACTGGGAAGTATTGAAAAACATTTAGATTACATTTTATCTTATACTGTAAGGGAGTATTTTATTAATTTGGATAACTTTTGTAAATAATAACTACATAACTGTTACTTCCCATTACAACCTGTCTTTCTCAACAGGACATCTTTTAATTGTGTTACATATTGTTCTAGGTATGACCTGACACACTCAAGCTGTCAGTTATCCATAACATTATTTGCATACCCAATCTATTAGGGAATAAAATGCTATATAATATTTTAATGACTTGGCTGCTTTCTACAGAAGCAAAGTAGGTTATTTTTTTTCTCTAACATATTTTGGAAAGGAATATAATTTAATGGTGTTTTAGAAGATTAGCTATATTCATTTGGAGTTAAGCTTATTACTATGTCAATCTTTAAATCCTGGCTTCTATACATCTGATAACAACACAGACATAGCCCTTCAGTATAAGCAGTGCTCCTGTTCAGACCTACCGATGCACTAAAAGACATGCAGATCTTTCAACTTCTCTTCACAATCTCTTACCCTATTAAAAGTATATGGATTGACCTTATCTATAAATAATTTCTTTAATCTTCAAATTGAAACAACAGAGTCATCTTAATTTACCTCTCTTGACTTCAATAGTTGAAGTGCTTTGCATAAAGAATCTATATGCAGCTTTTTGTAATGTATTATTCAAGAAGTCTGCCATTAGCTACAGCATACAGTGCAGTACCAACTGCTGTGGCAGCATAAATAGGGAACTGCCACTTTTCCACTCTCTGATGAGAGTATGTGCTAGATCAGTTTATGTAATGAAGGAAGGATCTGGCACTAAGCTTTGTTCAGGTTTCTTCTATCAGGGATGTTATAAGCTCAGAAATTCACAATGCGATATGCTTCTCAGATGAAGTGCAAGACCTTGATTTCTCTTGTTTGTCATAGTCCCACAGATCAAACTGTCTAGTTCATGGAGGTGACAGAGTAGCTGTGAATGTGTGTGAGAGGGAGAGATACATGATACCAGACTGAGAATGGTGCCACAGCATGACTGTTGTCAGATTCTTTAGTAGCACGAATGGGAAGGCTAAACTCTTGAAATCAGCATCATAGTTATATACTCCATTTTACAAAATCACCCAGACACAAGTGGCTTGTGCCACACTATTTTATACAATGACAGCACAGTCATCCTGAAGGCTAAATGCCTTGACCACTCCCACTTCCCAGCTCTTGGAATGCCTTTCATAATAGGTTGATTTTACTACAGGTAAAATATTAGGACCTCAGCTATTGTGCCCTCCACAGTATTTTTAGAAAATAGTTATAGTTTGGATGATGGATACACAGTTTTGAGTGACCCCACTTAAATCTAATAGCACTTGTCTCAAATGGACATATTGTCTGTTTTGAATCTTCAAGGAGGCACATATATTCCTTTCCATGGAAGAAGAAGGATGTAAATGACTGAAAAGCTCTTTACAGCTCTTTACATGTCTGATCAGATGTTGAGCTGTGTTGTACCAGTGTAGGAGATCAGCAGTGATAAAGGTTGAAGCACGTTTTCAGCAAGATCAAAGATGTGAACAACTGCTTGGAGGTGGGAGAAAGCAGACAGAGAGGAAGAACAGAGAAGAAACTCTTCTGTCTCAAACAGGAGAAGGTCAAGTAGACCTATAGCAGGAAACTTATGGGTAAAAAGTCTATAGAAGGAAGGACTGTAGCAATGCATTTATGCTCCTCAGAAGTTTCAGAAGATAAAAGAAAGTCTGTCCCATTGCAAAGAAGAAAGATGAGACAAGTGAAGAACACCAAGGTCTGACCCTGATGTGGAGAAGGACAATATACATAAGCCTCATATTTTTGTGACACCAGAAAAAATCCAGTAGCCTGAGTAGTGCCATCATCTGACACCAGCAAGATGTTTCAAAGACATATAACTTGGCATTGTCTCAGCAGCATTTCTCATGACCAGGGCATGACCAAATCATGACACAGGACTTGATGAAGGAATGACAACCTTGTCTCACATTACTAAAGAGTACTAAGTTCCAAATATTTGGCAATCCAGCCAGACCAGAGTGGTTATCCCTAGTCCTAACACAGAGGAGGAATTCTCATATATCTGCTATATGGGTAGTTTCACATATGTCCATGCCCATGTTGGCCTTGGCCTGTAGTCAGAATGGCAGCAATGCTGGCAGAGGCTTCCAGCATAAAGAAATGTCTGTTATAAGAGGCAGGAAGAGACAATGGAGTGTTCAGGAACAGTGCCTGGCAGGGTGGTTTTACAGGACAACAAATGTCCAGCAGATTTTTCTGCCCTCTCCCAACCAACAATTTTTCTTGGTGGTTTTCATAGACACTTAACTTCCTACAGAGAAGCAACCATTAATTTTTTTAACTGCTCTTTGGCCACAGGTTAATGTTGAAGGCAAAACTTTATTTCTTAGCTGCCTTGAAAGGCCAAGCAGGAGCACTGCCTCCATGTGTATGCCATGGCTTCCACTGAGCAATCTCCCCAGACCATAGCCTGAAGACAGCCTTTGGGCACGTAAATGCCAAAGCTTTGAGAGAGTCCAGATGACCTCAGTAGGAAAGGGTGGCTTTTCTTGATGTATTCTCATTGTACTTTGATGAATGTGTCCTGGCCAGTAAGAAGGCCTGGCCTAGATGTAAATATTCTCTCTGTTGTTTTCCATTAGTTTTCCAAGAGGGCAGTCAGTTGTTGAAGCTCTGTTAAGTATGGACTGGTTTTCAAGGCTAACACAGTTAGTACTTGCCAAAATAAAAATTGTTTTCATGCTTGACAATAAGAAAATATTTCTGCACTTCAAAGCACTGCGTCCTCTGGACTTCAGAGAGCTTTTACCTTTCTGTCTTCCACACCTCCTCCCCACTTTTGGTGTAGTGCAAGAGCCACTGACCTGTGCCTTGATCCTAACAAAGAGCTCTGTTCCTGCTGGGGAGCATTTCATACAACCTTCGAGTCATGTACTTAGGAGAACAAGGTACAGCGCAGTGATATCTGAGTTTGGGCAGTAAACATCAAGGGACAAAAGACTAGCCAGCCTCCACAAGCTTTCAGTACCATGGCAACCAAATAGTAAAAAATTCATAAGAAAGTAGGTGTGATGCTATATTTTAGTCACTTACTTACAAATAAGAGATTTGTTTTGATAGAGAGACCAGGCAAGACATGCATGGGCTGAGAAGCCTTAAAAAATTCTGATGGCAACAAAGGGAAAGCCTCTGAAGGCAAATGAGGCAGAGAAGGCAAGGGAAAAACTGTCAGAACGAGAAAGCAGAGTTTTTTGGAAGGGGTGTGGAGGATTATGGGGTGTGCATGGTGCACAAGCCTGTGGGAGGGTCTGGGGTGAGTGCTGGGTCCTGCCATACTCATAGAAGTCCCGAGGAAAGCATGGGGTGAGCAAGGCCGTTAGCAGGCTGCTGGGAGCTTGCAGGTCTGCTGGATTGGAAGGATGGAGCAGCAGCATGTGGTCAGGGTCAAACAGAGCAGCTCAGGTGTGGAAGTGCTGTGGGAGGGACACATGTAATTCTGCACATTGGGTAAACTGCAAAACCTTGTTTCAAATTTCTTTCTTTTTTGTATACTTTTGGCTGCTCACCTAAGAAAGTAACTAAATATGGCACAAGAAAGCTACGCTATTTCATGATTAGGAGCAGCATCTTACGTCAGCATTGCAAGCACTTTAAAGTGGTTATTTTCTTCAAAGCAATTATTAACTTTAGTTATCTATATATACACCTATATTACTTACAAATATGAAGATATAAAAATTTTACATTACATTTGAAGATGTTATTTTTGCACATAATTATTTAAACTCGTTTCTTGCAGTGACTCTTAAAATAAGTAGTTAATTTTGGTGACACTTATGACCTCTGTTTTTTAAGTCACAACATTTGTAAGTTTTTTAAAAAGGTTATTTTTGGGGACAAACTTTTTCAGATTAAGGATGGAGGTCTTTAGTGTGTGATTATTTCATTGCTGGAGAGGTGTTCTGTGCCAGTCTTTGTTAGTCTTTCTTGTTTGATCAAAACCAAAATTGTTTTGGTTTTGGTTTTGTTTTTTTTAAAGCCATACAAGCAGGTGATGTGTGTCTTATTCTTACAAGCTCTCTAAAGAAATCTCTAAAGCACTGGTTTTGTCTCAGTGCTAAAATACACTATATTTTTTGGGCACCAGTGATAATATCTTGAATCCCTTTCACAGGACCATTGTCACTGAGGAGCATTCCGAGAATGGTTTTGAAATAAAATGCATACATTTAGAAAGCAGCTTCCTAAACAGTAAGTTTAGAAAATATTATCTTGACTGTATATCTGCACAATGAGAAGTAATAAGTTGTTTATGGTTATGACAATTCCAGTAATACCAACTGGGGCTTTCTTCAGCAGGGTATAAATGGATATAAAATGTATGGGGTTTTTTACTAATTCTATTTATAGTAATAAAAATATGGGTGATAAAGGGAAATTGAAATTGCATATAATGCAAGTACCATTGATGGCACCTTTATTGTATTGCATTGACGGGTTAATTTGCATTGATAGACTAACACTGCACTCAGTAATATTCATGTTCATCACAATAAAGCTGAGGTATAATTCATGAAAGAAATTGTCTTTCAGTAGAAATCAAATTACATTATCACTTCACCAGAAGAGACTCTTCTTTTTGATCAGACATGTGCATTAGCATCTTTAAAATCAGTTTATTCAGCTTAAATGGAAGCATGGTCTTACTACTCTCGGATCCCTTAATGAAATGCACTGGGGAACTGAGCGTTGTCAGCTTGGACCAGGAGATGCTTTTAAGCGCTCTGTGTCACTAAGCATGGAATGCTGGAAAGTCAGGAAGCATACTAAAATTAGCTTTTATCTCATAACAGGCTGCATAAGAATAAGCAAAAGAAGTATTTATTTACCAAGTGTAAATCTATGACAATATTTGTAAGCCTTCAGAAATAAAAAGAATCAACATATATCTACCTATCATTTTAGCTTTCAAGGTTCATTCCACCCCGCAGACTTCCATTATGAAGCTGACAGATACTTCACAGCCTTCCTCTCTGAAACCTGTTTTGTAAGCAACCTGACCTTGTCCATCTGCATTCATGAAAGTAGATGCTAGATTTGCTGTTACTACTTCACAAATGCAATGATTCTCCTGCTGAGGTTTAACGGCATTAAAATTCCATCTGCAAGACTCAGGATTTTGGGCAAAGTTTCAACTTTCCTGTCATCAGAAAAGTGTCTGCTTTATCTAACCTGGAAAAGTTAATGTCTCTTGGGTATGATCCAGGGCTAACCTTGTTTTTCTATCCAGCAAATGAAAGATTATTTTCAAGGTGAACTGAGCAAGTAGCTAAGTCATTTACTGCAGGGCAAAAGCGTTTCTAACTTCCTAAGTCAATGAATGATATCTCTTCACATTGATCCTGATATTTTCTAGAAACTGGACAACCACATTATACTGCCATACACATTGTAGTAATGCTACAGATTATTTTCTGACTTTTGACTGAAAGGCAGTTTCAACAGACATGACCTTAATGGATCACTTCGGGTGGTTGTGGATTTCCACTGTATTTCTTTGTAACACCAGAATAAACTACACAGCTTGACAAGTTATACTGATACAGTGAGTTTCTACTGAGAAATAATTTGTACCTCATTCTTCATTTCTCATTATCTATATGGAACTTTGTGGAGCAACGGCTCAGTTGTCCTTGCTGGCTTTGGGAAACACTTTCTATAACACTGTCAGTGAATTTTTGGAAGAAGTGACAATAAAGTATGTATGTTGATTACAGCCCTGGATTTTCATAGTAAACAATGTTAGCCTAGTTTAGACTGTGACTCTGTGGAAAACAAAGAACCATAACATCTGAGCAGGTAATACTTGTAAGCATTCTGGATATGTAAAAAAAAGGTGACATAATTTGTTTAACTTAAAAGTATCAGCTTGGGTTAGAATCCTTTCTGCCTTCACAAACAATTGATCTCCACATCCATCACAGTATGCCTGAGCACTTGTCTGCAACCCTGGGCTTAGCAGTTTATGCATAAATATGTTTCACAGAAATGAGAAGTGGCAACCTATGCAAAACTTGCATCTACTTTTCCATCTGCTTTTCTTCTATTTTGTGTCTTTTTCTTTCCTTACAAGGTCCTAGCAGATTCTGCAGAACTTCAGGCAGAAAGCAATTTGCATATGCAAGTGCAAACAGAATGACATTGGAAAGAGCTGCAATTTGATTATCTCTCTTGGTTAAATGCTGAGAAAATCTGTGATCTGTGGGGATTACTCAGAATGTCTTAGGAGGCTGTAAAAACCTTACTCTGATAAAAGTCACTTAGAATATATCATCTAACCTTCCTGCCTGAAAAGATGTTTTTCTCTCCTGTCCCCCTGCTAAATTCTGGCAAGCTCCTTATATTACCTAAAGCCACTAACATTTCTGCAGCTTCAGGAGATGATCTACGGAATCCCAAGGAATCTACATTAACATCTATGGGGTTTGGCTAGGTTTTGATTTCCTTGCAGACTGCTCTGGGAATTGCATACACTTTGTGCCAGTGTGTTGATGGAAGTTTTGTGATGCTATATAAATATTTTTGTACTTTTTTTTTTGCACTATATTAAATATTAGAGGTGGAGAATAGGTATCCCATGTCTCAGCTAGGGGGATTGTGACAGACTTATCAGAAAGGCCAAGTAAAAAAAGGCTGCTTGCATTTTAAAATTCACTTCCATTTAGGACACTAAAAAAAATGCTGAGAATGCCACATCTACTTATTCTTTGTTTATATACTTTGTGGCTGTGACACTTTCCCTAAATATTCCGTTATGAAAGTGTATGAATCTATTCAGAGACATTAGTATCACACTACAGGACACAGCTTGTTCTACCTCATTTGCAGTTGGGTGCCTGGTGTAATAATTTTCAAGTTGAAAAAGGCACTATGTTCTATTTCTGTAGGGCCACAAGAACGGGACTTTATAGAGAACTATTCCCAGGGGTAGGCCTGTGGGAAAGGTTGTAATAAACTGGCTCCCACCATTGTATTGCCTAGCAGAGCAAAAAAAGCAAACAAATAAGTCTCTTCCTTTCTTTTTAAAGAAACATGCATCATCATAATTCTGTTGTTTAATCTCTATGTATTAAAAGTAATGTACATGAATAAAACCCATCCAAATCTAATAATAAATAGTTGCAGCATGGCCTAAAATGAGATCGCTTTCTCCAGAGAGAAATGATATTACAATGTCCCAATTCGGTGTGAATAGGCCACCGACCTCTGTCCCTTTAAAAATCTTTGAGTCACCTTCTAGTACTTATTTTAGTTTAACAGCTCTAATTCAAGATGCTCACTTAATAACACTTTGTTCAAAGCTAATGACATTTGATAGTGCAGTAGAATTTTTCACAGTATTTTGAATCAGCTTACAAGTACTTGCCAAAGCAGACTGAGAGATTGTATATTAAGTGGATGTGGATGGAACAAAAAGGAACTTTGAAAGACATCCTCCACCTCATGTCTTTCCCTAACTTCTGGTTGTGATCATTAGGGCTGGTGAGAAGAAATGTGTTTTCTAAAGGTTTTAGATTATTTTAGGATACATACGGAAAGTCTTTCAAAATGCAGATTGTCTCATTTACTACAAAATCATGCAGAAGAAAGATAAAGAAAAAATACTGATTTTTTCCACAAATATAATTCTTTATGTATTTTCTTTATTCATTTTATAGAAATGAATGCATAAAAACACAACCAGCAGAGACCAAGCAGTTATGAAACCTAGAAAGACTTCAAGCTGCTTCTCGAAAAGTATTGCCTGCACTAGGAGAAATGCCAGCTTGTTAAAAAAAAAACACAGTCATGGAAGAAAAAGACAGAAAACATGGCTCAAATAGAGGCAAGGCTGATCCTTTAAGCACAAATGCCAGTTTGATCCTGTGGAGCAGGCAAAGACCTTGTCAGAGGTGGGGCATGGGCTGGAGGGACATGATTTAAACAGCCAAGAGCTTTGGGGACTGATCAGGAGTTGGTGTCGTGTGCCTTTGCTGCAAAGTCTAAGGGCTCATGTAAATAAGAAGGATTCTGCCCAGCCTCAAATGCTGACAATCTAAGTATTTACAAGAACTAAGCTGAGATCAAAGAATATTTAGAGGATTTCAGGGGCCTGTCTGCAGCATTACCTCTGCTTTATGCAACAAGTGAGATAAGAAATCTATTCCAGGAATATGATTTAGGGACCCAAGCCATGAACTATGTCAATGCTTTCCTGAAAGCCAACTGACTTGAGAGCCCTTGGCACACCCACACAGTCTTCTGAAGGTACAGATCCAGGCTGTGGTGTGGATGATGGTGGCTTTTTTCACCCGCTTTTTTGCCAAATAGTCTTGGATAGTTTTTAATCCCTTACTAGGGAGCAGAAAACTTAGCTAAGTAAGACTAAAGTGAGTAGGAAAAAACCTCACCTTTTTCATTATCCAAGCTGCCCAACTATTATTAATTAAAAACAATTTTCCAATTCAATCTCAGAAGACTACTCTGTATGAAAAGTTCCCTCAAGCAAAGCAAAACAGTAAACAGCAGAAGCCTTTCTGCAAAGTTTGTTTTTTTTTATACATAAATATGTTAAAAGTAGAAACATAAACAGGAATTGTTACAGATTAATTCAGACTGTGTTACACCACACCACGTTTTGTCAAGATAAGGGATAGGTTCACTTTTTGGAATTTGGAAATTTTACCTCTATGGCAGAACATGCAGTCATGAGGGAAGACAAGCTGGCAGTAACTTCACTGTAGTTTCTCCTCAGGTCCCATCTTCTTTATCGCATAATAAATATGTTAGTATTTCCTAGATTCTTGTTTGGAACAAAGTAGTCAGTTCTCTCTCTGTGACATAGCTCAGGAAGTGCTTTGCTTCAGTCATGATTTCTCTGCGTTGGTCGTCACTGCCTTTAACACCACCCCAGCAGGTGCGGAGCCCTCATCTAGCTGTCACTCACTGTATGCAATGCCTACCATCGATATCCTAGCATCCTGTTGGGCTCTGCAACATTGTCTATGTTATTTTAGGTACTTTTAACCTAAAAATTGCAACAGAATGATACATCTTTCAGGGTTCAGTGGTGATGATACAGAGGACTTTCAGAAGAGGGCTTTAGATCAAGTGTTACTCAGTGTGCACACAGATTGTGTGCCTCAAAGAGCCTGACCATCTGCAGGGAGAACGCGACCCACACTGCGCAACTTAGCCTGGACTTCAGGGAATGCTCCCAGGGGACAGTGTCACTGGCGGCATAGGTATAGTTACAATCCAGTAGAGATAATGTGTGGTCTCAGAGAAAACGACTCCTTAAAAAGTTGGGTGCTGTTTTGTGCGCAGCTTCAGAGTTTTGGTTGATATGGGTTGGGGCTACATGCACACTGTAGCATGGCCCAAAATGTCAAACTCACAGGTAACAGAAGCCATTTGCTGCAGTGGAGAGCACCTATACCTCGAACACAAACGCAGATCTTTGGAGACTGCACCTAGGATAACTTTTTGGCCACCTAACCTGTAGCAGGCACAAGCCCTGTATTAAGTGTGGCTGGGTTAACCAAGGCAAAGCAGAAAATTCTCAAAACCCCACATTTTTCTACAAATTTTATTAATCTCTTGCTCTCACACAAACAGAGAGAGAAGGAAACGTTAGTTCTGATTGAACTAAATAAAGGCAGAGGGGAGGCAATTTTATTCAGTGAAACACATCCTGCAGGCTAAGGTGAATAATTTCATTTAATACTCCTTTCCCTAGCCATTAATGAAATGGATTTGGGCCAGCCTGTCCTCTCTCTTTTTCTCTCTGATTTTCAGTACCACTGACATGAAATTTAATCTTATAAAACTTCCATGGATATCTATTTCTTAGGTTTAACTCAATGTGCATGTGAATACTTGATGAGAATTCTGAGTTCTCCTAAGATTATAAGAGAATTATTTCCATCTGACATCCTCAAAATAATAGCCAATATACTTCAACAGGAAGTAGATTTTGCATTTCAAATGCAGAAGCGCTCAAGCAGTGACTGAAACACTACTAACTTCATAGACCGAGTTTATATCCAACAGTACTTCTGTATGTTTCAATGCTAAATTTCATATAATGAAAGAGGGTGTTGGTTTTTATTAGTATGATGCAGACATTTTTCTTTAATGAGATAAGACCCTGCAAAAAATAAGAGCTTCTTCACAACCCTTTTACTCCTTCTGATGAAAATGATCTGATCTATCTTGATAGCAAGTAATGCTTGAATAAAAAAAATTACTTCAGTTAGAGACCTAGTTATTTTTAGTGTGCTTGTGCTCTAGTTTATACTGCTTCATTCACTCAGGGGAAGTTCATAAAGGTTTTTCTGAGGGGGATGGGAAAGGGAGGGTGGGAACAGTGTAGTAGTAATTTCTTAGTCATTTGCGGGCTTCCTTTCCAACTGAGTAAGATATTTATACTCTATCTGTAGTTGCCAGTTTAACACGTTATGGATTCATAGAATAATTTTGTTAATTTAAAAAAGGACTCATTATAAAAACTGGCAAAATTATACATAAAAATGCTTTCATTGCGTTGACATACCTAATTCTTCAGTTGAGCAAGGGAAAAAAAGAGTTAGTAAGCTAAATATATCTGAAGTGGCTACTGTTGGCTGTTCCTCAGAGTATTTCAGAAATGTTCCATATGGAATGAAGCAGATCTGATATTTTTTTTTTTTTAAGAGGGAAGCAGAAAGTAGGAGGATGAAAATAGATGGAGAATCTTCTGTCATAATTTTAAGCTTTTGGCCCCTCAGGTCTGAGAACTAATGTTTGCCAAGAGGAAACGAGTAAGTTTCCTGAGGGAGGGAAAGCAGGGAGGAAAGAGTAATGACAGTAATGCTAACAGCCTCAGATGTTAGAAAAAACCATCAGTCAGAATAACAAAAAAAGTTAAATCAGTTTTTGACACTAAGGTTTCTGAAGAATCAACAGTATTGTGTGGTGGACTGTCTTTGTATTTCTTTTTTAATTATCATTTATTTTGCATGATTTCTCTGCAGGGAGGATACAGATTTAACATTCATATACAGAGTTTATGAATAACTAACTCCCTAAATGAACAGTCTTCTACAAACAGTAGTCACCCTTTGCATTAACACCGTATCTTAATCCAGTTTAAATTCCATTGCAAAAAAATTTAGCTTGATTTTGAGCAGGATGCTGTGTGTGATGGTCTCAGTTAATGGACCTGGGTATTCCTCTTCCACCTAGGCTATTGTGGCTCATGGCTCATTTTCTCTATTTTTTCACCTGCTGACCTGCTGATGTCACATAATTCTTGCAGTTTGTAGGAAGTCCTGTTAGAGTCTACAGGGCCTTATCCCTGCATTCCTCTAGGCTGAAGCTGCATGTCTGCAGGTAACTGAGTGGACCTAGCAGCCTGCCAAAGCAGCTGGAGGTTAACTCTTTCCTAATCCAGCCTCTTTCTCATCCCCAGCTCCTCACACCCAGCTCTGCCTGAGAAGGGCCCTTGTGCTGCTGCCTCTGGGATTTACTGTGCCCTCCTAGCTCCCTTCCACTTCCTGACCCAAGTGCTCCTCCACTGTGGAGAAGAGAAGCTTTCTGGGAGCTGGGAAATGTTAAGTGGGAGGACATAATTGAGTCATTGAATACTGAACAGGCGGGGGGGAGGCACAGGAGAAGAGAGTAAAGGGAGGAGTAGAGATATGCAGGACCATGTGGTTAGGGGCAGTAGGATATAGGGGTGAGGGCTGGGCACACCACCATTATGGACAGTGTGGAGAACAGTCACTGAAAGCCTGCCAGAAACATTCTGAGACTCTTTCAGTATTGCTTGTGGAAGGAGCAATCCTGGGAGCGCGGGGTACACTATAACACTGCTTGGTGTCTCCACTAGCTAAGAGCTCTGCCAGCCCTCTTCCAACCGCTTCCATGGAAAGGTTTAATTTTCTCCCAGCTTTCACTGAACATCAGCTTGAATGGATTTCTGTCTTTGTGTTTGAAGTCTGCTGCTAAGCTGCCCTAAAATGTACTTTTGATCCTGTAAGCTTAGCAAAGGCAGGAAACAGGGCAAGATTAGAGAAAGGCCTTGCTTTTCTCTTAATACTTTGGTGTTGTCTCATTAAGTAGACTGCCAATTTGTAGATTCCCAGGTCTACAACCTATCTCACCTATAAATGTACTGCCATTTTAGAGTTTGCCCTACTTCAGTGCTTGTTGTGTCTTCTGGGAATAGGTGATCAGTACATATTTTTTTATTTCAATCAAAATACACTTCTTGCCTGAAAATGTTCAGACTTTAACTGACAGATAACTTACATGCTTACAAATACACTGAAATGTGAATAGAAGGAGTGAAGGCACCCAGCTCAGTACCTGTAAACTCTGCTTTGCATCAGGGTTTGCTTTTCAGAAGTTATGGAAAACACCACTATCTATGGTCTTCAGTGGGTATTTTTGTTGCTCAGTAACTAAGTCAGTTTTTAAGAATCTAAAGGATGGGTATTATGATCACTTTTGGCAGGTAGGATGTGGCAAATTTAATTACCTTTTAATTGAGAGATTGTAATTTGTTATATCTGCATCTATAGAAAAGCTGTATCTGTGTGCTTCTAGTTCACTTCAGTACAAAATAAATTAGGTAAATTTAATCTTTTTTGAAATAACATCACACCTGAAAATTTTGCTGAGACTTTGACACGAGTAACAAGTTATTGTCTTTTAAATAGGTCTTCATTAATAAAGCCCCAAGTAGGGCCCTACTATTTTTTTTTCAATTAGGATGGAAAGTTTATTACACGAAACAGCTACGTGTTTAGTAAAATCTGTATTCACAATATAAACACTTTGCCTTTCTTGACTAACTAGAGAGATGAAAAACATCAAGCAAGTATTTTTGTTGCTCAGAGATACTCAGGTATGCGACCTGAGCTAGTTTCTTGCTGAAAAAGCTTTGTCATTTTCCTTCTTCCTAGCGTCATGTTTTAACTCCAGCTGCTACTTTGTCCTCTCATGAAACTTCAGTTGGTGCTGATGTCGCCACCCCTACACTGGCTCCTAGACTAGATTTGGAAAAAGATCATGATTAGATGCTTGAACAGTAGCTCTTTTTATCTGCAGCTTATTTTATTCGGGGCTTGTTGTGCAGTCATGTTGGAATACCAAACTAAGTGGAGACTTATGAAAACCCTCATTGAGTGTTAAACAAGTCAGTACTATGACATTTCCTTCAAAATTAGTTGTTGTTTTAATATCCAAAAGAGCTTAGTTGATCTTTTGTTGAGCCTGATGACATGTGGCTGGGAAACTCACTGGCTGTATGAGCTGCTCCCTTTGGTACAAGATTCGTATCATATTGCAGTCGTTTGCTCCCTTCTGCAAAACAAGATGTAAATAAACATAGACTAGAAATACCAAACTGAATGCTGTGTAACATAGTAAAATTGATCAGAATATAATCTTTGGTAAGAGCTCTTCCATGGTGGCTGTTCTGAAGTGGCTTTCTATGCAGACATTCTTTTTGAATATTGGAAACTCCAATAGTTTCCACTGAGGACACAGGATATTCACTTGTATAAGGAATACATGGAATTGCTGGTATAGAAAAGATAATTTTCCAGTGATTATTTTAGGAAAATTCCACATCATATAAGCTATACATTTTCTCACTTTTTCTTCATGAGGGGTCACTCAGTTCAGACAACTTCAGTCTTTCTTGCTACTTTGAAACCAGTAAACAATTTAACTTAGCTCTTCCTTTTCCTTCCACATACTCATCATAGTATTCGTTTTCCATTTTCATGTGGCTTTGTGTACTTCTTTCACTGTCCAGTAGTAAGGAATGGAAACCAATTTCCACAGAGATTAAGCGCATACATCGAAAGCATAGTAGTTTTGGAGTAACGCAGAACATATACGTCTGTTGTAAGGATGCAGAGTTAAACTTTTCTATGCTTCCTACAATGTGATGGGCCAGAAAGGAATATTTGCTCCCTGGGAAAAATAAGATAATATCTGCAAAAAAAGTACAAGCTCTCCAGGTTCATGTTTCTGCATCATTGCGTGTACACTCTCTGGTCATACACACAGCATAATGTTTTGCCACAATGCCATGTTAACTCACTCTCTCAAAAGATTGAGAGCACCTTCTTTTCTGTCTCCCTAGTAAATTACAGAAAATCCTGTTGTGTCTCAATGCCAATGCAAAAGCAAAAATTCAAACCCCA
This sequence comes from Pezoporus occidentalis, assembly GCF_034315485.1. Classification (NCBI taxonomy): domain Eukaryota; kingdom Metazoa; phylum Chordata; class Aves; order Psittaciformes; family Psittacidae; genus Pezoporus; species Pezoporus occidentalis. The sequence continues at coordinate 2,268,603 of NW_026912907.1, read as the reverse complement.
TAGAAAACTGACTTTGGGGTAAAGCAGATTGTGCATTGGCTCTGAGATTGCCAGCTCTTCTTCCTAAAGGAGGTGCAAAAATGTTGATTTTGTGCATTATATTCCAACAAATTTCCTATTAAACTGGAAGAATACAATTACTGAGTGTATTTACTTACCACACATTTGATGAAAGGCAGAGTGCCAAACAGTATGAGGCAGAGAACAACAAATTCTAAAGAGAAGATATTGTGTGGATATGGTACCCTTCAAAAACTGTGAATATTATTCTGTATTAATTCCTACATGTCATCCAATTTCCTTTCTCCACTGTTTTTCCTGTGTTTGATGTGCTTTACCCTTGCAGTTATCTTGTCTATGTAACTCAGGTGATACTATTAAAACTTCCACTTCCCACACCAAAAAGTACTCTAACCTTCTCTGAAAGGTTAGAATACTTTCTATTACTTTGGTGACAGAGCTTCTAAATGCTGGCAAGCATTGGAACAGACAATCTCCAGGCACCCCTTCCAAACTGCATTCTTATCTTATAGTTTTGATTTCATACTGTGGTTTAAATATGGACATTGCAACATGGACCAGCCAATTCTCTCAGTCTGGGGACTGAACTGCACCTTTTATAGGTCAGCTACTGGTTATGTATGACAATAACTGACTGAGAAAAATGTTCACTTGCTTCCCTTGTAATCTTTCACTTTCAGCTTCCCTAATGTGCTGTAAGAAAAAAAATCAAAGCAAAATAATCCATATCCCCAGGCATTCTCAGTGCCTCTGGCAACAGTGGAGAATTTGTTCTTTCATCCTCGCCTAAAATCCTTTACATGAGACAATTGACTCTGCCTTTTCTCGCCTTCAGTCTGTTTTTGTCCAGCCATTGGAAGCTGGCATCTGCACAAGAATGTTTTATGGGACTCTGCATGTTCAGATGAAATATGCTTGTGTGCTCTGATGTGCTTGTCTGGGTGAGTGTGTGCTGGGGCAGGAAGAGAGGAGGAGGCCACTCACAAAGGGATATTCCAAACAATATGACGTCTGCTCAGTAATAAAACCTAAGAGGAAGGAGGAAGAGGAGAGGACATTCATTTTTACATTTGCCTTCTGGAGCTACTGCTATATGTACTGAAGCCCTGCTTCCCAGGAAGTGCTTGGACATGTCCTGCTGATATGAAGTAGAGAATAAATCTTTGTTTCCTTTCACTTCCATGTGCAGCCTTTGTTTTTTCTTTAGTAAATTGCTTTTCTCTTGATCCACAAGACTTTTTCCATCTTTTTTTCTTCCCCTTTTCCCTGCCTCCCCCCTCCCAAGAGCCCCATCCTGCTGAGGAAGGCAGTGATAGGGTGTCTTGGTAAGCACCTGGTGTCCAGCCAAGCTCAACCCACAAAAATAACACTATCTGAATTTTGAATGCTGGGAGCTACATACCTGTGGCTATAGATACAGCTTTAAGCTTGAGTCTGGCATTGCATAGGCTGGCAACCTACAGTCTATAGACTAATGATGGATACTAAACACTTCTCTCCTTCCTGTGTTGTCATTCAAACCTGCACATGCTTGCTCCTTATCTCCTCTCTGCTGAAGCTAACAACAACTCCCCAAATAATCTGTGCTGCAAAATTAAAAGGCCCTATGGTTTGGGAGTTTGCATTCTTGAAAAATAAGTGAAAAATGAGGAAGTCAGAAAGGCGTGTTCTGAATCAGACTACAGTCCTAAAAGACAGTCTCAATAATGGTGCTTTCTGCCAAACGCTCTTTCACTTGCCTTCAGAACTGTCTGCATTAATGACTACCTCCACTTGGAAGTTATTTACATAAAGTATTGTTCTCCTGTCACTGCTACAGCTAGCAGCTCCTCAATAGGTGAGATGAAAAAGAAACAGCTAGAGCAGGTCGTAAATGAATTCAGAGAAAGCTGGGTTTAACGTGGTGGTGGGAAGGATGAAGCATCCCTACCATAATGTCTTCATCATGCACAAAAGTGAATACGTCACCACTGGGATGCCCTTATATGATACCCACATGGGTAGGTCTTCACACTGAAGGTGCTGATCTGTCTGATCTGTGCTAAGGTAGTCTGTGCTTCATTAGTTCCCATCATTTGATCTGTTTACTTGTTTCTCAAACTTTTCTGGCAAACATAGAATCATAAAATGGTTAGTGTTGGATAGGACCTTTAGATCATATAGTTCCAACCCCCCTGCCTTGGGCACGGATGCCTCACACTAGACCGTGTCACCCAAGGCTTTGTCCAACCTGGCCTTGAACACTACCACAGATGGAGCATTTACCACTTCTTTGGGCAGCCTGTTCCAATGCCACGCACATGGGTGGGTCTATGGAGAAAAAAAAAGAGGACATCCAGATTCTTCAGAAGTCACAGCAGAGAGGAAGTTGCAGACTTGCTCAGTGTCTATAATCTCTGTAGGAAAAGTGTGATGTCTAACACTTGCAACTGGCAGTGAAGAACTTCATACAGATAGAGTTCACCAGCCTATCTGCCAAGTCTTCTGCTGCCATGTCTTGAATCAGTTTTGGGTTCCTAGTGACAGATAAGCAAAAACAAAATAGTCTGAAGCACTTCACCCACCACCTTGCACTTAAGTGGTTTCCCATAGAAAAGGAGACACTTTGAATATGTAATAATACCTAGGTGTGATTTAAATTCTGCTCAAAAGGACCTTCTTTTATGCTTTTAGCCTGTGACAGAGCTGGCTAGAGAGATTTTATGTGAAAAGCAGACCATATGTGTGCATGTGATTAGAAATACAAGACATGTTTTTAAAGACATTTCTAATGTCTTTAATAGGTTAGTGCTCAAAAGGGTGCTGGAATCTGATGCTATCATTTGATAATACATGGCTTTTTATCTAAGCAAATGAGAAACAGAGTGTAAAGCCTATGTCTAAAAACATAGGTTTCACTGAAGTTGTCTGCTGCTAAAACACCAGTGCCTACAGATCTCATTCTGTATGCCTCAGAGAACTCTTTATTGCTTTGATTTTTTGCCAACAGATATTGTTGTGGTTTAAGCCCAGTCAGCAACTCAGCCACGCAGCCCACTCTCTTGCTTCCCCACCTTTCCTCCCCCTGGCTCCTGGAGAGATGGGGAGGAGAATCGAAAGAATGTCACTCCCTCTGGTTGAGATAAGAACAGCTCAGTAACTAAGGTATAACACAGATCAGTACTGCTACCACCAATAATAATAATGATAAGGGAAATAACAAGGGAAGAGAATACTACAGCTCACCACCTGCTGCCCAATACCCACCCCTACTGAGCAGTGAACTCGCCCTTCTGAGTCACTGCCCCCAGTTTTACAAACTGGGCATGACGTGCTGTGGTATGGAATACCTCTTTGGCTAGCCTGGTTCAGGTGTCCTGTCTCTGCTTCCTCCTGGCTTCCCCTCCTCCCTGGCAGAGCATGAGACTCAGAAAGTCCTTGGTCAGAGTAAACATTACTAAGCAGCAACTGAAAACATCGGGGTTATCAGGACTGTTCCCAGGCTGAAAGTCAAAATCACAGCACTGCGCCAGCTACTAAGAAGGAGAAAAATAACTGCTACTGCTGAACACAGGACAGATATAAAACTTGATGACTTAGAATGGTGGTAATGACTGGAGCCCAAAAGTTGATAACATTTTTACTTAAATGAATAAATATTTAGAGACATAATAAATATATAACTTATATAATTTATTAAAGATGGTGGAATAACATATACTAAAGTTTTGAGAAGGTTCTGTAATAATCAAATACATTAAAAAGTTGGATGAATAGTTTCCAGATAATGTATGTCTTCCTTATTTGTACAACCCATTTGTCTAAGAGGTTTTGACACTTTTCCATTGCTGACATTTATATTGTGGTTGTGTTGGTGACTTGTTTATTATCAAAATTAATTTCCATCAAAGCAAGTTTTAAATTAAAGCAAAACCCCCTTTTCCTCTTTATCTGTATTGTGCAGTTAATTTTTAAATAATATTGGACATCCTAACTGAAAATGAGACTGTTTGTACCAAAAGAGCTTAATCCCTTTTCAAAATGGATGAATTTACTTATAAGCAGGCAGTATTAAATCAAATTTAGAAGGCCCACTCCTGTATTTAACCAGAAGTAGCTATTCAGGAGCAACTCCCATGCAGTCAAACTTTTATCTTTCTGTAAAGACAGAGATGGAAATGATGCACTACTTTAGGGAAATGATGCACTACTTGAAAAATGTTTGTGTTTTAAGGTGACATACAATTACTATTTTTTTTTCTAAAAAAAAAACAAGAAAGAAAACTTCTTGTGAACATTTTTGTTCAACATGTATGATGGGTTCTTAAGAGAAAAGTTCAATATCACATCAATTATTCAATGTTTAGAGTAGCCTGCAGTATGACTGCTGAGCCTTACAGTGACTTCCTAGATGAAAACCAAATCTGAAATGGCTATATCTAATTTCATCATAATATACTCAATAAAGGCAGCCTTTCAATATAAACCATAATTTTGTCCATCAAACTCACTCTGTGGCTAGATTCACTTGTTGAATGTTGATTTAGTATTTTCTTGTTTTCAATGATCCCAAGTTGTTTTTCCTGAACCACCAGCAATTGCAAAAAAATAAAAAAAAGTTTCATTCTTTTGGATAAAAATACTTTAAATAATAAAAATAAACAGGAACACCTGTTTCTGTGTTCTTCAAAAGGTGACAGAGTTCACAGAAAGTGTTCTGACCCAGAAAATATATAAGCAACAGGAGCTAACTCATATCTGTGTTGTATCAGAGAAAAGTAAAACCTTTGAGGGATTCTGTTCTACTGTTTCCACAGGTACTGATCAAATACAGAGAACTAGTAATTACTTTAATCCTGTTGCAAATAGCAGCTACTTCAAGAATAAACTGTTTGTTTAAAGACAATACCTTCTAGATATATTTGAAGAAGCTGGAAAGTCTAAAGGACAGCAGCAAGTGGAGCTTGCTGGAAACATAGCCTGTGAAGGACTGAAGTAAGTGGGATGGTTTAATCTGAAAAAGGCTGAAAAGACTAAATTTAATAGACTTCAAATGTACTTCTGAAGAGAGAGAGAATAAATAGCATGTCCTCCATTCTTCAGGGAAGTAAGTAACACAGTGCAGCTAGGGAGCTATTACTGAGACATTAAAGACATTATTTTGAGAATAAAGATTGATGTTCACTTGAGTTTACCAGGGCAACCATGGGTTCTTTATTACTGGCAGGTAAAACCAACTTGCTTCAGGACTGACAAAGATACCACTGACTCTGTACTGGTTAGGAGGATTGCTATTCTAGCCTGTTTTCCAAAAAGAAAGAAGAGATACTGATCAATTTTAAAGCTTTATGACATAGTAAGAACTTCTGATAAAACACACAGTTCATATTTCTAGATACATGGGAGAGGAGAACTAAAAATTGTTGTAAGCAGGGGGAAGAAAACAGGTGATCTCTCACAAGCTGAAATGCCTGTCATATTACTATGAGGCTTATTCATCTTTTACATCTTTGTTAAGCTACTTCCTCAATATAATGAGGTTCATGTTTACCTACTGTAGCATTCTAAACCTGAGAGGGACCACATAAGATTAAATACTAGGTTTTTCAAAAAATGTGATAACAGGATTTTTGCTGAAAACGCTTTAATGTTTTTTAAAGATTCCATTTGACAAAATGTTCTAGTTTGTTATTCCTAGAAGTAGGCAGAAAAGGTCAGATATGAGTTGAAGAGAGAAACAACCAGATGTGGCTTAAGTTTAAAAGAAAAAAGATTGCAACAGACTGTTGGGAAAAAAATAAAAAGGAAAAGTACCATAGTCCTCGGAATAAACAAAGACAATACTATGCTTGGCTGAACTCTAAATGGAAAATTTTTATAGACACCAATCAATTTTGCACATGGTAAAGTAAATATTCCAGATAGACAGATAAAATGTAACTGGTGTTATTTTTCTAGGGCAAAAACTTGAAACGTTGTCCTCAAGTTTATAGTGGGAAATAAATTCTGCACATTAGTACTTGCAGCAAACAAACCCAATGACTCAAAAGCATTTTTTTTGAACCCAGAGAAGTATCATTTTATAAAAAGTACTTAAAAATTCCTTTCCCTTTTTTAACTGTTTCCATCTGCAATAGCCTGTAGATTCGGCTATTTTTGCCTCACTGGTGCTCTGAGATCCTGGCTGCCACTGAGAAACACTGCCTGGAATGAACTAAGTACACATCATATAACTAGAAACTAGGCAAGAAGGGAGGGTTTCATCTTCCTGACTATCGTAAATCTGGTTCCTAGGGAGTAACTTCAAAAATGGAGCTTGTGTTTTGGTGTTTCTGAAGATCATACGGTATGATCAAGGATCAGCTTTTGTGTTGCTATTCTCAGGCAACACACTTGTTGTCTGGATGGGTGATTTGCTAATTCACTCTGCTGGCATGTTAGCTTGTCTATTTTTAGTAGCAGACTGTAGTCAGATGGTTGCCACTGGCTATAATGTGGGTTTTCAAAATTTCAGGTGTCTATTAGCAGTCCTTTGCTGGACACTGTCTATCCCTCTAGAGCTGGCAAAACATATGAGAGGACCTCAACCCTTGCAGTGCTATATTGCCTATCTCAGCTTCATTTGTTAAATAACAGTGTTTTTCTGAAGTGTTTCAAGTTGGCCTGTTTGATTTAGTATGAAAACGGGTAAGAAATGCTTACCTGAGCTGTTCTGCCAGCTTTGCTCTGAAAGCAGTAACCTCAGGCAGAGGAGCTGTGAAAAATTGTGGGAAATTGTAACACACACAACCTCTAGAGACTTCTCTGCAATAATTTCTTACTAGAGCTGTAGCTTTGGTTGATTTCCAGAAGTGCTAAGATCCAAAACGTGTTGAAACAGAAAGAAACTTGTAATGAGACTGGAAACAATTCATGAAGAATTAGTCACAAATGAAATTCAGTTTAGAAATGCATTAAGCGCTTTGAAAGCAAGTTACATATCATACAGATAGAGCAAAAAAAGTATTTAAGATAATAAAAATGTTTGTGAATGGAAAGGATATCTTACAGTTTCCAAAGGAAAAGAAAAAAACTTCTGTGCTGTTGTTTTTTGTTTGTTTTTTGTTTTTTTTTCTTGTGCTAAAAGGAAGATAAATAGAAGAAAATGTGGGCCCTATTTGGAAGGAGACAGGAGACCTGGTTACCTGGAATATGAAGAGCTCAACATCTTCACTAGCAAGTGCTCCAGCCACAGCACCCAAGTCCCAGAAGGCAAAGCGTGGGACAGAGAGAATTAACTTCCCACTGGAGGAGAAGATCAGGTCTGAGTCCATCTAAGGAACCTGAAGGTGCACAAGTCCATGGGACCTGATGAGATGCATCTGAAGGTCCTCAGGGAACTGGAAGATGAAGTACCTAAACCACTATGCATCATATTTGAGAAGTTGTGGCAGTCTAGTGAAGTTCCCACTGACTGGAAAAGGGGAAAAATAACCCCCATTTCTAAAAAGGGAAAAAAGAAAGACCCAGGAAACTACAGGCCAACCAGTCTCACCTCGGTGCCCAGCAAGATCATGGAGGAAATTCTACTGAAAACTGTGCTACTGTACATAGAAAATAATGAAGTGACTGGTGACAGCCAGCATGGCTTCACAAAGGGCAAATCGTGCCTGACAAATCTGGTAGCCTTCTATAATGGGGTTACAATATCGGTGAAGAGCAACTGATGCTGTCTACCTGGACTTGTGCAAAGCATTTGATATTGTCCCACACAGCATCCTTGTCTCTAAACTGGAGAGACATGGATTTGATGGATGGAATCCACTGGATATGGAATTGGCTGCATGGTTGCACTCAAAGAGATGTGGTCAGTGACTTGATGTTGAAGTGGAGACCAATAATGAGTGGCATTCCTCAGGGCTGGTACTGGGACCAGACTGTTTAACATCTGTGTTAGCAACATGGACAGTGAGACAGTCCACTCTCAGCAAGTCTGCCAACACCAAGCTGTGTGGCTGTGGTTGACACGCTGGAGGGAAGAAATGCCATCCAGAGGGACCTTGACAGTCTTGTGAGGTGGCCTGATGTGAAACTCATGAAATTCAACAAAGACAAGTGCAAGGTCCTGCGCTTGAGTCAGGGTAATCCCAAACACAGCTGCATATTGGGTGGCAATTGGATTGAGAGCAGCCCTGAGAAGAACTTGGGGGTGCTGATTGACAAGAAGCTCAACATGACCCAGCAGTGTGTGCTTGCAGCCCAGAAAGCCAACCACATCCTGGGCTGCATCAAAAGAAGCGTGACCAGCAGGTCGAAGGAGGTGATCCTGCCCCTCTACTCTGCTCTTGTGAGACCCCACTTGAAGTACTGTGTGCATTTATGGGCCCCCAATACAAGAAGGGCGTGGAGCTGTTGGAGTGTGTCCAAAGATGATCAGAGGGCTGCAGCACCTCTCTTATGAAGACAGGATGAGAGCTGGGCTTGCTCAGCCTGGAGGAGATAATGTTCTGGGGAGACCTTATAGCTGCCTTCTAGAATGTAAAAGGGTGCCTACAGCAAAGTTGGAGAGGGAGTTTTTATAAGGGCATGTAGTGACAGGAAAAGGGGGGATGGCTTTAAGATGAAAGAAGGGAGGTTTAGATTAGATATTAAGAAGAAATTCTTCATTATGAGGGTGGTGAGGCACTGGCATAGATTGCCCAGAGTAGCTGTGGCTGCCCCATCCCTGGCACTGTTCAAGGCCAGGCTGCACGGGGCTTTGAGCAACCTGGTCTAGTGGAAGGTGTCCCTGACCATGGCAGGGAGGGCTGGAACTGGATGATCTTTAAGGTCCCTTCCAACTCAAGCCATTCTATGATTCCATGATCCTTGTTTGTTGTTTCCTGCTTGAACAGTTTTTTACATTTCAAGAAAAGTAACATCTTATTAAGTAGATGGCATATTCTGATATTTCAAATGCTTTATTTAATTGCCAGAGTCCTAGGATGGCTTCCTCTGGCTCCTGCAGTTGAACTTTGCCCTTATTAAAACACTGTTATCACTTCACAGAACCACAGAGAAAAGTTTGAAGTGGAAATGAAATTATGTTTTTACATAATGATAGTTAATAGTTTTCTGCATAGAAAATTTGTTTTCATATCTCTTTCTGTTAATATTAAATGGATATTTGCAATGTACAAGGTAAATTATAAATTGGCAGATTAAATTCAGGAATCCCTGTGTGAAATTCTATGGTTTATATGCAAGAGTTTCAGATGTTTAACTGGTTAATGGGAGTTAATAGTTTGCTGTTCTCACCTCCCTTTTTTTTTTTTTTTTTTTTTAATGCTGATTCTGGCCTTCAAAAGGACTTACAGAATTCCAGTGCCTGGAAATGAATTTTTCTTAAAAAATTAATTACCTACAAGCTTCTAAAACCTGATCTCTTGAATTTAGAGCTGCTGTACAACATGACTTGTTTTTTTGATTTTCCTGTTTTTTGGGATTGCTTGCTGTCACTGCAGCACTAGAGAGGTAGGCAAATTTAGTATAATTTCAAACATTACCATTTTTGTGAAGGCTATTTAACTTTTTTACTGCTCTAAAGCTTCTCAGAGTTATTACAATTTTCTAATCTTAAAAATGTAGAAAAGTCAAATTTTGCAATTTATTTTTAAGCTGCCATCATGACACTTCGACATGGTATTTACAAAACCATCAGGAAATTTGAGAACAGTCTCAGGCTGTTTGAAGTCATACTGACTTCCTGCATTGTTACACTGCTCTTTATTTTTTTCTTTAAGAAAAATTGCTTTTATTTTTGTTGCTTCTTCTTTTTATTAACACCAGGGATCAGGCACGAACCTCCCCATCACAGCACACAAAGAGAACAATGGATATTCCTCCTGTTACTCAACAGATTTATCATTAAAGTGTCTGCCTGGGAAGGAGGAAAAATTAAATAAAGGGCTTCTCAACCAACCGCCTGCTCCCTAGGCTGGGGGTAAGGCCATGCTCCTCTCTCCCTTTGACTCTGGGTTGCTGTGCAAAACATAACGCAGTGCTGCCAGAACCAGGGCAGGGGGAAGTGGGGACAGGCGCGGCATGGCTTCCCACGCGCTGTGAAGCAGTGCTGCTGGTGCAGGGTGAAGAGGCAGTGGGCACTGTTCGCCCCCTAGAGGCTGTGTGCTTCTCCCTTGGTGTCTGAGAGCCCAGAGCATGCAAGCCTGCCTGCTGGATGTGCAGGTGGCGCTTGGCTGGGTGCACTTCATGCCTCTCAGGTCAGGAGACCTGGGCAACACAGCAAGATTTGGTAACAGACATGGAGTTATGGGTGAGAAGAGCGTGGGACTTGAGTTGACTTGAGGTTGGAGAGACAAGGGTCACAGGAGGTGGTGGGGTTGCAAGATGAAACCCAGAAAAATAAGCTCAGGCTATAATCAGTGTGAGCAAGACCAACGGCATGTTCACCAGGAGGAAAGGTTAGACATCAGCCAGTTTTATCAGCAGGAACTCTATGAGAACCAAGTGAACAAACAAGCATCTGATTAACTTGACCAGCTGTTGCTATCTCAAATCTGATGGGCAGATACTTTTAGGGGTAAACAAGGTTAAACATATATTTATGCAGCATAACCTTTTTTTTACCTCTAAGGAAAAACTCTCAGGGACTTTCTGTGCTTGCAACCTGCATGCATACAGCTGTGCAGTACACTTTGCAGTCAGACTGACGGTACCCCAGTAAAAGCTGTACCGTGTCTGCATCTGGTGGTCCTGGTGACCTCACCCTTCATCCGAGTTACAAATACGGCAATTTTTGAGATTAAGCCATCTGGGACAATTTCAGAAGTCCTGCCTTTTGCTAAACAATTTGAAGTGTTTTCTTCCTAAATACTAACTCAAATGTTTACTGCCTACATAAAAACTGCTAATTGTAGGGTGCTAAGTGCAACTGGGGTATATGAGGGTTTAGTTGCAGAGTATGACTCAACAGGAGAGCATGGGGAGTTGGAGTGGAGGCTGAAGGAGAGACTAGATAGCAACAGGACACAAAAATGTATGTATGCAAGAGAGGAAACGTGGGTTTTTGGGGAGTTTCCACTTATGGTCCAGGTTGAAATAAATATCTGTTTGAATCATGCAACTTGTAGTCAGATTTTGATTCTCAGTGAAGTAACCTTGGTGGCCTATATGGAAATATAGATGGATTCATTATAGCTGCCTCCAGGGACTCAGTAGGTGTATGTGATTCTGGCATATGCAGCCACAGAGCAGGAAGGGTGACGGTGCTGAGCTGCTGATGGCAGAGTGCAGGGTGGGGTGCCCAGTGAGCCTTTTGATCAGTGCATAGGACTTGGCAATCCTGAGGCTCGCTCTTGCCAAGGGTTGGATGTTTGAAGAGAACCTGTAACATGAAGGAATTCCTTCAGGGTGTACGATTGAAGTTCACAGTGTTAACTATAAAGTTTGCTAAATGCAAACACCTCCACCTTCTCACCCCTACCAGCACCCTCCATCCCACACACATGCACATACAGGTACATTAGTATTCCTGCTTAAAAATTCTCTGTGTATCCGTGATTCTATTTGAAAAGTGGCAAGTACTGAATTATAACACATAACAGCATCATACATATGCACAACTCTTTGATCCAAAGGTTAAAGCATTTAAAACCAAATCAAGAACACACAGTGCTTACTGACTGAGGCAACTAGATTCCTCTGGAACAGTATGAAACAAGACTGAACAACAAACTGCTGAGTGATACCACCATGTCAATAGGATACTTTCTTCTCAACTTTGGGCAAATGAGTAATTGCCCCAAAGAACTCATTGCTTTATTCTTGGAATGTGATTCAAAAGATTTAGATGCTGTGTCTCTGCCTTCACTGATGGTATTAATTGGTTTTGAGACACCCATTTTGTCATTCCTAAAGGTGAAGGCTGTTCTGTGTTTTATTAATGATGACAGCATTGCTGAGAAAAAGGAAGGTCTAAAATATTTAACTTTGAGAACATGACAGATTAAATAACCTGTGGGGTCCTAATAATCATCATTCACAATGTAGGAGATGACAAGGTGAAATTTCTAAGATGACATTTTGTCACTTGGGGTAGTCACTTAAACTGACAAAAGCTATACATGCTGCTCTGCAGCTTCTTTACTCTAATTGGGCCAGTTTTACTATCATGCTATTATCCTGCACAGCAGAACTGGTGACAAACAAAGAGGCTTTTGTGATCTCAGTAGAATATTTTTCCATGAGCGCAAGAAATTATCTCCTTTGCCAAAAAAGAATGAAAATTGTCCCTGTATTTTGTGACTGGACAGAAGCCCAAGGCCCACGTCTGCCTGGAAAAAGTGTAATCTGTATTTTTAGCTCCTGCTTCCTTATCTTGGGATCTTGCAGAAAGGGCCACAAGTCAGGAAAACTATAATTGCATTTGGGTTTTATTTCTGTTATGTGTTGAAATAACTTTCCTTGGGATATGGCGGAGGAGAAAGAGGGGTAAACTTCTATTCCCTCACTTTTTGCAATTTCAGCAGTCTGCTGTAATTTAGCCTTATTTTCTAATATGCACCAGCACATAATAATTCCTTTTAAGTATAACAACACAAAACTTGATTGTGTTAGCACATGCTTCAGTGTAGTTATTGGGAAACTTAATCCAATTTAGAAATATTTGAACTTCAGGAGAAAATTTATCAATGGCTACATGAGCAGTGGTAAAGGAAGTGGTTTTATAATTCGTTAATGTAGTGTGAAATCCTGAAACAACCCATCTTGCCAAAACCAGAAGCATCTTATGTATTACCAATTAGAAGCTTCAGGCAAGAGTGTAATGCATATTTGTTAACATGGAATAAAAAATACACTGGAGAGTAATGTGGAGTGTGTGTGGAGTGGAAATATATACAGCTAATACAAATAGTGTCATTTCACAGAAGCGTTAAGCTGTTAAAAAAAAAACAGTATTGTATTATAATAATCATTGTTTTTCTGCATGACAGAAATAGGAAAGTGCTATTATTAATACCCTCCATGCCTTGGACAAAGATTGCCTTAATTTTCATCCACTGAATGAGATACTTATATTCATTAGTTTGGACACACTAAAACTGGAAAACTGAAGGTAAATATTTCTCTCAGTCCCTAGCACATTTAAGTTTCCAGTGTTCAGATTGAATGGCAGTGGTCGGCAGTAGTTAGTCTGCATTATGTAAGGCACCAAAAATTCTAAGTCAAGAGGACCAAAAATATTATGGTGGTGTCTCTCTGGCTGAAGAGTTAACATCTGTTTTCCCAGCCTTTCACTCTTACCCTTCACTCCATCTATGTACAATTCATAGAATCATAGAATAGTTTGGGTTGGAAGGGACCTTTAAAGGTCCTCTAGTGCAACCCTCCGCTGCAATGAGCAGGGACATCTTCAACTAGAACCAGTTTTTCAGAGCCTTGTCCAACCTGACTTTGAATGTTTCCATGTGGGCATCTACCATGCTTCTGGGCAATCCGTTCCAGTGTTTTACTGCACTCACTGGAAAACATTTCTTCCTCATATCTAGTCTGAACCTACCCTCTTTTAGTTTAAAACCATTACCCCTTGCAACAGGTTCTACTAAACTGACTTCAGTGAGATCTCACATCTTGTTTCCAGGTACCCTGCTGTTAATTCTGCCTTCCTGAACTTTTGGATCTAGTCAACCTCCTTTTTGTCACATTAAGGCTACTTTCCACATGAAGAATGCTCATTTCCATCCTCTGCAGCTATATGGGGCTTGCCTAGCCCTAGCTGAACAGTGTCCATCATACCTCCAACCCACCCGAGCTATCATTGCTGCTCCCAAGGGCATGACTTTTCCTACACCATCAGTGCAGAGCTCCAATGCTCTGTGACCCTCTTCAAGCCCATCAGCTCTGTGTTTCTTGATGCGATTAGACCAACAGCTACAGTTCTCATCCATGCTCTATGATTTGCCGTAACTAAATCCTGTTCCACAGACTCCCAGCCAGCCCAGTAACACTGCTCTCTGCTCTTTCTCATCGGTCCTGTCTGTACCTCACCCCTATTTGTAACCCCTCTTATATCTGCCTACTGGATCTTTGCCTCTCTTTCTTCTTATCACTCTCTAAGGTAGGTTGAAAGCCTTAGCAGGCTTATCTCTTTGTCCTAGGCTGGCATCCTTTCATTCTTTTCCAGGAGTGCAGAGGTGCCGGAGCTCCCTGAGCAGCTGTTTTTCCTCCCAACTTGATCCCATGTCCTGGCCTTCTTAGTGAAAAGCCACAATAAGCTCCTGAAACCTGAAAGGCCAAATGCTATCTTCATGGGATAAGCTCTAACCTCTGCTGAAAACCCCTGTTATCTGTAATAAATTTTTGAGTTGGTAAATGCCACTTACTGTGAAAGAAGTGCATCAACAATGTTCAAACTTTTTATTGGTAAATTAAAATCCCAGTATGTGGCTAACAGCATGAATGGAATGTGAAAAACTGCCTAAAGCAGGGCACAAACAAATTTAAGCTCATTAAGAAGCTACAAGAAACTTTTAATTCTGAGGTTGGAATAATTTTCATAATCACAAATAAACTATGGATCAGCAATGAAGGCTGATAATGAGGACATATAAGGTGGCATATAGTGAGGTGGCATAAGACTTCAAAATGCACGATTAAGAAATGAAATCATTATGACGGAGTCTGCATCTAGTAGCTTATGTTCTTGCAGAAAATTCAAGGAGATGACAGGACTTAAAAAAGTGCTCTTAAATGGGATTGACACAATGCAATATACTAATTATTTGGCAGTGCATAATATCTTTATTTAGAACAATAAAGTATATGTATATAATGTAAATTCCAAATTTGAACTGGTATAAAAAAGGATCTGGGAAAACATCTATCTTTAAGAGGACACATATATACATACACATCACATTTTATAAACTTTGTTGATTACCTTCAGTCAGAATGTAACTGTGTAAGACTGTACTGACATTTACACTGAAATAAATGATTTTGCCCACAATACAATCAGCAAATATCTGCATCGCTATCACTAAAGAGTCTGAAGTTTCCGCGTTCCATCAATTTGATAACAGCAACATGCCACCATTACTGTATCTGACAGTTGAATCAGATTCCTGAATTGAAGAATGCTGGATAATTCTTAAATGTAAATTTAACTCAGAGTATCTGTATTTTATATATACAGTTGGCTTTTCAATTTATATTAGGTGTACTGGACAGTTTCAGCGTATTACAAAGAGAGAGCAACAGAGAAATAGCTGGTGAAGATCAGAATCTAAAAAATGTGCAGGTTGTGCACATACTCCATTGTATAGTACATTTTATAAGCTTAATTATAAGATGACCTTGTGATGAAACAAGTACCATTAATTTATTCAAGTAAACACACATCTAAAGTAGCACACTGAGTTACTCAGCATATCACTAGCTTTTTATTCTCACAAGGTCACTATTAATTGCATGCAAAATTCAACTACTCCAAGGAAACCTAAAAATATTAGTTTCTCACAAACCCACAGATACCTTTAATCCAAATTAGGTTGACTTTTGTATAAAGAATACACCACTTGCTTTTCCCCAATTTTAAGAGAAAGGGAGTTAATTTTCTGTGTTAATGCATGGACTCTGTTTACCTAAAAAGAAGACTGAAAAACTGATTACTCTTCAGAAGTTAAATAGCTTACTACTGCATAATGAAGAAAATAAAGGACTATTCCTGCCATACCTGCTCTCACTGAACAGCAACATATTGTAATTCCATTGATTTCAAAGATGTCTCACAGGTCAGTAGTCTTTCAAAACATCACTATGTCCAAAGTTAGGGCCTCCTCAGTGGGTAGACAAATTCAGCTATCATGTTTCCAAATGCATTGCCATCCACTGTATGCACAAATGTCTAGAAGTGTCCTTCTGCTTTGCAAGATGATTAGGAATACCCAATGTTTTGTTCAGATCTCTCAAAAAGATGCGCAGAGAACAGGAAAACCAATAGGCTCCAGTAACAGTTCTTCTACTCCATGTGTCATACTACTTTGGTGCCTGTATACAATATGAAGTTGTAAAGTTTATACATGTTCTCATGTAGCCTTAAATTTGCCTTGCTCCACAGAAGAGATTAAAGTATCTGACATTATCTGAAAGTCACTTAGCTACTATCTTAAAATGTTATGCTTGCAAGGTGAACATTTTGCATCAGTCTATCTGGTTTTAATGTATGTATGTTTCAATTTACAATCAGTAATTTCTATGGTATTGAACAGGAGCTAAAAACATCATGTATTTTGAATATCAAAGTATAATTTTGAGAATATCAATGTGTAACTTTATTATGTATTTGAGTTTCTGGGAAAAAAAATGTGCTTAGGAAAACTAACATTCTTATGAACAAAGAATATAAATAAATACAATGTTTTTGTTTAACTGAATCTAAGAAAAATACTGTAAAGCTTCAAATGCATAAGCTTGCTTTGAGAGGATATTGTATAGCAACACAAAGATAAATGCCTCCATCCATTGTGGATTCTTTTGCGCTATGTCAAAACAATATGCAGTTATTTTCTACATTACCAATAAGGTGCAATTTTCCCAAAAATTAGGTCATGCTGGCATTTCTTTCAGGGTAACTCTTAAATAAGTTTAAAACATGAAGTCTGAGGGTCTTGTGAGTAAAGAACTACACAATGTCAAATGAGACTCAGCTGTAGATGGAGAATTCTGTTTGATTTTTGCAGAACTAAGATTTCAAATGCACTTGCTTTTTAGAAGTGACGATAAACCCTGATTATTTTCTTATTAAGTGGTGAGTGCTCCAGCAACTTCTGAATAAAAATGAAGGCCTAATTCTCATGCTAAGCTTCTTTTGATTGAGTCCAAGTTCCTTCCATGATGCAACCTCTAAAGCTCTGTTAATATTAATAGAACTATGTTAATTTGTACCAGCTGAGCAGGACATGAGAACCCTTTTCTGACACACAGGAAGTGCAAAAAGGCCTCCGTATAAATAAAAAATAGTTTCACATGATCAAATCCTTGTCAGTGTATTCATGAGAAGTTTTGACATTGATCGCAGTAGGGTCAAAATTCCACGCAGAGTGGCTACATACATACATACATACATATACATAAGCTCTGTCATCAAACATAGTGAGATTTTGAGTTTTTTTCTTTTTTGGGAAGTATGAAAGATGAATCAGTTTTACCAATAATACACACACACATGCACGCACACACACAAATATATTATATGCATGTCATATCCTTTTTATGCATGGTTCTCAGAAAATTCAGCAGATGATTAAAATTTTCACAAAGAATCTTAACAAAAGTAAGTAACTTTATGCTTAAAGAAAACTCCAACTTTAAGTGAAATATTAAAATGATAGTGGGTTTTTCAAGTTTTCAAGTTACTTAAACTAAACCTCTTGCTGACCTTGTCAGTTTGACAACAGACAGCAGTTTATCATTTCAAGTCAGCCATCTTTACCTTCTGAAGTACAACCCCCTAACAGATAAATAATTCATACCCATTATCTGTAAAGAATCAAGATGAAAAGATGCACAACTACACTTGTAACATTTAGCATGGCATTTTTTGGATTTACTTGAAAATGCATGTCTGTACATCAGTCTTGTGTAGATTCCATGGATGCTATAACAGCAAAAGATGCAGAAGACAAGTGGGAAATAAAGCCTTTCTCTTCTGTTTTGGGAGAATTAACTTTAAGAGTGGAGAATGACAGGATATTAAAGCTTACTAAACACTTAAACCACAATGCAAACATTAATTACAGCTGATGTAAGTAAAAGCTAAATACACTCAGAATCTTTCAGATTTTCTATGCTATACATTTAAAGACAAGGTACAAATGGCATGCATCTTCAGCATTTAAAATGCATTTCATAGGTTTGTCTTTATTCTGATGTTTGAACGCAATTCAGACTCTTTCCCTTCCACTGGCATGGCTGAAATTTCACCAGTGTTCACATACCCAGCAATGTGGGTAATGCTTTGAAGCTCCATTAGGTACATTCACCTCCTGCTTACTTCATCCTCATCCAGTACTTGCTTCTCCTAAACAGAGACCACCAAGGCTGATGAGTTCTTGAGGCTTTCTGGGGTGAGCAGTGAGTCACCTGGCACCCAACAGAGACCACATGTTGCTGTATACATTACTTTTGCCAGGCAAAAAACACTCCTTATAAGTAAAAGGCTAGAACACAGGTCCATTGCATGACTTTGCTTTCAAGTTTTATATACAACATTGAAGAGTATGTTATCTGTATCCATTTCTGTTTTCTCTTGGTTCAGAAAACTCCATCTGAAGACACGAAGGTAAGGTAGAGGACACAGAAATTAAATTAAGGATGCAAAAGTATTTATGACTTTCAATGATTACACACAGTTGGAGGCATTTGAAAGATGCTTTTTGTTCAGGATATGTACTTCGTTTGCCAGAGTCAGCTGCAAGTTTCAATGCAATTACAAATCCCCAAATGCCAAACAAGGTAGATGTTCACAGAGACACAGTCCTGCTAATTGCACACTCTTCTTGTCGTCAATTCAGTGTTGGTTTCACAGTAACAAACACAAATTGCCCTGATTTCTATAGCATGTCTATGGAGTCATGGGCAGCAACAACAGATGCAGACTCAGTCTGTCACTCCAGAAGGAATACGAATGTGCTTAAAGCTGCTTCATTTATGAAGCGAACATGGAACTGTTACCTGCCTGAAGAGAAAAACAAAAATTATAATTTTGCTGCTTAGTTTCTCTGTCTGCATTGCTAAACAGCAGAGCTTTTCACATACAGCACAGACATTTTTTCTTGTAATTTTGGAAACAGACAAATTCAACAACTCTTCCATAGATATCCCTTTATTTTGAAGAAATAATTATCGCTATAAGATGTACTTTCTTGGTCCGACAACACACTTGCCTGCAAAAGCTCCTTGATGTCATCTATGGTGATGAAACAACTCTCATTGTTTTACAGAACTGTGTTTGTGCATTTTGGTTATCTGGCAATCTCTGGCAGCAGACTTCCCTTTGAAGTCATCTGGAGAAGCCAATACCAAACTGAGTTTACATCTTTGGAAAAATCAGACAACTTGTGCAGTTCAGTGATGACTGCCCTTCTCAGAGAGCAGATGTTAGAACAAAACAGTTAAGGAGATTGAAAATATCTGAAGTTGTAACTAACTTGATCACAACAAACACTGAAATACATTTGAGAGTGACCGCTACAGGATGACCTGCAAAACTTGGATTGCTTGTTATACTCTTACACTGCTCTTTCTGCTCATAATGTTAAATGAAGCATCCAGCACTGCCTGAATCTTCCAGGCCCTTGCCAGAGATGGATGGATTAAGTACAGCACAACTCCTGTGGTAAGAAGCCTCTTGCCAGAGACATGCACCATTCTGCACAGGACCAGCTGGGACTGAGAAAGCTCACTTGCCTTTGCTGCTAACTCTTACACACTAAAGCAAGAATGATGTATCTGATAAGGCTACAGAGTCTGCACACTGTGCTGAATAAACAACAATTAACAGATGCTCAGCTTTACTTGGTCTGTTCTCCTGCACTTATCTGCTAGTTTAATGATTTTGGTTTTTAGATTACCCTATTTTGAAGCAGCTGTAGGACAACAGCGGAAGATTTATCTGTATCAGCTTTCGCACTGAGAAGCAGAAGCTGATCTTCATTTGAGAATTCTGGCATATTTCATTTTGTAACATTTTCAGGTTAAAAGTCAAATGCCTAAATTAATGATATAAGATTAATTGTATTTGCTGTTAAGGACCTTAAGCATAAAGAAAGCCTACTGATAACAAGTTGTTGGTTTTTTGTTTGTTTTTTTTTTTTTTTTTTCCAAAATGGACTTTGAATTACTTTATATTTCAGCAGTTAAAAGTTATTAAGCCTATGGTAAGACTCTCAATCATAACAACTTACCAGTACACAAAACAGTAACAGTGTTGAGGGAGAAAAACCAACAGCTACACTTGTAGATGTTCCTTTTCTTTTTGCTGCAACACACTGAAAGAAAAAGATACTTCATTACTACAGTGCTAGTGTTTCAAGAAAATAGAATGGAAGGGTTTATCAATAAGTTACAATAAAAATGAAACCAAAGTTTAGCATGAGGATGAAGTACAGGATGAGTTATTAGTAGTAACTAATATACTTGATGAATACAAAGTCTTCCATTCTAAGTACTGCACACGAAGCAAATTTGTATTAAGAATGTATTATTCTAGAAAGTTTAAACACAGAAGATTTCCACTCCTGTGACCAAACTGCTAGATCAGAACCTTGTCTATTTCTGCCTTCAACAGTGGACAGCACCAGGCATTTCACACAGCCTGAGGAGCCTACAGGATGTGTCCTTCTGCCATCTGCATCACATCTGTCCCTTAATCCCTCATAGTTAAAATTTTACCAAACACCCTGAAATACAAGGTTAAGTAATGTTCTCAAAATGCTTTAGTGTGAACTACTCTAACTTAAAATATCCCTAAGTCCTTTTTGAATTTCCCTGACTTCTTTGCCCAAGTCATGTCCAAGCAACTTTGAATGTTTTCAAGCGTTATTCCAAAATTATATTTGATTGACTGAGTTACACAGGATTATTTTTTCTCATTAAAAATCAGGTAATGCAGTTTTTAAGTACGAATAGAGCCATAAATCATTTCAGTATGATCTTGGAAAGTTATCAGGCTTTGAATGAGTTCTCATTAACATTAAAAAAAACCCTGGAAAACATAGATGCTTATATACATATACCCTGGGGAAAGTAAAAAAAAAGTGAGATAATGCAAAAAATGTTCCTGTGAAAAATGTTTAGAAGGTTATAGGAGCACAGCCAGGAAGACGATGTTTTCTAGTTTGTTACATAATGTGAACCTTTACACCACACACCAAATAACACAATTTCTTTTGTTGCTTCCTATATAGGTCTCAGCCTTCCTTTCTCACAGTGGGAGTAAGGACAGATAAAGTAAAGGTAATGTCTCTTTAGTAACATTTTGTATGCAGAAATCTCCTCCATATCAATTTTTATGTTTAAACTAAAACCTCCTTTAAAGGATACATCCTCAGCACATATTTTGCTTCTACAGCAAGACCTTGCGTTTGATGTTTTTTGTGTTTGTCTTAGAGCTGGAGAGAAACCTTCAGAAAGTTTATCTCTGCGATAAACTTACATTTGTATATACGAATATAAAGTGAAACAACATACCTTATCTCATTTTCCTCTTGACAATCATGACACTGTGTAGTTTCTCCACTTTCTGGTCTGGATTTGGGATGTGTTTTCTAGGAAGAAGATGCATGAAATATAAATGTTCTAAAGCTTTCCTTGTAACTCCCTAAAAAAATATTGTGTTTCAGTTTGCTTCAAATTCTCAATATCAATCATCTTGCAAAATGTACGCCAAATCTTGTCCTCTAATACACATCTGCTGCTGGTATAATTTTACCATCAGAGCCTTTGTATTGTAAGCAGGGGCACAAGGTGAAAAAGCAAAAGAATCCTCTTCTCAAGATGCAATAGGAGAACTGGGAAATCAGGGAAATCCTGTGGTTTTAGTTTCCAGTTGGACAGCTATCATGCTGATTAGACAGGATTTGCACTTTGGTGGTGGTATTCAAGAATCTGACAACAGATTTCCATTTGCACATCACACAGTTCAGTGAAAATCAAAAGAGATGTCTCTGGCTTTCAAATGCAGAAGTTCTTCCTGCCTGACTATAGCTATGAAATGTAGTATCACTATGTAAGCAATTAAATGAAATATTTCTTACCTTCCAGTATATGACTCCCAAAATAAACCCCATAAGAAGAGACAGCAGTGATGTCAGTGCTATGCTGATCCCTTGCAGACTGGAGCTGCTAATGAAGCCAAGTGCCTTCTCTGTAATTACATTAGGAAAGACATATTTATAGCAGAAAATCTTCAGGGCAACACTATTAGCAAGAGCACTTTTATTCACCACCTACATAAGATCTTAAATAGTAGAACAGATACTTCAAGGTGCTATGTACACAAGGTGCACTTCATACAAAGTCTCAGAGGGAAGTTCTGACCACAAAGACACTTATCCCATTTTGAAACTGCTGCGTCGAACAGTTCAGCACTAATTCTCTTCCTGGGCTTTTTGTCTGTTTTTGGTTTGGTTTTTTTTTTTTTTTGTTTGCTTGGGTTTTTTTTCTCTCTTTCCTGCACTTCGAAGTTTTGGGTTTATCAATTTTTTAAAGGTTTTACTCAGTAACACAAAGTAATTCTTTGGAACAGCATGTATCTTTGTGCATTTGCTTAAGTTCCATAAGGCACTGAGTGCAGATAGACATTCTGACTTGCTGCTAATGGATTACCAACACGAGGGCTCTAGAGAGAGGTTAGTTTAACAAAATAAGCCTGATTTCACTTCTAATGTCTGTCTGGAAAGGTTTTGATGACTTCAGTAAGATCGAGCGCTTGTATCTTGAAATCTAGCTGTGTTATTTTGTTGTAAACATTTCTTGATAGCTTTTTACATTTTATACAGAAGAGCTCCAATCCTAGTCTTTTATGTCCACAAGTAATTCCATTCCTGTCACACGCTGAGACTAGAATGTGGCCATCCAGTTATTTAATCAAGAACAGGGTTCAAAAAGTCCTACAGAGTCACCCTGGGATCCACCTTCCAAAATGCGAAGTGAGCCACAGGAGCCTGCTGTTTAAACACTATACATCCAGTTTTGGTTCATTTCAAGATCTGGTGTCTGCAGCTCAAATGGTGGATGTGTTGTCAGATTACAGGAAAAGAACCAAACTGTAAGCACTGGAAAAAATGTAGGCGATTAGATACAGATGAAAATGGACTGAAAGCACTAGAAATTTGTGTGACTCATGCAAACAGCAAATGTCTAAGCACGTACTGTATGAGATACTGGGTCAAGCAATGTGCATTTAGTACATTATTAAACAGCCTCTAAGAAAAAACACTCTAGTGTAGAAAGGAGCATTCTCATAATTAACTAGTAGCTCATCTTCAAATTTCTGAGATTTTCCGGTTGACACTTTGAAGTTTTTACACAAATGTTCTTTAAATGTTTTTATCTCTGAAATTCAGCTGTGTTTATAGTGCCACAGTCACAGACAGAGCTAAAAAGTAAGGCAACAAAAAGTCTGTATCTTATGTACTTATATACTACATGTACCTCTGTATACCATACAAAGCATACAACCTCTAGGTTCTGACAGCTTGAATTTTACTCACATCTGATAGACTTGGTGCACCAAAAGGAAACATGGGTCAAGCAGAACAGATGCCCTTGCCATGAAAGAAATCTGTCTACAGAGAAGGGAAAGATATCTAAGTTCTACAGAGGTAAACATCAGCTGAAGAAGAGAGGCTATCAATTAGTCTGCCCCTGTCTGCTCAGACATTAAAATCAAGAGCAGAAATTAATTGGAGGGGGTATATGTTTTCTCCAACTGATTGTCCCAGATTATGCATGGAGGAGGTTTGCTTGCACAACTGACCTTCAAAAAAATCTGGACAACCTCAAATGGGGTACACCCAGTCTGAACAGCTCAAAAATAAGAAATTCCTGACATTACTTTATCTGAACTGTACTCTTAGGCGAAAACTCCTACATTTTTCTTGCAATCTACTCAAGGAAAATGAGTAGATAAATAAAACTGATTTGCCTAATACCATTAGTCATTCATCCCAGTGACAGGCTGCTCAGTTAGGCAATTGAATTATGGTCATGTTTTCTGGATTTTGCCCTGAAAACTTCAGAAAAAAAATGGAAAAGTGAAATAAAAATCAAAGGAAAAATTCTTCAGGTCATACAGAGCATAATTTATTTGATAACACGTTACAGAGGAGTGTATAACCTAAAAAATTCTCTGCCTTTTCTGCAATGCTGAGCAGCATATCATGGCAAGTGTGATGATTTTTACATAAATGTCTAAAGAAATGTTCTGTATGCTGGGTGATAGTCTAGCACCCTCATTTTTACTATTATTTTTCACAAACTTCAGAGAGTCTTAGACAACAGAAGTGGTCCCTTTACAATGAAGTATCTTTTAGATACGTCAAAAAAATCTGATTTCTGAGAAAATAACTCCAATGCAGATGTTCTCCTCAGCAGCTATGGAAAACTGACAGGAATTAATATTTAGCTTTCCATGTGGGGACCTGCAACCCAGGTAAAGAGCCTACATACAGTCAAACTGTTACACCATCCCCAGCCTATCTTTTAAAAATGACAATAGATTTTTTTCCATAACTTGATAGTGTATGAATTAATCTGAATGTTAAGTAACCCATAACTACCTTGAAAAGCAAACAACAACAGATTATTTGATTTCACTTTCAAGTCCCGAAAAAGTCTCTTGAAAGATCTGGAAAGAATGAAATGAGTCATGGTGGGTTCCTTCATGTGCATTTTATTTATAACAACATCTATGACAGAGCAGGTTGGAGAATTTTAAGCCTGGGGAACCTCCTGGTGACCTGTGTCCTAATGAAAGGAGATAAGGAAAGCAAGCAGGCTGCCAATAGCTTTTTATTCCTTCCACAGGGATGTTTTCCTCTATTAGAAACTTTAGAGCTTTACACAGAAAGATTCCTATTCCCAACAGTTGTAAAGGCAAAGTAAGAGAAGGAATAGGAGGAACCAGGTGTATCAGCAACTTTGTAAACTCCCTGGGCAACTCCAGAGGAACTACTGGCTTTGCAGTTAGTATATTATTCACTTAAAACAGACTCTTATCTAGCAAGGTGCAAAACAGGAGTGGAAGCAGGCCAGCATCCCTCAGAGATTTTGCTCTCCACCATGTGAAAGACTCCCTAAGGAAGCAAGCACATCTGATGTCGATTTATGTATAGTCTTTATGGGCATTGGGATGTTAAGCTGTGAACAAAATATATTTACATTAAAAGCCACTCAGCTACACGATGAAGCTATTGAGCTGCTCTCCACCTTCAGCCCTGTGTGTAGGTCTACCAGCCAATTATATTTCAAAGCACTGGCTCGATCTTTTGCTGTGTATATGTCTCAAAGGATTTTTCAGTTTACCTCCGCTCAGCTTCAACACAACTACCACAAGATCTTATCTATAAAAATGCAGAGCAGCTTTCTCCTGTTCATTACAGTTTTCCATTCACTCTAAAGTTGGAACAAAGGCAACACCATATGCATTGTTATGGGTGAATTGTTGTGCAATTACTGAATTAAACTACATTATTCTTAATTAAAAAAGGAGACCTTCCTCCTAGAAAGTTTTAGTTTAAACTGTTAAGTACTGAATAATAAAGCTAAATTATTGTGATGAAATCATATGCAAAAACGGAAGAAAGTAAAACAAAGAACTTGTTATGAAAATATAAATAATCCCATGGTACTAAATTGAGAACTGTTAGCAACAGCTTGTAAATTCAAGCTTTAATTACAGCAACATGAGATTCAACTGATGGGGAAAAAAGATACTATTATTTATTGTTTAGCTGGAGATTAGAACTCAAGACTTCTTATTCTGACACTTGTCCTTTACATAGGAACAATCTCATCTGAATTCTCTAGACGAATCATAGTATAATGATTCAAAGAAATATCAGTAAGACTGGTACTTAAGCAGTTACTTGCAATTTAAATTGGACTACAACCATGTAATATAAAGGGAAGAAAATAAACCAGCCTTAATAAATTGGCAGCGCTGGTGGTGGTGGTTTGATAATTTTGTGGGGGGAAAAGATGGAGTGGGAACATGCCCCAGATCTACATTCAATATTACTAGGACGAAAACAGGACTACTGCCATTCAAACAAGCGAACAAATGAACCCTAAACAGGATAATTGTTCCATTTTACACTTAATTAGGGTAAGATTTTTGTTGTAGATTTGGTCAAGATTCTACTGTATTATAGTAGTTTAATTTTGTTGTGTAATAACAGTGGAGTCAAGAAATATGACTCTTTCCACAAATGTAGCAACAACATGAAAAAATGTAATTTAGCTAATTTATATTATATACAATTTCTATTATAATTATTTCACAAATGATTTTTATTAGATGATGCACTTCAGGTTTGTCTAAGTTGAGTTTAGAATTAGGAGCAGTTCAAGTCATCTGACTTCACAGACATAATTAATAGATTAAAAATTCATTATTAATCTGGAAGGGTTCTTTTGCAAACAGTGAATGCTTCTAAATGGTCTAGAAACCATTAATTTTAAATTGCTCAATTTAAATCTGTTTAAAATTAAAGAGGTTCATTTAATAAAACATACTGCAGTAGTTTGTGCCAGAAAATGCTTTTTTTCATGTTTCCTCTCTTCTCCAAATGCTTTCATTTTTGCAACTGTGCTGAACAGTGGTGCTGTTCTGAGAACAGTACTGAAGCCAGCAGAGAGGTCCCCTGTGCTGGGGAGTTTTCACATGGTAAGCAATGAGATTTATTCATTATTGTTGCTTTCAAGAAGGTAGGGATTAAGTAAAAGAGAAAACTTACTCAGCAATAAAGCCAAGACAAAACTAAAACCAGTATTGAAGGCCATTTTCAGGGTGTAAAACAGAGATGCCAATAAAGATGCCACAGGTCACTCCCTGTAAAAACCTCCAAACAGATACCTAAAGAGTACCCAGTCAGCATTCAATCTCCAAACAAACGTAATTTAATCCGATTAGGAGTTCAAACTGTTCCCAGCCTCAGACATGCAGTCCTCATGTCATTGCTACATAAGGTTGTTAACTGATATCCAATTTTCCAATAAATTGCTTAAGAGAATGATAATCAGTTAAAGCACACCTGTACAGCATATGGTCAGCCAAGCAATTCCCTTGGCTTACTGCATTATTTTAATTAGTCTTTTTTTCCTACTTCATTATCAGTTCCAGTTATAAAATAGGACTGATAGACTTGCTTCTGTACTCCCTTACACAGTACAGACACAGGTGCCACACTCAGCTGTGCTCCCTGGCATCTCTCTTTTTACTTTACCAGGTAAAACTCCTTTCATCTGAACTGCTTCTGTAATCTATCTTTTTTTTGGCTCCTTGATCCATTCCCATTGCTTCAGGCTGCAGATAATGATTCTGCCTCTAGCAGTGACAGCAAAAATTATCACGTTCAGACCTGAGAGACAGATACGCACTCTGTAGCCCCCTCCTGGTACCTCATAATTGGCCCCAGTATCATCAGGTTATTTGTAGTCAGCTCCTTGACCTCTTGGTGAGGAATTTATGGCAGTGAGACTTCCCTTTTCCAGAGAGGCCGGCTGGCAGCCAGGAGTTGAAAGCAGTTTTTGTTCCAGCCACGTACTCAGAGGGTTCTGGGAAATGATGACTCAAGACCTTCTCTTAATTACAAAGCAATCAGGAAGGGCTACAAATCTGGCAGCAACTGTTTGTCAACTAAGAGGTAGCATGCATGGTGCTAAAAACCCAGAGAATAACTAGATTACACATTCCCAAGAAGCATGAGAAGAAACTCAATGTTAGGCTGCTTCCTTGTCCATGTTTTCTTAAACACAAGGAGTACTAGCCACAGACTTCATCACACTTTCAGTTAGCATGGATGCTTGTGAATTGAAAGGGTGAAATTATAAAAGAGATATATTTGTCATCCTGATGTTTCCAGGAAACGGGAACAAGGAAAACAACAACTTGGTTAAGCAGGAACCTCCATGGAAAATCCCCTTCTTTTGCTCACAAGAGTATTTCGTTTGTCAGTAAAAGAGTATTTATGATGTCAGTAAAAGCCCCTGAAACTTAGCTGCTTGTCTTCGCCTCAGATTCCTATACCCTTTCTGACTTCATGAGGAATAATGTAATGTAGAGGCTCTTATAGCAGCAGTTCTGTGCTCTCTTACCAGTCAGTAATCTGTCATGTAGTACACTGACCAATCAGACAAGAAACACAGAGATGGCTGTGACAGAGAAGATTAGAGCCTGCCAAAAGTGTAGTGACTTTGTCCTTGACCTCAGCCAAAAGCATGCTGACTGTGGAGCTGGCCCTGTTGTGACTAGAGCAAGCAAACAAGGGACTGTCTTTGGGTTTGGTGTCAAGTTTAGGATTGACAGTACTCTCAAAATGCAATGTACCGGCAAGCTCTTTGTCCATGTGGGTACCCTGGGCCCAATTTACTTCACCTATTCTGTTTGTTTGGATCAACTTCCTTTTATGAGTTAAAATGAGGCATCTGGGAGAGCCAAGTTTGCTGAGGCCATATGACTAGTGAGACCTCATGACAGCCAAAACGAAGAGACTTGCCCTCTCCAAATTTTAGAGAGCTGTCACATTATTGCAATTTGATAGCATCTGTAAATTTTGATTAGATAAGTTCATTGCATTTCGGTATGACAGCTGAGAACACATGGTACACCATCAGGCACAAGTAACTTCCCATTAATTTGCACAATTAACGACATTCTTTTCCTCTGAACTCTCATAACAACCAGCTACCAGAACAAGATGGAGACACATATTAATTCAATCACTTGTACTTACTGTTACTGCTAGTGTTACTGCCAATGCTGTCATTCCTAAGGGAGCTGGCAGCAACAGGAGGAAACAAAAATGTTTTTGTGACAGCGACTCTGGAATCTAAATAGAAAATGAGTGTGTCAGCATTGCGTAACGCAAAATACAGTTCCCCCTGTATAAGATGATGGGCTGTAGGGCTACTCTGATGTGGGGCTGTTTTAAAAACCTGGGTACAGGGCTGTTTACAAAGTTGATTAAGCCAGAAAAGGCAGTCTTATTAAGGAGCAGATGTGTCTAGACACACTGAGCTGTTGAACAGGTACTGTGGAAAAGCAGTGGAACACACTGTGGAACACACTGAACAGGTACTGTGGAAAAGCAATTGCCTTGAACAAGTTCTTAGATTATGGAACTACTCTACTTCTAGTTATACTAATAGTATACTATATACTTCTAGTTATACTACTGGTATAACTGTGCAACTAGATGCGTTGCACTAATTACAAAGCTAGTAGCTGTCGCTAGAAAGAGTGAAATGCCTCCATTTACTGCAAGGGTAAGAATGAACTGCAGGAGCTTGACTTGAGCTTGTTAAAATTTTTAAATGAAGTAAACATGGGCCTCTTCAAATATGGAGGTAACTTGAGGCTGCTGGAATTTACAACTTGTCCTAGCTTCCTATTTTTTCAGTAGTGCAATGTTAGGCTCTGCTACTGCCTTATAAAATTTAAGAGCATTAATAGAAGATAAGAAGAACAACGTAAAAAGGTGATCCAGGATATATTTGGGATGAAAAGAAACAGAGCAGATTATTGTGAGGTTATTTGAATTTTATTAAGGAATGATGTCAATAGGTATGATGGCACTAGTTTTACTGCCAGATAGAACTCAACTTGGAAATGAAATACAATCTTTGGTGCTGGTAGCAATTTTAACTGGCAGTAAAAAGGAGACATGGAGGTACAGCATCAGATCATTAGCATCTCTGAAAACAAATGAAAAATCACCCATTTATATCTACTTAGATTCTGTTCCCCAAAATAAGGGCCATCTTACCATTCTCTGGTGTTCCTACTGTTGAAGGTAGAATGCAGTCATTCTTATCCAATATATCTGCAAACTCCTTGTAGACCTCAATGGTATTATTAAAGTGCCTAAAAAAATCCTCAGGAATGAAGCGACCTTCTTCATAAAGGTGACCATTTTCTTTTACAAAATCCTAGAGTAAAATACAGAGTTTAGCTTGAAAGAAGGTCAAGAGAGACACTCACTTCAAAACCTCAACAGATGATAAAAATATCCAAAGGTAACACAAGGTAGTTTAAAATTTTAACCTGCAGAAGACCAAATTTGCTGTCTACAATCTTCATAAATCATACAAGCCCTCTGATCTGAAGATTTCAAATTAGCTTTGCAAATAGAAATAAATTATTAATATAGTGCTGGAAAATCGCCAAGGAATGAAAGGCAGCTTCCCATCCTACACTGAAAATGAAGAGACTTTTTTTTTTTTATTTCCATCATTAAAAAAATTATCCCCATTTAATGCTATTTTGCAATGTTTCCCGTGATCCTTTTAATCTGAACACAGGAACACAACACAATTATAGCTATTGTCATAAAAGTACAAGGAAAAGAATACAATAGTTGGGACACACTACTGCATAGAAGCAGTCTGAGATTCCTGATAATGTATCTAAAAATAAGAGCAGGACTATAAACAAGGAAGCCCACTTAGTCTCTGAGGTCTAAAAGACAAGTGTGTTATGCCAGACTAAACAACAAGATTGAGGTCCACATTAAGATCATTGATAGTTATCTTATTTTTCTCTTTTCACCTGATTCTGGCTTTCATAACCACTGTTTCCTATGCCAGCAGGTCAAATTTGGCCTGGTGTTACTCTGTACTCCCAAGAAGGATGACAGTCCTAAGAATGGTGTAAATATGTACTAAGGAAAACTTCCCACTTTTGGCTCCAAAATTATTTTAACGCTGAAAGTACTAGACCTAAGATCATTCTTCTCTGAGGAAATCAATAGCTGGTTGTTTCCCTGAATTACAGGATATTGAATTCTTCATTCTACAAAACAAAATTACTCTTTCCCAACCACATCCCAGCTGAGTGCTGTGAGTCATCAGGACAAAAATAGAAAAGAAAAAAAAAGATATACATTGAAGACTGGACAGAATTCAGTTTGAAATGGAAAGGTAGGGAATGTGTAAATACCCTCAGCAATGTACTACCAATGCAACAAGGTTACAAGGTTATGCTACTCTAAATGAGATTGAGTGGTTTGGTCCATTTAATTCATTCTGGATGTTAAAAAGTTTCAATTACAGCAGCTAAGGACTTACTTAATAGAAGTCAGCGTACATGGAAGATGAAATCCTTGCCCTAAAGAACATGGCAGATTTTGCCTATTTTGTTCAGTGGGACAACGTGTTTGACAACAGAACTGGTTAGAGCTGGATAAGGGATTAGAAAGTTACTTTTTTCACCCCATAATTTTCACACAAGAGAATCGTATGTCTCTTGAATGAGACTCCTGGAATCCTTCCAGCTGCTGTTGGAAACCAGAAACACATGGAAATGCACTGATACTCCCTACTCTTTGCTGTGTATTTGTATAAAAATGATCATTACACCATGATGAAGCTTTTGGAGCTTCACACAGTGGGATACATACTAAAAGTATATTAATAGTTTTGACTATGTCATCTTTAAATTGACATTAGGATCACTAGCAAAATGAATAATTTAAGCTGGATGCACAAGGAAGATTTCTGCCAGTTTCAAACAGGACAGAATGAATTATCTTAAAGATGAAGGTTACATTTTTGACTGACTGTATACAAGTCATTGTATATACTGTAATTCCTTGTAAGACATTTTCCTTTGACACAGGAGATAATGACTAGCCAACTCTAAGCACAGTGTACTCAATGCATTTCTAAACAAAGTAGGATTTCAGAGGTACAGGAACATAAATAAGAACAAATCTGATGAAGCTTTGGACATTTTTAAGCAATTACTGAGTACTATGCAACAGAATGTTCAAGTAAAAAAAATCCAGCAAAAAAGCAGAAACTCTATATATGATTACCTTATTTTTATCAAAAGCCAGGCATGCCATAAGATCATTAATTATCCTTGTGAGATTATTGATGATTAAATAGTTGCTTAAAACATCAGACATATCTGAAATATCTGAAAATTTCTGGAGAAGACTATGTAGACTCCTTGAAAATTCAGGCACCATCAAATGCAACCAACAGTGACTAGGCTGTCAGGGGATAAAAAGAAACAAAGAGGCAGATTAAATATCAGACTTTTACAAAAACTGGTTAAGCAGCTCAATGTGCAAAAGTAGATTAGAATGTTCTTTCCAATTCAAATTATCTTTAAAGTCTGAATTAAAATTTGTCTTCTTTAGTGTGGCCAACTTTCTCTTCAGTCCTTTTGGTAAATTTTCTATTCTCACTGATACTGGCATATTTATGCTTGTCTTTTAAAAGCCATCCCTTCATTAAATTCTTAATGAATACTAAGCATCAGTCTGTTGAGAATTTGAGCCTTGGGACATGCTACTACTAACTCTAGTCCATGCTTTCATTAACCTATTTATTTTTAAAAAATAACTACTGCTTTAACAATTTTATCCAGACTTTCTTTAAACCAATCTCAGTTTTCATTTTATTATTGTTACCATACATGACTCAGTTAACCTCAAAGATCCTTGATTTAAATCTCTTCTGAGGAAGGTTTCTGTAAACGTTTTGCATGAAATCCATGTATGCTGTTATCCACCTTTGAAAGAGTTAGCTTGATTAACTTCTTCTCTTCAGCTTTTCCACCTGATGCCATTCCTCAGAACAGATTCCAGATCTGAAAGTCTTTCTTTTCCTGAGTTTTTGCCAACAAGAGGGTTCTGCACAGGTCACGGTGGTACCTGCCACATCTGTGCCACTGGAAGAGAGTTCAAATCCTCTCACTGACACCTATGCAATTAGTTTGCAGACAAAGTTTGTGCAGCTGTTCATGTAATTGAAACTTGGTCATTCATCTTGCTTCCTTAAAGGGAGTTAACTTCTTTTACTTAGATTTACACACAGTAGTCACGTAAACAAAAAAAGCCACCCAGCCCAGAAAACCCCCTAATGTAATACAATCAGCAAAAGTACAGGTAATGCATTAGTCATACTGCAACACGTACCTGGAAGTCACTCCCTAATAAAAGCTGAATTTTTAATGTTAAATGTTATGGGAATTTATTCCACATGTGAAGCTATTTTTTTCAATGGCTAAAAAAGTCTCGGGATCACTAAACCCTGCTACACACAAAGATCTTGGCCAAACACCTCCTAAGTACTCTCTCAGTATCACTTAAACCAGTTACCAGTTGCTGCCAGTGGATGGGCAGCATCCACTGAATCCACCCACTTCATCTTCCCAAAAACACAGTAAATGTTTGGCCGATCTATCTGCTTCTAGATTTAATCTCATTTTACTAATTTTATGCAATAAACCTTCATACAGATAATTTCTTCAATTATTTTTTTGTCCCTACTAGTACCGATATCACCACTTGGCAACAAATTACTCTTTTGGTGACAGAGGTGGTGCTCTGCCTGGATGTATAATGTTTTCGATGAGGAAAAACACACTTCATGCTTTTGAAGACTAACCAGACAATTAAGCTCCCAGGCCTAAAGAACCATATGTAAATGCATTGCTCAGCTTCACCTGACTTTTCACTTTTGTGTACAACTCTTTCACACACAGACAAGTTGTAAGTCAGTTATTATCACCTTCTGTAATTGTGAAATGGATGGTGTTTGGCTTGATCCTGCCCCCCTTTTTCCCTTCAAGCACAACAACCGGAGAGGAGAGGCAGAAGCAAATAAATCAGAGAAAGCTTCTTGAAAAACACTCCAT
Organism: Pezoporus occidentalis; assembly: GCF_034315485.1. Taxonomy (NCBI): domain Eukaryota; kingdom Metazoa; phylum Chordata; class Aves; order Psittaciformes; family Psittacidae; genus Pezoporus; species Pezoporus occidentalis. Next base: position 2,235,194 of record NW_026912907.1, on the reverse strand, counting down.
TCCAGCAGCACACATTGTGCCATGTCCCACTGCCCTCATGAGACAGACAACACAGTTTCTTCTGCTTTGGTGTAGGAACACGGACACAGAGCTCCTGTGCTTCACTGAGCTGCAAAATTTCCTCTGAGGTTTTGTGGGTGTGCATTCTCCTCTGGCAGGGACTAGCAAAAGCTTACTGCTTCTTTAGTGAGCATTTGGTGATATCAGCAGGGAGTCTATTTTGTTACTCCCATGGTTTAGCATGTGTGTAGGAGTCTCCTCTGACTGAACCATTCTGACCTACAAAGCTGCATTTAACAAGAGCTTGAAATTTTCTTTTCAGTAGTATCAAGCTGCGCAATCACTTGCTAGCTCCATACATACCAAACACAGGAATGAAACTGCTGAAACTGAGAAATGTGATGTTGCTTGCAAGGAGAAATGGAGGTTTAAAATCTGCTTTCTTGTGTAAACCTTGACTGAGATTCACATTTTAGGGCTTGCAGGTAGACCTTATTTAGCTTTTTCTTTCTACACCTATCTAAAACTTTAAAGTTTATCTCCTCTTTTGCGTTCAGCCCCTGATGCTGTCATCGTTTCCTTTTTACCCTTCAGGTTGGACTACACAGTTAACTCTGTGCTAAAATACTTTTAAAGCCACTCAGCTGCCTTGATCTAGTGCATAATATAACAACCCTTCTGTTTAATGGATTGGGTCAGTCTGTTCCTGTTACATGCACTACACTGGCTTCCCATCCGCTTTCCATTCACCCTGCCTTCCTACCTTTAGTCATCTACGTTTGAGACTTGCTACCTTGGGTACCTTTTCCACTATATTCACGCACTGAAGATCTATTGAAAAAAACTGCAGAACGCTGTTTCAATCTTTTCAGAGATGAACAACGGGCATTCACCTTATGCAGAGCCGTGTTTCCCATCTTGCAGAACCCAGAGCCAGCCTTTGCTCTGTTATGTGTAAAACCACCTGAAATCCCCAGAGAGGAATTTGGCAAAGTGGGATGTGAATACCACTGAATACTTCCTCATGTGAAGGCATGTGGCCAAGAGCTACACCTTCCATCACCATCACTGAAAGTGGCATTTGAACAAAGGCAATATGGAAATCCCAGCTCTGAACTTCTTCCTATTTATTTCTTGGCTGCTCATTGTAAACATAAACTGGATCTAAGTTTCTTGATATGATGCAGCAAGATGACATGGCATATAAACTATAGAAGAGAAACTGTGTGCTGGCAGCCAAAACTGAACCATGGAGCAAAGAGTTAAGCAGTGAGAATGACTAGGAATCATCGCTGAAGCAGGCTCCTTGGCCGTATTCATCTTCAGCACCAGCCTCCCCAGAAGTGCACCAGAGGGAACAGCCCAATCCAGCCCAGCTCTCACCCATTAGCTGCCAAGCTCATCCTGGAGGATAGGGACCAGCACTCAGGCTACAGGTGTCCTCCACAGCCATAAATCTCATCGCATCAGGCACCAAAACCACTGAATTTTAAAAAGCACCACATCCAGTGGACGGTGGCAGCCAGTCTTACTTCCCTATTCTCTGGATATTGGCTATTTTCAGGAACTGAATTTTTTTCCATTAGCTTTAATTATATTATATAGGCTCTAGTATCTGACTTCCATGGCATTTGTTCTGCAGTTTTTATGTCTGAGTAATCAAGTTTAAACTGGGTTTTCTAAAGTACTCTAAGTTTTAGTAAAATACTAATACAAGCTTCCAATAAAACTCAAAAACACTGCCAGATCTGTCATAATACTTTGTAACATCATAGCTCAGGGCCCTGACAATCTCACAGCCTTCTTTTCCTCCAGCCATCTTTATTCAGGACTGAGAGAATGCTTCTTCTAGTATTGTTCTCCAATATCAATAAGGACTTTTGCTAGATTTGCTACAATGTTGGAGGATAGAATGCGGTTTTATGCATATCACACACAAATTGGATTTTCATAACGAAAACTTTGTGCATACACAAACCCAGCTTCTTACATCTACCAGATAATTTCCAATCACTGATGCATGTGTACAATGATTCATTCTCAAGAAGGCAGGCACAATATTGTTCAGTTTGACAAACTAGTCCTTTTCCTACTTTCTTTTTTCCTTCCTTAGTACTATAGTACAATATAGCATGAAAAGTTTTAGCAGAATAGGCAACAAGATGATACGAAAATGTTTTTAATACAAAACATTACAATTTTTTAAAGAGAGTATATAATGCTTATTTGAAAGTATCACTATGTATATGGGATTATATAGAAAGAATAAGACAAAGCATGTTTGAATGAAATGTCCTTAGTTTCTACCAGTCTTTAGTTATCGACACTACCATTTGCTGAATTTAGGGTTCTCTTTATTGGCTACTCAGTATTTGTTATTCTTTAATGGCACTTCCAGTGGCTGAATGTTCCACTGCAGCGTGTTCAAAAGCACACTTAGAAAGAAACTACTTCTTTAGGAAAACAATTTTCAGTTGACACGATGAAGTGACATCATAGCTTGAAATTTTCCAGGAAAAAAAAAATGTTAAAAAATTCAGCATGAAGAAACATTTTTCTAAGATACCTGTAATTAAAAAGGTTTTAAGTGACTGCAGGAATCTCTCTACATTTCTTTTAAATGAGTATTTGTGAAGTGTACGTAAAGTGAAATAACCATTATTTAACTGTAACCTACTAAGCCATAGGACTACGTACAAAATATTACAGCTATCACTGGTTCCAGTGGGCTATTTTATTGGCATTAACTTAGAGTGGTTGTACATACCAGACTATCCATCTTCGGGACATATTTAAGGGTTATCATATAATCATTTGGGAGATTTCCAACCTACAATAAACAGTTAATAAAAAAGTTATTACTGACTACACGAAGTAAGACTTAATTTCATCACAGTATTCAATGAAATCTATCAAATATGCAACACACATTTCCAGAACCTACCAGGTGCAAAAGCTTACATACTCAATTTCCTTTCAAAATGCTACTGACTTATTTGCTCACAAGTGAAGCATCTTTCCACACCTCTGTAACATTCCCAAAAGCTATCTGATCATGTTCAATGCTAAGAATTCCCAGCAAAATAAAAGTCAGTAAGGTGGTGAGGAGAAGTGATCTGAGGTTATTCACTACTGCAGAAACTCCACTGCATTTTCATCTTTTAATGGCGTATCTTGAATGTTTACATGACAATTTCTACATAACTCCAACCACTCCAAACTGTAAAGGGCCGGATAGTCTCTAAGCCTTTTTCCTTCAAATAATTTCCAACTTCAGCAAGCACTTGCATCTAAAGAAATACTTACCTGCTTTGTGCTCGGTTATGTACCAGGTCAGAAAACACTTGAGCACAACTTTAACTTTGAAGCTGTGCTTCTTACTAATGATGAGCAATACAATTATATCATAGCAATGTGCTGGGGCAAAGGAGGGCTTCTACACACGTAAGATGAGTGCAGCTTTGCAGATGTGGGTGAGTATGGGGTGTGCTGAAGCAAGGATAAGGAGTGGAAGGGCTCTCACTGAATTATACAGCACAAAATGCTACAAATGGAATCCAACACTACCATGAGATGTGTTTATTAGCCTGGTGAATGTGCTGAGCAGGAAGATGAAGAGGGAGATGCTGCCACAATCTGCAATCTCTTGAAGTACTTTTTTCAGAAGGTTTACCAATACTATGATGCCCAGTGATACAGCAAATCTATTTTCTTCTGTATCAGTGAAAACTACAATTGATATTTTCATCCTGGTTTGTAATCCATTTAGTCAAAAGACAATAAGCACATAAATAATTCCTTTGGTGAACCAGAATCTATACTTTGTTCAGCAAAGCATTTCTACTTCTTCAGGTTAAAGATCATCCTGTTATGGCTGCTTTTGATTCTGCTGCTATAGCAACCAGCACATGAATTTCTTTTTTCCTGTGCATTTTTTTTAGGTAGCATTTTGTTTGTCACAACAGAATGTTTTATTTGTCAATTGAAAATTAGTTTCAATTAAAAATTAATACAGCAATTTCAAAATGCTATGGTTCTGGAAATGATCAAGGACAATACTTATGTACAGTCACTAGTGAATTCCAAACATTTTTTTGTTTACACCATGGGCTGAGCCACAATCTTTCAGTTCAATGACATCTAGCTTTCTCCTACAGCTTTAAAAAGCAATTTTATACAACTGATCCTGGTAAATTCCTTTTCATGGATCAAATTTATTTTTTACTTTTAGACCTACGTATTCCCAAAGCAGCAGTAGCACAGGTGCCATTAAAATTCTTTGTATCAATTTCCATTTACCTGGAATTCAGGGGAGTTGATTCAAGATGCTATAAATACTGGAAAATGTTGCAGTGTTGCATTTGTTCTTTCTTTAGAGCACCTGATCCATTCTAAATTCTCATCCACAGGTTTTTATGTATTTTTCCTTCTTCCAAAGAGCATCTTGACATCACGACACATTAATAAGTAATCATTCTTTTCCAGCTACCTTTGCGTGCCCGGAGAGGTAGGATTAGCAGCACTTCAAGCAGCAAAGATAGTGAAGATGGTACTTTATGTGCAAAGATTCCCATACTCTATAGGAATTCAATATTTAGCAATGTCAGCAAAAAGTACTGTTCTTTAAGAAAGGTCACTGGAAGATTAAATTTGTTCCAAATCAATGAACACTACAAGAATTGATATGCATTATGTATACAATCTACTTTACCAGCATCAGAGCCTGTCAAGCACTTTTCATGCACAGTTAAAAAAACGTAACTGTCCAAGAGCACTTACAGCTTCTCAGACAAAGCCAGAGAATACATCTCAGCCCCAGTCATTTTTCTCCTTGACAGACTGTGAATCAGAAAAGATATTTTTGAATTTACTACTAAAAATGAAGACCACTGGGGGGGAGGGTGTCAAACAAAAAATATATGTCCTGCCTCAAGATGAAACAACTTGTTGAAGTTTTATTAATTAAGCTCCACATGCCAGATGCTTTGCTGATGGTAAACGATGGAGCTCAGTCAAAGAGAGGGAGTTATATTTGTCTCCCAGTTGGACTTCCCAACTCACACACAGAAAACAGGGTAGAGTAAGGCTTAAGGATATGTTTGTACTAAATCTCTGCATTTTATACTCTCTTGCTTTCCTGAAATTAATCTTGAAATTTCATAGAATCACAGAATAGTTAGGGTTGGAAAGGACTTTAAGATCATCTAGCTCCAACCTCCTAAGACTATGATGCAAAACTAACCACTTGATTTTCAACTGCTGAAAAGATCCTGAAAGGAATGAAAAGACTGCATCCTCACACTCAGTGTGGGGGCCTGACTGCTGCAGCTCCCAGCAAGAAGCAGATGAGAAGAGGGCTCTGAGTTGCCTGAGTGAAGTGGAATGGAAAGGGACCATCCTGTGAAACTCCCTGAGTCCTGGAATGGCCTTTTTGATTCCTGTAATCAACATCTTAAGTACAGTGACAAATCTGGGGGCAACGAAACACCTACTTGCAGGTCTTGCCTTGGTTTAGACAAAAGTAACAGTTCTGATGATTATAGAGAATGTCAACTGATAATCTTGGAAAGTAATGTATAGAGCTAAAAGAACCCTGCATTGCAATTAAAATGCCACAAAAAGTTTCTCTGATTTAATGGGGGGGGAGGTGTGGTTGTAGAAAGCATACCAGGCTCTGAGAAGAGGTGAAGAACAGGGAATGTTTTTAAATCCATATAAAACTAACATTAAGTGCTGTATTTCCAGTTGTAACAAAATCTTAGACTGGGAAATACAACATATATACAGAGGTCTGAATATTTAATACAGCACTGTTAACATTGCATAACCCAAATATACTTTCGAAGTATGTTCATGGTCACATAAGGAAAGAAGAGGGATGTTGTAAAAGCTATTTGGATTCTGTAGGGTAGTCTTTCATTGGAAGAGCAAAACATAAAAGAGATGACCTATCTCTGCAGTCAAGCACTTTGAAACGAGAGCAACCACTCTTGGGAATTCTCTTTATTGTGATATTATAAAAATTTTAAGGAAACAAGCACAGATATTTTTTTTTTTACACAGATCAAGGATAAAGTAAGTTGCTAAAAGTAAAAATCAGTGATATCTTATTTACTCTTAGGCATATGATGGGAAAACCCACACTTTCATTTTGGCTACCATTTCCACCTCCCACTTCTCTCTTTGTGATTCTTATTTTCTTACTCTTTAATACCTCTGCATCTCCCTTCTTTGCATCCTTGGCTTTTCTTCAGGAGCTTCCACTTTCTGTCCATCATCTCACAATCCACTCTATCTCATTTGCTAATGAAGCAGTTAATAAAATCCTCATCGTTTGGCTTAAGACAACATGTTAACAATTTCCGTTCACACTTCTTACAGCCATAGTGGCAGATCATTTGCAGGATAACAACACTGGACTGTTTTTTATAAACCCTTCAGTTTTGAGAGTTAGATCCATTAAAAAATAAAAATAAAATGTTGCAGAGAGTGTAAACTACACATTTACAGCAAAGATGCAAAGTGAAGGCAAAGTGTTTGAAATTGCATGTCTTGAGCAAGCAACCTGGTTGGTAAATACTGACAATTGTTTGGGCATCCAACACTCAGAAGAAAAAAAATGGCTTTAGAGAAGTAGATCATGAGAGAAGAGGTATCTTAGATTTTGTTAACGGATGAAACTGAAATATGTAGATACATACTGAACAGCTCAGTGAATATTCTACTTCTATGTTCAGTGAAAATTCTACTTATATGTAGGTTTGATCATATTTAACAAATGTATATACAATAGATTCCTAATTCTTATGCAAAATCAGTCATAATTACAGTAATGCAGCTTTCTGCTGATTTACTGTGCTGAAAAGAACAATGGGGACAGGTTTTATTGACAGGTGCTGCAATTACAGTTTCATAATACAGAACATTTTTTCATCAAGTAATGTGCTTCCCTCCAGATATCTTCATTAAAAAAAGAAGCAGGAGTTCAAGTGATTAGTAATGCAGGGTGAATAATCTCTAAATACTTTCATTCTCTATCGGCATGGAATTTTGCTCTTTTAAAGTTCTCACTATTAAAAAACACACCCCCCCCCAAAAAAAAAAAAAAAGATTGTTCAATTGTTCTTTGCTTCTTCAAATCATTTTATTTAGGACATTCTTCACATGAGAAAATTAAATTATAAAGACTTGAATAAATTTTAATCTTACAGATAATACAAAAAAGTTATTTTTCTGTATGAACAGTCCAGTGTACTTAGGTCTGAGGGCTCACAAACCTTATTGTTATTGAATCTGCTCTTTCTTTCCAATTCTGGCTTCTGGTATGAGACTAGGATGATGCTAGTGAAAATCCAGATTAACACCACTGAAAACAAGTTACGCTTGTACATCTGTCCTCAATTTACTATTCAACACAAAGTTGATTAGGCAAATGACCCACATTTTCAAGCACTGCACAGCATGCCTTATTTATTCACTGATAGTTTAGGCTTAAGTTGACATCTCTGATCTGTATTCACAGAAAGTGTTGACTGACGCATTTTTTTCTCATCTTCCTCGAATACAATACAGTCCAGCAGAACACAGCCACAGCAATGCTCAGGGTTTTTTTACCAGTGATATAGGGAGTTCACAGTACTTGGAAGAAGAAGCCCAGGAACAAATAAGTGAAGGCTAGGTTGAATCAAGCTACATGCAAAAGAGTTTGGTAGGTAATTCTAGCACTGTTTTGCAAGCGGTAGGTGAACTTCAGCAGAGGTAGGGAAGAACGAGTAGGAAAAAGAAAGAGTAGGGACATGGATTCATGCTGCAAAGAATTTTAGCATGAGATAGTAAGAGCATTAAAATCTGCCTGGAGTTCATCAAGGAGCATCCTTCCTGCAGCCACAAACAGCATTAACAGATACTATGGAAACAATGAGGAGAAGTTAGGACAAGAGGGCAAACTCACTATGTGTTAAGACATCACAGACAGTGATAATAGTGCCTTTGAAGGCAAAACCAAGAAGCTTGTCATTGATAATGAAACAAAGGAGGAAGAGCTTGAAGGAAGTAAGTAGAAGATACAGGGTCAGAGCAACAAATTAACAGACAGAAGGACAAAATTATAGAAGTTGAAGCCAGAAAAAAGATTTTTTCAGTGAACTGGATTTTAACTACCAAGAATTTGGAAGAAAAGTGAATTTATATAGACAGCTATAAAAGTGATTTTTCCTGTCATGACAGGAAAAACAATGGAGGTTTTAAGAGTGAGCTTACAAGGGTCTGTTAAGCATCAAGAGCCAAAATGGACACCTTTGTTATAGACCTTAATGGCTGAAGACAGATAGTGACATAACTTTACAGGGAGAAAAGGCCCAGGGAAGACTAATATTTTGGGGAGATAAAGAGATCATAATCTGCCTCAGTGGAGGATTCAGGCCATACTGAATCTAAGCTGATGTCTGAGCATTTGTGATGAGACAGGAGGAAGAGGTGCCAGTATCCTAAGTTAAATGATGGGTTGTGTAGTACAGCTGAACAGCTAGTTATTGCACACAGATAAGGGACTATACTCATGACTGTGAACAAAAGGGTTTAAAAGAACATGACAGTGTGGCCAAGAATAAAGCCTTTAGAAATAACTGTCATACTACTCTCAGGTAGCACAACAGAGCTTGTGGGTAACATCACAAAAACTATAGGCAATAACTGTATGAGCAACACTGACTTCTGCAAAACCCTCAACATTACAATTTGTTTTCAGTGTGAAAGGGGAGGACATTTATTAAAGACATTATGTCCTACTGGCACAAACTGTTTGGATCAGCAGAGAAATAAAATTTTTGAAGGCCAGTAGGATCAATAAAGAACCCAACCACTTATGTGTGTTGTATTTAATTCTGACATTGCATGTCATCAGAATGTCATTCCTTAATTCAGTTAGCATATTTTGTTTCCAAAAATCAAAAGTAGCAGAAAAACTTCTATAGTAATTTAAGAGAGTTGAGCTATATTTTCAAGCAGTATCATACTGGAGTCCCTATTATATGTACTACTGCTCCCTATAGCATTAAAAAATATACTTTTTAGCAATGTGATCAGTCAATATTCTCTGTGAATTTCACCCTTGTATTCAGTCAGCTGATGATACTTTGTTTTAAATGTACTTTGAACCTTTTTTATTATTAGTTTTTGTAATGGTACAGCATTTCAAAAGAGAAAGACCAATTTGCAATACAGTCAGTTTAATATAACCCGAGGGTTCCCACAGTAAATGGAACGCACTAAACTTATTTCCATGGTATTCTTTTTAATTCTCAAGTGGTTTTATAGAAATTATTTCTGCAAATAATAACACACAGGCAAGACAGGGATACAGACTTTCCTAAAAACATTCTCAGATGCACAGCTCAAAGCAGAGAGAATCCAGGTATATGGGCTTTATATTATCTGCACCTCTCTGCTATTTCTCCAACTCAAAATATCTTTGAACTTGCTAGTTGACTTTATCCAAATGTTGCATTTGGTAGAGAGATCTGAAAGGTATGAGTGCAAATCAGGAGAAAGACTGTACAGCATCCGTACTGAGCAGTGGCTGGAGGAGCTCAGCCCTACACCACTCTGCTCAGGTTTGGCAGCAGAAACACAGTACAACCTGGACACTTGGCAGAGGTTTTTTTTATGAGGAAAAGCAGCACATACACCAAGCGGTTGCCACACAAAGTCCTTCCAGCCAAGTGAGCAGCCCAAGCAAAAGGGGATATAAATCCAGCAAGCGCTCAAAACATTGCTTCAGTAGGTAGGCATCATGCTAGGGAGCATGGGAGGGAACTAAGAGGGGATGTGGAGGAGAGTGTGGGTATGGAAACATAGTGCTGCAAGGACTATGTGCAAGAACTGCAGTTGCTGGACCAGTCTGGAGGAAGATGAAGGAACATAATACTGAAAGGTTTCTTTCCTAATTTATCTCAAAAGCAAAGTGTGATTACTCAAGCTGCAAATTTTTGTCATCTGTATTTACACATTCTTGAAGTTTAAACTGTACTAAAGGGAAAGGTAAAGCATTTGTTCTAAGGACACATAACTGACAAAAACTTATTGCTAGTGTTATATTAAACAATTCCATCAGCCCTCACAAGAGTTCTTTTGTTCTGTCATGCTTTCAACAGGTTTAAATCAAAGCTTAATACTCTTTCAAGAAATTAAATATTATCTTGAATAAACATGCCAATAGTTCAGAATTCTGCCACTGGGGACTAATGTAAAGCACTAAGTATTTGAGTAGGAATATAGAGCACCCCCGGAGATTTATACTATACAGCAATGTGTATAACCATGCCCAAAGAAAACAAGCTGAGAACACTGCACTGGCAGCAAATGCAAGAAACTTCAAATTACGTATTTGGTAGTATGAATTCTGGTATTGCAACTGTTTTTCCATAAAGAAACCACACTTCTCAGCTGAAGTAGATGCAGATATACTTGCACATATTGAATATACCTGTATATACTTTTAGATGAAGGTATACTTTTTAAGTGTTCAGTATATATTATTTCTTAAAAACTTTTGTGTTAGATCCTTTGCTGCTGCAAGTTAGCATAATCACTGACTTCAGTGGAGGTAAATAACAACTGACTTCACACAAGGAGATACAGTTTTTCAGGTTAAAGCAGTGTTCAATTAAGTAAAAATTAAAATGTACTTAAATGAATTCAGTTCTTCCTATATGAAGCCTATATGAGTCTTTCAGACTTAAACTTCTAGGTACAGCAAGTAGAGAAAGAAACACATAATGAGTGTAGCCCACTCACACCTAAAGACTATAAGTGCTGTTCAATTGTTATTCCCTTGATTGCTACTATGATGTCTAGTATCTTTCTATTTTGATATAAGGCACAAGTTTCCTATATACCAAAGGTAAAAACTTCTGGTTCATTTCAGATGCGTTTGCCGCCAGTCTGCTCCATGCAAATCGGTAACACAAAAACAATAATCTTTCATCTGCATGGGAATCAATCTAATCCCAGACAACGTTTGATGAAATCAAGACTTTTGACAATTTGTATGGAAGTTTGGAGGGAGGAAAACACATACGTATATAGACTCTACCTTGGTCAAGAAGATCATCTCTTTAATGAACTCTGACACTATTCGCCAGTCTCTGCAATAAAGGTTTTGATTTTGATCATGGGATAGACATCGATTTTTTTTTTTAATATTGCCCTGGTTCTAATACAGATTTTCTAACTTTGCTTAAAAATACAAGTAACATTAGTCACTAATTATTATTTAACATAAAGAATAATTTTAAATAAAAGCTACTTACCAATTTTGTAATGTCATTCACATCATCTGTCACTGGATTCCCGCAGGAACTCTGGGCTTTGACAAGAGGATTAAGTAGGAGCAGTTGAAGACAAAAGCAAGTGATAATCCAAGTCTATTTAGTAAAAAAAAAACCAAACAAATAACAAAATCAAACCAACAAACAAACACAAAGAGAAACAAGAAACCCCAAGTAAGCAATCTCCAATGTGAAGTAACAACAGATAGCAGTAATGCTTTTCATATAGGAGCTCTAGGTGCAACAATACTCTTCATCTTTCATGAGAATGTACTTGTACCACTATTATATAATCTTCTTGGCAGGAATCCACAGAAATGCACTTATCTGATCTTTTCTGGAAGCAAATACCTTTAGAGTAATAATGGAAAACCTGAAACGGGTACCCTTAGAGTAACAATGGAAAACCTGAAACGGGTACCCTTAGAGTAATAATGGAAAACCTGGTATTGAGGTATGAGATTACTTGTGCAGGATCCTACTTAGGTGAGTTTCTGTGACATCTATAGATACCAAAGACGAGAAAGAGACCAACTTTCCAATACTCTTCATCATCACCATAAAGCTAATTAAACACTTGCCATCCACCTGATAAGGTATTTGATAAACTTGTACTTCTAATGTGATAATGGTTGATAAGGAACAAAATGATACCTGACCATAGCAAGATAAAAAGACACAGTTCATAATCGCAGCCATTACATTTTGGTACTTAAACTGCAAGCAAAACCACAACTGGACTCTGCCCAAATACTGACATCTCAAGCAGCAATACAATATATTTTCTCTAAGTGACGTGCCTTGGCCTCTTAGGAGTGGCAGCTTAGCTTTGGCATTATATTCCCCTCCTAAAACCTATTTGGAACTGCAATGCACTGTACTCACACAGGCTTGTAAGACTCTGCCAGAAGAGCACCAGATAACTAGCCATGATGCACCTGGGTGTCTACTTGGCTACACTGCCTGAACTTCCTCGCCTTCTGTTGTTCCTTGTGCTTCACTGGTTTCCCACAGAGCCCCATGCCAAGTTTAAGCTGCAGATCTTGATTTCCAGAATGTTAAAGCATTTAAGTTATGGATAATCAAAAGTTGCCTCGGGTTGTGAAGCTTTTTGTGCCAGCTGAATGAAGCTGTCAGGAAGAGCTGATGATGGTGTACACTTAACTGCAAGTATGGAATTTGCCTGTGCAGGCTCCTGAGCTTCCATGAGGGCAGGACTGAGACCAGAATTTGTTTTTGCACAAATCCAGATGCATCTCAGCCCCATCTACAGGTAGAGAGCTCCTTTCTCCAGCCTTACCTTCAAATGCTACCCAGCCTTTCAACTTAGCACCAAAGTGCATCAAACATAAAGCTCTCTAGGAAAGCAGAGAGAGAAAATCACAGATTTAAAAGATTACCATTACACTAACCTAGAGGGGCTAAGGAAGTATGATGATAAAGATTGCTCACGAGTTGCATAAACATGATGGAACAGTGCCAGGCACTTTACCTAGAGCTGTTACATGACAAGTAAACCTCTTGTAGCTCTTAAAACCCATTCATTTTATATCTCAAGTAAAACTGGTCATTTGCTTTCTTAGAATATGGCTTCCTGACTCATGTCGCCCACAGAGAGGGACTTTTTACAAGGACATGTAGTTACAGGACAAGGGCTAATGGCTTTAAACTGAGAGAGGGTGGATTTATGTTGGATATTATGAAGAAATTCTTCGCTATTGGGCTCATGAGGCACTGCACAGGTTTCCCAGAGAAGCTGTGGCTGCCCCATCCCTGGCAGTGTTCAAGGCCAGGTTGGATGGGGCTTCAGGCAACTTGGTCTAGTGGAAGTTGTCCCTGCCTGTGGTAGGGTGTGTTGATGTTTAAGCTCCTTCCCAACACAAACCAGTCTATGATTCTATGATTTAGGTAGAACCAGTGTGGGCTTTTGCTGGAAGAAACAATTCAGCCTCCCCTGCTACCTCTTGCAACGGCACTGGTGAGATCGTTTAACCAGCTGTTCCAGGCGGGCAACTTCCTTTTTTTTTTTCCCTGTGCCATTTTTTCAGGCTTTTTGATCAGGCTAATTTTCTGATCTAGGTAACTGAGACAGCAGAAACATTACAGATGGGACAAGACAGGACTGCTTATTTCAGAGGAGCCTGAGCTCAGCTTTCCTTGAGCTGTACCCTCAGACACCACAGGATCATGCAGATGGATAGATTTCTTTCATGCAAAGAAACTGAAAACATTCCAAGCAAGGTAGACATTTAATACACAGGATATCTTCTTAAAATGCCTCTTGCTTCAACATAAGTAGCATTTAGAAATACTTTTAATATCTGTACAAATAATCATTGTGAAGAATTGAGAATAAGTACTTAACTTGAAGTTAGGTACTTAGTTTTCCTTACAAAACCTCTGTGTCTTATGCTATACAAAGCTCTGCAGTTATATGAACAATTCAAGCTCTGGGAAGACACAATAAAGATGCTACTAGTCTCTGAAAAGATTTTTGAGAGCTCCTTGCAGTATATAAGTGCTCAAAGTTGAGCTCAAAGAACTAGCTTTAGGTGGTCAGAGACACATCTCCCTTGCCTCACGTAAGTTCCAAAACCAAAGGGGACCTCAAGTTAACAGACTACTTCCTCATTGCAATTTTTTAAATGAAATTGTTATTTAAAAAAAGGCAAGAAGTTAATGACAACCAGCTCCAAAATAGACTAACTATAATGCTTTCAAGAACTGAAAAAGGAGTAGTTCTACCTTCAATGTTACACAGTACACTAGCAGTTACACTCACTAACAGGATGTTTCCCTGATATGTTCTTTGGAGATGGAGCCCATGACAGAAATCCCCAATTTCTTTGTTGGGCTCCTCAATATTGAATAGTAAAGGAATATGGATTTGTTCACTGACTTGTGTCACTGTCATAGAATGATATTCAACCTAACAGTCTAATAATCAAAAAACTAACAGAGCTGGAAAAACGTGTTTTTTTTTGCCAGATCAACTGAATAATATGAATAAAACCAGCACCACACTCCAAATAAAACCAGAACTAAGACACATCTTGTCAGTCTTCACAGTTCTGGATCTAAAGAAAACCCATGAAACTTAAAATCATGAAGCTTGAAATCTGTACACATTTTGTAATTATCCAAATCAGTAAGAATACACTTTTTTCCCCAATGTAGATAGTGATTTAAAAGCACAGTAATTTTTATAACTGCTATTAAAAACAAATGCTTTGTAAATTTTGAGATTATTTGAGGTTCTTTTTGCTTATTTGTTCTGTATGTCATCCAACAGGAACTGAAAATCTGCAAAATACTGCTAGTTTCAACATGCCTATTATCTAAAATCTTTTAATTATTTGCACTTACAAAATATTTATATTACACATGCCTACAGGCACATTTTATGTCAGGACTGTATAGATCAAAGAGCTAAGCAATTTTTGTGTTATTTACTAATGACCAAACCTGCTGTTTGAGCAGAACTTGAATGGACTGAATTAAATCACGGACAGAACAAAAGCAAACCTTAAACAACAGCTTTGTAAATACAGATCCCAGTTTTATACTTTACTAAGCATAAATGCTACCCACACAGCACTCCTCACTTATTTCCATATATAATTACTTTTAAGCTAAAATGGGATTTTCAAAGCTGGCCACAGGATTTAATCACACATCATCTACCAGCATTAAACTGAAGATATATAGCAGACAGGAGGCAGACCTGTACACCAAGGGGCCTCTTCCCACCTTGAGCTCAAAAATTATTCAGTTGTTTTTGCCTTCTGAAATCTCTTAAGTACTGAATTTGAAAGTTGCTTTTGTGAAAGGGAAAAAATAATGAATAGACTGGAAAAGATATTCCAAATTAAAGATTTCAAGTATACAATTTTTGATCATTCTGTAAATAATTTTTACTATTGCGTATAAGTCACAATCTATAATTTCAGTTAACAGCATTTTAGAGGCTTAGCTACTGATCTAGTGTGTTTTTCATTTATGTTCTTCACTTACGATCTCAAGTGTTGGCAAAGGCTTATGAATGAGTGCTTTAGCTTCTTTTTTCACAGTATATTATCAAAGATATTCAATCATGCTGGTTAATGCTCAGCTAATTCCTTAAAAGAAAGCAGCAAGGGGAATACCGCATTGCTAAATAAACCAAACACTGGAAACTCTGGGCATTTCCATATATCTAGTTACTGATAAAAATTCTAATCATAAGTAGGAAGAAATAATACAAAAGAAAAAAAAAAGGAGGGGGGCAAATAATAAAACACACAAAAAAAACATTAAGTGCAGGGAGAGGTAGTAACTACACAGATGAATGGCTTCTTCATTATAAAATTTCTTGCATTCAAATCATGTTAGCCAAAGAATTTTTCACCCCAGTTTCTTGAGCAAACCATTCAGTTAACCACAGCCAAGCCACAGCTGCAGTAGCTGACAATGTGGAACAATATTCACCCTAGGCCAGGCTTCCAAAGTTTAGTTTTCACTTCTGCTAATGCTGGAGTAGGAACATCTCTCAGTGAGGGCTCCTCAGGCAGCGTCTGCATGCTGCTTTACAGAGGTGCAGCTTGTGAAATTCTGCCATAAACAACACTGGTTGGTCAGTCACGGATAGCTAACTTAACATTCATACTTACGCCTTAAAAAGCCTTTTGAAAGAAGGTTCAAAGAAAACGAGAATAGCAATAAAAGGTATTTATTGCCTTTACTTTTTTAACCATAAAGAAGAAGCACAATAATTCCTTCATATGTCTATCAATTTATTTAGTTATTAAAATAATGTAAGAATTGTCTTTTACCACTTGAGTAATTTACTGTCAGTGTGGAAAAATTTTAAAATGAAAGAAAAGCATTTATACAGAATGTAATCTAATTCCTATTTTCATGGTATTCAGCAACATCTTCACCCATACAAATGACACTGCTAAGTTTTGTACTCTAAAAGCCTAAATACTGCCGAAATGCTAAATATTGATCAAGTCTAACATGAGTTAAGTGTGGAAAAAACAGTCACCCACCCATTAACACCTAGTTCTGGAAGCCAGTAAAGTATTTTTGCAAGTGTATATGGAATTGGAAAGGTCCCTAGGTGCTCTCAGGTCCCTGGGAGATAACTTTAGTACAGCTGGAGGAACCACTGTGTGAACCCTGAATAGCTTGTAGTTAAAGTAGTAAGTCCAGTGTACATTCATCAATGTCCTTCAAAAGACTGGCACTAATCCCACTGAAGATAATAGCCTATCAGCTAGGGTGCTCACTAACAAGTGGGTTAAATTTCGTCTGACCAATTCCAACTCTAATTCCAACTCATAGGGATCTGTTCCTCTGTTATCTACCTTGTACCACCTACTTCTGTACCACCAGAGGTACTTTCCCACCAATGATGGCTTCCTGGACAGAAAGAGCAAAACAGGGGTACACGGGTATTCCTGACCCTTATTTTTCAGAACATTTTTACATTTTACACTGGCAAGCCATTACATAGAAAAAAAAGGCCTGCTCACTGCACAGGCATCAAAACGTTTATGTGTATCCTCGTCTCACACATACTCCTCCATCTGGGCACCCTAACTTCTGTGAAGCTCCCCAGTCAACATGTGAGTTTTCTTGAACAACCTTTTGGCAGTCCATTGAATAAAATGGAGCCTAACTCCAGCTCAGTGAGTCACCCTGCCAGGCTGAGACACCTAAAAGTCTCTGGATCACACCCTATAAGCTTTGTTACGATTACAAAAAGCAAATGCATACCTTTTAGTGACTGATACTATTCTTTTTTTTTTTTTAACAATGATGTGTAGTAGGGAGAATGATGATAAAAGTAAACAAAATTTATCAGGGAGTATTAGAGTGTTTTATTTGCATTCTGATTTAAACAGACTACAGGAATTCTGGTCACTCTTCTTCAGAGTAAGTTTTAGAGTACTTCAGACATGAAATATTTGACATATACTGTTACTTACAAAATGTGGTATATTCTTCTACACAGTTCTGCATCTAACATCTAAAATACATAACATGAGGGTAATTCTTGGGCTAAGGGAGAAGGAAGTTAATGAGGTACTGTTGCAAACATAAGCAGGGAAAGTTGCCATTGTCCCCCTGCATTCAAAGGAGTTCAATGGGAAACCTGCTTTCACGGCTGCTTCATCTTTTTGTGACAGTTCTGTGTTTGCCTTTCCATGTTGTTCCCAACCATAAGAATCTCTTCCTCCTAACCTTTACACACACAACTTGCTTTCCCATGGGGAACCTCTGGAATGACTAATGATGACTGACAAGACCAAGATTTTTCAGGTAATTGCTCATTTCATGTCAGAATGCTAAAGCAAAGTGGTACTTGCTGCACTCCACAAGTCGTACGTTGCAAAGAAAAAGCCCAGTATCCAGATGCTTACACATGTTCCCTTCTAAGGCACACTCTTAGTGAATCAGAAATAACTCTGTTCAGGTTAATGGACTGTCCTGGGTTCAGCAGGAGCAGTCATTTTTCTCCTTCTTAGTAGCTGGTGCAGCGCTGTGTTTTGACTTTTGGCCTGAGAACAGAACTGATAACACCGATGTTTTAGTCTGACCAAGGACTTTGTGAGCCTCATGCTCTGCCAGGGAGGAGGGGAAGCTGAGAGGAAGCAGAGACAGAACACCTGACCCAAACTGACCAAAGAGGTATTCCATACCACAGCACGTCATGCCCAGGAGGTAACTGGGAGTTACCCAGAAGGACTAGTGCACTGCGGGGTTGGAGGAGGTATCGGCTGGTGCTTGGTCGGGCTGGGGCGGGGGGGGGGGGGGGGGGGAGTTATCAGTCAGCTGTGCTGAGGCGCTGTGTTCTCTTCCCTTGTTATTTCCTTTATCATTATTATCACTGGTGGTAGCAGCAGTGATTTGTGTTGTGCATTAGTTACTAAACTGTTCTTATCTCAACCTGTGGGAGTTGCATTCTTTTCGATTCTCCCCTCCATCCCTCTGGGAGTAGGGGGAGGGCAATAAGGGGGGAGGGAGTGAGTGAACGAGCTGTCTGGCTGTGTTTAAACCTTGACAGTTCTTTTTGGTGCCCAGTGGAGCATGAGGGGTTGAGATAACGACAGATTTGACAGGATTAATAGTCACTCGTCACAATGCTGATTTATTGGCTCTCAGAGTTGTTCCTCTTGATCTCACAGTTTCAGAATGTTGTACATTACTTAGAGCCGGTATTTGCTGTGATAGTGTTTATCAAGTGTGGGGCTTGGGCTAAGGTTCTTGTCTCACTGTGCTTTATGGCAATGGCTTGTAATACGGGCGGGCTCCAGCAGCAGGGCGGGACGGACGTGGCGATGGACTTGTACCTGGCCGTCCGGCTGCTCCTCACCGTCCTGGCCCTCGCCCTACTCTCCATCTTCGTGAGGCTGCGGGGAGCCGAGGGGGAGCGGCCCCGGGAGCCGGCAGCAGCGGAAGCGGCCCGGGAGAGCGGCCCCAGGGACCAAGCGGGAGCGGGGCCGGAGCCGCGAGGGGACGGCTGCTGGTGGAGGAGGTCGGGGCGGTCGAGGAGAGGAAGGAGGCGGCTGCTGAGGAGAGGAATGAGGCGGCTGCTGAGCAGAGGGAGAAGGCGGCGGAGGAGCCGAGCCCCGCGGAGGAGCCGAGCCCCGCGACCGAGCCCAGCCCCGCGACGGCAGCATTCCCCCGCCCGAGCCCCAGGAGGATGCAGGAGACCACGCAGCATTTCCCAGCAAGGCAGAGGAGGAAGAGCTGGACTCAGGAAAAGAGAAGCTGGCGGTGGGAGAGCCGGCAAGCACAGCAGCTGTACCAGCCCCAGTGACAAGTACAGCAGCATCAGCTGAGAGTTCTGAAAGTTTTGAATGGCCTTTGGGTATCCTTGGGACCTGCCTGCTGATTATGATGGGGATCAGCATGTTGGGGGACACACAGTGTTTTACCCACAACCATTTTGTCTGATCTCAAAAGTTAAGTGGGGTCGGGCTTGGGTCTTGTCTAGGGTTAGACGAAGATATAGGAGGACCAAGAGATTTTCTCCAAGGCTGGACAGCCACGAGTGGTAGGGTGTGTGGGACAGTATGGGCAAGTATCTAGTCCACTGGGCCCCTCCAGCGCTTTGGAAGCATCGGAGATGGAAGGCAGCTGTATGGAGTCCCCAGCAACAAGCTGCAGAAACTGCTGAAGGGGACAGTGAATTATTTTGAGCCTGGTGGGCCCATGACACTTCAGGCCATCAGGGCAGAGATGCAACATAGAGATGGACTCACGATTGAGGGGTGGACTTAGCAATGGACACCATTGCCCAGATTATTCACGAGTGTGAACACTGCACACAGCTTCTCCTGCTCTGGAAGACTGTTACAAGAGATGGAGCCTGACATCACGGACCAGATGGACTCAGCAGCTTTATAGGGACTGGTCCATGCACTAGGGTAAGAGTGCACTGAGATAAGAGTGATGGCATATTGAAAATGTGGGGTCTGAGCATGACGTGAATGGTATGGAATAAGGGGTGGATACTGTCCTGGGTTCAGCAGGAGCAGTCATTTTTCTCCTTCTTAGTAGTTCTGCTAAGTTACACACATCTATTTCCTGAGATAGACAAATTAAAGATACACGGTCTTACTGTGCTGAGAAAATGAGGAATCACACCATCCAGATCTTGGGAAAACTAGGACACTTATTAGACTGTATGACAATTTCATTTCATGATATCTCAGGCCAATTGCTACCATCATCTACTCCCTCCAGCTCTCCTTGACAGATGCAGAAGCAGCAGGCTGCTCCAGCCAATGTGGTACTATAGCACTTAGTAACGTGCAACCAAACTCCTGCTGTATTTAGCTTCTGTGTTTCAGGTGGAGCCAAGATGAACGTGATAAGCAAGAAGAAGTGCAAATTGACATAGAGTTTGCCTTGCAAATCAAGGCAATCCAGGTATTTTGTAATTACATTCAGTAAAGCACAAAACAGTGGTTTTAATCTGTAAACCATTGTATTTATTTTCCACTCCTCTAAGACTACTAATGTAAAATATTTGCTATGACAATGTTGTAATGTTGGCCTTTGCTCTTTAAAAATGTTACTTGATCCATAATAAATTATGACCACTCTTTAGTCTCACTTCACAATCAGGGATTCAGGCAGTTTCCATGCATCCTAAATATGAATCCAGGACAATTTATCCATTTCTTGGATAACAGCCAGTTTGTTTAGCTCCCAAACACTGGGAATTGAAGTTACCTGGATGTTGCCTACCGAGCTTCTGTTAATGGTGTCCAAATAAATATTAACTGATAATCATCCATCCATCAGGTAGAATTCTAGTTCTGTGAAGAACCAGGAATTTTATGGACAAAACGTTTCAAGGAAGAAACAAAAATACCAGATATTTTGAAAGAAATCTTCCTGTTAAGTCATAATTAAAGACTATGAGGACCTTCAGAGGTCCTGCATTTAGCACAGTCTTTTTAGGAAATATACACTGGCAAAAGATATTTCCACCCTCCCCCTCCTTGTAAGGTCTATTATGATCATCGAGGATTGGTACTAAAATTTCATATGGTACTCATATGGTATTGGTATGGTACTGAGTATTTCATTATTTACAGAACTGATGGGTAGGGGCAGAGCAATTGACATTCTCTACCTGGACTTGTGCAAAACGTTTGACACCGTCCCTTTTAACATCCTTGTCTCTAAACTGGAGAGGCATAAATTTGATAGATGATCACCTGGTGGGTAAAGAACTGGCTGGATGGCTGCATGGAGAGAGCTGTGACCAATGTCCATCTGGAGGCCGGTAACGAGTGGAGTCCCTCAGGGATCAGTGTTGGGACAGGTCTTGTTCAACATCTTTGTTGGTGACATGGACAGTGGGATTGAGTGCGCGCTCAGCAAGTTTGCCGATGACACCAAGCTGTGTGGTTCGGTTGATACGCTGGAGGGAAGGAATGCCATCCAGAGGGACCTTGACACGCTTGTGAGGTGGGCTGATGTCAGCTTTATGAAGTTTAACCATGAAAAATGCAAGGTCCTACACCTGGGCCGGAGCAATCCCAGGCACAGCTACAGGTTGGGCAGAGAAGAGATTCAGAGCAGCCCTGAGGAGAAGGATTTGGGGGTGTTGGTTGGTGAGAAAATGAACATGAGCTGGCTTCAGTGTGCAATCGCAGCCCAGAAAGCCAACCGTATCCTGGGCTGAATCAGAAGGAGCGTGACCAGCAGGTCGAAGGAGATGATCCTGCCCCTCTACTCTGCTCTCATGAGACCTCACTTGGAGTATTGTGTGCAGTTCTGGTGTCCTCAACATAAAATGGACATGGAACTGTTGGAACAAGTCCAGAGGAGGGCCACGAGGATGATCAGGGTCTGAAGCACCTCCCATATGAAGATAGGCTGAGAAAGTTGGGGTTGTTCAGCCTGGAAAAGGCTATGTGGAGACCTGATAGCAGCCTTCCAGTATCTGAAGGGGGCCTACAAGGGTGCTGGAGAGGGTCTCTTTATTAGAGACTCCAGTGAATAGGACAAGGGCCAATATGTTTAAACTTAAACAGGTGGAGTTCAGTTTAGATATAAGAAGGAAGTTCTTTACTGTAAAGGTGGTGAAGCACTGGAATGGGTTGCCCTAAAAATTTGTGAATGCTCCAGTCCTGGCAATGTTCAAGGACAGGTTGGACAGGGCTTTGAGCAACCTGGTCCAGAGTGAGGAGACTCTTCCCATGTCAGAGGGGTTGGAACCAGATGATCTTAAGGTACTTTCCAACCCAAACCATTCCATGATATTTTTCTATCCCACTTTAAAGTGATGAAGACCAATATTTACTTGTTTCGTTAGCAGAGACACTGAGATCCAGAATCCCTACACAATCAAAATAGAAAAAAGCAGAACACCAAACTTCAGTTGACTCAACAAAACCTCCCTCAAACTCCAAACATTTTTGTTTTTTTTTTTCTCTTTGCTCCTGGGAAATTACAAAAGAGTTTTCTTGCATAAATCCAAAGTAATTTTAAGTAATTGAAATGGGAAGGCAAAGTAAGATACAAGATTATCTTGGCAGGGAGGACAAGATTCTCACACTGTATGGAGGTGGATGATCTGATTTCCTCAGGGAAGACATTTTCTTACACAAAATATTTAATTAAAGATTGTTTTTAAAGATCTATTTCAGGTGTCTTGCTTGTTTGCCAAGTCTGTGCTAAAAAAAAATCCACTATGTTGAATATTCTTTTGAATTATAATGGAAATGTAAGCATTGTCACCCTTTTTAATCTTAGGCATTCAAACACCAGTACAGGAAATGGAATAAGAGTTGTTACAGAAATTCCATACTGGATTTTTATTTCTAACCATCCACTAAAATGTACATGGAATTTGGGCTGGGAGAACTGTTACAATGCTGAAATTAAAAAAAAAAAATTATATAAACCACAAACAGTGAAAATATCAGCTGTTTTGATACCTGGGATACGATGAAACTCACGTACATGATGAAAATGTCTCTGTCTTCCCTAGTATTTCATTTTAGTATGAAATAAAACAGATTAAGTGTACTCTTACTCTTTCATGCACATGAACTTTTCTAGAAATTAAACTGTATTATAAATCTGAAGATTTTTCAGTTCATGGCTGAGCCTATGGGAAGAGAACATCAGGAAAAATATTCTGATACAAAATTAAAAGTTTTTAGGCATTTTTTTCTTTCATTTTCTTCTTTCCAATCCTTTTATACTTTCTTGTATAAGCAGAGGATGATTTTTGAAATATGAATCACAGACTGGTCAACTTGGTCTTAAACCAAAGACATGTCCTTATAAAGACCCTGTTCCATTTCTGAAGTCTGAATGTCTTTGATAACATCCCTGATAGGCCCTGTATCTTCATAGGGGCATAAATTCAGACCTAATTTCGCTGACTGGCTTGATATGAGACACCTCATTTACAGAAGTATAATTGCAGAACACAGACTAAAACTAGATGCCAGTATAGTCAATATTAAGTGTGTTTCATCCACCTAACTTAATTGTAATCCTTGCAATTACAAGCTTACATGTAATTAAAGAACACCGTTTGGATCTCTTGGATACGTCAGCACCAGTATAAGCTTTGACGGTGCTGAAGGATGGTATTTATTCACATCAGTATGTACTATGTATCGTGAGATTAGTGAGACTATTAACTTCCTGACTTTTTTACAGATACATTGATGGTCTGTCTGCAAGAGCACTCAGGATAAGGTAAGAAACTGAGGTTATGTAAGTAATGTGGTGGGCACCATGACAAAAAGATCATGGGATTGAGCTCCATCAGCTTTCCTCAGTCCCTCTGCCATTGTGAAGATCTCATGACCAACATCAAGCAAATGTGGTAATCTGCAGTCCACCCAGAAAAGCTCTGGCATCATCTACTAATAAGGCAAATGATATCGGTAACCTGAATTCCAACATACAGGGATGGATTTAGCCAGTCCTCATCAACAGGCAATAAAAAAACCCAAACAAATGATTTTCCTGGAGCATAAATCTCTTGACTGACATTATCTGCCCCATTCCACAGCAGATATCAGTTTTCAAAGTCATTGTGGTTAACTCCTGGGATAGGTAGGCTCCAGATAAGAGTTCTTTTATATTCCACTCCTTTGATGCCACAAACAACTTAAATTTGTAATGGAACTGGATAAAAACAAAGACTGGAGGAGTAAAGCAGAAGTGGAGAGAATAAGTGGGAGTGGAGGGAATAACATCACAGTGTCATCGAATTGTTTACACTGGAAAAGGCCTTCAAGATCATGAATTCCAACCGTAAACCTAGCACTGCCAAATCCACTCCTAAACCATGTCCGTAAGTGTACATGTCTTTTAAATACCTCCAGGGATGATTACTCAACCACCTCCCTGGGCAGCCTCTCTCAATGCTTGACAACCCTTCTGGTGAAGAATTTTATCCTAATATCAAACCTAAACCTCTTCTGGCACAACTTGAGGCCATTTGCTACTTGGGAGAAGAGACCTACACTGATCTTACTACAGCCTCCTTTCAGGTAGTGGTAGACAACAGTGAGGGCACCCTGACCTCTCTTTTCTCCAGGCTAAATAACCCCAGTTCCCTCAGCCACTCCTCATAAGACTTGTGCTCCAGACCCTTCACCAGCTTCGTTTGTCTTCTTTGGACACATTTCATGTCTTGTAGTGAGGGGCCCAAAATTAAACACAGTATTGGAGATGAACCTTCAGAAATTGTTCCAGATCTTCCCTGTTCTGATGGTTAAAAGACATCTTGTACTGTCCAGTTTAAATGTAATGACAGCAATTTATATCAATGTGTTCTCATGGCAACACTGCTCCTTTGCTTGTGTAGTTGTACTGCCATCTTTGTGGCAGTACTTTTCATGTATTTATGGAGACCAACACTACTATTTGAGTCTTTTGCTACACTAATTAAAAAGTCCATCTGACTTCCAGTGCTTCATGACACAAAAACAACAAAAAAAAAACAAAACCTCACAGGAAATAAGCAAAGCATCTCTTACCTCTTCTCAGAGTACAAATCCTATTTATTTACTCTCTATAGTACTTTAGTTTCACACAGGCTCTGCTCTCCAGCAAATGCAAATAGAGGATTACCCTACCTCTTACTGAGCATTGTTGGAGCTATTACAATGGATGCAGTATACAGCCAGGTGGTTGCTTCTGAAATGAAGAGGAGCAAAAAACTTAAAATCAACATTATGTCATGCAACCTTTAAAAGGGATCATTCTTCATTAGTCAAAGTAGTTTCTCCCGTTGATAAGTAACAGCTGACATAAAAGGTATTCCAAATTTACTCACACAAAAACTGGCTTCTCTGGATATACTCCAGACAGCAGCACCCACATTAACTTAAAAGGCTTGGAACAAGAAATTTCAGTGCACCAGAACTGAGAAGTTTTCACTTTGATCCCCAAAACCTTAGTTGATAACATTTCAAATTGTGATGTAACATGTACTTTTCTCTTGCACAATGTTGGTGAGGAATGTGATTTTGCATCTTGAAAAGTTTTGTGGTGTACCCAGCTGGTAAGGATGCCCCACACAGCTGCTCACTCACTCGCTCACTCACTGCCCCCTGTGACATGGAGGAGAGAATCAGAAAGGTAAAAGTGAGAGAACTACTGGGTTTACATAAAGACAGTTTAATGGAACAGAAAAGGGAGATAATGATAATAAAAGAATTAGAATATACAGAACAAGTGATGCACAATGCAATTGCTCACCACTTGCTAACTGATGCCCAGCCAGTTCCCAAGCAGCAGCATCCCCTGGCCAGCCTTCCCCCAAGTGTATATATTGACTGTGACATCATTTGGTGTGGAATATCCCTTTGGTCAGCTGGGGTCCTCTGTCCTAGCTGTGTCCCCTGTTGAATTCTTGTGCCCCTCCAACCTTCTCACTGGCAGTGCATGAGGAGCTGAAAAATCCTTCACTTGGTATAAATACTATTTAGCAACAATTAAAAAGAGTGAGTTATCAAAATTATTCTGATACTAAATCAAAAACACTAAACCAGCTATAAGAAGAAAATTAACTCTATCCCAGCCAAAAACAGGAGAGGGATTAAAAAAACCCAAACCAATGAGGTATTTAGCCAAGCCTCTGGCACTAACCTAAATCTACATTATTACCTTGAGGCACGTAATAAAGATCAAAAGTATTCTTCACACACTCCTCTACTGTAGGATGCAAGAGTGCCATTACACAACTTGGCTGCAGGAAGAGAGCCAGGTCATGGTCTTCCATAGTGAAGCTTGAGTTTCTGCTCCTTCTCACTGTCATTTCATTGAGAAATTTACTACATTGGACATAATGTCTATTAATGATGTGCCTGTATTGTATTCATGATTTAGAAATGTGGATTTACAGATTTAATGCAGTGTTTCACAAGCATCTTGTATACAAAACACTATACTAAAGTCAACAGAAGACCTAGCATGTGCCATAAATGAATATTCAGGGGAAAATATAACATAACAGCACCTCGTTTGTTAGAAGTTGTTCGAGTTTTAAAACAAATACATAACCCTTTCTACATCATGTTCTGTTTCCAACAAAACACATGTTGTTAGGCAATGAAGTCAGCTTCTGGTCTCATAACAGCCACTGCAGACATTTTAACAATAATCTGTAGTCAATTTTCACAAAAACTCCAGGAGGTTTCTAGAAGACAGTTTTTCAGGGGAAATGATCAAAAGCACCTACAGACAAGCCATTTAAAAGCCAGCATACTAAAAAAACCAACAAAAGTGTAAAATGAAATCTGCATCTGCTGGCTTTGGTGCTAAGATTTCATCTTCCTTTATCAGAAGATGCAGAAAAAACCGTGAGGACTTTCAGCATATTGAACTTACTTGTCACAGTAAAATTCCTATTGTTCTTTGTTCGTTTACATAGTATTTCTTGATACAGCAGTTAGATAACCAAAAGGTCTGTTGGGATATTTCCCTGGGAAATGTGTAAGTTTAAACCTTACCATTTAAACACTTCGAGGTATGACTGCACATTTGTCAATAACCAAATGAAGTTTCAATGAGCCCATCAGAAACAATATTACTAGGTTTATGTTCTCTCTAAACCTATTTAAACCTATTAACTTTCAAGATGTCAGTAGATCTTGATTTTGTATTTCTTCTCACTGTACCTGACAAGCTGAACTGTACATTTTAATGGTGCACAAACAAACGTGTGAAAATCATGCAAGTTCATCTCAGCTGTTTCCAAATAACACAGAGTAAAGCAAAACCAGATTGAAATCCATTTTCTGACTGGAAAAAAACCCACAACTTTTTCCAGATCCTGATTTAAATTCAGTTTTCTCATATTTATTTATGAAAGCTATCAGTAAATAATTTTACTTCCAAAAATGCTCTAAGCTCTTAGACATTATTTTATCTCCTACATAATTTGAATCATATGCTTTCCTATACATGCTCAAAACCAGAGTGAACAATTTAGGTTTAAAGTAATGACCTGTGAAAGAATAACAGTCTTACATTCACACTCTTATTGGAATACAAGTACAGTAAGAATGGATCTATATTTTTTTGTGAAAATAATATTTGTCTAAAGTGATAGGCTAATGGATGAGATTAATCTCAAATGCCTTGAAGTCAGCTTGTGGGACTGCAGACAAATCAGGCAAACTACATATCAAATTAGCAACTAATCTTCAAATCATTTAAGAATGCTTGCAAGACAACGTAAGCACTGGGCAGCCAATAAGCCATTTACCTTTGCAAGGTGGAATTCCAAATAAATTATGCCTTGTCTTAAATTGGTATATTAGCATGGAAAAATCAACTATATTTTTTCAAGTTTTTGTTCTAAAATGAAAACATTTCCATCATCAAAAAATACCTTAGTGATTATTACCATTCCAGCTTCACATCGATAAACACAGAAAATGAACATCAATTTTTTTTTCAAGATTTACTAAAATATATCATGCCATTGTTAATTTTAAAAGTTCTTCCTGAAATTATTTTCCTGAGATCTATGCATTTTTTTCTTTTTTAAAGAACACAAATTGCCAGAATGGTCATTTTGGGAATTTGAAGCAATGTATAAGGTTGTTCCAGGACAATGTAAGTTGAAGACGGCAAAAATGGGCTGGGGTAGATCAAAATGCTTCCTGTAACATAAAAAGCCAGTGACTGCATTACTGCATCAGAAACTCAAGTATATTTTGAATTCCAATGCACCCCTCCAAGGGGAAGACATACTTTTAAATGCCTTTTCCTGTTGATACTGAAGTCCTGTATGAGAATATCTTTTAGGCATGGTCCATGGAAACTCTGCTGTCTTTCTATGGCTAGAGCCATGCAATGTGTCAACATTGCATAAAATTTTATGAGTTCTAACCATTCATACATCTTCAAAGAAAGATCTTTCATAAACGTCTCAACTGTCATTACTCTCACATGTAATTGAGCTCAGCTACAATATATTTCAAAGTGCTTTCCCTTTCTCAAAAGTAAAGGCTGAATTGTTACAGATGGTAATTTTGGCAGATGGTTGTATATGAAACTAAGTTTATAATTAGGCCAAATCTGACTTGTGCAATTAAGGCAATGAAGATTTGGAAAATAAGAAGTGTCAGATCATCACATGATCAGTCTGGTGGCCACAGAAAAGTGAAGAAACCTGTTCATTCACACTTACAGAATGTATTGTCTAGGGGAAGATATCTTGCATGAAGTAGAAGATAAGCAATCTTTCGTGCTCAGAGTGTACACTAAAGTAACGATGGCTTTTTACCTACTTAAGTGTATAATCCTTTTTCCTTCAGTCAAGGTTAATGAGATGGTCTGAAGCAATCTAACAGCTCCCTGCTGCTGAGAGAGGGCTCTCAACATCTCCTTCTCTGTAGTTTCCTTCCTTCTGACATTCACCTGACCCCTCAGCAAATCAGTAAATTCACAGTGACTAGCTAACTCAACTCAGAGACAGAAAACTAATCCCTAAGGAAGGAGTGGAGGAGAAGAGATGTGCAAGGATGAGAAGACTAGGACTACTGTTTTTGATGGAAATGGACTCACTCTAACATATATCAAGCTGCAACTGAAGTAATATTATATCTAGTGTCAAAAACCTTTCCAGACTGGTAATTGTGTGTGAAGGTAGCATTGCCTGTTTTAGCACCTTCTGACTTCAACTGTGTTAAATATTTCTTCACTTTTGTACCAAGAAATATCAGTAATGTCCAGTAATTGCTCTCTAGACTAATTCTTGCCTATCACTCAGTAATTTCTTGCCCTCAGCTTTCAGCCCTCCTTCATATGCACATTGTTTCCATACAATGCTTTTGCCTATTTTAGGACCACTTTTTCTCTTACATTCTTTTTTCCAATAGGGTAATCAGAAGTTTTTTTTCAAGATGGCTGATTATTACCATCATAAAAGCATCCCCCTTTTACATTTGTCTTTCTGCTCCTACTGCATCCCAGTATGTTGATTGATTTGTTTTACTGCAAGTAAAATACAGAGATTTTTCATCCATTTTTCTTGACCAAGTATTGCTATAAGAACATTAAAAACCAGCTTGTAAGTAGTTTTACATAATTATATAATTTATATTGATATAATTTATATATAATTATATAATTATATTTATATAATTAAAACTTGTTATTAATGCAGATACAATTAGTTCAAAACATTCCTTCCAAAATGCATCCCCCTTGCTCTTCAACACAACGAACTCCACTTGCCATCATGCCATCTGTTCTCCTATCTTCTCTAAACCTTTACAAAGTTCCTCAGAATCTCCTTTAGTTTCAATTAACCTGAGTAATTTATGTAGCTTGCACATGTTGTCATCAGTCTGTGAACTCTCTCAACAGATTGAACTATATGAGGTTGCCGACAATTAGAGAACATTACCTCTTAGGTTTTTGCCATGTTACAAATTAGATTCATTCCTACACTTTGCTTTTAGTCTCCAAATCCTTTTTTCCTCAAACTGATGATTTTCACAAGGGTTACTTATAAAAATTACAGCTGTAAACTGTATTTACATCCTGTAGAAATTTACATCTGGTCAAAAGTACTCATGTGAATTAAAGAACTTCAGTTGTCTGTAGTGAAACTATTCTGGTACGTGTTCAATAGCATCCTTGTTTCAGATGTACTGATAAACTCACAGAAATACTGACACAATATAGTACGATTTCTTTGATTATTTTTACACCTAGTTCTCAAAAGTTTTCTATAATTGCACTTAAAGAAGACATTAAGTTGTCTGGCCTATCATAATATTTGTTTGGCTTCTGTAATGAATCTCACAGAAAATATAACCCATCATTAAGAAGATTAGTGCACATCCCCTCAGAGCGTATACTTTTCAATGCCTACTCTCTAAAATTCCAGTAAGACTAGTTTGGTATTTGGTTTCTTCCAAGTTTACTTAAGTAATACTTGTACAGGAGAAAAATTCTTCCCAGTTTTGTAGGAATTGTGCCATTTACTCTGAAATAAGTAATGGAATATGTATGTTAAGAAGAATCTATGACAATAAAGCCAAAAAGCACATCATAGTTTGACAATTAGCACTTTAAACAGGCACAAATTCAACAGTAACTGAAATAATGCTCTTGGATGCAAAGCAAGAGGAACTTGTTTCAATAGGAATAAACCAGTAGGCTAATATCAGATTAACTTCACGTATGTCTCAAACCATTTGTGTCAACAACATTCTGTTACAGTGGTAAATAACCAAAAGTATTGTAGGCAATCTGACTATTAATGGCAAATGTCTACTTGATCACTAAAACCTGTGTGTGAGAAGAATCTTTTTTAAATGTGCTGAGGAGAAAGTGAAGAAAGACAGGAAATTCACTCCAGTTGATTTACAAAACATTTCAGACCAGAGTTTTTTAAAGGGCAAATGAAAACACCTAATCAGGTACTTCTACCTTAGGTAAAAAAGCTGAGAGATATGGGAAAAGGCAATAACAGTTAATTCTAAAAGGGTTTCATTAAGTCTCAATAAGTATCTGACCCTTAAAAAATAAAAAAAGGGGGAAAAAAAGCACAATGATTTTCCTAATATATTAAGAAAATTAATGACACTACAGAAGAAAGGGTATTTTGCCTATAGAAAGAGCAGACAAATACTCCAGAGGGCACTTTGAAACTGTGATAATAACTAATGAGTGTCATCATATAAATAACATATTCCACAGGAACAGTAGATTCATTCTAACCATGAGATGGTTAGTTTCTACATATGAGATAAAGCACACTAAACCCAGGTTATTCAAAGGATTAGTATTTGAAGTGGGTCTCAAGAAGATAATGGGAAATAAAAATGCCGACTGGACAGACTACTACAAATAATCTAGAAAACATTTACCAGAGATGAAGCTTAGACTGTGTGGAAGGAAACAGGATGGTGACAGAGACACCCTGAGCATTTAGGATGCTAAAAGTGCTGAAGTTTTATTATCAGAGGTGAGGATGCTGACTTAAACACAGCCAGGAAAGATGCACACAGAAATGAGGGCCATTTTGTGTCTGAAAGGGGAGAGGAGAGAGAAACTTGAATGATGACCACCTGTATTTGCAGCAGAAGAAAACTGATCGAGTTTATGAACACCTCCCATCTTGAGAATGGAGTTCAAGTTTTAAAAATAGCAAGATTTTCACTGATTTTAGTAGCCTCAATAAAAGGGCTTTCACATAGCATTATGCTATTAAAGGAACAATTACTGAATAAATTTATCTAAATAGTTTGGAACAGACTATGGTTATAGCCAGAATTTTTAAAGGATGTGGATTTGGAGACTGCATGGCAAATCTAGGGTACATTATTTGCCAGAGATCATAATACAGATCAAAGCAGCTTCAGTGACAGCATTTAAACTCACAATTTATAAATAAGGTTCTTATTTCCCTGAAAATAAAGCAATACCCATCAGAACCATTTTAACTCATGTTAAATACAGTACTGATAGGTTTTGTTATTAGAATAGAAACGTAGTCCACACACTGCAGAATCACAGTAATTTGTAAAGGATAGCAATTATGAACACTGAAGATACTTCTTTTCTCCTCCTTTTAAAATAACCACCAAAAAGCTCTGTTTATTCAGGAACATATTTTTTAATCTGAATGAAAGAGGGTGCCAAGCAGTTATACAAGCTTCCTAAATTCATTTGGCTGACTAATGTTCCTATTCCTGCATGCTTCATAGCAGTAAAAGAAAAACAAATCTCAGGAAGAGCTGACATTTAGATCTATATCAGTTTAAAGACATAATGCATAATATTGTCTGCTGGCCATTTAATTCAAAAGACAAATTTTGCTGAGTTCGCTTAATAATGAGCAAATGGAGGCTGGAAATTAGAGGGCTGGAACTTACAATTCTTTACAATAAACCATTAGCATGTTTAAATTTCAACTTCCCCAAATTTCTAAGCACTTGACTTTTCATGTAGTGAATTGTTTTGCACATATGCAGCATATTATTAATTTAAATGCATCATGCCTGACTCTTTACATCAGTCCATTACTTTAGATAAACCACAAAAGTCAGCACCTTGGTATCCTACCCCCATTTTTTACACAATTATGAAATCTGCATAAGCAGGACTTTTTTTGGATCAACATGAAATGGAGGAAGAAACTTTCTTACACACTTCAAAATCTCCACATTAACAGACACTGCTCAAAACAATCACACTTTAACATAATGAACCTTGCACATCAGTGTATTACTCCACATTTTCAGTATCTGCTTAGGCATAAGTAAGTTCATTCTTCTGTCCAGGAGCAACTCTTATAGAGAGTTGCATGATTTGCACAAAGTTCATTTTCCATTCTAAGCAGAAACAGATTGTCAGGACATGCACAATTTAGTTTTAGTCTGACTTATGTTACCCGAATAATTTTCTTCTAAAAGTAATTAGAGGTCACGTGTTACTAGACAGACGGAAAAATCCATCTAGCAATGATGTATCATACTACAAACATAAATAGAAGACATTTACTTTACTAAATACTTTACTGCTACCAAGCAAGCACAAGGTAGCAAGGAAAAATCTGCATTTTTTTTCCTCCTACTTCCAAATTTATATAAAATGCATATACGTATCACATAGCATCATAAAACTCATTTCAAAAACATAATTGAGCACTACTAAGGAGAAATTAACTCTACCTGTCACTGAGTTCTGAGTTACACATAAAGAACAAAAATGCACAAAGAAAAACCTATAGATCCACTCAACAAGAATGGTTTAAGATTATCCTGTATAGGACTCAGGTAAGCCTTTATTTCCAAGAAGGTTCTATTGCGCTATCCTCTGCCTTACTTCTTTGACGATAAAGCACGGTGTGAATTCACCCACAGCTTATGTTGCTACTGTAAAGGAAATACACACCCCTGGCACATATTTCTGTGCATGTGTTATTCTAGGCTGAAACTGGACATTCTGGTAAGTCAGTTGTGCCACGGCTTGCACACCACACTTAGAAACTTCTCTGCATGTAAGTTTGTGCACAAACATATGCCTGCATGCACTTAGAGAATACCAGATATATACAGCTGGTTTTGCATGGTGTGTGCTCCCCTGTATGTATGTGGGCACTGGTTCAATGGGGTGAGACATTTGGATTCCTTCCCAACTTCTGTAGTTGCAAGGTAAAAATTAAAATCATGTAATGTACTTGGGAGGAAAGATACTGGAAGGCTATCAGCACAAGTGATCCTGCCTACATCAAGTAGAGAGATGCCAGCCAAAGCAAATGTAGAATGTAGGCCCTATTATACTATAAATAGATTGCATATACTTAACGTATCTCCAAAGCTGTATATAGGGTGCTTCTAAAAACTTCTTATGGTACACCTAAAGAAGAAATGGTTGAGCTAACTGGACTAATCTTTGGCCTTAACTGTCACTGGACTGATGTCCCTGGAGCTGACGACAGAAGAACAAATGAAAGGCCAGATGAATAAGACACTGGATGAGGGTTTATTGTCACTGAGACTGTTAACATGATTACATTGAAGGCAGGCTCTGTCATGTAGGCCTGGCCAAACCACACAGATAGGACTGGCAGACCAATGTTTTCAGATTGTTTTGCAGATACCTAAATCTTTCTGAATGCAGGTTCAGAGGCTGGCATGATTTGCAATCTGTGAATTTGGATTTGTGGCCTGAAATACAATCCCCCCCCCCTTCCTAGTTCATGTGTCAGCCACCCTCAAGGTTAAACAAATAAACCTTCAACAGAACAGTATCAACAAGACAGATTAGACAGATAGGCCCTTCCTGGAAACCTAAGTTCCTATCCAAGAAAAGATGTGAACTCTGCCTTTCTCACTCCAGTGAGTATGCTAAGGTGAATTCTTTTGGGTTAGCCTTTTTCTCTGGCTTGAAACAAGGCTGTTCACCAACCCAGAGGTAATCTTTGTAGACCATACACTCATCCGTTTGCGACAGCCCAGTCTAAACAAGGCTTTGCTGAACATCAGTCTGAGCGGAAGGGTGCAGCCCACCTCTGCCCCAAGTCCAATGCTGCCAGCACACACCCCTCTGACCTCCCAGCTCTGCTGCCCAAAACTGGAGACAAGCCAGTGAAGGTGCACAAGTGAGATACCTAGCCTGACTCCTAGTAACTCTTCACTGAGACATTAAGAGAGATCATTTGAATGGCAGCTATACAGGTGCCAAATGGGAGAAGAGGTAGCTCTTGAGGCTAATATGATCTTGAGGATCATTCCTGAACCTGATCCAGTACGTTTTGCAGCAAAAATGAAGAAAAATAATAATAAACAAATACTACAGTTCCTGCATGCTTACAAGTGCTCTTTCACAGCAGTGAAGGTTTGGGGCTAGAAGGTACCTGAAAGGCAGACTTGCTTGAGAGATCCTTCCAGGAGCATTGACAACTGTCAAGCAGTGGTCAGCTAATGGCCTTGCCAGGGGGAAACCTGCACTCACACCCCCAAGCCTGCACCAACTGGTCTCACTTCTAGTGTCGCTTCAAGTGCTGATGAATGGCTGGAAGCTCAGGACTGACTTACTTACCCACTTTCTGCAGAACAGTGCGTTCCAAAGCATGGTATGGCTGCAAAGCAGGGAGTTCCACAAGGGCCTCCTTGAGGCAATACCTGCAGATACCTCTTAGATCTGATGCTATTTTCACCATGCATTCTTACTTACGTGTGCTCCATGCAGCCATGAAAACACAAAAATATGTATAAAGTAGAAATTCCTAATTGGATTTAAAATGGTTATCGCATCCATCTACCTTGTATAATTTAAAACATTTAAAACAAGAAACAGCAACCATTCACCTGGTGGCTATCAGATAACAACAGGAAATTAGACAATAATTTACTGCTGACATTACTATGATCCCAAGTGTTCATTAATCTGAACTCCTAAATTGGCTTTTATTTAGACATACAGTAGAAATAACGTGTCCATTAGTGTATCTACTTTCATAGACTTCAGATATATGCATGGTACCAGCTTTAATCAAATAAAAAAAACTATTTTTGTTTTCTATGTTTAATTGTAACACATTTTCATTCTCATACTAATAAATGTCTGATACTATTTACATTTGCCAATAACTATAACCATCCAGCAATGAAACTGGTATTTTACATGCTTCCCACCATCAGTTATTTCGGCATCAGTAATATTTATGAACAACTTTTTTGCAGGTTTACATATGACTCAGTACGCAATGTAAACATGGGCCAACCCACAAGAATAAAGAGGAGCGCTACCCCTCTCCACTCACCTTGCATTTGTCCATTTCCCTTTTCTGCAAGTGCACAGGGAAAAAGAACAACAAAACAAACAAACCCAAGTGGATTTGGACACTGCAAATCCAGTTAAAAGGCTGGCTAACCTCAGGTTTGGCATACCAAAGACCAGTGCGAACAAATGCTTTCGTTTTCATCTGTCAGCTCCCACGCCGCTCAAATGGAATTGCGTAGGGAGATTTTTCCTGCCTTGCTTCAAATAAATGGGTGTTGTGTTTACATACTGCATACTGAGCATTGCCCACCCTAAGCCAAGGGCTGCATCTTGCCAACTCTTAACTTTCGTACAATATGGCGATAACATGAGCCAGCATACCATTAAGTCACATAACAAAACTTGGAGAATGGCACTGCCAGCTTGCAGAACTGCACCTGAACGACTGACATGCAGTGTACAAAGGGAGAAACTAGATTTCAGTGTGATGGCAGAACTGGGTCAGAAGCAGACTGGGTTAGCTGCCTCAGTTTAAACTACAAAGCCAAGTGCTGCATAGTTCACAGAAATAAAGACCTACAGGAGCACAATACAAGCATGCCAAGAAAATAAAAGATCATAAAGCAAGCCTTACAAAACACTCCCCCCACCCTTAATCTTTCCAGGTCACCTTCTGCTTATTCTCCATATGACACTTTACTCCAGGATGTTCTTTCCAGCTGCAGTACTCACAAACTGTCCTCCCCTCCCCTAAGCAGGGTCAAAACCAGGGGAAAGAAGAAAAGAGACCTTAGTCCACTGCTCAATGTGAACAGCACATCCTTCTGGCTCCAGCAAGTTCTCTTTTTCTCTCTGGTAAGTAGCAGATCTATACCTACCGTGAGTGCCAAATGTCTTAGAGCAGCTAGTGTTCATTTTTTCGCAAAATGAGCAAGGAAGATGGGAGATCAGAGCTCACTATTTCACCTATAACAGTCACTCTGCAAGCTCGCACAAAGGTATCAGATACCTGCTTTGCTTTTCTGATTTAGCCTGCTGATATGAGAACTGGAGCAGGCATCTTGTGTACTAATTCTTCTTCCAGGTACTATTCCATAGTTATTTCTACAGTCTCCCACTTCAGTGACACAAACATACCACGGATAGGACAACCTAAGGTCCTTTAACTACCATTAATAATGCACATGTTCAGAGGTAAAAAGCCAAGCTGAGATCTAAGACACTTCTAATACTGAGGTTTCTAAGAGGTTGTGCATCTAATCCACTGCTGAACCAAGTATTTGTGATACCTTACCATTAGCAGCCTTGAGCTAGCCCCATGGGTGACTCCTTGCAGCATATTTCTTAGTAACTTAATCCTATTTAGACTGCCTTCAAATCGTACAAAGAAAAAGCAAATCATAAATCTACCATATTATTGCAAGATCGTATCACACTAGCACCACTCATTCTGTTTTATTCAAAATATCACATCAGTGATATTTTACTTGTAAAATACTAGCATGCATGCAAATGAGCATAAACTTACTTCTGATAATAGTTTTAATTACTAAGTATATAAGCCTGCAAATCCTCTCATACAAGTAATCCTTCAATAAGATTAATTCATGGAAATAGTCCCATTGAAGAAGGATTTGTATGACTGGATCCCAAATGCTTAATCAGACTTTTAAAGGCATTATTACTTAAAAAAAATATTAAAAATCCAGGAGGTGTTGGTATGCTCAGACCAAGAGGTTATATATTTATCAAACTGTTTAGTTTCAGAAACCATCCTTCTGGGGCTGACACTGCTGGGAAACATGCTTCTGCAGTTCCTGTGGTTTCTCAGGTTAGGGCTGATTTAAATAAACTGACCAACCTGGAGCCTGGCGTTCAGCATGACTTGTCTTTCAGCACTTGCGTTGCACTGACGTATGACTCAGCTACTCCTTCAGCTGCACTAGTTATATATTATCCCTATGTAACATTACCACAAATATCAAAATCCCTGATTTATTTTAAGTACTATCCAGGTTCTACCAAGTGGTTCTCACTTTCTCTACTATGGCAGAATATTTTATTATAACAAATGGAAACTTCTTTCCTGGCTCCCCAGTCCTTTTCACTATGCCACTTACCAGTCTAGACAACAGCAAAAGTAGCCGCAGGAAAAGCATATAGGTTAAAATGTGCTTTTAATGTGCTGAGTGTCCTCCTTCATGTATCCACTTCACTTGCTCTCTCTTTGCACAAGGGTCTTTGTGGCTTTAGTGGAAAGGCCTTCTTGAAGTATCTCCTGCTCTGAACCCCTTGGAATGACTAATTGTCTGGTATCACATTTGTTTGCTAATCCTTAAAATATAGGAAACGATCCTTTGGAGAGCTAGGAGTCTTGTCACTGCCTCCAGGAAGCAGGAAGCGTAACTGCTTGAAGGCTGACAGATGCTTTACCACCATGACAAGAAGCTGTTCCACAGGCTACATACAGCTTGTGAGCGCCTGAGTCAAGACATATGGTCCTGAATGCCAAGACTGCCTGTCTTTCCCAGTTTACAGGGAAAGAGGGATTGCTCCTGCTTGGTTCTGAATTTGCAAAAGTACTCTGTTGGCTTTAGAAGTTTACAGAACATGTGAAATAAAACGCTTGACTGCTTGCACTCATATATCGTCATTTGTTTGCTGAACAGTTTTTTCTTCTCTGGGGAGCGAGCCCTATGTATATGCTTCCATGGGCTAGGATAACATCCTGTGACTTTGTTACTGTCCGCTCCAGTATTAAATGAACGCATATACCTAAGCACACATAAATATGTCTCTTACACTTTAAGAGACCATTCCAATCTCATAATGTACTCAGCATATTTGACCAAGTTTGTATATAAGGCCTAAAACAACAGCTCTGTGGTGTAAGGCATCTTGAGTCATCTATAGGGAATAAGTAACAGCAATGGATATATGCTGTTAGAATTCGGAGCTGATCATTTAACTGTACCTCAGCATCACAAAAATTAACTCTCCAAGTTATAACTTCTTAACCATGGTACATTCTCCAGTGCTTGGGCCAGCTGAAATCTGGATATTTCAGAAAGCAAATATTTATAATTCCTGTCACATCTTGAAAAACTGTTTAACTGCCCCAAAGACTTCAGTAAGGTCTTCTCCATTTAAAAAATTGATATATATATATATTGTGATTTTTCCAATGACTGTATGCTGAAGTGCCTACAGGCTGCAGGCCTGCAGGGGACCCAGCAGCTTCCAAGAAATAGATAAAAGCAGGTAGTATCTCCTTCCTAACCAAGAAGCGGAGGTGAAGGCAAAACCCCCAGCACAGCACCCGCTGCACTGCTAATTCTCAGAGCTCAGTCTGGCACCGAGTCCCTAGGTCAGCCAGGATGGAGGGTGGCGGCACCCCGCAAAGTCAAGCCTTTAACTTCTTGGAGTTTCCCTGTGCTGTGTATTGTTACAAGGTGACTTTTCCACTCACGTCTGTCCCCATCCATCCTTTCAAGAAAACAATTCACAGTTCAACCACTGTTCTATATTTCTACAGAACTTGGAGAAATAGCGGCAGCGACGCCCGCCACGGTGCAGAGCGGCTCTTGGCAGCGGGTGCGGGAGGGCACGGGGCGGTATGTGGAGCTGCCCGCCACACCGGCTCGGCTCCGCAAGACGGAGCGGTTCGGATGGAGCCCCGCGCACGGCAGCAGCCGCGCCACCGCCGCCTCCGATTATTGCCCGTTTTCGCGCTCAGCTTGTCAGTGTAACACAGACCACTGATTTATTAAGGCAATTTTTCCAAGCGCCTTCTCAGATCTCCCACGGCTCAGCCGCCGATCAGGCCGCTTGCTGCAACTTTTCCACGGGCGACGACGGCAAGACGGGCGGTATCTTTTCTTTTCTTCCCACCCCGCTTTCCCAAACCACTCACCAAGGGCAGCGGTCGCCATCCCCGGCGCCCCTCACCTTCCGGCTCCCCGCGGACACCCCCACGGACACGGGTGCGCACTCCTCGCCCGGAGGCTGCCCGACCCGCGCACCGCTCTCCGCTCCAGCAGCGCCCCTGTCCGCTGCGGACCTTCATCCGCCGGGGACTGGCGGTCCAGCCGTGCTCTGCAGGTCGGTCCTGCCGTTGCCCCCTGGCAGCCCCTCGCCCCCCGGCCTCACTTACTTGTGCCTTCTTCATAAGGAACAGCAGCGCTGCAGTCCAGCCCAGCCGGCAGTGCCCAAACTCCCTTCAGCGGAACTGTAGCTCCAGCATAACGCAGCAGCGGATAGTCCACGCATTGGGGTTGCCCACGGCGAGCCCCACGCTGCCTCCGCCTGCGCTGCTGCCCCCCGCCGCCGCCGCCGCCCTGCGCGCTCCGCTGCGCCCCGCTCTCTGCGGCGTGAGAGTCCGCACTGACTGGAGGCACCCCCGGCGCCTGGCCAGGTCTTTTATATCTCCGATCTGCCTCCAGCAGCGGCGGCGGCAGCGGCAGCACAGGCAAGACACGCCTTTTCCCTCCCTCCCGCCCTCCTGGAGGAGCGAGAGCCCAGACAGACCCCGCAGAGAGGGGGAAACCCGAGTTAACTTAGGGGAAGTTAGAGGCAGGAGCAAGCCCGCCCTGCCCTTATCCCTGCACAGAGGGAAGCGCGTCCGCCGCTGGGCTAGAGGGGGAGCGGTAGGGGGGGTCGCAGGAGGTGCGGGAAGGGGGGGGTCGTTATCCCGGCCCTGGCAAGGTGGGGTGAGAGCAGAAGGCTTCTCCCGCTCGGTGCCCGGGGTGTCGGCAGTGACCTGGAGAGTTGACCCCAGCCGAGTAGGGCGGATCGGGGCGGGGGTCTCCAGCCTCCTCCGCGGGGGGCGCCGGTAGCGGCCGCGGCACTCGAGAACAATCAGGCTGCCGGCGGGGAGGCAAACCCCTGGGTTGGGTCCCCCCACCCACGCCGTTGAGAAGGGGGGGGGGGGCCCTGTGGGGGCCCCTCCCGCCGCCGGGGGGCCGTGTCGTCCCGCGGAGGGGATGCAGCGGGCTCGGCGCGCTGGCTGGGCTCCCAGGCGCTGGCCGGTATTTTCAGCGCAGCACGTAGCTGCGGCAGCGGCGCGCACACCCAAGAGGCAATTCCGGATTTGCGATCTCCATTTCAGGGCTGCCTTTCCATAATCGGAAAGTCGGAATACAAGTCGGGCGCTGGAACGAGCATTTCACCTGTAGCCTGAAAACTCCCTTTACCTGCTCCTGCGGTAGAAAAGTTGTTGAGCAGTGCCTCCTAATGCTTGCATAGAGGTGATCCTGCAGATCTTCAAACATGCTGCTACAATTTGCGTCCTATGTAAATAATATATTAGTGCTGGGTGTGGAAAAATGACGATTGATTTCTGCTACGTGGAGTCCTGCTGGCAAATCCATCCCCGCAGAAGCAACAGAACTTGAGACCTCTTCAGATAAGACAGCTGTCAGGTGAACACAGGCATGCATTCCCGAGCATGCATTAAGTGTGAAGAAGAGTAGTTTCTGGAACTAGCGTTTGTTTCCTGAGACATCAATCTTTGGTGAAAATTGAGAAACACATTAACACGGACTGAAAGAAGAAGAGTGTGCCCAAGTCAGTAGTTATTTCCTGAGGGAGATTAGAAATACTTGGAGCACACAGTGAGGTATTTCATTATAAAAGTTTGTCTAGATTTAGCCTTCAGTTAGTGGTAATTTTTCAAAAGACTAGGTTTCTGCCAAAGTAAAGGTGAGCTCTTCAGCTACAGAAAGATTTTTGAACCCATCCCCAACTCCACTGTGTATTTCTGTTTCACTGTAGAGCAGATAAATGTCTAATCTCTGTGTGCCTCTGCATCCAATCCAGAAAAATGGGTTGATATTTTACAACATGACACTGTTGATGAATTCATTACAGTTTTTTGCATTTCTTAGTTATTACTGTGCTGCATTACCTTGGAGCTCTTGTATTGCCCTCTGAGGTTTGTCAGACTGTTTTATATGCTTACAGTAATAATCTCTTCCTCTAAAAGGTTATGATTCGAACAATAGACAAGCAGTGAAAAGGAGGAAGCCTGCAACAACAAAAAAAATCGAGGCCCCCACTCACTGAAAGGATAGTTCATGTATCACCTAGCAGTGATCAACCAAAGCTGCTTCCACAGTCTATGCATTTATCAAGCAGGGCCAGGGAATTAAAATGTTATGGCATCTTTCCTCCTTAGAACAGATGACAGGTTTAGTCTCCTGGGGAGAAGCCCTGGAAAGTGTGAAAGAGCAGTCTGTTGTAGCAGTTACCTACCTTATGGAAAACACTCTATTTTTTCTCCGCTTTGAGCTCCGTCACAGTCCACCGTTAGTCATGACAGGAAAGCTGCGTCCAGTAACCTTACTCATAGTTGTGCAGACAGGGTAGCATTCTTGGGTCTAATTAACTTTTTTTACCACCCTGGCATTATGTGCCTTTTCTCTCCATCCCTGACCTGAGTTCTTGAACCTGCCCTTGTGTTTAACCAAGCCTGGCTGTAATGGAATTATATAGCCCCCTTTTCATCTCTTCATTTGCACTGGCAATTTGCAGGTGCATTGCTGCTGACATTGACCTCAGTATGGTTTGGGAAGTTTTTTTTCTGTGAAATTCAGATTTTAGTGGCTTAAACTTATTAATGACTTGTGTCCATAAGCCATAAGAAAGCATGTTTTTGTCTTGCCCATTTCCAACGTAGTTCTGACTTTTGATTTACTGATGAGAACTGGTTAGCCATGGATGATTAGCATGTGCTGGTTCTGGCTGGGATGAAGTTAATTTTCTTCATAGTAGCTGGCATTGGGCTCTGCTTTGAATTATCAACATTGAAAACAGTGTTGATAATACAAAGATGTTTTAGCTTTTGCTGAGCAGTGCTCACATAGAGTCAAGGCCTTTTCTGCTTCTCACACCAATGAGTAGTCTGGGGGTACACAAGAAGATGAGAGGGTACACAGCCAGGACAGCTGATCCCAACTGACCCAAGGAATATTCCTTACCTTATGACATCATGCCCAGCAGATAAAGCTGGGGGAAGAAGAAGGAAGAGGGGTCATTCAAAGTTACACTGTCTGTCTTCCTCAGTCACTGTAATGTGTGAGAGAGCCCAGCTTTCCTGGGGATGGCTGAACACCTTCCTGCCGATGGGAAGTGGTGAATTAATTCCTTGATTTGCTTTGCTGGCATGTGCAGCTTTTGCTTTACCTATTAAACTGTCTTTATCTCAACCCATGAGTTTTCTCATTTTCACCCTCATTTTCACCCTTCCTAATCTCTCCCACATCTCGTGAGGGAAGGTGAATGAGTGACTGTGTGGGGCTTAGTTGCTATCTGGGGTTAAACCAAGCAGCACATTGAATGGTGGCTTTCCAGAGCTCAACTGCAAACTGCATTCAGTTTTTTGTGGCCTACCTCAGTTGCATTTCTAAATGCTTGAGGGTGAACCCAGGCTCCTGTCATGGTTCTGTGACAGGAATTTATTCACGGGGAAACTATAGAAAGCAGTGTTGGTCATCCTAGCTCTTCACAGGATTTGGTTCCACACGCTCAGCAGGATTGTCCTTCACCAGGAATACTGTTCTGCGTATATGGAAATAGTAACAGCTGAAGTATAAATGACGCTTTTCCAGTCTAGTGTGAATGGAAGAGTCTCACCATCTTCTGCAAATAAGAAATAGCTCTTTGCTCTGGAATTTTATGGAGTATCTGCTGTGCTTTCTGTAGCTACAGCCGTGAGAGGAATGACCCCACTCAGCATGCCAATAGCTTGGCAGCTGGCTGGTACAGCCAGAATTTGGGAATATGGAGAATCAGACCCAGCCCAAGCCACTGAGTTTGCTTCACCAGCTTGGAAAACTGAAGAATTTTCTTGTGAAGCCATCTAAACTGTGAAGGCAAACACCAGTGTGTACATATTAGAAAGATAACAGACTAATCCCATCTAATCTGTTACAGACTCTGAGCATCTGTAGGCCTTTCTGGCACAGAGGGCCAGTCTGTAGCGTTAGCTCAGTTAACTCCTCTTCCCCCTGACTTTTTTTAAGAACATACAGTAAGAAGTACAAGCTTTTTTAACCTACTTCAGGCACATAGAAATCAAATGAAAGTTAAAACTGAGGTATTTAGAGCCAAGAAACTCAAAAAGTAGCCTCAAGATTCTTTAGGTTTTATTTACAGAATTATTTGATTATAGAGGAATCAGTTCTCTACAGAAAAGAAAAATCTTGCAAATGTGCAAGATGTGCAGAAAATCATATGAATTACTTTGATATTAAAGAAGTACATTGAGATAACTATCTCCTTAAGAGACTATCCCTATCTTTGATACCAGAAAATATACTAGGTGTTACTTTGTGGTTGAGAACTAATATATTCTAATCTCAGAGCATAATCACAAGAGAGTATTAATACTTTAATATTGGATCAAAGTACATATTTTGAATTTATGATTGAGCCTTCTTATGCTTAACAGTTACTAAAGTGACTGTTGGTTCCTTG
The DNA here is from genome assembly GCF_034315485.1 of Pezoporus occidentalis. Taxonomy (NCBI): domain Eukaryota; kingdom Metazoa; phylum Chordata; class Aves; order Psittaciformes; family Psittacidae; genus Pezoporus; species Pezoporus occidentalis. The sequence continues at coordinate 2,191,158 of NW_026912907.1, read as the reverse complement.
TAAGTCTTATACACCCTTTGTGCTTTATACAAATGATGGGGAGAACTTTTGTGATTATTCAATATTACTGATTAACAAGTGAATGACTCAGTCATGGACTTAGGACCACAGGGACACCTACACCACTATGGAGACACTTTCATTGAGCACCATAAAAGAAGAGGACTTAGGTGCATTTATGCATTTTATGCATTAGGTGCATAAAAGGATTTAGGTGCATTATTTTCACTCAGACGAACAGGCTGTAAAGTTTAATTCACAAAAAGCAGTTTCTGTATAAATGTTTGATTCTCCATAATAACAGCATAGACTGAGATTTTTAGGGATAATGATGTTATTACATGGTAAAATCACTACCTGGCCAGTTCATTTGTGGACAGATTGGCAGACCAGCTGGGGGTAAATGCAATATTCTGGATGAATGGAAGTATCTAAAAAAAAAAAAAAAAATTGAATTGAAATGCGATTGTTTATTGAAATGACAGCATAAGTAGCTCATTACCACATTATGATGCTTCCTTAAAAAAACCAGAAGCCATCTAGATGCAGGAAAAAGAAGAAGCACGCAGTGCAGCCTAAGAGCGGAGCCAGGTGGCTTCAGACTGTTGGAAATCTGTTCAGGAAGTGCCAGTGAAGGAGGCTATAGTTATAAGATTTTGTGTGAGATTCGTTTGCCCAGAAGGAGCTATGGAGAAAAGCATAAAGACAAAGCTAGAGTGCAGTCTCCGTTTTTTCTGGAAGGAAAGTGGGGCTTTGTTCATCTGACTACCATCTTGGTCTGAAATACTGATGGAGAGAAGGAATGGCAGATTTTTATTGGAAGCCTAAACCTGCTTCTGTCTATTATGGTATTTGCTGGTTTAATTTGCAGTAAAATGACAGTTTTGTTTCTGTTAGGATTTTACAGTGTGAAAATTAGCATGCCAAAGATAATGTGTTTTAATACAGAAAGTTTTTTTGTCCGGGAATATAAGCCCAAAATAGGAAGTTGCACTGATGCTGTTAAAACTCAACCAAAGCCTGTAAAGATACAGTTGTATCTGCTAAAAAATAAATGTCCATTTCTTGACTTACATAAAAGCTTCCTTCAGCTATTCTTTGAACATACTATAGTTTTAAAGCATTCTAAAATGAGCATGTAAAGATCACAGGAATAAGGAAATTTCAGCTAGAAAAAAAATGGTACATTGAGAGCATATCTTGGGGAAAAACTGATTCTGCTGGATCAGTGATCTTTGGCAGTCCCCCTTTGGGTTCTGATGATCCCCCGGATGTTAATAGATGTTAATAGACATGGGAGGCTCCTTGAAATTCTTGTAAAGTTTTGCAGCCACTGAGGTTCCAAGAAGATCAGAGGACAGCAGCAATTAAAACATCTTTTTTTTTTTTTGTCTTTTTTTTTTTTTTTCACTTGTGTGCTAAGGAGGAGTCTGATTCATCTGGATTGCACTCAAAACCACAATGTTTGGTTTTGAGGAATTAACCTACATGTGTGATCTTGAAAGTTATTCAGTTGTTCAGATCAGGGAGACCTGCCAGAGTACTCTGTGATCACTCTGATGGCATGTCTCTGTTTCCTTCTATGGTGAGAGAGGTTGCAGGGATGAACGGTGCCCATCCAACATCTTGGCATTTGGCCAGAAAGAGACTAGAGTATATATTGGGACAGACAAATTGACTGTTTTCCAAGCCTCGAGTTTGCATGTAACCGTAGTACATCGTGCTGTGGTAGTTGCTAGTGGTTATGCATAACAGTGTTTGGCATAGCTCAATTTACCAGTCCAAACAGCACCTTTGTCCTATTTCTGAAATGATGGAATACCCAGCCCAGGAGGACAATTTACTCTTATTTGCAGAGGTTTCTGTACTGGATTTCACTAGAGGAGTGGAAAACAGTTCTCAACTCTGTTCAACAGATTCAGTTAGTAGTCCTAACTCTGAAGAATAAGTACTCTCTTCATGAAATCCACCAGCCATCTACTGTGGAATGCCCCCTGACATGTTAGATGAGAAAAAGAACAGTTGTTTATTCTATGGATACTGATGTCTTCAAGATGCTGTAGTTGATTTGACTTCTAGGAAAGAAATTCTATCCCCACGTTTGTAGGATATTTCAGTATCTATATTCTTTCAGGTACAAAAGAGCAGGGAGATTTGTCATTACTTCTTAAACAGGAATATAAAAGGCACTGGCGTGAGAACTCAAAAGTACTGGAGCTCATACTTCCAAGGAGCATATTTGCAGACAGTGTAAAACACACTGTCTACAGCATTGCAAGGAGTTATAGTTACTGCTTTAAATACTCATTGTTTCCCCAACTTTCACATGATTTTTAATTTTCATCACATATTGCCCTGTTTTCCACTTCGGGAGAACAAGAAGACAATTATGCGCTACAGTCACCAAGCCAGGCAGTGTTGGAGGTAGGCAGACTTAAGCTGATACACCATCTTGGACAGCTACAGTGGGACTAGATGTTTATTACCAGACAAGACAACAGCTGCTAATTATGTCTAAAATATTTTTCTTTGCCAGTCATGAGATCAGTTTGGGTAGCCTAATGCATTTATGGTTATACCAACTCAAAAAACCCCATGTTACTTTGCTTGAACAATTCTGTTTTCAAAGAAATAACTTATCTTTTTTACCACACTTACTTAGTGCCTTGTTATATTCATATTTTGAGGCCAGTAATTTAGAAGTGATAAATTCCTGAGAAATAAATATCTCCGTTCCCAGATTTGTTGCCTACATCTCTCAATTTGTGCTAGTCCATGTCAGCTTATTCACAGTAATTACAGCCCTAGAGAGTTTAAGGATAAAATGGGTTCATTTGGAAACAAAATACTGTGTAATTGTGATTTTTTTTTGTATCGTGCGTTTAGTCTGAAGAGAGAGGTACAGTATCAGGTACAGTGGCTTCAGAGCCATGTTATATTATTCCTTTTCTCTTTATTTGATGAAGTCTGATTGTATTAGGAGTGTAGGAAGGACTAAAACTTAGGTAGAAGGCTGAGACCCCTGTCATTAAGAGAACCTATCATTCTTTCCTTTTGAAGGTTTATCCGTTTTCAGCATAAAGTGAGTTAAGTTTCTTGCCACTGCTCTTCTATGGGAATGTTTGTAGAATTTGACTCACCTCATAGTTGGAAACCTTCATCTAATTTGAAGTCTAATATATTCATTGTTAATTTATGTATGTTTGTTCTTGGGCCAAAGTTATCCTTTACCATAAATAGCTCTTTATTTTCTTTATTTATTCCCTGCTTTTTGATCCTTCTGCCCAACCTACTGGTAATAAATACACTTAAAACAGAAGAAGCATAGGATCAAGGAGGGAACTGATGGACAGGGGTAGAACAGTTGACGTCAGCTACCTGGACTTGTGCAAAGCATTCAACACTGTCTTGCATGAAATCCTTGTGTCTACATTGGAGAGACATCGGTTTGGGAGGTGGAATACTTGGTGGATAAAGAACTGGCTGGATGGCCTCACGCAAAGAATTGTGGTCAATGGCTCAATGTCCTGCTGGAGACCAGTAACGAGTGGTGTCCCTCAGGGATGGGTGTTGGGACCGGTCTTGTTTAACATCTTTGTCACTGACATGGACAGTGGGATTGAGTGCGCCCTCAGCAAGTTTACCAATGACACCAAGCTGTGTGGTTCGGTTGATACCCTGGAGGGAAGGAATGCCATCCAGAGGGACCTTGACACGCTTGTGAGGTGGGCTGATGCCAGCCTCATGAAGTTTAACCATGCCAAGTGCAAGGTCCTACACCTGGGTCAGAGCAATCCCAGTATTGTGTGCAGTTCTGGTGTCCTCAGCATGAAAAGGACATGGAACTGTTGGAACAAGTACAGAGGAGGGCCATGAGGATGATCAGGGGACTGGAGCACCTCCTGTATGAAGATAGGCTGAGAAAGTTGGGGCTGTTCAGCCTGGAGAATAGAAGACTGCGTGGAGACCTCATAGCAGCCTTCCAGTATCTGAAGGGGGTCTATAAGGATGCTGTGGAGGCCAGGCTGGACAGAGCCTTGGGTGACATGGTCTAGTTTGAAGTGTCCCTGCCCATGGCAGGGGGGTTGTAACTAGGTGATCTTAAGGTCCTTTCCAACCCTAACTGTTCTGGGATTCTATGGTTCTATGATTTGCATGCAGTGGTCTCTGGAGTTTAATTTTTAGCACTTGGTTTGGCATGATTTTGGTCCAACCAACTGATGTTCTCCAGGCCTGAGCTCAGCCAGAGGAGGAGTACAAGCCAGGACCTATTTCCAGCAGGCATTTTTTCTCCCCTCCTCTGGGGAAGGAAGAGTTCTGCTGTGTGGATGAAACCATCCTCTGCCACTTACCCTGGGGACAGAGAATGGGTCCAGGCTTAAAGCTGTGGTTTGGATTGTCTTTTGTAATGTACACACTAAAAATAGTATTTGCAAATTATATTGGGGGGTGCGGTGATGGAAAGGTTTGGTTAAACAGGTGTTCAGGAAATGCCCAACCACAGCACCTGTGCAGTAAAAGTCAACCATAACTCTGGAATTTCTTCCCTTTAGAGGTTTGGAAAAGCAATCAAAGCATTCTATTAATATGATAAAAAGGGAAAATGAAGAAATGACCTCACGTTGAAGTATTCTGTTCTTGACTAGAAAGTCCTCTGGTCCTGCAGCTCACCAAGGGAATGAAATCTCACACTTGTGCCAACAAGTGGTTATGGTGCATTGAGAAACTGTCCACTCTTGTTATCCCTACGTATTACCATGGAGTAAAACTCAGCTAAAGCTTTTAAACCACTGAAGAAGGAAGGATGGGGATACCAGCAGCGAGGAGGTCATGGAGATCAGGGATTTGCTTTAGATATCCCTTTAAAAATAAAGAGGAAATGTAGAAAGTTAATGATTTTTCCCCATTTAAAAAGTCTCAGTGTGACTAGGGTATTTTCAGTGCAGCTGTAGAGAAAGGCCCTTTTCAGAACTGGAGTCCCAGTTAGAATGATGAGAAATGTTTGATATTTGATTTGTGCAATAGTTTAAATCCCCCAAGCTGACTGTTCAGTTTACTTTACTATATGCTTACTTGCATAACACAGAATTAAACTGGTTTGCTTTGCTTTGCAGTTTCATTAAGACGGCAGTACTAATCCACCCGCAAGCCCTGAGCTCTGGAAGGATAGATAATCAAGAAATGGGAAGAGGTTTCCTCCAGCCTCCCAATTTTGGAAATAATCCAAAATGAAGAGCTGTGACACAATCATAAGCCTGAGTCATTCCTCAGACCAGTTTCATGTGAGGTTAACCACTACATCACTCTTTTACTGGACATCAAAAAGATGCCACCTGTACACAGTGAAAGGATGATGTATTTTCCTGTTCTTTTTCCTTAAGTTTTTGTAAACAGTGGCAATTTCCACTGAATATAGTGAACATATGAAGTCATTCACTAATTTTAAAGAGTAGTTATAAAAAGGAAATGCAGGTCAGTCTGCTTTCATTTATGAAGTAATATAATTTCAAAGTATTGTTTTCGGGAGGAGAGATTCATATGACAACTCTTTCCTGAGAGTTTCCAGCTTTGGAGGATTATGCTTAATGACTTTCATTTTTATTTCATGCAATACTGTCTAACAGTTATCATTCTCAGCTGTTTCAGAAGGATGATTTGCCATATTTTCTGCCTTAGCCCTAGGTTCAGTGAATGGTTATTTCTGGAAGCATTAGGAAAGCAAGAGAAAAAAAGAGAGAAAATATAATGCAGATATTTTTGTTATCAATTTAATTTTAGTCTTATTTGATTTTTCTGAAGTTATTCCTCAATTATTGTATTGCTATCAATTTCATAAGCTATAACTATCTTTTTTTTTTTTTTTAAACAAACTGCCTTTCAATCTCAATTATTTACCTTGTGTTCTTTAATTATTGTAGAACTTCCAAAACAGCAATTAGTACATTTTTGGTGCTTCATTATTTGTTTCATATCTAACACATATCTGCTTACCTTTCTCTAGATTAATAATTTGACCTTCTCAGTGCCTATTTATAGGAAAACCATGCCATGACTTAGATACATTCCATTCTCTATCTTTTATCATATTTTACCCTGTGGAAAAGAGGCTGAAAGAATATGTGTTTGTTCTGGTGGACAGGAGCCAAGCTTATATAGTGATGCGGACAGCACACTTCAGGCTGGTACTGGAAATGATGTGGTTAAATCTGACAGAAGCCAGCTGATAAAAATTGCTATCAGCAAATTCTGCTGCCTGTAATGTCAGCCTTTCCCCAGGGGCTTTGGCTGTCTGTGCTTGGATGGCCCTTCCTCCTCCTCCTCTCTTAGACTGAGCCCTAGCCATTTGTCTGTATAGGAGAAGGAGAAGTGTATCCTTGCCAACTTCTTGCTTCCTGGCCCTGGCCCTGAAATTGGTTGCTGTTCCCTTGGCAGCGCATGATCCTGGAGCTCTACAGCTGTATGCTGCAGCTAGTGACAAATAGACAGATTTGGGCTGCCTGCTTCATCTTCTCTAACACATTTACTTTCTCAATGCATTCATTTTCTTTGTAAAATGAAACATTAAATCTAGTTCTAAAAGGCAGAAATCACAAATGTGAGAAACAGTGGTTTTCCTTAGTATTTGAAGTAAGACTTTTTCAGTGAAAAGAAGTAAATAAAGCAAGATCAACTATGCTTTTTAATATTTTAGAGGCACTTATAGCTGTGGAAAAGGTAGATATGGTAGTTGGTCCACCATACAGCCTGCAGCAATAGAGAAGTTTCAAAGCATGAGGCTCTCCTAAATTCTCACCTTTAAGAATGGATTAAGATTCTGTTTACCCTAGTTTAAGAAGAGGTTATTTGTTTTGAACACCGGCAAAGAAGGCTTATTTTGGAGAATGGAGTATCTTTTTTTGTGGAAATGGATAAAAATTTCTTGGTTTACTTGGTGTGGTAGGCCAGAGGCTAAGACATGGTTTTCTGTGCAGGTCAAGGATATAATGGTAAAGTGGGAATAAGGTAATAATATTCACACAAGGATATGTAGATAAAAATTGGCCGGCAGCCAGCTTAACCTGGAATCAAGCAAACCACACAGGACTGATAGTCTGGATTGACCTTCTGAAAGGAGCATGGGGAAGAAATCATAACTACATGGAGTTTAGTCAGTGTATGAAGGGGGTGATATGTTGTGGTTGTAGGAGAGAACAGCAAGTGAACAAGACCTGGAGACCAAGGCCACCTCTTGCTGTCCTGTCAGAAGAGGGCTAGTGATCATAACTGTCTAGTGAATGCTAGTGCATGAAATTCTTTAATCTCTGGTTTCCCTAATAAATGAATATTCAAGTATGCCCCTGTAGACAGATATGTGGTGTATCTCTACAATGATAAGAAACATTTCTCACTCAGGCATTGCTGCCTTTATAATCTCCTGGCTTTTCTTTTGGCAATAGAACCACCTGATGTGATTTTTATGTGGGATTTAGTGGGTGACACAAAGGAGAGGAGGACAAAGAGATTTTTCTCTGGTCTGAACAAGGTATTGGCACATCTCTTCATTACTATAAGGATCAGTAGGTGTTGTAAGTTCTTCATAAGTCATATGTTACCATGCTGTGATTCAGGAAAAAGACCTCATTATATAGTAAAGGTAAGATACAAATGGAATATATAATGTTGGAAGGAGCTGAGAAGATCTTGTCTTTTTATAAAACAATACTGCCAGCAAAAATTCATCTTTCAGAACATGCATGGAAATTCCCATACATTGATAGTAAGAGTGACTGATCTTTTGCTAGTGCTATAAGGTAATCTAGATTCTCAGCAGCCTAGAACTCTTCTCTGTCTGCTTTCCTTTTGTCTAGCAGAGGTATGACATGTGTCAGGCTTTGGATGTTTCAGACATGTTCAGGTATCTTCAAGCAGGCGTGCCTATTTCAGTCCCCTGGGAGGTTGGAAGGGTACAAGGAACAGAAGAACTAAGAGTCTTGGAAACTATCTCTGACCCGGGGGGGGGGGTGGAATGGGAAGAGGGGGGATGGGAAGAGGGGGGAATGTTCTGAGACAGATTTAGTAATGGGTCGCACCTCTGTTCATTTCACAAAACCTGCACTAACTGTTGGCCAAAGCATGGGATTAAAAAGGACTGTGCTCACTTTTAAGAAATCTGTTTTTGCAGTTGCCAGGTTTCCTGGGGTAAGTGGAGTATTGAAAAAAGGCTGCAAAACTAAGCGTGTTAAAGCAAAATATAATCATCCTATTGCAAGATTCCTTTAGCCCTCTGAAGTTATTTCAGGCAGTTCAGGATCTGTATTGGATTTTCTTGCATGGTAAACTAATGGAAAACCCTTGTATTCTTGATCTTTTCCAGTTTCTTTTTAAGAGAAATGTAAATGTACAAAGATATAGTATTACATATTCTATTCACTGCATATATGTCCATATATTTATGTCTAATTGCTATTCCTGTGTGTGTCACAATAATAAATTAGGTCTTTGGCCAGCTATTCCAACAATTTCACTTTACTCCGTGGAAACATTCATGATTTATATACATAGTCACATGATCAGAATTTGACCTTCTGTTTAGTTTTTTGTTATGCTGTATATACAATAACAGTGTAATGAACTTGTGCCATTTCAGTGGCTGTGCTGACATAAACAGATGCTCCTGGAACACAGTAAAGATTCCTCAGCAAGATAAGATACTATAAATTTAGCTACTAGAGCACTGCGAGTGGCGATGCTGAGGTTTGGTTTTTAAACAGAATAGCTGCGTTAATCCAATCTCCATTGAAAGCACAAAGGAAGAATTCATGGTAATTAGGAAAAGACAAATGGCAGTATTCAGTTCTGGAATTCTGGACCCATGTAAGTGTCCAGTAACCACTTTAGGTCTTTAGGTTTCTTACTTGTCAGAAAAAGAATTATATACAAGGGGAATTTGCGTTCTGAAAGGAGGCTCCTCTCTGTCTCCAGACATACAGAACATCTACAGGATGAGTGGAAGCAGGTTTATAATAATTATACAGGAAGCTGGAAACAGCCTGGCTGCCTAATATGTTCCATTTTTATTTTGCATTTTTCTTGTATCTGTGTTAAATATTCAAATACCTCCTCTAAGGCTGCTACAAAAATTTAGCTGAGGAAAATGTGTTTTCCTTAGTCTTATGAAGCTCTTCTTTTAGTTTGTCTAAATTAGAAACTGAAAAAATGCAGTTTCTTTTCTTGAAATTGTATTCCCCGGGAAAACTTTAACAACCTGCTAAAATGCTAGCTGAACATGAACAACCTGAAAGTGAATCTGTTCTGCTCTGCAGAGGTACATGCAGAACTGTAAATGCCCTGAAGCTTTAAGGGCCATGATATAGGGAAGTGGAAGGTGAAGAAGAAACATGGGTATATTGTCTCTGCTTTCCAAACTCAGCAAAGCACAAGCTTCTAATGATGGGAAAGAAAAGGAAACAGGATGGACTTGGGTTTCTGGAATGGCAGTGGCAGTGGCTCATTTTCTGCTGTGGAATAGAAGCCAGCCTTAGCTGCTAGCTATTCAAATGAGACTGGCAGCTCAAGCTCAGTTCTGCTTGTGTGCTGGAATATTGACTTTAGGGATTTTCCCTGGACATGGCACTTGATTTACTGGTAAGAAAATTCTCTACCCCCTCCTCCTTTAAAAAAAACAGATAGGCAATTCTCTACAGAAAGCATTACCATTAGACCATATTGTATTAATGTTCCAGAATTTAATTAATGGTACATGTACTGTGTCTGTTGAAACCACTTACATGTATTTGATGAATTAATTGTATTGAATGTCTAATATTACATACCCATCTACTGTTGCTCCTTTCATTTAACATGTGGGACAGATGCATAAAGATATAAAATGTCCTGATTGACCAATGCACAATTAAACATCAATTTTGCATTTCCTCAGATTCTTAGTCATTGCTTTTGCATCCTAAAGATATTTTAATAAAAGCAGGGTAGCATTGGTTTTAGTATTTCGCAGGCTGGAAAATGCAGGCCAGAACAGCTGTAATCTCTGCATATGGTCTAAAAAGATAACTCAAGCTTTGTAATTCCGGAGGTTCCTTATATAGTGACACTTTATATTAGTGTTTCTTGTGGGAGCAGAGATAATAAAGATGCTTTGCCCAGAACATAGTTTCCCTCCCTGTGTGTGTATTTATAATATTTAATCCAGTCTCTAAGTATGCATCGCTCACTACAAACAAAAATGTTAAAGTATGTTAATTATCACAGAGATTTATTAGTGTTTTTGAACAGAGTAAAAGCAGACAGGAAGAGGAAAATAGTTACCTTATAATAGGTATCCCCATGAAGCAAAGCTGAACCCCATTTTACAGTTTTTGAAACAAGGAGCATTTTTACCACAGCAGGTGTCCAAGAGCAGAATATGTTAACATAAATATACCCAAGGGAATTAATTGCTTTGTGTGTCAAATGCAGTTTGAAATGCTTCCTGAGCATGGAAAGAGTGCTCTTTTGCAAAAGATTATTAAATCAATGCATTTTAAGTCTTGCCTGTATATTGATAATCATATCTTTTGTTTTTTAATTTTGAATCCTATACTTTGATCCTGGTGTAGAAATTGGGATTTTAAAATGTGAAATACTAAAATTGACATTTTAAATAATTCTATTGAAGTCTTATATTCAGGTGGCCTAAATTCCAGTACCCAGCCTTATGCTTATTTCAGAGTGCTTATCTAGTAAGAAAGACTTGTCATATATGAGCTATAAACCAGGTTAATCTTTAGCCCTGCTTGCTGTTAAATTTGGAATTAGAAACCTCTCAGACAGCAAGGAATGGAGGATGGATATTTGTTTCTATACTTTTCAACTTTAATTAATTGGGAGTAATGCTTGTGTAACTATTCTGTTACTTTTCAGCTTCTATTAAGAGTAAACACATAAAATTTATTGTTTTAGACCCTTGAATTATGATTAAAACTCAGTTCTGGTATAGAAGTAGGTTAAAATCTTACTATAACCTAGCTGTTATGTGCACTGAAATGGGAAAGAAAAGGTGAAAGAAAACATGTTTCTTTTCACTTAAGCCTGTAATACCAGACCTCCTGAGAAGGATCATGTCAGAAATTTACTCAGAAAAAATAATCACCTGGACATACCAGTTGTCCATATTTAGAAAATAAAGTGTTCTCACACGAATATGCTCTTTAAACTCTGCAGTAATTACAGCATGGGAGCAGAGAAGAAAAGGAAGATTCAGAAATACTTCTCTTAGAGCTGCAAATGTCTTCTTATGAAGCACTGGGAAAATGATTAGAAGTCTGATTTTAATGGCAAAATTTTATAATAAGGAGCAATAAATTTTGTTCATACTGTCTTTCAAGATGCTTTATTCATGAGGAATTTTAAATTAAATACTACTGTTTGAGGCTGTTCCTACTGAAAATTTACTAACTTGACTTCCATGGAAGCAGGATTAGACTAATAATATTGATTTTGTTTGCTCTAGTGATAAGGTATTATCATTTATTTGATTGGCTTTAGGATCAGGTCTTAATCAGCTTTCAGATTTGCACTAGCTGCAGATGTGGAAGAACGACTCTGGAATTACAACTGCTCTTTTTTCATTATCATGGCAAGAATCAGTGAAGACACTTCAGAGGTGAATTACAACATTATTTTATTTATTTTATACTTTCCAACTCAAAAACCTCCCCTTTGATGCCCCAGAAGAAACACTGTTAGAAGTTCTGATGAAAACAGTGGTTAGTGTCATATTCTAAAGTCAGCTTTAGGAAACTCCTGATTTATTTCTTGGGAGCTCCATGCTGCTGGCTTGTTTCTTCCATCCAAGGGATACCAACAGGGCTTTTAAAACCTTTTGAGAGAACTATTGTGTCAGAGGCATGTGTGATTCTTTTCTAATGACTGTTAAGTCAGGAGGCTTCCTGGAATTAATGGAATGGCATCCTCAAGCAATGGCGCTCTTTGTGCTTCCTCAGTAGAGAGCTCCTGCATGCGCAGCCTGGCTTTCCTATTGCAAACCTAAAGGAACAATATACCTGTCCTCACGAGAACTGGACTTTAACTGCCTGTTTTCGTTGTCTTGATTTATGATACTTATGAGTTCATTCCCTCTGGCAGAGACTCAAACAGGGAAATCTGTATCTCCCCTTCCAGGATATATTTCTTTAAAAACACTGTACTCTTTTTCTCCTGGAATTTTACAAAACAGCAGCCAGGACTGCAGCCAGTGTAAATTGGCCTCCTGCATTGACTATGATAGAGCTCTGCTGATTTACATTCACTGATTATTTAGCCTATGTTTTTTAGCTTTCAAAAATTCAGAGGTTTTTTTTCAGGGACCAAAAAAGCCGAGCTTGACCTTTAAAATTACTTACATACAAGGGAGACAAGAAATGCCTGTGATGTTCTTAATCCCTTACTGCTTTAAAATTTAAACAAGTGCTTTAAAAATAGTTTCGGCCAATGTTAAGCACTTTGATGGGACTAACAACGTTCTCACTTTTTTCTTTTGTTCTGAGACCTTCTCCAATTTCATTGTAGCCAATGTTAAACACATAAGTGCTAAGCTAACTTTGCACTGAGGAATAGAGGAAGTCATATACTGAGAAACACAGTTTGGTTTTTGTCTTATTACTGTCTAAATAAGGCTGTGAGTGACAAAATGTTAGGGCAGTTGACCTGGAAAAAGATTCACAGATAAATTGTAAGTTTGTCTAAACATTGTAGTCAGTGTAAGAGACAAAGCTGCTCTACGACCATACTTTCTTTCCCTCCCCTTACCTTTCATTCTATCAAGTCTTCCAGTTACAATCATTTTATCACTCAGCTGACCCTGTTTTCCTTCACAGTGGTAGTGATAGCTGTCCAACAATACTTACTGCCTGTTAACACAAATTGTGTTACCTGACCTGGAGATTTGAGGCTCTCACTTCATTACCTTTTACACCATTTAAATTATCCTCCCAGTCTCCATGTTGACCCTGCTTTGCCAGGACCATTTGTACCCCAGATTAGTTCAGCCTGTGCCTTGTTTCCACAGCGCAGGCAGCTCTCTGCAGGATGACTTCTGTAGTCCAAGAAGCATGGAATTATATCACGTGGTAAATTAGGGAGAACAGGCAACACCCTTTGAGTTGTTATAGAGCTAGATGCCTGGAGATAACAGGAGCAAAAGTATCATGACTTGCTACAACAAAGTGATTCTCCAGACATTGTCCTTAGATAGGACCAAGTCACTTTTCTTGTTTCACTGACAGGCAGATATAGCTGCTTGCAGGGATGATCCTGCAATTGCTTGATCACTCAATTCTACTCTGTCCCCTCTGTGCTGGCTAGGAGGCCATGCAATTAGTGGGGAGGTCCAGCAGTGGGAAGAGGAACATGTGGCATGGATTTCTGTCATAAATCCACTCCCCTTCTCCTCCCCTGCAGATGACTGCATTGCAGACACACCAGCTGTTCCAGCAGGGTTCTGCCTGCACCCTACAGAAGGGCAGTGTCTATAGCATATGTCCATTTCTCATATGAAGGTAAATTTTGGTGCTCTGAAGATAAAGGTAGAATCTGGTTTCATTTGCACAGCTAAAATCTTAAGCTAGTGTTTATCTACAGAAATTATGTATAGTTAGATGAAAAGACCATTGACACTCCTGTATTAGATGTAGGCTTCTTGTGTCTGAATTTGTTGGTTCAGTGCAGTAATGTAGTTTTGAAATTCTCAGTCATGCCCACTTAATGCACATTTACTGTGTTCTAGAGCAGCTTATGTGCATGTCTGTGTAGTATCTCTCTGTGTGAAACTAAGACAAGAGCTTTTCTCAAGGAATATACAGATATGCTGTAACACACAATGGGGGTCTAAACCACTGAGCATCCTTGGAGTAGATTTGAATCATATGCATGATGAAGATGTTCATGTCAAGGCACCAGACTAGATCTAGTAAGAAGGACAAGTCCTGGAACATACATAATGTGGATGTAGGGCCATCAGCATCTTCAGTCTACCAATCTTGTTTTTGTTTGCTGAATTACATGTTCATGCAGATGTAGCTTTAGTTGCCTGAAGAGAGATTTATGAGCTCTTAAGACTTTCCATGGAACTAGCCCAGAGCTAAAAGGAAAAGAGGCTAAACAGTCTGTGGTAGATTATGTCTATGGGAACACCTAGAGGCTTATGTTTTATAGAGTTGTTTGGTGGGAATGCATGCTTCATGCCATCATTTCCTGGGAAGCAAAAAGCAGTCCACAAAACATGCATTTTTAGACACTCTTCCTTCATTGTACAGTTGGAGTTCTAACTTTGATCAGTTCTTGAATTTGCCAGTGGGCATAAAAAGCTCCAGGGCATAGACTTTATGTACCTTTTGAGTCTTGTTTATCTGTTGAGCTCAAAGTGTTGAAAGTGAAGAAATCCATGTCACAATATAAAAGACAATAAGTTTTAAGATAACATTTTCATTTACTGGATAATTAAGCTCTGCTGCTTGGTTTCTGCAAAGCTTTGGTTTATCACTCTAAATATTTATACTAATAATGTAATTTTTCTATCCTTATCTAGAAGGTAATTATATTTAATGTTATTCAAATACATTAAGCATATGCAGAACAAACAGAATTTTTCACTTACATTATTTCTGATATAACAATTATTTTACAAAATTCTCATGGCATAGCCCATATAGACAAAAAAAAAAAAAAAACAACCCCCAAAAACCCCACAAATGAGGAAAGAATAAACTCACACTTAACTTTTTAACTTTTTTCATGTTTGATTTGATTTTCTGTTTTATCCAGTGAATGAATTCCAGATGTTTTCACTGTCTTCCCACTTCTCATACTACGCTATGTATTTAATTAGGCAATGTTTGCTGTATTTGAAAGTTTTTCCCCTTTTGAATGTTTTATATCATTCATATGATTATATAAACACATATATTACATATTAAATAATGTTATTTGTTATATATGCATATAGATTGTGTATGTTATACATTATATATTTTTATGTATTTTATATATAGAATGTTTTATATAATTTTCATCATTACAATCTACACACAGATGAGAAAAAAATCACATATTGTAATGTCATGTGTCACATACGGCATAAAATTTCAACCGGTGACGTGACTATAGCCCAGCAAATTGTGTTTCCTCTAAATGGATTTTTTTGATGACAGCTTCATAGTGATTTGAAAAACAGATTATCAAATCCTTTTCCCAATCTATTTCAGTGGAAAAATCACACCATGTCCTTAGAAAAGTCAATAATTTGAGGAAAAGAGATACTGCTCTTATGTATTCTTCACTGATTTTGACTTAACATCCTGTGGTTTTTTGTAAAATGACCAAGAAAACATGAATACTATCTATGAGCAACTAACTGCTGGAAGGTAGGATTATGGCGTTCTCTATTTGAACCTTATCTCTGTGGATTTATGAAAACTAATGTAACTTTTGAGTCTGTGAAGAAGCTGATGAATTTACTGCTAACATTTTCCACCACATGACCACCCAGTGCAAGTGTGAACGTGAATATAAACTCCTTAAGCATAAGACTTCATTTTTCGGTGAATACTTACCCTTCCTTTTGCCATGAAGCACTCTTTGATGTTGCTGACATTCATACATTAGTAAAAGTGGTACCAGAATGGAATATGCAATAATGACGACCACATTAAGAAAGTGGGTGAAACTGCTGGAGTCCTACTTGTTGCATATTTTAATTCTCAGTAGAGTTCTAGGTGAGATCTAAGACAACTCTTTGAATTTTTAGAGTATCACTAGACTAATAGAAAGACTTCAGAGAAATTACACTCTAGAAAAGAACTATATAGCTTTATAGCTAAATTCTAATAGGTTAATACTTTAACATTCTTTTATATAAAATTGGTTTTTTTTTACACAAACTCAGATTTGATAGATCTTTTAAAGGCTTTATGTTTTTTTTAAAGGGCATTTAAGCAAGATAATTACTCAGCGTAGAGAAAAAGAAATAGCTATAAACTTGAAACATAAATGCTGACCTAAATTTCTGACAAGGCACTGATTCCTGCAGTTTTAAATGTCATTAGAGCTTAAAAACAGCAAGGAGTAAGAGTGCTGTGTTTGCCTGATGCTGACAAGACCAGAAGCCTATCGTTTCCTAAACAAGTCTGTACAGTACTGGTTTTTACAGTACTGCATATTTTACATTTAAGTGAGACCCATAAGGCAGAGTAATGACTTTGCAGAATATGTTAAGATTTTGGACTTCACAACATTTTAATAGCTATTTTCATACATATAAAGAAGGTATTAAATATTTCAGAAAATAGTCAAATTCAGTAAAACAAATGTGAATTGATTGTGCTCATGAACTAAGCCACATATGTCTGAATCACATTTATGCATGTGACTATCAGTCTAAAAAAAAAAATCCCTTAATTAATAGTACTGCAGGTACCATCAAAATAAAGACTGTTGGGTTTTGGCTGAATCCAGCCTGTATTGGGCTGGAGTAACTCTGCATGCAATACTGTTGATTGTCCTTCCTGTAAAAACCATGCGTGTGTACAGAAATGTCTACTTTCTGCTGTGATGTGAGGAGAAGTAGCTATTTCTTCTTTTTCTCTATGCTGAAAGTATGTATGTGAAGAGCACACACACTACTTTCAACAGTATATATGTTCTTCAAGATGTGAAAGCAAATCACATCGTTGCATGTACCACAGAGTGCCCAAGCTATGCTCTTGGCATTCCTGGGGACTACAGTCTTCAGCCAGGAAAGACCAAGAAGATTCATCACTCAGTGCAACAGTTCCTGTGACAAAGCACATCCTTCTAGGCACTCACCAGCCCAGGCTACTTTGAGCAGAGAACTATTCAAGAGAACCTAAGTCAGGTAAGTTAATTCACTGCACCTTATCAAGTCTGACTGAATTATCTTTCTATGCAAAATGGCAGAAATCCTGAAATGGCAGAAAAAATGGCATATCCTTAATATCGCTCAAGCCTGGAGTTTCTACACAGCCCCTGACTATTTGCCCATTCCAGCTTTTATTCCGCACAGCCAATTTTCTGTAGGATTGGGAGTTACAGGATTCAAACTTGGCAGTCTTCTGTTGGCCTTCCTTTAATGACATCCTGCTTTGTCTTTTAGCACTCCTGCTAACTCCTTTCTGTTCTCATCCAGCTTTCTTCACCTGCTACTTCTCAATGTCTTAACAATAGCACTTGATTTACCCCATGCACTTCTATTGTTCCTTTATACCAGTTCTTTCTGATGTGCCTTTTGTTGTGTTCCACCTCTCATATGATTCATTTCTGCTTCAGTTGCGCCTAATGAAGCAAAAGCCGTTCCTCCTCTCTTCTTTGTGTCACAGACTCCTTGAGTGTTTGATAAGGTTTCTTTCAGTAAGTGCTCGATTTCCTACTTTACTTTCCCCTTTCTGTACTTTCCCAGGGGATCAAAATCACATGTTCCTGAGTTAGATTGTATAACATCTGCATTAGTGTTGTTTTGCTTTTAGTCCTTCCTTTCCTTGCTCTTTTTGGAGTGGCACTGCAGTATTTTCTGATCAATTGCATACAAATGTGGGGTACAGGTCCATTGGCATTTTTGTTTTCTCTTTGTGAGCACTTTGCATTTATCTTCACCGAATCCTATAGAATCATAAAATAGTTTGGGTTGGAAAGGACCTTAAGATCATCTAGTTCCAGCCCCCCTGCCACAGGCAGGGACGCCTCACCCCATACCATGCTGCCCAAGGTTCTGTCCAACCTGGCCTTGAACACCACCAGGGATGGAGCATTCACAACTTCCTTGGGCAACCCATTCTCGTACCTCACCACCCTCACAGTAAAGAACTTCTTCCTTATATCTAAATCCATTACTCCTTGTCCTATCATTGCAGTCCCTGATGAAGAGTCCTTCTCTGGCATCCCTGTAGGCCCCCATCAGATACTGGAAGGCTGCTATGAGGTCTCCATGCAGCCTTCTCCAGGCTGAATAGCCCCAACTCTACCATTTTAACATCTAGCCACTACGTCTTACGCTTTTCTTCTGCTCTTCATAGCTGATGCTTATCTTTACTATCACTGAAAAATGTAATAGTCACAGGAAACACTGTCACCTTGCTATTTTCTAAAACTTCAAGCAGCACAGTCCCAGCATACATACATGTAGACCTTCTTCCAGGGATCAAATTAATCTAACCCAGTGTTTTCTATTTTTCTCCTAATTCATGAGCAGATGTTCTCTCTTATTCTAAGTCCCCACAAGAACATCTGATGAAGCACCCTCTTTGGATGCTCTTTGGAAATCCAGGTAGACTGCACCAGCTCTGGCATGGTTTAACCCCCACAATGAGAGTGGGGGGAAGAGAATTGGAAGGGTAAAAGTGAGAAAACTTGTGGGTTGAGATAAAGGCAGTTTACTAATTGACATAAAATAATAAAAAAAAATAAAGATAATAATGAATATGAATAATGTAATGAAAAGGAAGATAACAGAGAGAAATAAACCCCAAGAAAGACAAATGATGTAAATGGAAACAATTGTGTACAATCGATCAGCTGGCCTCTGAGCAGCACTCTGCCCAGCCAACTTCCCATAGCTTTATTGCTGAGCATGAGACCATATGGTATGGAATATTCCTTTGGTCAGTTGGAGTCAGATGTCCTGGCTGTGTCCCCTCCCCGCTTCTTGTGCACCTCCAAACTATTCATTGGCGAGACGGTACGAGGAGCAGAAAAGGCCTTGACCCTGTGTAACTGCTGCTCAGCAATACCTAAAACATCCCTGAATTGTCAACACTGTTTCCAGGGCAAATCCAAACCAGAGACCAGTACTGGCTACTATGAACAAAATTAAATATACCCCAGCCAAAAGCAGCGCAAGCTGTATGTCCTCTGTAGACAAGATTGTTACTTCCTTTAACAGCTGCCAGGAGGCTTGCAAGGCAAAGCCTTCCTTCCCAATAATGCTTTCAGCTCTTCTTCAGTATATAATATTTTTTCATGTGCCTGCAGATTCTGTTCTTTGCTGTAACTACCACCAATTTGTCGAGTGCAGACAATAAGCTTACTAGTCCCTAGCTCACTGGGTCTGTTCTGGAACCCATTTTAAAAACTGACATCATATCTGTTCCCTTCCAGTCTACAGGTATTCGGGATTTTCTGATTCAAAGGTTGCACATCACGCTTACTGGCTGAGCTTTTTTATCCTTGAGTTTCTTGGTGAATGACATCTGGTCCCAGCTGTTATAATTCATTATATCTATTTCTTCCATAGCCTTTTCTACTACATTTGAGTCAGCTCCTGTACTGACTTCCCAGTAAAGAAGGTTTCTGGCCTGAGAGCCTTTGCATGACAGTGAATGCAAAAAATAGAGGATTACTTTCATTTCTTTTTTATGGCTTTGTCTTCCCTGAATGCTTCTTTTATCCTCTGACTATCTGCTGGCTCTGTGCCTGATATCTTTGAAAAAAATATTATTTGTTGTTTTTAGCAAACTTTCTTCAAGTGGTCTTCTGGTTTGCCTTAGTGTGATTTTATGTTTAACCTGCCAAAGTTTTCATCCTCTTTAGTTTCCATATTTGGGCACCACTTCAACTTTTTCAAACTTGCCTTCTTGCATTTACTAATCTTTCTTGCACTGTTGTTTAGCCATGCTGGTTTCCTTTAGCTTTTCTCAAAGCTTCATGACAGGAAGTATGCATATCCTTTTTACCTTCAGTGAAGTCCCTAAAATGTGCTCATGCTCCTGGCAGAGATTTTTTTTCCTTTACTCAGCTTATTATCATCTTCTAGCTACTCTTTTTAGCATATTCTTAACAGGCTTCATTATTCTTAGGTAATTCTTCTTTTTGGAGTGGACCACAATTGTAATTACTTTTTTTTTTTTTTCTGTTGTTGCTGCTGCCAATGTTTTAATGCATATTGTGGTTGCTTCCCCAGAGTTGTTCTTTGTCAGTAAGTCATTATCAAGACAGCTGAGTTGAATTGAAATAGAACGTATCTCCAGAAGGTAAAAAAAACACATTTTTTTTTTTTCATCCAGTTTCTCATGTGCCATTATTTCCCCTAAAAGCTCTCCTAGACTTCTTTGTTTTGGAATCGAGCTTCTCTCTATGCTCCAAGCTGGAGACAGGCTAAATGGTTCTGTGTACTGCAGTCGACTGTTCAGTGAATCAGTGTCTCTCTGTTTAAGAGTGTGAGTGAAGCATAAGGGCAATTATTTTTAAAATGCTTTAGTATGTCTGGTTAGGCTGCATTTCAGAAGCATCCTGCCTATGTCTTGGCACAGCCATATGCTAATAAATGTCAGAAGAGCCGAATAAGACAGGCTGCTTGAACCCTAGGGATTCACCTAACTTGAAGGAATCTTCATGAGACTCTTTAAAACACAGTTATGGCCCTTTTGTCCCATTGCATTCAATCTAATTTTGTTTTAATATAATTAGTAACATGTTTTAAAAGTACATAAAATAGAGTGTGCATTTTTTCAAATGGATTGACCTTTACAGTCTCCTTATAAACCTTCTCTATCTCCTATGATTGACTTGGTGAAATCACCTGCTGAATTTACGCTAGGAAGCACCTAAATAGCAATTTTCACCATTGTCCCTAATGAACCAGAGAACAGTTGTATTAGAAGTGCTGGCCATCTCTGACTCTTTTGTTAATATGGGATGTGATCCACTGGTTGACTGAACATAGGGTACAGAGTACACCATCTTGTTTTGCTTGATGTCTTACAGAATTAATGACCTCTGTTATTTTTCTTTAAAAGGTAAACTGCACATCTTTTTCCCAAATATGTTCCAAGTGCATAGCACGGTAAGATCAATTCATGTATGTGTGTTAATGCTCTCCTAGTACTATTGCTCTAAAAAGTTTGTTCTTCAGCTAATCAAAATATGACTGCACACAAAAGCCCACCTGGAGCTTTTGCTTAGATAACACTGTACAGCCCTAGAAAGGGACAAAAGGTAGAATATTTAGTCCAAGTTAAATTGGTTTAGACATTTCCTTCACAGGACTTCAAGCAGGAAAATAAGGCTGCAACATAGCTTTAAAGCTAATCTGTACTTGCATTGCTAGGATCCTACCATTCATGCTCTCCAGCTCCATGCCCCACATGCTTCATGTCAGCACTTGCAGTCATCTGACTGCAAAAAAGTCAGTTCACAAAGGTGAGAAAAGGATATTGCACTTTTATTTTTGAGGCATTAGTTTTCTGCTGGGCTGGCTCTCAGTTCACCATGGAGTTAGAAAAAATGGATAGTTGGTAAGGACAGAGGAGAAAACAGCAAAAGCAGGTTTCTGAAGCTATATCCAACATGTATAGACTTTGACTTCACTGTTAGCTAGATCTTTGTGACAATGGGCATTAGTAAAACCTTTGAGATTTCTTACCTCTATCTTCCATCGTTTATCCATCCTTAATGGCAGTTGCTGCAAAGGATGAGAACTGAAACAACAAACAAATACTTGCTGCAGTGACTGTGGTCGAAAACTGTATTTGAAGGGTAGAGAAACAGCTTTTTTTTTTTTGCAAAAAGAGGAGGCGAATAAGCAAGAGCTTTCAAAAGTATCTTGGGTTCAGTTACAGTTTTTCCTACCTGCTTAATAAAGCTGAAATTTCCCCCAATTTCCACATTCTCTCACAGCCTTGCTAGTACTGGTATATTCACTGAGACACCACAATTATTTTCCCTGTATCTAGAGTTGGCATAAGACATTTTTAACTAAATCTGGGTGAAGGGATTGGCACTACAGTGGTTTACACTGTATATTATAGTTTTAGGAAAGAAAATATGGAAACATTTTCTTTCAATGAAAAGGCAATCTATGAGAAAACCACCAGAAGTTGTGAAATTCAGATGATTATGAAATCTTCACATTTTTTGCCTAGGATGTGATGTATCTAGCTGCCAAGTCTGGAACTCATGTCTTTTCATGTCACACTAGGCTAACTCCCTATTTACCGGAGAGGCTATCACACAACTTGCTTCAGAAAGTGGAGCCAAAGGAAGATTGTGTGGTCTACAAATACTGTTAGCTAAGATGGGAAGCTCCAATCATGTGCTATCTTTGTAACTGCATATGGCTGTTCTCTGAGTTTTACTTCAACTTACTGCCTATTGAATCTGTCCCTTTTCTTTTTAGAATAATTAAAAAAAGTTTTTTTTTTTATGTTCCCAGTTTCAGTGGCTGGACCACATTGGATCAGAGCCTACTGCAGCTGCAGCTGCTTGTCAACAACAGAGCAATGTTTGAAAGACGTGTTTACCAAATCTTCCTTCTTCCCACTATTCCCTTGCGAAGGTCAACACTGAAGGAGTAATAGTACATGTTGCCCTTGCTCTTAGTAGAGTTGTGAATGGAGCCAAAGAACACTCTAGTAGCTGAAGAAAAGGACGTAAGCTTGTTGCATTCAAAGCACTGTTGGCTGTACAGTGTCCCTGGTTGAAATACGGAGCTGTTAAATAATAAGCCTATGTTCAAGCTCATTAACCTCTGATGTATGTGTCTGCATGACTGCTCTTCGATTTTGACTGCTCACACTCCCAAACATTTTGGATTGTATCTTTGTAAGTGGTGAAAAGAGACATAGATCTTTGGCTCCACTGGTATCTTCCTGCATTCTCTTTTTCTGTTAATAGCCCAGCCTCCTGGTTTTAGGATGTAAAATTCACATAAGAGGCCATTTTGCTGTCAAGATGTCTATGACAAACATCTGAAACATTTTAGCTTGATTAGCTTGATTACTTATCCCAAATATATCTTAATGTTCTACAGCACTTTTGGTTGCAGTGTGGTGCCAGAAATGAAAGATTTTTGTTTTCAGTTACCTTCCTGGTAGTGAAGGAAAGTAGTGAGGAGATGCTTTAAAAACTTCAAATCTCTTAACATTATTATATTTAATTTCATTTCAGAAGTGGGGCAAAACTGACAGAAGAGGAACGATATTTTAGAAAACACACAAAAGAATTCTAAATTCTAACAAACATGAGGTACTAGATAGTAGTCACATCTCTTTCATGTTGTTGTGTTAATACAGGTAACCTCATAAGGAATTGCTTTGTCGAATTCGTCTGAGAAGAAAGAATTGTTTCAGCATCCTGCAATTCCCTGGCTTGGCCAAGCATCCTGCAGGAGGTAGCAGTATCCCCGCAGTAACCCCACAGTGACCTCACCTGTCAGCAGGTGGTGGAGGTGACTGGTGTCCTCAGTGGTCTCCTGAGAAGCCCTTGTCTTTTGCCACTGGGAGCTGCATCCCCTGTGTCAGAGGTTTCACTGGACAGATTGTCTGCTAGAGATGAGGACAAATGGAGATCCTCCCAGGCAAGGGCATGGTGAGTGGGATTTATGTGGCAGTCAGGAGGAATTTGGGAAGTGGTATGGTGGTTTAGAGGAAACAGCTTCAGAAGAAGGGGGCTGCAGTGCTATGCAGACAGTTTGGAGCAGACTTGGTAGACAGGGGCCTGGTAGATAAGAATTGTTACTCCTGACATTGTGGGGAGAGAAAAACGGGTGAAAAAGGAGAGCTTGGTTATTACGAGAAGCATTTTTACAGCAGATAATTGCATGATCAATATTGATAGTGAGCTGGGCTTGGTTTTTGTTTTGGTGATGTCATAGCCAGAGATCCCTCTCTATCTGTGATGTCTATCATCATAGACAGAGAGGGATAGACAGCACTGAAAAATCTCATTAACAATGAATGGCACTGTGAACATAATGAGATGCAGCGTTACAAAATGCTCATCATGGGTTGTTTTTTTCTTCTAATTAAGCTTAAAAGCTTGTTCTTAAATTGCAGTTCTGGATTTCCTAATGTTAATGTAGAATTACATTGACATTAGTTATGTTGTTTTACATAACTGTTTAAGATACTGGTAATATTTTATTATTTGTATAACACAGAAATACAGAGTCCTAGAGACTGATGCTGGAGAGATTTGTAATTAGGATTAGACTGTAAAAACAGGACACTTACTCAATGCATCTAACCTCTGCATATTAAGAAGCAATGTTTATTTAATGTCAAAGCCAATTTTTCACCTGTTTTTATAGCTTTTGCCGTGCAAATTACGTATTTGGTTTTTAAATTCAGTGATGGAAATTCGAAGATAGAATCATACAATATATTACATTTTGTCATTTCCTCTGCCCTTCACATGTTGTTTTCCTATGATTCTAAGTACTTTTACTCAGGGGCTATGGATTGGATCATGCCCCAGGCTGCAGTGCTGTGTGCAGACAGCAAAGACAGTGCTAAAGAGTACCAGCAACAATCTGGCAGGGCGTCTCTGGCATACGAAGTACAGTGTTTTGCACTGGATCTTGTGACTGTGGCTAGGTATATTCCGATTCTTGTCTGCAGCCAGCTCATCTATCACATCAATGCACTGCTGTCTGTGTTGTATGTCAGGCTATTTTCTGCGTTTATTCTGGACACTTGGACAAGCATATTGAGATCTAATTGGGTCCTAAGAGGATTCACACACACATTTAAAATTTATCTTGTGTATCATGACCAAGAAAAAAAAAAAAGTCATGTTCCACTGTGAAATTCATGGGTTATTTAGAGCTATATATTCCACTGAAAATGCTGGGATTTAGATGTAAAGTTTGTCACTGAAATCTCTAGGTCTAGTCTTAAGCCTGCCAAACATATTTCAGTGGCTATATTTCTACTAACTTCAAATTGTGTTTGCACCAGCTCTTTGACATACACATTAGAAAGCCCACAGTGTAACATTTCAGAATGAGTATGGAAGGCTGGCATAATTACAAGAACATTTATTATTTGCAAACTGAACAGATATGCCACATAAAATCAGAAGCATAATGCCAGTTCTGCAATTTACTTCTTAAGAACAGAATTATAATTTTAAAATCAAAGATCTAACTTTATAAATAGATTTAGATAGGAATAAAAATAGGCCTTTCCTTTTAGATATGTGCTGATGCCTGAGGTGAGTTTTAACAGCTTCTGTCCTTAACAATCTTTTGGGGAGGGCAGACCAAGATTCCTGATATTGTCAGTGTAAGGAATTACTTCAGTTCCTTCCTCGTAAGACAGGGATGACAAAATGTATTATATATAACCTCTAGATATCAGAGGAGGAGGAAGTTAACACCTATTAGTAGTGGGAAGAATAATATAATCATCCTCAGCTTTTCCTCCCTGGAAATGACTTCAGAGACAGAAAACTGTAAAAGTACTTATAACTGTGCATTTCTCCTTTGGCCATCTGAGAGATTAAGACAAGGTTTATTTCTACCTCTGTTACCATGCCGATCACACAGAGCTATGCATTTTGTAGCAAAACTAAAGGAAACTCTTAAGATACATACTAACATTTCTTGTATAGTCACCAGAGTTGTATTGCTAGAACTGAACCACTTCATGATGGGATTTTATTTAACTCTGGCCAAGAGTATGTCAAAGCAGATTGTGCTACATTCTGTTTTTTTGTGGTTTCTGTATAAACATATTAAATAGAATTTTAATAAGAACTTCACAATACAGTCATTTATTAATAGCAAACAGAGAATTTATACATCTGTTTTGTTAGTGACTTTTAGAAATTCTGATTATGGAAAACTTGTAAGATTAAACCTAAACATTCCAATTCTAAACATTAGTAGAATTAAGCTGAGTGAGACCCAGGCCGTGCCAGTTCTGATGCAGGCTTTCAGAAAAGGTGTCATGTGAATA
The DNA here is from genome assembly GCF_034315485.1 of Pezoporus occidentalis. NCBI lineage: Eukaryota > Metazoa > Chordata > Aves > Psittaciformes > Psittacidae > Pezoporus > Pezoporus occidentalis. The sequence continues at coordinate 2,165,437 of NW_026912907.1, read as the reverse complement.
TGTATGTTTCTGCTCATTCATTCAAAGCATGATCTTTTTTCTTTATTGCGTGTTCTCTAAGTTGAAGCAAGGACCATTCCTATCTCTTTCCCACCATTGATTTCGCTTCCCAGTCCCATTTTTCTTTTACAGTCAGCTCTATTTCCTTCTTTCTGGCTTTCTTCTCATCTTCGTATTTCTTCCTTACAATTGTCTTCCACGTATAGTCTTTCCCTCTGGACTCCACATCATTCCTCCTCACGAAACCTTCTTCAACTCCTCAGATGACCTTCCTAGTCACCACCACATCTTGCCTTGTCCCCACTACTTTCAGAGCATTGTGCCTGTCTTATTTCCAGCTCTCAAAAGTTCCCATCTCTCTGTGCCACACTCCCTCAATTGTAGCTGTAGATCTCAACCTGTCCCAGTGCCAGTCCATAGGTCCTGCTTCCAGTTTTTTCTTTTTCATCCACCCAAAAATGTAAGCACTAGCCCAAGTACTCTCCTAGTAGGCACATAACCAGCATCACCCGCTGGTTAAAAAATTGGATTATAAACTGTGTGTGATTAATTTCCCCTTGTCCCCTGAATGAGGGTCTTGGGTATGAGTCCACAGAGGCAAAAGGATGCTGGGGCACGAATTAGCAGGGCTCATTTGGAGAGCTTTAAACTAGATTCGAAGGGGGATGGGGTTGTAGCTGGGCTTGCCCCAGTGGGGCAGCGCTCCAGAATTGATGAAGACTGGGAGGCCTCCTGTAATCCTAGGGTGAAATCAGTGTACTCAGCTCGCTCCCTGGAATGTCTGTACACCAATGCGGGCAGCATGGGAAATAAACAGGAGGAGTTGGAAACCTGTGTTAAGTCAGGAGACTATGATCTGGTGGCAATTACAGAGACGTGGTGGGGCAGCTCACATGACTGGAATATAGTCATGGAGGGCTATGTCCTCTTCAGGAAAGACAGGCCAGCCAGGCGGGGTGGTGGGGTTGCTCTTTATGTGCGGGAGCAACTACAATGCACCGAGTTCTGTCCAGGGACAGATGACGAGTGAGTTGAGAGTCTGTGGGTGAGAATTAAGGGGCAGGCTGGCAGGGGGGATACTGTTGTGGGTGTCTGTTACAGACCACCAGATCAGGGTGAGGAAGTTGACGAGGCCTTCTACAGGCAGCTGAGAGCGGCCTCACAGTCACAGGCCGTGGTCATCGTGGGGGATTTTAACTTCCCTGATGTTTGCTGGAAGGACCACTCAGCAACCCAGTCCAGGAGGTTCCTCCAGTGTGTGGATGATAACTCCCTCCTGCAAATGGTGGATGAGCCGACCAGGAGAGGAGCGCTGCTGGATCTCATCCTCACTAACAAGGAGGATCTGGTCGAAGCAGTAAGGGTTGAGGGCTGCCTTGGTTGCAGCGACCACGAGATGGTGAAGTTCAGGATCTTGTGTGGTAGGACTAGTAGAATACCAAGTAGAATTGCAACCCTGGACTTTAGCAGGACAAACTTTGGCCTTTTCAAGCAATTGCTGGGGGAAATCCCATGGGCAAGGCTGCTTGAAGGTAAAGGGGCCCAAGATAGTTGGTTGACATTCAAGGATTGCTTTTTCCGAGCTCAAGATCGGAGCATCCTGACACGTAGGAAGTCAAGGAAGAGGGCCAGGAGACCTGCGTGGATAAATAGGGAATTGCTGGGTATGCTCAAGTGGAAGAGGAGAGTTTACAGGTCATGGAAGGAGGGGCTGGCCACTTGGGAGGAATATAAGGCTGCTGCTAGAGGATGTAGGAAGGCAGCTAGGATGACTAAGGCCTCCTTAGAATTAAACCTGGCGAGAAGGGTCAAGGACAGCAAAAAGAGCTTTTTCAAATACATGGCAGACAAAACTAACACCAGAGGCAATGTAGGCCCACAGATGAACGGGATGGGTGCCCTGGTGACAGAAGATACAGAGATGGCAGAGTTACTGAATGCCTTCTTTGTCTACTCTGCTGCAGGCAGTCCTGAAGAGCCCTGTACCCCTGAGACCTTAGATGAAGTCAGGTCAATGGAGCGGTTTGCCTTAGTCGATGAGGAACGGGTTAGAGACCAGTTGAGCAATCTGGACATCCATAAATCCATGGGTCCAGATGGGATGCACCCGCGGGTGCTGAGGGAACTGGCGGAAGTCATTGCTAGACCGCTCTCCATCATCTTTACCAAGTCTTGGGAAACGGGAGAGGTGCCTGAGGACTGGAGGAAAGCAAATGTCACTCCAGTCTTCAAAAAGGGCAAGAAGGAGGACCCGGGTAACTATAGACCGGTCAGCCTCACCTCCATCCCTGGGAAAGTGATGGAACACCTTATCCTTGGTGCCATCTTAAGGCATATCAAGGATAAGAGGGTTATGAGGGGCAGTCAACATGGCTTCACCAGGGGGAAATCATGTTTGACCAATCTCTTAGCCTTTTATGAGGAAATAACACGGTGGATGGATGATGGCAGAGCGGTGGATGTGGTCTACCTTGACTTCAGCAAAGCATTTGACACAGTCTCCCACAGCATCCTCACGGCTAAATTGAGGAAGTGTGGACTGGATGATCAGGTAGTGAGGTGGACTGCGAACTGGCTGAAGGAGAGAAGCCAGAGAGTTGTAGTCTATGGGGCGGAGTCTAGTTGGAGGCCTGTAACTAGTGGAGTGCCTCAAGGGTCAGTACTGGGACCAGTATTATTTAATATATTTATCGATGATTTAGATGAGGGAATTGAGTGTACTATCAGCAAGTTTGCTGATGGCACTAAGCTGGGAGGAGTGGCTGACACGCCAGAAGGCTGTGCTGCTATCCAGCGAGACCTGGACAGGCTGGAGAGTTGGGCAGGGAATAACTTGATGAAATATAACAAGGGAAAGTGTAGAGTCCTGCATCTGGGCAGGACCAACCCCAGGTTCCAGTATAGGTTGGGGAACGACCTGTTAGAGAGCAGTGTAGGGGAGAGGGACCTGGGGGTCCTAATGGACGACAGGATGACCATGAGCCAACACTGTGCCCTTGTGGCCAAGAAGGCCAATGGCATCCTGGGGTGTATTAGAAGGGGGGTGGTTAGTAGGTCGAGAGAGGTCCTCCTTCCCCTCTACTCTGCCCTGGTGAGACCGCATCTGGAATATTGTGTCCAGTTCTGGGTCCCTCAGTTCAAGAAGGACAGGGAGCTGCTGGAGAGAGTCCAGCACAGGGCAACAAAGATGATTAAGGGAGTGGAGCATCTCCCTTATGAGGAAAGACTGAGGGAGCTGGGTCTCTATAGTTTGGAGGAGAGGAGACTGAGGGGTGACCTTATTAGTGTCTATAAATATATAAAGGGGGAGTGTCACGAGGATGGAGCCAGGCTCTACTCAGTGGCAAACAATGATAGGACAAGGGGTAATGGGTACAAACTGGAACACAAGAGGTTCCACTTAAACTTGAGAAGAAACTTCTTCTCAGTGAGGGTGACGGAACACTGGAACAGGCTGCCCAGGGAGGTTGTGGAGTCTCCTTCCCTGGAGACATTCAAAACCCGCCTGGACACATTCTTGTGTAACATTATCTAGGTGTTCCTGCTCCGGCAGGGGGATTGGACTAGATGATCTTTCGAGGTCCCTTCCAATCTCTGGCATACTGTGATACTGTGAGTCCTTTAGAACTTCCACAGTCTTGACAGGACTGAGTAGCTGTGCTCAGTGGATATCAGCAGTCAAAGTGTCCCTCTGCACTTCTTCCCTGCATAGTCCAGCTCATTATGGGTTTGCAGAACAAACCTCTTGAATTTAGCCCTGCATACAGTGGCACCTCCACCATTTTCTTGCTTAAGGGGAAGGATGTGGGACACCTGAATTCAATTTCCACCTCTTCCTGTGACCCAGTCTGTCAAGCACTCTGGGGTAAGGCTCTCCTTACGATCAATACGAGCATTGATCCCACAGTTAGATTCAATGCATGAAGAGTGCACACAATGAGAGATTTTGAACTCAAAGGTGAGCTGGAAGTCTGTGCTTGTGTGGCAGCATAGAGGAACCTTCTCAGTCTCTTCTGTTGCATCTATTCCATTTTGTAAGGAACAGTTATAGTTTACAATAGCAGAGGGGAAAGAAAGTGAGTGAATGAAAGAGGGAATGCCTTCCAAACTTGTGAGTGTGCCAGCTGGAATGGCGGCATATCAGAAAGAACATAATACATATGCAATACAATATAAATGACTAAATGACATGGCTGTCACAAGAGGAGAGTGCCTTTTAGTATGCGTCAGAATTCAGATTATTGCTAACAATACTGCTGCTGCAGAATGCTTCTTACAGGTATCAGATGCTGCCTAGTGAGATTTTAAAATGTTTCATTTTGGTTTTCATCTGTTATTTTTTAAGCGTTGGAATAATTCCAGGGTCCACAAATCTGTGGTGTTTATTGCCATCTAAAAATGTGTGTAAAGGTAAGAAAAACATATCGTGTTCTTAAAGTCTTCTAATTCAATCTTTTAATTTGATCCCACCGTTTGAAATAGGAAAAGAAAAAGCCACAGTCACATTGATGATGGTCTTCATCTGTGTCATTAACAATTACAACTTATAACACTTTCACTTTCTTATTCACAGTGGTCTTATTCACAGTTCTTTCTGGAGTCTGCTCTAAAATTTAATGGTTCTTCACAGTTTTTTTTTAATGATACTCTACTAAAATTCTCTTACTGCATCCTTTTATCAACTTAAATTTTGCTTCATTTCTTAGTCCGTTATCCTTCACTTGCATAAATCAGCATAGCTACTCTGTTTCCAAAGGAACTACACAGATTTATAGTAGCTGAGTTTTTGTTTCCAAGCATTTAGACATAAATAATAACTGTAATAGTCCTTTTCTCTAATCATCTCTTAGTAAAGAAGAAGAGGGAAAAAAAGCTCCATTAATTTATTCTTACAAGACTTACAAATCTTCCTGCTTTAAGCACTTTAAAAATCAGTATTTCTCCAGTTTGTCCATGTTTTTATTTTTCTAACATACATATTATTCCACATGTAGTGTCACCACAGTAATGGTAAAGTAACTTTTAATTCCCTGACTTAAGCCTTCTCTGTGTGAAACCTAAATTGTGCTAGCATTTTTGCTGCCAAATCTCTCACGTACAATTAGTTGAACATGGTATCTTTCAGACATACAGCACATCTTGACAGGTATCTTGTTTCTATGTTTACTTCTCCAAATTTATTGCAATTATTTTCATTTGGATCAGATTCTGATAATTCTAATAATACTAAAACAATTGGCATTTATTTCAGTATGTTTTATATACTTTACTTATAAGGTTTTTATAATAATCCATTATTGTCAAACGCATTGGAATTCCTAAGTGAGTATAATCTGTGACTTTTGTATTTTAGCTTTGATATATAGCTGATATTCCAGTCGATGGTTTTTGCAGAAACCTCAAAAACCTGAAAAAGATGTAATATAGAAAAGCTAGAGAATACAAATAAATTAATAGATGTATGATTATATATTTTTATATGTTGTCTTTACATGTACATGACAAAAGAATGGTGTGACTGCCCTTTACTATTTCTGAGTTGTCTGCTTCCTTAAAGATGTAATGGGTCTTAAGGAAAACACTGATGGATTCTTTAAAGAACATTTGGGTGTTGTAATGAGTTAGATGAATTTAAAAGAACTCGATTCTTTTTCTCTTAACTGGAACTGTAGAAAACAGAAAGATCTATAATCAAATGATGCATTTCTGGAAGAGCAGAAGGTGTCTTAATGTATGGCTGAATAACTTTCAGGACACTAAGTAGGGAGGAGTAAAACCTTTGATGCTGAGAAGCAGCAGCTTGAATTTTATTCAACAGAGAATTCTGAGTAGGCATAGAACTGTCATAATGGTAGCAAAAATATATTGCTGTGTTTAGAATAAATTGAGCAAGGCAGATGTCAGAAAATTCAAAAGGAAAGGATGCTTATATGCATAAACAAGTTCAAAGATGAAGATTTGAACAAATCTTTGTGCGTTCAAGAAGAAATAAAACCTGCTGTCTCTAAGGTAATTGAAGCCACTGTGCAGTAAAAGAACAAGATTTTATTAATAGAGAGCAGTGGTTTCAGTTGGACTTAGAAATTTTGTTAATAGCTAAGGTGACAAAGTCAGTGCTCAAAAGTTATGAAATTATAGATGCAAGTGTTCCTGTAAAATTTAATTCTCCCTTTTCTTCCCTTATGACTGCATGTTATGACATAATACTCATTTGTAGAACAGCTACAAGGTGCAACTGGCTGTCATCACTGGTTTTGGTTACTCATTATACCTAACAAAAGCACAGTTCTTGATGTAAGCAAAAAAGAGCTTAAAATAAGCGGATTAGCAGATAGTGGGAGAGAAATGATGAGCAATAAAGGAGCTTTGGGAAAGAGTATAAGGAAAAGCCTGCAGAGATGAAAAAAAGCCGAAGCACATGCTCAGCATCACAGCCAATGATGACAAAGGTTTTCTTTGCTTAAATACAGAATCCACACAAAGAGGAATGATTCCTTCCCCTTTCTCCCCACCTATTCTCAATTTTCATTTTCTGTCTGCTTTTGGACACTAATACCAAAGGTTTCTATCAACGAAAGCTGGGAATATAAAACTGTCTAACATGCCTCCTACTCAAATAAATCTCTCAGGAAGCAGGGGTAAAAATACCAATAGCATAAGGTAGATTGGAAAGCATTCAAGAGTACGTAACATAATCAACAAAGTGTAAATGATGGCTAAGCAGCAGCAAGGATAAATGGCTAGGAGAACCATTGTTGCACACCCTCAGAAAGCAACCCAACTTCTCGACAGGGCAGGACTAGTTACTAGTCACCATTTACTAGTCACCGCCCCATTGTGAGAGATGAAGAAGTTCCAGGAACAGATAAGCACAACATAGAGCATGAATGTACGACTTCTTAGATTATGGTGCTGGGAAAGGTTTTGGTTCTTTTAGTAAAGAGCGACAGTCCAAGAAAAAGAGCAGAGACAGAAGTCATACCATGAAGAAGAAAAAGAGCACCTTTCACCACAGATCATCTGAACATGAGAAAATGGCTTTAAACTAAGATTATCAGTTTTCAGTCACACCCAGTTAACAATCAATAACTAGGCAAATGTGTAAACAGGACTAAGAAGCAGGGGAGCTGTGGATGCATATAATAGGTCATAGAAAACCCAAATGGGAAAACTGTATAATAATTTGAAATATCCCATGTTCAAGCAGCACAGGCAGTATCAAGACTTTAGTCTCTATTATTTAACTGACCAAGAAAAAAAGACACTTGGAATGTCTCACAAGAATACAATAATGTAAATATGAGTAGATTTTCTTTAAGGATTCAGAAGGAAACAGAGGGGAGATGCATCGCTTCTGAACCATTTTCTCTTGTGCAGAATAAAGAACCATAGAATCATAAAATAGTCATAGAACAGTTTGTGTTAGAACGAACCTTTAAAGGTCATCTGGTCTAACCACTTTGCAATAAGCAGGGACATCTTCAACCAGATCAGGTTGCTCAGAGGCCAGATCCAGCCTGACCTTGAATGTTTTCAGGGATGGGACATCTTCCACCTCTCTGTGCCAGTGTTTCACCACCCTCATTGTTAAAAATGGGTTTGGGTTGTAAAGAACCTAAAGATCATTCAGTTCCAACCCCCCTGCTATGGGCAGGGACACCTTCCTCTAGACCAGATTGCTCAAAGCCCCATCCAACCTGGCCATGAACACTTCCAGGGATGGGGAAGTGATGTCCACAACTTCTCTGGACAACCTATGCCAGTGCCTCACCACCCTCACAGTAAAGAACTTCTTCCTTATATCCAACCTGAATCTCCCCTGTTTGAGTTTGAACCCACTACCCCTTGTCCTATCTTGTTTTGGAGACCACAGTGTGGTTACATCCACTGCCATCAGAAACTGCCATTGGATGTGGGTAGCCATTGACAGGATAAGTGATTGACAGCATCCCTTGTGTGTGGACAGTGTGGCTCACATTTGCCCGCTAGTGGCTGGGAATGTGGCATATTTAGCTACCAGGAGGAAGAGCCAGGTGTTCCCTGTGCCCCAGGCCCTGTTGGGCCAGGTCTGGATTTCTTCTTTGGAGCTGGCGGCAAGCAGGGAGTGGTGGGGCGAGGTGGAGGGGAAGGAGATGTGCCTGAAGCTTGCTGCCTCTGCCAGCCTGTTGCTGCTTTTCCATCTCCTGGCTGCCAGACCTGTCCAATGACTCATTTAGCCGGTGTTCCTGAAACAAAGCTTACATGCCATCAGCTTTTTCAGCTTCTAATATCTTTTTGCCCTCATACAAAAGTATTTACTGCAATCTACTCACCAAGATTCATTTTGCATGAGTTCCATGTATTTACATCATCCTACTTAACCTGAACCCATTCTTGAGGAGAATGAAGTAAGGGAAGGGCCCCATATGGGCCTCCGGTCATCCCAGTCTGCAGGTGATGAGGAAGACCCATCCCTGGTCTTCTCAATCCTTTCTCATGTCATGTCCTACTGTGGAGTAGTTGGGGATAGGACACATTAGGGTTTTAGAAAGCTGTCAGTAAAAGGGGCAGGTGTGGTGGTGTGGTCTTTGCCAGTGCATGTGATGTTGCACATGTGGCTGTTTGAAGGTTATGTCTTTGGTTTTCTCAAAAAGCAGTGACGTCCCATACTTCATCAGACGGAGACACTGAATGCTACCTTTGCTTCAGTCTTCAATTCTAGGCAAGCCCTCAGTAATCCGTGTCCCAAGGAACCAGGGAGAAGATCTGGAGAACGGAAGTCTTTCCCTTGGTTGAGGAGACCTGTGTTAAAGGACATTTAGACAAACCTGACATCCACAAGTCCGTGGGCTCTGATTGGATGCACCCCTGAGTTCTAAGGGAGCTGGCAGACATTGTTGCTGGGCCATCCTCTATCATCTTTGACAGGTCATGGCAATTGGGAGTGGTGCCTGAGGACTGACAGAAGGCAAATGTCACCCCAGTCTTCAAAAAGGGCAAGAAGGAGGACCCTGAGAACTACCAAAAAAAATTGAAAAGCAGCAAGTTAGGAAGCAGGAAAATTTGTTAATTGTTAGAAATACCTAAACAATGGGGCTGTTTACTAGCAAAAGTAAAATTTATGTCATTGACAACTCCCCAAAACAGGTTACAATAATATACACCGAGAATATTTTTATGGATGGTTGGTTAGGTCTTGAGAGAGTGGACTGAATTAGATGATACTTCAGAGTTACTTGCTCTTGTTTCTTTGATATCTGTTGTCCTGTTCTAAATACAATGTATGCAAGAAAACCCCATAGTTTTGGTCTTTCTTTTAGCATTATTTTATTTATACAGCATTAAAAAGTACTAGCAGGATGCAGGTAAGAACACTGACTCCTTCCAGTAAGACTAAGTCCTTGTGTGACAGCAACATGAAGTGAGGCAAAATGTAATAGAAACATTTAGTATTGATACACATAGCAAAATAAAGGGTAGAAAAATCATTTGAGAAGCAGTTACTATTTGATCTCAGTAACAGCCAAAGGAAAATATTATGAAACAAAGCTCTGAGTTTTGTTTGCATAACCATAGCTGACTGTCATGTTCAGTGTTATTAAATGAGAAAAATCTTTAATGTATACAATACCAACACCCTTTTTTAACAAGTTCTTGCAGAACCTTTGATGGAGAAGTCAGTAAGTCTGTATAAGCCTCTGAACATCTACAATTAGATAAAAAAAATTATAAAAAAGTGTTTTATAACTGTAGGAGACTTGTAACATAGGTTTCATGAAAGAGTGATGTGAAAAGGCACAGCTAAAGCTTCATGTCCCTTGTTTAACACAGCACAGTAACCTATCCTGTCCTGCAGCAATGATTTTCATTTTTTACTAATTCTTGGCTATTTAAGGAGAAAAAGCCCGTCATTAATAATATAGTTTTGCGAACTGGATAAAGATGATGTGAAGCAAGATCAGGGCTTCATTTGTGGTATTGAGTAAAGACAGCTAAATTTCATCTAGAAAGTTTAGTTATGAACACTGAGCCTCAGGTCTAGAGCCTGCAAGGTTCTTCCTTAGATCATTGTTTTAAAATATGTCTGTGTGGGACATGAGGACATTTCTCAGTCTATAGCTAGCATCTAGCATATGGTAAGCCATATTTAATTTTCTTCATAATCATAAGTGTATTAAAACAAGGAATGTCAGAGGTGAAAAAGGTCTTGTATTCATGAAACTTATGAACATTGTAGAAAGAGAAGTGTTTATAGTCTAAGAAAGAACTGGAATTAAATTAAAAATGTTTTCTGGATGCAAGTCTGAACAGCGTTCACAAAGATGTGCTTTAAGTAAGGCTATCAAATATAAATATTAATGCACTAATATGTTGTCTACTTCTCTGCCAAAGGATATTATCACGAAGGAAAGGAGGTGGTTCTCCTTCTGCTAGGAACAGACTAAATCAGAACACTCCAAGTATGAACACGGAGACATGCAGATAGAATGACCTTGAAATTCTGGTACATGCGGCTGCTTTCTCATGTCATGCTGGGCACTGTTGGCCCGGGGTGCCGTTCTCCATGGTATGTCTGGACTGCAGTAATCTCCGCAAAGTGGGGATGGAACATCTGACCCTTTTGTGACTAGATTAAGTTTAAGATCTTTCAGCTAAAGCTTTCACACAGTTTCTTTTTGTTTGCTGGACGCATAACACAGGGAAATTCAGTATCAGGGTTAGGTATATAGAGATTAGCAATGTATCCTGATTATGAGCCACTGTAAAAAGAAAGCACAAACATGCCTATAACATTAGTTTTTTTCATGCTTTTGAATGAGTATACATACACTATAATTCCATATATTTGGTATGAAGTGTGTTGAGAGAGTTTCTAGTTACAATAACTACTGAGTACAGTAGTTATGCACAGGCATTGTCCTTAAGCAAGGAATTTCTGAAGTGCAAAGTCCTGGTCTATGCTTTAAAGCTAAATGCAACCCAAATTGCAATCCAGTAATCCAGTTTGTCTCCTATCGAAGGTGACAAACAGAGAAGAATGAGGCAAGAAGAGTTGCCCATCTTGAAATCCAGTTTTCTTAAAAAGCCATTTCTGCTCATCAGCACCTGCTCCCCCTGCTTTGCTTCATACAGAGTCGCTTTCTCCATTTAAAAGATTTGATCTAAAAGAACAGCAGATGTTCAGTGAATTACATTTTCTATTGATAATTTGATTATAAAAAGGAAACAGGAAATATATTCTTTTGTTCAAAAGAAAAACACTGGTTCAGCCCCCCCACCATCTTTTTATTCAAATGCCACAGATTAGAACTCTTCCCTTACAGAAAAAAAAAAAAGTAAAAATATCTGATGCATGTTTTCATCGATTTTTTTTTTTTTTTGCCTCTCTTTTTATACCAGGATGGTTGCACACAGGTATTTATAGACCTTAAAAAAAAAAAAAAAAGCCCAGAAAAGAAAATGCTAAGATTAATAGTTAAATTACTTATTAAAGGTTTTGATTTAGATTGAAATGAAATGAAAGGAATTGCAGTAGGAATCTGGAAAGCATCTCCTTATTGGTTTTATAAAATAAGATTTCCCATTCATTTTAATGGTTTCCTCTCACTAAATGCTTAGCCCTGTATTCCAATGCTTTTAGATGGAGAGAACAAATGATGTAGTCAATTCTGAAATACATTAGTGACTGCCAGACTCTCATAAGTGTAGAAAATGTTATTTCTATATAGCTATAATGGAAATCTAATGTACATTGTCAAGTTTATATCTGAGATCATCTCATACCAACAGAGGCTTGAGACTGAAGTCATGAAGGGAGTATAATTTAATATGGGCTTAAACAGTAAGTAAGTTACAGAAATCACTACAGAAGTAAATGTAGAGCAACATTTAGCAATGGCTTTTAGGCAATTGTTAATATGATATTTTAAAAAATACATCTGTGCTAATAGCTAACACATTATAAAAAGTTAATTAGTTTGGTTTATAGTAATTAAATACAATAATAAAAATTCTAATGTGCTGCAAATATCTTAAACCTAAAGGCTTCACTGTAGCTTTAGTTACATAAGGACTGTAGTATGTCTCAACTTGCTGCATTTCATCTGATTTTAATTCAGTAGATCAAAAGTATTTTTTACAGAAAAATAAAGTGAAAATATCTTTGGTACTTGAAGAATGTAATTTACATAATTGTATTAGCTGTTGCAAGTTAATAAAATGTTTAAGTCTTTGAGAACATAACAAGGTAAGCAATAAACGGTCTGCCATCGGTCTTCCTTGTAAAACTGAGTTAAACACACAAATCCACCTTCTGGGCAATAACATGCTCTATTTATATAGGAGGCCAAATGGAAAGGTACTAATTAGTTTGCAGGATGTCTAATTTTACGTTTATTATTCAGGATTAAACTTCTTTTTGACCTTTGACTGGATGCTAATTGTGTTAGAAAGCTTAATAACCTTGGAGGTGAAAAGCTTAAAAGCTTTGCAGAGAAGATAGCATATATGATGATACAAGTAGCTCGAACTTGTTATTAATGTTCCAGAACTTTGTCTAATTCTTCATCCTTACCAGAGAGTCCTAGGGCTAGCTTTACATCCACCCAGTTGACCTTTACCTGTAAAACCATGAAAGTGTTTCTTAAAGAAGGTTGAGGTTCTGACATTGAACAGTTGTGGAATTGGAAACTAGACAAAGGGCAACAACTCACTTTCACAAAGTTCACTGATGCTAGTTGTGTTCCCCTCCTGCCAATGTCTTTCTATCTTCCCATCATCTCCCAGCTGTCTTTGTGGAACCCTTTTTTAACTCTAAGCCCCTATAAGGAATATTTTCCTAGCTGTTTTGATCATATTTGTATTTCCTCTCTGTACATTTCATAGCTTTCTTTTCCTACAGCATACTGATAGATAACTATCAGTATGATGTAGAAGGCCCAAATGCTGGCCAAAGCTCTTCATGGTCTACCCTCACTTTGTCAGTTGTTTCATTTAGCTGATTCTTCACTCTGATCGGTTTATGCTGCCAGCTTCCATTGAACAGATGCTCTTTTTTCTTAAGAAGTACTATTTTTCATGACCAGTCACGCAGACATGGATTGCTTCTCCAGAATTTCTGAATTTCCACTTCTTCCTTTTCTCAGTTCTCCTCCAAATTTTCTTTTGCCACATGTAAAAAAAGCTAGACAAACATTCTGGAAAGTGTTGCCAGCATGAATATTAGGGAAAAATAAATCTATACCTAGATGTAGAGATTATATAAATAAAGCAGGAATGAGACGAAGAAGGAAATTATGTTTACAACATAGTTGTGTCCCATAATGGAATACCATATTCAGTTTTGTTAAATATTTTAAAAAGTCACTGTAAAGTACTGTAAAAATTAGAGAAAGGTATAGCAGCAAAACACATTTTGATATCAGAAAACTGCCTTATACTGAGAAGCTCAATCTGTTCACATTATTAAAAATTACATCAATCAATGTCTAGATAAAACTTCCCTCATGTAGGAGAGACTGGTTCATGCTATGCTTATGGGTGAAACTCAAAATAATATATTTTCTAAGTGAGAATTAATCTCATGTTTTTAAAAGATAGTGTAATGAGTTACTTAAAATTCTTACAACTCTTAGAGTTTTTATTGCCAAAAATGAATGCCTTTATCAGTTATACTCTGGATAAATGCCAGTTATTATACCTGCAATGGGGTGACTAGTTTTGTTGTCTTTAGGACTCAATGATCTAATAAGACTGCATCATTTAGTTCATTTTTGTAACTAAATATTTCTGAAGGAAATGAATAATTTCAATTATTTGTTGCTGATCATGGCAGTTTGATTTGTGTCCAAATCATTTCTGCAATGACACAAAGGTCAAGATAGCATTCCCTTAGAAGACAGACACTAATTCATCCTCAATTTTGTTTTTCTACATTAGCTTTCTTTTCTGCTGTGAAAAGTGTATTTGATACTTAAATTGAAGAATATGGGTTGACTTTTATTTTTCTTTCTTTTTCTTTTTTTTTTCACCAGGTGAAGTTATGTACTAATTTACAGCATGGTCTTTCCACAGAAACAGTCTGAATATTCTCACCCGGTGGAAACATGAAAGAGCATATCCTTTGGAGAGAGAAGAATAACCTCCCTAGCATTCTCCAGTGTGTGTCTCAAGGTAAGACTATTGCATACGGGTAGCTGCTGAAGAGAAACTGATGTGGCAAAGATTTAAACATTGTTGTAACTTGGAATAACTTGTTTGTCTGCTCATGTCTTTAATTTTCTAATTTCAAGAATGTTTTCAAATACATTTTTTCACAAGCAATGGCTACTTCAATTATGTGAATTTGAAAAAGATATAGAGTATGAAAATTTTTTTTATAAGATGAGAGAACAGTTAGAAATATTTTCATGAGTCTTTGTTAAGTTACCTAAATGAAGACTGCAATGTTTTCCTTAAACAGAAAAGAAAGCAACTTTCTTCTTATTCCCATGTAAACCTCATAAAATCAACATAAAAGTAGGTGTGAGAACAAGGTTTGCTTTTCAACCTCCTGTTGCTCCTATGGTGCTTCTGGTAAACAGAATTCTTTTCTATTTATGAATTTAAAATTTATTGCAGTGTTTCATTGTGGTGAAATAATCAGCTGTTCACCTTGAAATCAGAGCTGTGTAAATTTCCTTGACTTTTTTTGTTTGGTTGGTTTTGAAAAATATGTCCAGTTTGGGCACCTGGAGTACTCAATCATAAATTTCATCTGTCTGCCAAATTCTGATTTGTGATTTTTCAAGCTAAAGTGTCTTACATCCTTCTGGTTTTGCTTAACAATTTCTTTCAGGCTTTTTTCCCTTTTAACTGACTTATGTACTACAGATTGAGGATGTTAAGTGAATATTTATTTTAAAAGGGCGGTTTGTATTTACTCACAATTATGCTTTTGGGTAGCATTTAGGTCTTCACTGAAGTTGCTTGTATCATTCATTTAGTTGTTTTCATTAATTAGTGTCCAGGAGATATTCTTTCCAGTCTTGTCTGCTGTAGAATTTTTATCTCTAAAATTATGACCTCTAAAGTATTCACCTGCACAGAAGACTTATACTTTAGGGGTTTTAGGCATTTAATTAGAAAACGTAATTTAGAATGCATACATTTCTAAACCTGATTTTAAAATGCCACACTGATTACACAATTTTCAGCATAATACAATAATAATATTGGGGATTATCCCCAATCCCACTGGAACTTCAGTAGTGTTAAGGAGGAGTACAGCAAAGGTCTAAGTTGTAAGAGCATATTACTGTGACCTTGCTTGTGTAATAATGGCCTTTCAAACATAAAAAGTTCCTGGGGAAATTCTACAAATTATGCAAGAGTTGAGAGTTCATGGGTTTCTGCGGTTTAATGGACCTAGTTTGTAAAGAGGTAGGCAAAATTTTACTAGTTTTATGGTTCCAGGGTGGCATTAATATAAGGTATATCTCTCATAGGCTACAGGTTTTGTGAAGTCTTCATTGAACAGATTTGGAAATGCATTTTATAATTCTGTTTTACTTTAATAATCTGTTTAACTGTATACTGTGTAAGAAATTTATAGCAAATTGTTACTTTTTTACCAATTTTGTGCCAGATAAAGTGTTTTGTTGGCAGTTGAATTGCTGTTTACAAGTAAAGAATAAAAATAAATTGTTATTTTAACAATTTTTTAAATCATCAGGAGGGCTTGTTAAAAGCCACTGAGATTATTTTTTTAAGACCTGGGAGGGAACACCTAGCTAGTCAAGGCCATTCAAGCCTAGTTTCTCTTCTTAAGAAGAAAACAAAGTCTTAGTTGAGCTTTTAAGGACCATTTTAGATGTATTGTTTTTGAAAATGATTTCTAGGAATGAAGTCTAAAACTTCACTTGCAAAATGCACAGTCTAATTTTTCTTTAATTTTTAATTTACTTTTTTTGCATTTAGTTAACAATTCTGTTTTCAAATATAAGCCTTTTAAGGTTAATTGTATAAATTTCTTCTTTTATGATGTCAGTTTTCAAGTAGTTCATATGCAAATAGTCTAATACTTATTGGTGGCATTGCTGTGTAAACGATACTTTTCCTAATGTAGCAATGAGAAATCAATTAAACTTTAGGTAGCTGTACAGGGATTATAAAGTTTTAACTGATAAGTTTTCTTTTTTAAAAGCCTTGTGAATCTCAACTGCCAAATCTGTCTCCCACGAGCAAGGTGAATGACTAAAACAACTTCCATGCGATTTTGCTTTCTTGTCAGTAGAGAAAAAAACAGCTGCAGAGAATTGAGGAAAGACCTGAAGAGAAATGACTGTTTCATTTAGGGACATTTTGTCACTTTGAAGGAGGTGTGCTAGTTCTGGCCTGGATGTGAAGTCAGAAAGGGAGTTGACTGCTTTTCCAAAAAGGCATTGATGCTGTAGGCTGGTTCATCTTCCTGTCCATCCAGGAAAACAACTAGCTTTCAGCCCAGTCAGTCTTCAAGGGAACAGCAGATAGTTCCTCTTATCAGTTCTCACCAACTCATTCGTTTCCTGGAGGGATAGGAAAAGCATGAGCAACTGCCAAAACTTTTGGGGCATCCTGGAGAGAAAATTAGCTCTCCAGGGTATAAATGCAAAATCTCAGACTGTTTCAACCAAATTAAGAGTGCAGACTGGCAAAGTAATGAACAGTTGCTTGTGATTATGGATAACAAGGTAATCCATTTTGTAACATAAGGAATTGTCACCATACATCTTCATTACACTTTAGCTTTATTAGTATTTTAAATTCAAAATTTATTTAATTGGTTTTCTCCTTCATTTTGATCAAAGGACATTAAAATATTTCCCTTAGCCAATAGTCCTGTGTCTGCATTCCCATGCATATGCCTCTTCTGTGTTCTTGTTTACCTTAGATACCATTAGATCCATGTCTGCCACTGCATTTTGCCAACTCCTTTGGAAACATTTTTCTACCTCTGACTTTGAATTATTTTCTACTGTGCTAGGAATCATTCTTATCCCATCAACTCCAATGGGTATCCCATCCTCAGCCCTAGTGTGGGAGCACCTGCTGCTAACAACTGCAGCCATCAACTAGTATAAACATGAGTTTACACATCTGTGAAGTGAATGTAAACAAAAAATACATTTTAAAAATTTAATAAACAAGGTATTGCACATATGTAATCAATACCATTAACTGGCTTTCTGAAATGTGTATATGTAGAGAAATGAAAAGGATAAAGTCACTGCATAACTTAAGAAAATGTAAAGTCTAAGTACAATATGACATGCGAGAAGGAATTTGGAAGGAAATTCTTTATACTTCACTATCAGCAACTTCATCAAACATTTTATTGATTATTGAGGTAATTATACCAGTTTATATGTTAACTGATCTAGCTCACCAAAGAAAGGATGTATTATACCCATTTTGACCTAATCAAGAAAATTGGGAGGCATCTAAGTCTAATGCACAGCATGCAAGAACAGAAATGTGGTAGAAATTCTACTGGTGGAGAACTTAGATATCTGTGTTAATGGTGTTTTTCATTTCAAAATAGACCTCATCTAAGGAAGAATCAGTAAAAACATCACTAAAGGGGTTTAAGGATTTGAGATAAGAGGGGCAAATGTTTTGAAAACAAAACAGTTTCTCTTGGATTTAAAAAAAACAAACAGATCAATTAAAATGAAACTTTTCTGTGTTTTGAATTTGCCAGGTTTCGTTTTTCTATTTTTCCTTCTTAGTTCAGTATGAACACATTCTTTTATTCCTCTTTACTGTTCTGTCATCCCTGTTGTCAGTGACAATGCTGATTTTTCCCTTCTTTAATGTCTGCATGCTAAATTTTAAAGTAAAAGGTAACTCAAATGAGACGTTTATGTTTCTGTCTAAGCCCTTTTCACTCATTTTTCTCTGCAGTTGTTGGCAATACTACGGTTCTTGGATTCATACATATTTTTAGGTAAGGTATTTTTTCTTTATCTGGAATGAGGTATACAAACTTTATAAAAAATTTAGTGACTTTTTCAGTAGTTTTTTTCTGGTATCTAAATTTACCTCTCTAACTGCCTCTTATTCTGATCCTTGTGCACAATTATCATTGCAGTTGTCTCATGGCCTTATATAGATCCATTCAAAATACTATTGATGTTTTTTCAAAACACGCTATTTTCACCTTTTAAATTCTTCCATGAGTGGCATTGTGAATTCACCATATTTTACAGTGTCAGGAGTAACTTTACCATTCTTATTTTGAATGCTCTCCAAAATTTTGATCCCAGATGTTTAATAATAAGTCTTACACCTTATCAGGTTTCCTAGTCCCACTATTCTGTGAGTGGTATTACTTTGACTTGTTGTTACTCAGTTTTCCTCACTTTCCTTATAACTGCTCCTCAAGCTTTCTCAAAAAGTTATGTTGCCCTGCTTCACACCAAGTATAATCCAGTTTCTTAATATAATATATTGTCTATATCTTTAAAAAATGCTATTCTGTCAAAGTGTATGTAACTAATCTGTCCATCATTAGGGCATTTTATTGAACCTGGATTTTGGTAGAAATCTACTTTTGTCTAAAAAGACCCCACAAAATGTATTTTGCTTTTCCTAGAAATCTGCAGCTTTTCACCAAGAAACTGAACTCTTCCAAATCACCCAAACTTAAGATGTGTATTTCAGAACTCAAATGTCTGCCCATGCCTAAGTAATCACTCTAGACACTGAGTAGGTTACAAAAGGCTCCCAAGTTGGGCACAAACCAAAATTGTTTTGGCTGGGGTCTAGTTGTTTTCTTTTTTCGTTTTCACTGCTGGAAAGTGTGCCACTGTCTTCAGAAGAAGGCCCCTGCCTGCATAATGCTCGTGACTGTTGGAGATGGTTTCTAGTTTTTAAGATCTAGCTACAGAAGAAGATAACTAAGAAACAGCTATAATTTTTGGAAATAGATTAAGACAGTGTGAAGTAGTCTTTCATTGACCCAAGGTATATTTAAGAGAAGGAAGAGGAAAGTACCAGAAACAGAAAACTGGATATACAAGTGAGACAGATCAGATCAGGAATCATGAGCTACAGGGGCAGAGATCAGAAACACCCTAGGGGACTCTAATCTGAGATCAAAGCAGTGTTTCAAACTGCTAAGGAAGCTGAAGCAAGGGAAAGCATGTAGGTGTTTTATCTAGATTTGTATACTTACCCTAATGTAGAAGCTGCAGAGGTTTGGTGTCCTTATACAGCCTGCAAGGCTGATAGGTATAGCTATCATTTGCTCTGAAGAAGCTAACTATCACTCCTGGGTTTTGTTATCTTTATTTTTATTTTTTCCTGTGGGTAGTCAAACCTAGTACAGCACAGTGCTATGAGTCTTTGCTCTGTGAAGAGCAATGATGAAGACTATGTTTCACGATTTCCAACGGTGTCAGATGGAAACAAGGAGCTGTCAGACCTAGCACTGTGAAAGGGACTTTAAACTTTAGTGTGTCAAGACCTAAAAAGAGCAGTCTGGGGAATATCCTTTTGGGAAAACTGTGTCAAAGCTCATTTGTATGTTTGGGGTCATTCTTTACATGCAAGTCCCAGTCTAGGTGGCTGCTACCCTGAATGCTACTGCAATACTTTTTTGGGGGGGGAGGAAAAAAAAATCCCAAAGCACCAAACCTGGGCATTTTGCTGGACCACTTTACTTTCTCTTTCACATTACTGAAGCAATATCCCACAAAGCTCCAATGAGCTGTATATGCTTTAATTTCCTCTTTTCAAAAAGAATTGAATGAGATTGTTTGTACAGCATGACCTCCATCTTATTAGAAAACACATACTTAAAAAAAAAGCAACCAAAAAACAGACCTAGTTTGAACCATTCTTTCTATTTGCAAGAGAGGTTTACTAGCCCCCAGGAATTTCAACACCCAGCAGCTGGTAGATACGAAAGCGTAAGAAACTTGTCAGAACAAGTAACATGAGGATGAAATTCTCTAAAGCTGTTTTAACCTGTGGAATCACCTTTTGCTTGATAGCAATCTCTCTGTGATTTAGAAAGAGGTTATAGTTTGTAACAATTTAAGCCTCTATCAAGCAGCTGTGCTTTCTTGTTACTCAGACTGCAAAAATGACTTTATGTTAAGTCCTATTTGAGCCATTTCTATGTGTGTTTCCAAGTTTAATATCACTGGAATATTATAAGACACAGATCGCTATCCTGAAACTGCAGAGGAGCATGCATATAATTTCTGTGCCTTATGGTACATGTCAACTTGCAGGACCAGTTTAAATAAATGTTTCACAAATTTTGGAACAGGTAACTAAAATAAAATGAGCCCCCCTGCATTTTTTTTTGCTTTTTTTTTTTCTGAAAGAGAAGTCTGACTTTCTGGGTAAGAGATTAATTTTCTTCACTATTGATCTAATTGACAAGATATTTCTTCCTTGAAAAAGTATCTAAACCCAACAGCATTATGTTGTATTCTGTCTACTAATAATTCAGGTAGCCTTTTGTAAGTGATTTCATTGAGAAGTATTTATTTGAATAGAAAAAAATCTTACATCTAACAATCCACTTATACCACTCCTATTACATTAAAGAACTTGCATTGCACAGTTTGATAATTTATAAGCAACCACTAACACTCCACAGCATTTCATTTTGATGTGACATAACACCATTGCAATTTTAAGGGGACTCTTTTCGCAGTGTCCTAGAAAATGCTGGAAAATCATCAAATATTTAAGAAGGGCGCATAATGATGCTTTGAAAATGTTTTGTTAACTGCTAAGTTTGTCACCGTGCGCACAAGCTTACACATTTTTGTAATAGTTTTCTCTTCCTTTTTGTTTCATTTATGATCTCACAATAATATGAACACCTATAGTAGGAATTACAACTCCTTTCTGTTATGACTTCTTTCTGTTTCTTTGTAACCCATGTTACATTGCAACTGTGTGGACAAGGTTAGTTACTAGAAATTGCGAACCAGCAGAAATGTATATCCTTAAAATTGAAGTTTATTGTATAAACACTAAAAAACCCCAGTACTGGACCTGTTTTCAAAACAGTCCTTTAACTACTGCCAGAAGTATACCCAGTATCCAAATATTAGTCTGAAAGAATGCAAAAACCTTTAGAAACATATATGAAAGAGTCTGTTGTTGCCATTATTGAATTATTAAATTATCATCATCAAATATATTAGATGCTTTGAATAAATAACTTTTCAAAATTATATCGAATAGATGACGGCATGCTATTTCAAATATATTCCAGGAGAAATTAACTGCTTCACACATTTATAGCAAGATTCTGAACTAAGATCAGAAGCGAAATAAAGATCAGGGGTTTCCATAGTTTAATTCTGTTAATATATTTTTTTGTCTTTTAGCAATGAGTTCAGATCTCTTGGCATTCTGTAAGAAGTTCTCTACAAGTATGCCATTCTGATACTTAAATATTACTGGATCTATGTATACATGATTTTGACAATCTTCATGTATTGCAGGCAAGTCAAATTGTTGCTGAACAGGACAATATCTGAATTATTGATTGTCTAAATTACCCTAAAGCTTAACCATCATTAACACTTCTTATTTAGGCGAACGTATTAGGGCAGAAGCACCCAGCAGTTTTGGGCCTTCCTTAAATACGTTTAACCCATTCTATAAAGAGTAAGCAGTAGAAATTAACTTTTTAATGATTAAATCCTCTCTCTGATTTGATAAGCTGTTCTTGCAAAATCTTTTGTGATGGGTAAACAGGTGAGGTGTCACTAACGTTTTACAAAGCAGACATTGTTAGTTTGCTAATCTGAATCTATTCCTTTTGTAGATAGCAAAAAATACTAAAAAACGCTGCTGATTACTGGGTTTTCAGTTTGATGTCTGTGAAAGTATGTCATGTTAGTAGAGCGAACCTGCATAATCATCTGGAAGTTTAAATTTCAGTCATAGAAAAATTGCTGAGAAATTACATGAAGATTTGATTATTAAATATCTTTTTACTGCTAATTCTATTATTATTTTTAGATTACAATTTTAGTTTTGTATTCTATGCATGCATTTAAAACTATAGACTTACCCTTTGATATAATGATTGTGTTGCTGTGGAAACATTTTTCATAGAGTACTGTCACCATTATTATTTTCTTCAGATAGCTATTGAAATAATAAAACATGTAAGCCCAAAATATATTAAAAGTTTACATATAAAAGATGAGGTTTCATTAATCATCTATCAACTGAAATGGAGAACAGTAAGAAGATACACTTTCCATCTTTAATCAACTGTTGGTTCTTTCCTTTCTCAATATTTCCTTCTTTAAACTTGTCTGTTCCTTATTCCTCCTGTGATGTACTTTTCTTGTATTTTATTGAAGTGTCTTCCCTCACATAGTACAGCTTCTCAACTGCAAGTTCTCCTTTCCCACAATGTCTTCTAAAATTCCACTTGTTCTTTATTATACTGAGAATTCAGGAAACATCAGATCAAGATAGCTAGTCCAAATTTATCCTCCCTTCCTCCTTTATGAATATACATTAGATGATATAGTGTTTAATTAGCTGTTTAAATATTTTTTTCATATTTCCATCTTCCTTCAGTGTGTGGGATGGCTGATATCTCTAAAAGGGTCCGCCCAGTACTTCATTCAGTATATGCTTCATTACAGTAAATGGGACTACTTCCAGGCTCACTTCTAGAAAAGAACTCAAGGTTCCAAAACTTGATTTATGTATTTGCCTAATCTTGACATCATAGAAATCTCCCTCAGGTGCTACAAAAAGCCTGGAGCACCAAAAACCTACCTCAGGGAACTCTACAAAATACAGTGGTTTTCAGGGCTGCTGAAGGAACTCAGCTTTTGCTTTTATTCTGTAGGGCGTATTTACTAATTCTGCTTCAAGAGGCGCAAGCTCGCTCTGCTCCTGTTCCAAAGGAAGCAAAGCCAGGAGACTGTGTAACTGTACCACCAAACCCAATCAGCCCTGCTACAAGGTAGAGTTTGTTAGCAAATCTCTCTGCCTGTTTCACAAGGTCACATGGCTCTTTGATAGCTGAAGGCAGTTCCCATTGTGTTTGCATTTGCTGAGTAACAAGATAGCTTTTGAATGCCAGTGCTATATTGTGCAAGTATAAAATTTGAGAGCTGATTCTGATGTGGGAGCCTGACAATTCGAATTGGATTGGTGTCCAAGTGCTCAGTTCTTCCTGATTTGAGAATGTAACACTTTTTCTCCCTCCTTATTGGAAAGGCAGTTGTGATCCCTTCCATCATGAATTATCCTATGATTCTTTGACTTCTATTAGTACTAATTCTGGAGAAGGGGAAAGATTTAGAGTAAATCCTTTAGCTTCAGGCTTACTGAAGGCTTCTTCTTGCTGAGTCTACTGTTTTTATGGACACTAGTCTAGAGTACCTGATTTTCCCTGTGCATCATTTGGAGATACTGAACACAAATTGACTTGCATCACAGAAGCTGCAGGTAAAGCAACACACACAGTAAGTGGAAATCTGCAGAGAAATATGTATCTTCCTAAAATTCCCTCTAATAATACTCAAATAAACTATATTGCTTTTCTGTCCAGATAGTTCTTAGACCATGCACTAGATTAGACTATGATTCTGTGATTTTTCTGATATTTCTATCCAGTAACTCTCTGAAACTGATTCAGTTTCAGAAAAATAGAATTAAAATAGTAATTTGTGACCCAGCAGAAGAAATCCACAATTTTCAATGAAAATAGGTCTGTCATGTTTTGCATATATAATTAACGCAAATATTTAATCTGTCATGCCTTCATATTGTCTTTGCAAAAAACACTGGTCAGATACTTTATAGAATCGAAATTCTAAAATGGTATCTAAAGGAAAAATAATTTTCATTGACTGATGGAAAATATGGGGAGCAAGATACTGTCATTTTACTGGAATATGTTGTGCTGGAGAACACTGGATTCTCATTTCAAGAGCCACTCTAAAGGTGTCTTTTCCTGAATTTTAGACGAAAAACCATAGAAATACTCTCAGAAAGTTTCTGCAAGATGAACTTACAGAAGACAATAAGGTCAAATATCTTAAGTAAGATATTTGTAGATCCACCCTCTTGTTTTCACAGGATATGTTCTCATTCAGGAAGTCTGGTGCTAATTACTTTGAATCAAAGGGCCGGACAAACATATCCTTCCAGTTTGGAAGATATACATCTGGTAGGGTTAAGAAGAGATTCTGCTAATGCCCAGGTAACTGCTACATGGGAAAATGTGATCACTCATTCTTCTGTTTAGCAAAAGTTATTGCTCATGTGTGAGTCACAAATAAATGGAGAATAAATGGATGAGGCAAAATGACCTTTTAGCGTCTTTTTCCTACGTATTTGTCTACCAATTTTTTTGCAGGGTGCTGGACACTATAACATAGAAAACAAAACAAAACATAAATAAAAAGTGAAAAAAATTCATATTGTTAGGTATGCTTGTTGGTGATTTGAATGAAACTGAATCCTCTGCCAAATAAAAATGTGTGGTCAGCATCTTGAAGCTAGTCCGACAGACGAGTCCTACATTATTCTCAAGTTGTCTCTGTGTTTTTATTTTTTGTTGATAAATCTTCAAATGAACAAAGAAATATTTCATTCTCTGATGCTATCAGATGGATTGTTTTCCCTATCAGACCTTTCCTACAAAGACAGTAAAAAATTGCATGATTTCATGTCACATTTATTACAGCATCTTTTTTTTGACATTGACTAATATAAATCTATTTTTTTAAATACTGGTTGCATCTATTGGGTGCTGCTGTAAAAATTAAACCCCTGCCCACGTCACATTGCGTTGTAGCCTGAAACCCACTCTATTCTCCTTCACCAAAACAAGATATTCGGTTTTACTTTCAAAGCTACCATTGATTCTATCCCATTCTTCAGCTTTCATTAAGAGAAACCATCATTTGTCGCTTTCAGTCATCCAATACTGCAGCTGGTTTCCCATTTGGGATCACAAAATCATAGAATATCTCCAGTAGAAAGGGAAACATGAGGATCCTCAAGTCCAGCTCCCTGATCCTCACAGGACTACCTAAAACTAAATCATATGCCCTCGTAGCAGCCTTCCAGTATCTGAAGGCGGGGTATAGGGATGCTGGGGATGGACTATTCATTAGGGACTGTAGTGA
Source organism: Pezoporus occidentalis (assembly GCF_034315485.1). Classification (NCBI taxonomy): domain Eukaryota; kingdom Metazoa; phylum Chordata; class Aves; order Psittaciformes; family Psittacidae; genus Pezoporus; species Pezoporus occidentalis. The sequence continues at coordinate 2,140,301 of NW_026912907.1, read as the reverse complement.
CAGGACAACGGGTAACAGGTTAAAACTAAAACAGGGGAAGTTTAGATTGGATATAAGGAAGAAATTCTTTCCTGTTAGGGTGGCGAGGCACTGGAATGGGTTGCCCAAGGAAGTTGTGAATGCTCCATCCCTGGCGGTGTTCAAGACCAAGTTGGACAGAACCTTGAGCGACATGGTATGGGGTGAGGTATCCCTGCCCACAGCAGCGGGGTTGGAACTAGATGATCTTAAGTTCCTATCCAACCCTAACTATTCTATGATTCTATGATTCTATGACCAAGAGTATTGTCCAGATGCTTCTTGAACTTTAACAGGCTTTGTGCTGTGACCATTTCCCTGGAGAGCCTGTTCCAGTGACCAACCATCCTCTCCCTAAAGAACCTTTTCCTAATGTCCAATCTGAACTTTCCCTGATGTAGCTTCTTTTCCTTTCCCTTTCCCTTTCCCTTTCCCATCACCAGAGAGAGGAGATCAGCACCTCTCCATCCACTGCCCACCTCTGAGGAAGCCATAGCCTGTGATGAAGTCACTCCTTTGGCTCTGTCTTCTCCAAGCTGAACAAACCTCACGGCTTTGGCCACTCCTTGCAAGCCTTGACGTTGAATCCTTTCACCATGCTGGTCACCTTTCTCTGCACGCACTCTAATAGCTTGATGTCCTTCTTATATTGAGGCTCCCAAAGCTGAGTACTTGAGGTGTGACCACACCAGTGCAGTGCAGAGTGGGACAGCCTCTTCCCTTGATCAACTGGGTATGCTGTGCTTAAGGCACCTCAGGGCACAGTTGGCCCTTTTTGCTTCCAGGACATACTGTTGATCATATTCAACTTGGATTGACTCATCAACCCAAATCACCAGATCTCTCTCTGCAGGGCTGCTCTCCAGCCTCTTATCCCATAATCTGTATGTATAACCAGGATTACCCCATCCCAGGTAGAATCCAACACTTGCTCTTCTTAAATTTCATATGGTTGCTGATTGCCCAGATCTCTAGTCTATCCAGATCTTCCTGTAAGGTCTCTCTGCCCCTGAGGGAGTCCACAGCTCCTCCTAATTTAGTACCACTGGCAAACTTACTTAACATATGTTCAAATGCTGCATCCAGATAATTTATAAAAACATTAAAGAGCACAGTTTTTTTACTAGGTTTTAAACAAGAATACTTGTGGTTTCTCCCGTGTGTAGTTTCCCGAAAAATCCCCCAAGTGTTCTCTTTAATGTTTTTCCTTAAAAATTCTCATTTGCCATGGTGGCTTCAAAACCTGGCAGCAGTGGAGACACTATTATACTTACTAATATTATATAACCTTATACTTCTGTACCCTATACTTGTTCTATCCATCTGTTGTATCTTCCATTTATATCACAAACTTCCTTGAGACAGGAGCAATTCTATGTTTGTGAAGCCCCTAGTAAACTGAAATGTATTCCTGCATCACCACAGGTCCTAGAAGTTACCATATTACTGTAGAAGTATAGCAATAGTATCTTGAACCTTTTTGCTCAAGAAAATGTACAGTAACTCATGTGAAATATACAGTTTTGCCAAAAGTAGGGCTTTCACAAGTATTATGAGTATCATTTAAATACCGAGTATCATTTAAATACAAAGTGTCTGCAGAAAAAGAGCACAGTCCATTCTCTGTATCTACAGCAGATGGAAGAAAAAATGATGGGCAATAACAACGAGAAAAGGTCTGTATTTCAAGTCAAATACACCGTTTAGATATTTGTCAGTCTCAGAGGATGTAGTTGGCAGTTTTGCAAACTTTAGCTAAAGGAGCAGAAGCACTGAAAACCTCACAGATATGTTTGTTTCTGATACTTTTGTTTAAATAAGCTGTAAGCAAAACAAAAATTAAAGGCTTGGGTTTATAGACTCATATCTGTTTGCTTTGAACATCTGAAGCTTCACAGGAGAGACAGAAAAATGCCTAAAAGGATGAGAAAATTAATTTTATGAGAGTCATGTCAGAAGATGAAGAAACCACTTCCATTTGTGAAGATCACTATGAAAATGAACATTAAATTCTTGGAAATTTGGCTGCATCAGCTTTCAGCAATAGCCATAGCAATGTGGATGGAATTTTGTAAATGCATTTAAATGTAATTCCTCGACTGCTTCACTGTATGCGCTGAGCTGTTTTACCTTTGGGCAGCAGTGATTCAGTGGAATGAAAATGTATTGATAACCAACCTTTCTGTACATGTTTTTGCTAAACTGAGGGTACACTTGACACAGATGATTTTCTGAATCAAATAATTTCACTAAACTGAATAAAAATCTATTCTTCTTTCTGCTAACTAAATTTCAGTCAGCAGGTATTTTAATTTCCTAAACATAGGCCTTTGCTCATCTTCTGAATGCTCCTGAATCCTTAATACCTTAATTTTTCTTGTGAAAAGGCAACATCAAAAAGAAGAAATTTATCACACTTCTACTTGTATCACATTCATACAACTCTTTCTGTGATCCACATTAAACAACTGTAAGCTGGCACTAAGACCGTGGGAGAAGAAACTAAAAATGAGAGTATGTTAATGATTTTTGTTTGATCTAGAAAGCTTTTACAATTACAGGATTCCTATCACCGCTTTCTTAATGAAGGGTAAATGACAGTGTCAACATTGCTAATGTGATATTTTCAGGAGGTTTATGTTTATTAAAAAAACCTGACAGATAATTCTAACAGATTTTTGTGCCATTTAGTATGTTCTTTATCTGTTGTATGTTAATTCTGAGCACAGGCTTAAACACTGATGTCCTTATTTAGCTCTTCTATTTGCATCACCACTGACAACAAAATCTTAGTTTTCACCACCCCCAACTGGCTCCCTGGTCCAATTGAAGAAATAAATAATAATCAAAAATAATCTGTTTAACAGAGCCCTGTTTCATTTAACCTTTGGTACACCTCACCAAAGCAGTGTGGGCTGAGACCTTCTGGTGCTGGCTAAGTAACAGTAAGAATCTTTAGAAGCTGAAATTATCCTTTTTTTTATTGCTAGAAAATCAAAACACACACCCCCCCCCCCCAACTTATTAAGTACTTAGCAAAAGGTTAGTTTAAATCTTGCACCAGATATTGGGTTTTATTTATTCCATAATATCCGTTGTAATTATTGAGAGAATAATATATATTATTAAAACAAATTAATGCATAGGTTTGGCTTATGATGCAATGCTACTAAACAGATGTTCCTGCAAAATTTGTAGTTTCACTATGGAGGTGCCAAACTCAGTCGCCCAATAAAGACAAAGCTGCTGCTCCTCCATGCTTTCAGGTCCCATCACTTAGTGAAGCTGAGCATGTATTCTCAGTAGTCACACACACAAACACAAATGTACAACAGGTTTGTGCACACTTACACCAGTGTGTAACACTGGTTACACACAGCCACACATATAACACAGACAGACAAGACATGCTCAGTACTCACGCAAACATGACCACTGGCTTCATCCAACTCCCCTTTCTGGCTGAGCAGGACAGAAGTGTACTGCATAAATATATGCACACGATGAATCCACTTATCCATTGAATTCAGACATTCCACCTTCCCATAGCGGCCCCTGGGTCCTAGTCCCCTCAGCTGCTGGCACCTGGACATACAAACCCCCAGGTGTGAAGCCCCACTTCAGTTGCTGCTGTAGATGCACACCCTCCAGCTGATCTTGTCCTCAGTCCACAGACCCTATGGTCCCTCTGAAAGCAGGGCTCCCCTCATCCCTTCTGCAGCCAGGTCCTCCTGTTGCCTCACCCTTGGAGACACACACACTTGGCTTGCTCCCAGGCATTGCACCTACTTGTCTCCACAGGCACATGAGATTTTGACCCCCAGTCCCACTCCAGAGGTCAGTGTTTGCTTTTACTCAGCTCTCTCCAGAATGTGTCACCCAGGCACCCTTGGAGCAGGCAAGTTCACTGACCACTCCCTGTTTATACTCTGCCAGCCTGGTTACCGCTTTATGCCTTTATTTTCCCAGGCTTGTTCCTCCCCAAACCATGCTGATCTCTCCCTTTTTCTCCTTTAGATTTCACCCCTAAACATCCCATAATGCATCTTGTGCAATCTCAAAATGCTCTTCCGCTGCATCCCATATTGTGCCCTAAGTTACTAGGCAGTAGCCCTCCTGAAAGTTGCTTCTCTTGACTCATTTTGATGGATTTCACACCTGGACACTGGAACTGATACTCTCCTGGGATAGCCCTGGGAGATGTCTGCTCACCTGAGTCTGTAACTTGTGTTTCTCATCTTAGCATTGAATCTCTGTGTTTGTGTACATGGGCCTTTAATGAACAGAGCTCTCCTGAGATGGGCCTATGAGTGGCCGGGGTGGGTATGATTTGGGTTCCCCTGCATGCCATTCTTCCTCTGCACCTTCCTTCTTGGTGTCTGTAGAGAACACCATTTTATCATGTAGCCTAAAGTTTTGTCTCTTTTTGTCTGTCAGTGGGTAGAACTATTAGTGGAGAAGTATAAAGGAGTTCAACTATCTTTATCGTTCATTGACCTATAGTGGTTTTGTAAAGAACAGATAGGGAAAACAGTATTTTCCTATCTCAAATGTAGGGTATTAGAAAAGTAGATTTTTGGACATGACTGGAAAAAAGTAACTTGGTGCTGCATACTAGACAAATCCTTGCCAACAAGTATAAGAAACTGAGGAGAAAATACTGAAAGGCATGGAACTTCAACAGTAGTGAGTGTCAAGCTGTGGGAGAAGGCTGTCTAGACAGAGGATACTCCCATTACTGAGACCCCAAAAGGTAATTCCCTATTGTGTAATATATGATTTAACCGTGTAAATTTAAATGTGTTATTCTAAATGTAAATAGGATCGAAGTGCAAAGGAAGAAACTAGAAAAGGATATGAAAGCTCCTGAGTGAAAAAAGAAGGTAAACTGAGTAACCATGATAATTTGTTTGAAAACAGCTAATTTTAATCCATTTACTTTCATATTTCATGATCTTAATATTTTTATGGGATATATATAATTTTTTTTTCAAATGCTAATCATTAGTCTACTAGAATGAAAATGAATCAGGCATGAATCTTCGTGTTAACAGGTGGCTCATTTTGACTTCGATGAGCCATTTGTTCTGAGAAAATGAATGTTATTAATTTTAGTTGAGCAAATCTGACATATTTCAGAATAGATTAACATATCATTATAAGATCAGGATGCCATGTAATGGAGCTTTTCCTGCCTATTTCTCTCCTTTTTAATGAATTACACAGTGGAAAACCCTAATCTGCATGAGTGATACTTGCTATGCTGGTTCAAATATTTTGATTATTTTTTGTTTGTTTAATTCATTAATACTTTGGAGGTGGGAGTAACAAAATTTTGTGTAATTAGTGAGCAGCAGAACTGACCTCACTGTACCTTTAAACTCAACTATACAACCTAGAGCAGTGGATGCTGGAGTGTTTTGTTAATACTACTTGACTTGTATCTAGCAGGAGGGAGTGAAATCTCTGCTGGTGTGTATTCAGTGTAAGGGTATAAACTGTATGTGGGTATGAGCCCTGCCCAGAGCATGGCAGTATGGTTAAAATCCTAAACCTCATATCTTATTTAAAAGAAAGTGAGCCTACACAGCACCATGTTAAATAAAAGCGGCTTCTGCACCAGGCTTTTTTTTTCCAACACCCATGGTTCAATTGGGTGGCATACCACTGGGGTGCTCAGGTGGAGGCAACAATATAGTGCAAACCACTGGTGCCTGTGTTGTTAAATGGAGTTGTCATCATGATGAAATGCAGCAGTTGCACGAGGTGATGCTGCTAGGATGGTGTGTCTGGTAGTCAGCATTTTCCCAAGGGAGTAAACACGGCTGGTTGCACACTGAATCTCTGGGGCATTAGGCATAATTAATATGCTCTGAATCATAGAATCATGGAATAGTTATGCTTGGAAAAGATCACCTATTTCCAACCCACCTACCATGGGCAGGGATGCCTCACAATAGACCATTATTGCCCAAGGCTCTGCCCACCCTGGAATGTGATATGTTAGAAAAGTAAGGAATATTCTAGGAAACAACTGTCTACTGGACATGGAATCCGGAAGGCAGGCTACCAGATACAGTGGATTTTAAGCCCAAGACATCAACAGATTATTTTCTTTGTCAGAATTTTGTAAAAAATTATTTTCTTTGATATTTCTTTGTAAGATAGATATATGGTGGATGTGTTTTTGTGTCATCCAGCATTAATGTTCTTGTAGTCTTACCTTGCAGTAAAGTTGGTTTTATTACTATTTATATTAAATAAACGTATCCTATATCCTAGTTACAATGGCAATATATGATGCCTTTCATCCTTAAGTATTTATCTTGAGCTCTAGACACAGTAGAATGAACTCTAATAGTTGAAGCATAAATAACATTAAATGTAAGTTTTATATCTTGAACTAAATCATAATTGGCAGTTATGCACTACATCTGGAAAAACATCCAGAATAGATTTTATTAGAATTTCTCTGTCTGAATTTAATAGAACTATGTAGATATTACTGCATATGAAAAAAATGGGGTATGCAATGAGAATCATTCTTTAATAGGAAATATTTTTACATAGCATGGAAATATTTAATAGTAGAATACATTATATTTAAAAAACAGAAAGTTATTGCAATAATTACAACATAATACAAATATATATTTGTATATTGGCCTAAGGAATGGTATATTGGCCTAAGGAATGGTATCTGTGTGTGTGTGTGTGTACATACACGTATTCATACATATATATATATTTATATATATACGTAAAGAGCCAAAAAGTGATGGTACATTGAAAAATATGTGAGACCTGAGTATGAAGTAAATGGTATGGAATAAGGGGTGGATGCTGTCCTGCGTTCAGTTGTAACAGTGTTTTGTTTTGTTTTGGTTTTTATTCCTTCCTAGTATGTGGTGCAGTACTGTGTGCTGGTTTTAGTCTGGAAACAATGCTGATAACGCAGCAATATTTTAGTTGTTGCTAAGTAATGCTTACTCTGATCATGGACTTTTCAGTCTCATGCTTTGCCAGTGCAGAGAGGCACAAGAAGCCAGGAGGAAGCAGAGACAGGACACCTGACCCAAACTAGCCAAAGAGGTATTCCATACCACAGCACGTCATACCCAGTATATAAACACGGGGGAGTTACCTGTAAGGCCCAGATCGCTGCTCTGGTCGGGCTGGGTATCTGTCAGCGGGTGGTGAAAAGTTGTATTGTGCATCACTTGTGTTTGTTGGTTTTCTCCTTTTCCCCTTTTAGTTTTATATTCTCTCCCCTTGTTATTTCCCTTATCATTATTATTAGTAGTAGTTTTATACTTTAGTTACTGGACTGTTCTTACCTCAACCCATGGGATTTGCATGCTTTCAATTCTCCTTCCCATCCTTCCCAGGGACCAGGGAGAAGGGGAGCAATAGGCTGTGTGGTTCTGAGTTACTAGCTGGGTTTAAACCATGACAGACCTATCCAAAGGAAGACCATTGCACTAGATGGAATTATCATTCTCATTCCTTCTCACATTAACATTCTGTTACAGATGTTTTAAGGTATATATTACCATTTATATTTTATAATAATATTAACATTAAATAAGCAATGAAAATTGCAAATGCAAGAAGTTAATATTGCTTCTTATAGTTTAAATTATTTCCTGTGTCAAGGTTTTAGTAGAACAGAGATGGCAATTTTTATAGTGGAATACATCACACCCAATATTAGTGTTTAAAAATTAGTGACCTATTCTAAGAAAGTCATGTAGGCTTTACAGTTAAGGTAAAGGGGTGAGGAATTTCAGCATCCTCACTTGAGGCATATTTTAACACCTGAAATTAAGTATGACAAATTAATTTATATTTTTTTTATTCATATTTATGTCTATAAAATACGTGTTCTAATGTAAGTTGATGTTGCAGTACAGCAGCAGTTTTATTACTGTACAGCTACCTAACTGAGTAAATAGATTTGGATTAAGTTGCATTTGGATTGTATTCATACCTGTCAAAAAACATGAATTCCTTTGGTGAGGTCTTGTTTTTGTGTTTTGCTTGGTTCAATGTCCTTATGAGACTAGTGCTCTCAATGTGATTTTAAGGAAGTAAAAGTCAGATTTGAAAGCCCAAATTTATTACTTGCTTTTTTTTTTTTTTTAACAAAGTATGATGAGTGAAAGATACTTTCTGTTGCTTAATTTTTAGGAAAGATTACAAAAATTAACAATTCTATAGTTTCTACTTATCTGTAAAATGTTTTTAAAAGTATCATAATGGAAAGGCATATCACAATATTTTAAATTGATCAAAGGAAATGCATATATATATGAAGAAAAAAATTGGCATAATGGTTTGTGTGTTGAATTTTTCTTTGAGTTCTTATTTACATATGCTTCAATACTACTAATCTTGATGCTGTAGCCCAAAAATTACAGATGGCTGATCAGAAGAAAATATTGAAAATACATTGGAGTTATTAAACTTTCCAAGGCTTAGATATTTTAAAAATAGAAGAATGAAATTATAATTATGATAGTGGGGAATGAGCATGTATCATTTTCTGTGTCTCATTTAGTCTGACTAGATAAAAAGGTAGCAGAACATTGGAAATATCACATTATACTATTTTTTTTATAATTGACAGCTGCTCTCCAAAGGACGTTGTATGCACATGCTGTTGTAACAGTGATGGAAACATGGTATAGTGATCCAAAAACATTTTACATAATATCAGAATTCTGAAGGACTCGTGGTTAATTGTAATTAACTAGAGGACAGTGTGTTCAGCTACTGAATCTACCACCTAACATTCTCTTTCATAGACTTGTTTAAAAAATTGAGGCATAGAAAGAATTAAATTCTAAATTGGATATTAGAAACATCATGGACCCAGACTAAATACTTAGGTTCATACACCACCAAATATGCTGACCCAGATGCTAAATTTCAAATATGGTTATAAATTACACAGCTATGCCCTGTTTTCTACTGTTGAGCCATGTAACAAAATTCTTACAAGAAGAAATAAAAATATTTGAAATCACACCATTAGAATGGCTTCCAAATATATCCCCTGCTATGGGCTTCTTTGTTATCAAAAAACAGACATCTTGTTATGTGTATTGCTGGCTATACTTTAAAAGCAAAAAGTGATGGCTGAATTCTTATTTAAGAAGTTTTAAAAGATACAGCTATGTGTTGGTAAGTAATTATGCTTCAAACTCAAATTGTGGCATGGGAAAATACTTTTTTCAATATAGCAGATGCCTTTCAATGTCTTCAGGGGAAGTTAAATGATTTTACTGACATCAAAAGAATGTAATTAAACACCTATGATGGCTAAACATAATAATAGCAAGTAGAGGCTGCTTCACATTACATTAGATAACTATACTCTCGCAAATGGGTTGGGCATTTCCTCTGACAGCTTATATATGAAATTTGATTTAGATTAATTAAAATTTGTGGTGAAAATAGCATGTACACTTATTCCACATGAGAAAAATGAAAATCATTAATTTATCTCCAAGTATGGGCTTGGAACTTTGTGCAGTTTTCTAGTATAAAATATGTTGCCTAAGAAGTGTAGCTCCTAAGAAGTGTATAATAATTGAAAACACAAATGAAAATACAGAAAAGAAAGCCATATGGCTAAATACTACAAAAGCCTGCTAACCAAGTATCCACAGTATAGGATTAAAGTAGAGAAAAAGCTTAGGAACCAAAATTTGTTTGCCTAAAATTTTGTGCCTGGAATCATGATTCCTCAACTGACAGTAGGTGTATTTTCCATCTTTAACTTATTTGAGCCATAACCATGTTCCATATGTCTTTTACTTTCTAGTCTCTAAATGTACACTCTGTGAGGTACCCTCTGTTAGGTATCCACAGAGATCCATGGGCATGAACATGGGTAGGATATGAACATGGAATGTGGGGTGCATCAACTTCTCCGTGCCACCCCCAACCGTTCAAAGAGAAGGACTATGTGTAAGACAAATTATTTAGATGCCCAGTTTTTAGGTGGCTGAAGTTACCTAAGACTGGAATTTTCCTAATATAATTTGAAAAGCTATATCTTATCTACAGCAATTATTTGATTAGCTAGCAACTGCCACAGGTTAAGAGACCCCTCTTCTTCTGTATTACCATGATATCTTCATTGGAGAAGTAATAAAATTTTGTCTAAAGTATGAAGTTGTTTTCCCAAATTACTTTTTTGATTTTACAGTCTCTAAGTCCCCGAGGCACCATAAGAATGTAAGACTTTCACAGTTTTCTGCCTCTGACAACGGACAGAAGACATTTAGAGAAAACCTATACATGGTGTAGTTGGATGCAAATTCTTTCTCCATTTCTTCCTCCCCACCTGACTCTCCAAGACATTTATCAGTAACTAAGTTGCAATTTCCATTTAGCTGAATCAGAGTGTTCTGACAATGTAAAAATTATTTTGCTTTGCATGGCAAATCGTGTTACCTAATATTGTTAGATGAGATGCAGAATGAACCTGGTTCTGAATGCTTTGAGAACAATGCAGATACGTAGATCTGTGTGTCTACTCTATGCTAAAGATAATACATTCCCTATTTCCCATGAGTGAGAGTAGTGGTTTATATGTTTTTCCGTAGAACCAAAGATATAAGAGTGTCTGAGAAGAAGATCCATGTCATGAAACAGAGGGAAATAACTTTAACCAAGATATTCTTGTGCATTTAGAAAGTACTGAGGATGTCCTTCTGTGCATGCTGTGACAAACTCTTGTGTTTTTCTTATGCTACAACATAGGATTTCAGACATACATTATACCAACATCCCCTTCCGTTTACTCCGAGGGTACATACAGAAAATGTGTATTGAATGCAGAATTCGAATAGCAAAGCCAAAGCCTGGGGAATTAATGAATACTGTAATAATGTATTGCAGAAAAAATCCCACAAAATCACAGGCCAGGTCCAGCCAAATGTCTCCCTTTCAGCTGGCAGACCACATAACAGGAAGTCTTATGCTTCAATTGTATGCAGCAAGTTCTGTCTGGATTATGTTAATAGGGGAATACTAGCCTATCCCACTTTTAATACAAACTTCAAAACGTGATTACTAAGTAAGTGTGATTGGTTTTATGGGAAGAGTTACAAGCCTTCAGGCATATTACTGAGGTTGTTTATGGCAAGGTATCATGAATTCTGACATGAAAGCAAAGGAATCCTCATTGGCATGCATATTAAAGTCACTTTAATGCATCAACATTAACACCACATTGAAAGGATCAGTATTACTGGAGTAATCTTTAAGGTGTTAGGTTTGGATATTGTCCTTCCGATAAACATCCAAAGGTGTGCATGCTCAGACATTTTTATATCAATAGAAAGTATGATCAGTAGAAGGATGGCACAGAGAATTCCTTTCTGAATCTCTGACCTTTTTTCCTCCCATAGAAAATTAAGTTTATTTGACCAGAAACTCTTATGGCCATTCTGTTAGCTTACAGGAAGAGCAGTGAAAGACATTATTCACAAAGGGAGGATTTTCAAATGGGAGAGACCAATGTCCTCTTAGGCTTCCCCTGTAATCAATAAAGAGAAGTAAAATTCTCTGATAAATTGTGAGGACTTCATTTATTTCATCATTCAGCTCTGAACTGCCCCCAGGAGGAGCATATATATCACAGACCAAGGGAGGCTCATCTCCCAATGCCAAGGTTGGTCTGTGTGAATCCCTAGTTGTCCACGACTTTATGCATAGGAAGCACTGCAAGAAAGAGGATCTGTTTTTATTTAAGGAACTACACAATGATACAGGGATAAAGCAGCAATGTCACCAAGGAACACAGGCACAGAGTGTGTCAATGGTAACAGAATGAAGCCAAAAGGTAAAGGTGTGTATAATAAATTTTCTTATTTCATAGGCAGGAAGTATATCCTCAACCTTTCCATCACACATGTAAGGGCTTGTTGTGCTGCTGTTATCTCTAGACAGCTTGCACAACCAGCTGTAGTCCACCACGTGTTATCAGTTACCCAGCATAGCTCTTATTCGTACCAGCATCTGCAGGCTTTAACTCCAAATACTCAGTGAGGTTTTTTTTCTGGTTTGTTTTCCCCTTCAGAAGTATTTTAAAAGAAGTTGCTCTGTGGCAGATATGTGTTCGGATGTGAAATTGATGTTCCACAGAGTCTTGAGGGTGTCCTTCCCTCCGTGGCTATGGTTCAGACCTAATGAACTTTTGTGCTTGTGCAATGACCAAGGGTGATTGCTAGAGGGTAGTTTCCTTAAAAGGACACAGAAAATAGACTTCAGCCAGGTGACCTAAGTATTAAAGAACTGTTCTTGGTCTAGGAAACCAAGGAACTTGTGCCAACAGAGTATTCTCCACCCTACGATTCCTTAGCTCCTCTCACAAGTTTTTATCACAACTGATAAATGTTACTTTGTGACCCTACCACAGCTTTTACTGGTAATTTGCAGGGGTTTTAAGTTTTTAAATGATTGTTTGACAAAGGCTTGATGCACATGCAATGGTAATTTTCTGATAGAGAGAATAGCCTATTTGCTAACCAAAACAACAAAGAAAGCTGGAAAAGGCATTCACATGTTTAACAAACTTGTGTTGTCTGGGTACTCTACTCATAATGACAACAACTGGAGGGTAATTCTAAAAGAAAGATCCTCAAAATTTCTAAACATCTTTGTTTTGCAAAAATCTAAACCTAAAACATGATCATAACCAACCCAGGAAGTTGGTTATGAATCTGAAACAGAATTAAAAATAAATACGGGCAGATTTATAAGTGATCTTATCACAGAATTGGAGTAACTCAGGTGGATGGACCTCAGCGGGTCTTTAGTCCAACCTCCTGCTTAAAGCAGAATCAACTCTATGATCAGATCAGGCTAATGAGGTCCTCAGTCAGAAAAGCAGATCCAAGGACAGATTATCCAACCTCTCTGGTGCCCTGTTCCAATCCTTAGTTAGACTGGGGTCATAGTGATTTTTTTTTTCCTTATAAAATATTGGCATCTCATTTTATCTTATTCTCCTGACACACACCTCAGCAGAGGGTCTGGCTTCATCTTGTTGATAAGCTGCTATTAAGCTCTCACAAAGCCTTCTTGTTTTCATGCCAAGAAAGCAAGCTCTTCCCTCAGCTTCTTCTCTCAATTTCCCTGAACTGTTATCGTGTTTCAGTGAATAACATTTACAGTGTGTGTATAGGATAGAATACATAAAAGTAAAATACACATGCAATGTTTTTAAAAGATGCTATCATAAAGTTAAACCCCACTTATAGCTAAATCAGATAGTAGAAAAAATTTATCAAGATATTAATGACATTTGGATACTGCTTGAAAATATTTTACTTAATGATGCCAAGCTTGCTATCACACTATTAGAAAGACTATTCTTACCAAAAACAAAGATATGAAACTAAACAAAAGCCCACAGCATTTAGAGAAGAAATGAAGAAATGAACAAATACAAGAAGTGGAAGATGGGAAAAGCTAATGTTACTGGACATCAATCACAAACTTGGAAGTATGGGAAACTCAGAAAGGTTAAACGTGCAAATAGAAAGTTATGGCAGAAAGGGTAAAGGAAAATAAGTTGATCAGTGCCTTACAAATTACGGACTTCCAGGTATTTCTAATGAGGTCTTACATGAGCTTATTCTTAGTTCAAGGCTTTCAACATACTTTATAAATTATAAAGTATGAAATTACCACTGAAAAAGTTGCAATTGTGACACTAGTAAACACTTAGGAAGACAAATCAATGATACCTAACAATTTTGGTCACTTAACAAGCTGGATGTTATCAAAATATATGTGTGAAATACAACCAAGTGGAAGGTTGCGTTTCTAGATAAAAAGACCAATTGCTTGGGGTCCAGGGTGAGAGTATATTCATCCAATACAAAGAACAGAGGCTTACACTGAGTCAGGGTCACTGTGAAACATGTGCTTGTTGTACTGAAAAGGGATCAGGCTACCCCTGAATGTAAAAATAGTGGAATATGCTGTAAAGAGAAGAAAGACCATTTTATATCATTCCTTTTGGCATTGCCTTACTGCAGTACTGCAGCCAATTAGGGAATTAATAGCTCAAAAAGGAAGCTGAAAACTCAGAAACTGAGAAAAAGCTGCGAGAAGTCCAAATTAACATGGGGTTTATCTCCTAGTAGAGAAGACAGAAGGAGGATGTGATACTGTAGTCTTTCCTGAAATTAACCTTTTCATGATAAACAATAAATCTGCTCATGCTCTTCCTTCCAACAGAGAAAACAATATCTAAAAGCAAGAATGGAATAAAAATCATAGACATATGTCAGTAGTGGAGGTAATTTGTCCATGGAGAAATTTACACAGATACCTTATCAATTTTTTCTTCACTGGAAACTTTTTAACTGAGAATGCATGTGATTGAAAGAGAGATGCACTAACTCACCTATAGCTTTTGGATGCAGTAGTTTGCCATGTTGCACTAATTAAAGAGGAACATAACCATCTTTCATAGCCTTAAAATCAATTAAATATGGTAATGCAAGGTGACAGATCCATATGGTCAATTCATTAAGATGAAGGTGTTGATCAGTGCCTTTTGTGGAAGAAGGACTCTACTGTTCCATTGAAAATTAAAGTAGCTTTCAGGCATAAGTCTTGATATTGGTTAATCAGTGCTAGATAAGCATATCAAATAGCAAAGCTGTGCCTATGTTGCCTATCATTAAAGTCAGGGTGTGCCTTCTCTGTTACTGATACCTACTTGCTGTATCAAGCAGGCTGATACATGAAGATCTGACTGGGTTTTGGGGGGGTTTTTGGAGTTTAGATTTGGCACATACACAATACATAGTCTTGTGGACAAGTAAACACCGTGATTTTGCTTTGAATGAAAGAATGAATAACATAGATCTTGAAACTTCCTATAAAATAAGAACTTCCTTATATAACATAAGAAGAATGTTTGTCTTTCTGGCTTGTTTAATTTTGAAAGATTCCATCAAATTTTCTTGTGAAATTGAATTATTTGAAACTGAAATTCATTATTCACCAAGGGCTAATTAATTGTATTTTGTAAAGTGAGTTCCTTAAAGTATTTGCTTGAAGGTGGCTGCTGCCTCTCTTTGTTTTGGAATGACATTAACCTTCCTTTCAAGTGAGATGGTGAATCTAAAAACATAAAAGCAGCCATTTGTGTGTTTAGTTTAAGTGAATGTAAAAAGATGTATATGTGAAGGTGCAAAATAGCAAATGAAAGAGAGTAACAGGGAATAAGGGTGAGAGTGCAGAAAACACTTTCCACAGTGATAAAGTGGAATTATAATAGTTACTTTTTCCAGAAAAATAAGTTTGAAAGGTAAAAGGGAACACTGCTTAAGACCAGTTACAGTCACCAGTGCACTCCATAGATTAACATGCCTGTTGCAATGTGGAATCTTTAAAATAAACTGGATTATTATTTTATAAGGAATGTGCTTGTTTGAGATTAATTTCTCTCAGAAGACTGATATAATAACCTTTGGTTATAATCAACTAATACCTTGCTGTTCTACAAACATTTTTGATTCCTATTGCATCAGGTAAGAGTTGTGCTTGACTTCTTGTATTTCATTAAACATGGTTTATCAAGCATGCTGGGCAACAGATAACAAATATAATTTATAGCCCTGAATGATTTTGTTTTTTTCTCAGAGCTTCTGTGTATTGGGTTTGCATGGCAAGGTGTTGGTAGTGGGAGGGCTACAGGGGCAGCTTCTATGAGAAGCTGCTGAAGACTTTCTCCATGTCCAATAGAGCCAATGAAAGTGGCTCCAAGAATCCACCACAGCCTAAGGCTGAGCCCATCAGCAATGGTAGTAGTGCCTTGGAGGTAACATAATTAAGCAGGGGGAAAAATAAAGGTTACTGGGCAGGAGCAATTGCGTTCAGAGAAAGGAGTGAAAAATATGTGAGAGAACCAACTCTGCAGACATGAAGTGAAGAATGAGGGAAAGAGGTGCTCCAGCCACCAGAGCAGAGATTCCCCTGCAGCCCATGGTGCAGCCCGTGGTGCAGCCCATGGTGAGGCAGGCTGCACCCCTGCAGCACATGGAGGTCCATGGTGGAGCAGATCTCCACCTGCAGCCCCTGGAGGACCCCACACGGGAGCAGGGGGATGTCCAAAGGAGGCTGTGACCCTGTGGGATGCCCGTGTTGGAGCAGGATCCTGGCAGGAACTGTGGCCACATGGAGAGAGGAGCACACACTGGAGCAGGTTTGCTGCAGGACAGGTGACCCCACAGGGGAGCCAGGCTGGAGCAGTCTGTAAAGAGCTGCAGCCTGTGGGAAAGACTCATGCTGGAGAAGTTCTAGGGGACTGTCTTCCATGAGAGGGACCCACACTGTGGCAGGGGAAGAGTGTGAGGAGTCCTTGCTTAGGAGGAAGGAGCAGCAGAGACAATGTGTGATGAAGCGACCACAACCCCCATTCCCCATCATGCTGTGCTGCTGAGGTGGAGAAGGTAGAGAATTCAGGAGCTCAAGTGAAGGCCAAGAACAAGGGAGCGTGGAGGGAAGGTGTTTTTAAGATTTGGTTTTATTTCTCATTATCCTACTTTGCTGTGATTGATAATAAATTAAACTAATTTCCCCAAGTCAAGTCTGTTTTCCTGTGATGATAATGGGTGAGTGATCTCTGTCCATGTCCTTGCCTCAACTCACGGGCCTTTTGTTGTATATTCTCCCCTCATCCAGCTGAGGAGGCGGCATGACAGAGAGGCTTTTGGTGAGCACCTGGTATTCACCTGAGGTCAGGCTGGCATATAGTGCTAAGAAATTACATATGAGTTCAGCCAGTGATCTGAAGAGTGACAGAATTTCATTATAGGAAAATGAAATAAAGTTCAGGGCATCAAAAGAACTGCTATGTTATAAATAGAAAGCAATATAGGTCATAAGGATTTGCATTATATGAAAGCTATTTTAGTGAAATATGTGTTATCTGGAAAATTCTTTGATTTGCATATGTGATTAAGTGCTCCCACATGAGTGTCCAGGAAGTTCAAGGAATCGCATGCAATATTTGTGACCTGACTTATATCATCCTTTAAAAGGATAAGTATGCATTTGTGTGTATACAATGGATGGATGTATGCAAGGAAATTTAATAATTTGTTGTTTGCCGCTTGCTGGCTAACACATGAACTGAAT
The DNA here is from genome assembly GCF_034315485.1 of Pezoporus occidentalis. Taxonomy (NCBI): domain Eukaryota; kingdom Metazoa; phylum Chordata; class Aves; order Psittaciformes; family Psittacidae; genus Pezoporus; species Pezoporus occidentalis. The sequence continues at coordinate 2,123,108 of NW_026912907.1, read as the reverse complement.
GTATGATGGTAAAATTTGATGGCATTTGACTGTATTCTTAATATATGGATAATAGCAAGTTAAGAAGGGAATGATAAAAGTATGAAAGAAGGCTGTAACCACTAGAAGAATGTGTGCCATAGTATAATGGGAATTAAAAAGTACTTGCCTGGGGAAGCGGGATGTTTTAATCTTTGTATTCCAGTCACCGCATGAGTGAGACACCATATTTTACTGTTTGATAACACCTATGTTGTTCTTGCAACCTCTCATACACTCCAGTTAACAGCTTCAGGGTGATCAAGTCTTAAGGCAAGCCTTAGCAAGTGTGAGCCGCAGAAACACAGTTGGAAGCAGACTCGGTGGTGGTAAATTACTAACATTACGTTTCAGTGCCTAAAGCACAGTAGAGCTCCTTGAGTACCCAGACTGGTCAGCATACAAAGTACGCCTGCTGTACATGGACAAAATATACCTGCCCTGCCCTTCTCTGGGACTCCGCAACTGTCCAGGATTCCATTCTCAGGGAAGCATTTTATTAGAAGACTATTTTAAAAACTACTCTCTGTTCAGTTGTGTGAAACATTGAGTGCTGGTCTGAAATGTATGAATGAGAGTGCATCTCCATATGGTGATTTTGAAACACCTAAAACTCACTACCTCATTTCAACACCAACCAATCAATGTAATTCAGGTAAATGTTATGTTTAACCCCAGTCCAGTTATTCTTATATCCTTTCCACACTGGAGTTGGACCAGGAGCATTTTGTGTTTAGTTTCTAAAATGTCAGTGGCTTTTTTGTACCTATAGTCCTCCTTTATCTGTAAAAACACCCCTCTTGAAGATGAAAGTTTCTCAAAGATTATAAATATTTACTTTAATAGTATAACTTCCTCCCTACCAAATAAGATCCAAATCAAAATGACTATCAATCAATTACAAGATATATTTTTAAAGCCAGAATAATTTACCTGAGCTGGGTGGGTGAAAGTGCCTGTGTTCAATAAAAAATTATTATCCTGTGAGCTGCTACCTGAGTTTTATATGACTTGACAGCAGTTATTTTCTTTACAAATTCTTTCATAAGAACAACACTCAGTGTATCAAAGGATATAGCAGACATACTGATTTTTGCAAGCAAATTTTCTTATTCTTTATCAAAAACCTGCATGAAGCAAAGCAGTGACATTCTGTTATCAGAGCACCCCTTCCATTTTTCAGTTCTTAGATATTCACAACTCAGAACTCTGATTTATGCAATCCTATTCATCAAATTCACAGCATAGCTTCCCAAAAGCATGATTTAGATGCCTGTTTAGATTTTCTTGTCATGTTTTTGTTTCTAAATTCCTATGCACTTGAACAATAGTACTCTAAATAGCTGTAAATCTTCTAGACCATTACAGCCAAAACTAATAACCTTACCACTAATTCAGTTTAATGAAGTGTGTTGAAAAAATGCTGTTCCTTTTAGGACAGCTTCAGAGGTGCATGTGATATATATATTCTTGTTAAACCATACTTGTTTCCTGCAAGTTTGGTGATTTGTCACAGTTGTTGAAATTACTTATAAACAGCCTCTGAAAATCCAAGCAAATTAATTAAGGTACTATACCTTGAGTATTTTTAACTCAACAAACTCCATTGGTCTAAATTATTATCTTCACTCTATTGTTTATAACTTACCGATTGTGTTCTTTTACAAGCTGGCAGTACTGTGGTTGCATGCAGAGAAATTTTGTTAAGTCATCTAAAAATCTGAAAATCCATTAAGCAGTAACAAGCCATTCATTTATGTGTTTGCATACAAAATAAGAATGTAAGCACCCACCTTCTTATAGGCATGCATTTTCATGAACTTTTAAATTCAATTTTGTATTGAAATGTATGTGAAATAGTGCAATGCATATGCAGTAGCAACTAGAAACTGCTTTTTATGTGCATGTTATTACTATACCTATTTAATTGCAATAAATGGTGCATTTCCATGAAACTTGGGTTCACAAGTTAAGTTCTGAAAAAGCAATCCTAAGTCCCTTCCAAAGAAATGGAAAAACTAAAAACACAGAACTTCATTTCATCATCTGAAACCCAGACCCTAAAATGAATTAATGTACATTCTTCCCCACTTTCTTTCTGCCTTGATTTCAGTACCATGAGTATTTATTTCAATGGGATCTTCATGTTGAGATGTCCTTTAGCAACTGTAGCGTGAGCCCTACTAATCAAAACCATTGTACCTGGAAAATAACATACAACAGTGTGGTAGATGCCAGACACCCACCCAACCATTCTGTCACTCACCATACTCAACAGGACAGGGGGAGAAAATAAGATGGAAAAGATAAAGACACAGAGATAATTTACCAGTTATCATCATGGGTGTAACAGACTACTTGGGGAGAAATAATTGAATCTGTTGCTGAGTAAAAAGAGAATAGTAAGGCGAAAAACAAAGACAAAAACATTCCCACCCTTACTTTTGCTCAGTTTTTGACTCTTCTCCCCAGTCCACCCCTCTGAGCAGTGCATAGGGCTGGGGAATGGAGGCTTGCAGTCAGTGCATAACAGTTCCCTGCAGCTCCATCCTCCTTGGACTTTTTCCCTTCTCCAACATGGGTCCTCCACAGTCCTTCAGGATGAACCTTCTCCAGTCCTTCAGGCTGCAGTTCCTTCAGGCATATTCACCTGCTCTGATGTGGGATCCTCCACAGGCTGCAGGGAAATACCTGCTGTACCATGGTCCTTTCCACCCGTGGCAGGCAAATCTCTGCTCTAGCCCCTGGGGCACGTCCTCCTCCTCCTTCTTCTCAGATCTCAGTGTTTGCAGGATTGCTTCTCACACATTTTTCCTCAATCCTCACTGCCTATGTGATATTCTGTTCTTTCTTAAATACGTTTTCTCAGACGTGCCACCAGCTCGGCTGATGCTCTCACCTATGTCCTGTGGAGGGTCTGTTTTGGACCTGGCTGTAGTCTGGCATGGGGCAGCATCTGGCTCTTCACATGGAGGCCTCCTGCAGCAGCTGCTTTGCTGCCAACACCTTCACACATATACCCAATGAAAAATAGTCAACCAGCGCAAATCATAAAGAGGGTCATTTAGAAACATAAAAAAAAAAATAATAAATTTGCATGTTCTCCAGTCAGAAGAACTGCCACTCTAATATTTAATCCTTTATTACTTTCAGAATACAATCTGCACTCAATTTTCATAGATTTTAATTATGCTAAATGTTACTGAAATAAGGTTTCATTTGGTGATAGTAATGCAAATGGATTTGTGTCCTCTATGGGAAATATTAAATTGCCTCAGTTAAATGTGTCTGTGATAATATTACAGAGCATCCCAAAGGAGCCAGAAGCAATGTAAGAAGCGATGGTTAGAAATTTGATGTGGTTAGCTTAATCTGTTTTCAGAAAGACTATTATTAATTAAATGTTACTAATATTTTTGCAAGGTACAGAAATGACCTTAGGAAATTTCTGTTAATCTTCTTAGACACTATGATCTCAGTAAGGACAGTTTTAAGAAATTAAAATGGAGGTCAGAATGGAAAAAAGTCTTAACAATTTTGCTTTACAAATAATTTAGATATTTAGAGTCAACTTTTCAATTTCTTTTTTGTCTGTACATGTCTCATTTTAATTATTTTTTTTAACTTATCGGAATTACCGATGCATCAATAGGCATGCTTTGTCCTCATTGACTCTAAGTGAAATATATAGTTCACGGGAGCTGCTTTTCTAGTAGTATTATGAGGACATGGTTTCTGGAAACAAAAGTAGCTGCCCTGGATATGCTTATAAATACACAATGAATTATAAAATATATCTCTGTTGTTTGTTTTGTTTTGTTTTTTTCTCATTGGAAATATTATGCAGAAAAATTTATTCATTAAATGTTTGAAATATTTTTTTTAGTAGTTTGGTTTTGCATATGCTCTTCTTAATGTCCTAAAGGGTTTATTACAGGAACAAAGTAGACTCTGCCTGCTTTTCCGTTGTTACCTGAAGAAACTCAAAAGTGGCAGTTTTTGCTGTACAGCCATAGTAACTATTTCTTAGACACAGACAGCAATAAATAGAAAGGACAAAATATCAATGCAACTGCTATCTAACTTCCCAACAGAAATTGTAAGCATTTCCCTGAAAATGCTTTTCATTTATATCTATGAGTGCAAACATTATGAGAAGAAGGCAAATATTATCATATCCAAAATGTGATTTAGACACATACATAAGTGGGGTCCCTGAATGATGTTAAAAAGGATAAAGAAGCCAAAGGACTTGATGCTGGCATTCTATTTTAGGGAGACTTTGACAAGAAAAATGCACCAGCTCTTTTACTGTCAATGCTGGAGGATGTAAATAAATTACAGGTTTCCAAGAAGGTCCGCAAAAAATATTCAAACAATGAGAAAACGTTCTATATGTGAAAATCCAAGATCAATTTAGTTGGTTTCTTACAAGGAATGTTAATGTTTGATCATGAACTCAGTAACAGGGCTTTTCAATTTATTATATGAAGTTAACATCAGTGACTATGGGTTAAGATTAGGCAAAGAGATTCTAGAAATAATGTACCTTTCACCACCACTGTGCTGAACTGAAGAAGGGTTCAAGTGAAAAGGCTTCTTCATCACTTCATTACATCTTCATCAGCTGTCCCCAGGAAAGCAGCGCTCCATCACATGTAGTGGTTGCTTGGGAAGACAATCACCATTATTCTGTCCCTCTGTTTTTTTATCTTCCGCCAGATTTCTCTGCTGAGCATGACCTCAGGCGATATAGAATATATCTCTGGTCAATTGGGGTCAGCCATCCTGGCTGTGTCCCCTCCAAACTCATTGTGCTCCCCCAGCCTGCTCGCTGGTGGAGTGGTGTGAAGAGCAAAAAAGCCTTGACTCTGTGTGACCACTGCTCAGCAATAGCTAAAACATCTCTGTATTATCAACACTGTTTTCAGGACAAACTGAAAACATAGCTTGATACCAGCTACCACCCCAGCCAAAACAAGTGCAAGCTGTATGTCCTCTATGAAAAAGATTGTTACTTCCTTCAAAGACTGACTTGTAAGCCAAAGCCTCCCTTCCCAACAAGTGGTATTCTGAAGAACAGAGATAACTCATTCAGCGTTATATCACAATAAAAATGTCAGTTGTTATCTGCTTCCTGTTTTTATCTTTGTAAAGGCAAAAGTATGGCTTTATTGCAAAGAGTTCAAAGCAATTCTGTTGAGTAGAAGGGAAGATGGCATTCTGTACGAATAGAGGTCATTGAGGTAATTGAGATAAGCTTTAATTCTTGTATTCATATTGGTTATGTTATGATGAGAAGCTTATTTGAAAACTGAGAAGATCATACTTTGCTTGAAAATAAATGTGGTGCACTTCAAATTCCAAAGAATGATGGGTAAGGTACTTATAATGGGAAAAAAACATTGAAGTGAAGCTGAAAGGGATAAATGATTTCTGAAGGAAATTTCTACCTAGTGTAATCATAGTGGTAGCCAGACTAGTTGTCTGAATTTTATATTCATGATTCTCATGCGGAACAGATTCTCACGGAGAAACTAGTGGAAATATCATTTTAAGTTTGATGATTAATTAAGTTCTCTTTTTGTGCTTTTTCTGAACACAGGTATATTTATGTAACCTAATATTTGGATTGCTGTATACTCCCACTGATAATTTTTATGTAGTTAGTAAGAAAGTCGGTAACTTCCTCCCATATTTTTCTCTCATTTATGAGAATTCATTCAAGCTATGTATTTTTACAAAAATTAAATATATGTAGATATCTAGTAACTCTTCTCATTGACAATTATTGCCTTCCTAATTTTTCTGAATCAAGACATATACTGTTTGCTTTTAGCTTTCACTTCATGTTTCTAAATTTCCATTCATTTTCTTTTTTTTATTGCTAATTGTGAATAATAAAACTACAGAAAATTAGAAAGTTAAAATACAGACACTTTTGTAAAGACAAATCAGTATTTAAACTTGTAGCTAGGAATCTTCATAGAATCCCAGTTCACAAGGATCTCCATAAGGATGATTACACCTGAAAGCTGAGCCTTAGTTTGGTTTTTCCTAATAGCTCAGTTAACCTAAATTTATCACAGAGGACTAAAACTACCTGGTTATCAGAAACAAAGGGCTGATAGTTCTGCACAGATTTAAAATGTGTTAGTGTGAATAGGTGTTCCTGGATATCCAGTATGTATCAGTATATCTGAGCTAGTATTGCCAGAAAGAAGGCCATGAAACCAGAAACTAGGTGTCGTGGTTTAAACCCAGTCAGGCAACCCGTTCACTCACTTCCCCCCCTTTCTTGCCCTCCCCCTGCTCTCGGAGGGACGGAGAGGAGAATCGAAAAGAATGCAACTCCCACGGGTTGAGATAAGAACAGTTTAGTAACTAAGGTATAACACAAATCACTACTGCTACCACCAGTGATAATAATGATAAAGGAAATAACAAGTATCATCTCACCACCAGCCGACCGATAACTCGCCCCCCCCCAGCCCGACCAAGCTCTGACCGATACCTCCTCCAACCCTGCCGTCTCCCAGCTCTTCCGGCTAACTCCCAGTTACATCCTGGGCATGACGTGCTGTGGTATGGAATACCTCTTTGGCTAACTTGGGTCAGGTGTCCTGTCTCTGCTTCCTCCTGGCTCCCCCTCCTCCCTGGCAGAGCATGAGGCTCACAAAGTCCTTGGCCAAACCAAAACATCGCTTGTTATCAGCTCTGTTCCCGAGCTGAAAGTCAAAACACTGCACTGCACCAGCTACCAAGAAGGGGAAAAATGACTGCTACTGCTGAACCCAGGACACTAGGTAATTAGTGTAATTGTGCTTCTGTCCAAATCAATATCTCTAACTGGTTTTGCTGTATCCAGCATCAGCACCCATGCAGAAAGCACACAGTAGTTGAGACACTTTGAAATTGTTTTCTACGTAGTAAGAATAAACTTCTTAACAAACATCTGAAATATTTGTTGGACAGAATTATTAGTTTTGGACTGGAACATGTACTGAATTGATGTAGATGCAGAAATGGGCAGGGGGCTGTATGTGTCACCACTGTACATCTCCAGAAGTGAAAGTTTATACCGCGCTGGCTGGTGAGAATCTGACAAGAATAAAAGTAGACACTAAAATGCTGCAAGCTACTTCTTTTTCCCTGTCACCAGAAAATCTTTACTCACTGTCACATTCTGAAAACTGTTCCTGCTCTGTTTGCTATGCTTTTGGTGCAGATGAAGCTCTCCATCTTCTTTTTCTAAAAGTTTCAAAGCTTTTATTTTCTCTGTGATACTTTGCCTGAAGGTACTGCATTAAATCCGTGGTATGCTGAGGTTTCCTTCATATGTTTCATTATGGTTGTTGCCTTTCTCTGCAGCAGAAGCCTATGTTTATAACTTAGCAGCTCAGTTTGTTTGCTCAACTCCCTTTGCATTCCTGGGACTTACAACTCGCTTCAATATTAGTTCTTGTTGCCAGGGCACTTTGTATAACACTTGACTCTATTTTAATGTACACCTATTTTTGGAGCAGTGCAATGAACAGAGCTTTGCCTTAGTCGTTTATTTTGCTCCGACATTTATTTGGAAGATATTAGTTCTGTTAGGGTATCCACAGATGACAGATTTCTCCATTCATCTGTAGTAGACCAAATATGGCTAAGACCAGATGCTCATGGCTTAAATGTGAGCACAGAAAGCTGTATACTCTGTGTGTTAGATTAGTCCCAGATAATCTGCATTAATAATACGTGCTTCTTCTTTTGCACTATGTTCAGTTGCCTGTTTGTGAGAACAAGTTGGATGTAAGAGGCTACTACTAGTGAGTGGAGCACTCTAGTTTGGTGTCATACCAACTTTGAACTAATATGGCTAACATAGCTAATATTCAGTAATATAAAATGGTGTTGTTCTGAGATGCTAGCACAAAGCTGCTTATCCTACGCTGTGCACTTGTATAACCAGTATACTAATGCTTGCCTTTGGCTGAACTGTCTGATCTCTTCTCTACATGCTGTGCAGTCTCAAGTGAGGCTGCCTCAGGCTCTTTTAAGCAGAAAGTTGTGAAATCTCTGGTTTCTTTAGCATGTATTAAATTAGCTAACAAATACAGTGTCTGTATGTGGGTGACCTGGACTGGAGGCTAAGATGTTGGCTCTCCCAACTGTGCTGTTTAAATCAGAGACAGGCATTCTCACCAGGGGAAAAAGTAACCAAATGCTGTCACGAGTTAAATGAAGGACTGTTTTCTCCAAGGAATCTTTTGTGTTGCCTGTATTTGATCAAGGCTGGGCTTTAAATCTCAGCTGAAGTGAGGTACCTGTCTGCAGACAGCAAGACATTCCATAAAAACTGGAATTAGGAGTTAAATGCACTGAGTGACAATGAAACAGTTATGATGGCATGAATGATGCCTTTATGGAAAGACTGTAATTCCTGTTCATTAGAAGACAAAGTAAAATTAAGGCTGGGTGTGGTAGGATTAGGAAACTAATCTGCATTTTCACACCATTATAAAATGCCTAGATTTGCTGCTTCTGATTTTATACAAATAGCACAACAATCCTCTTCAAGTATTCACCACTGTTAACCATACAGTCAGTAATTCCGGCTTCACTTTCTTTCACCTACTTCTTTCTTGTCTACTGTTTTCTCCATACTATCTCAGTTGATGCAAACCAATATATTATTTTTCTAAAAACAGAATACTTCTTATCAACAGCAGTTATTTATTGCATAATGATATCCACCTTTACTGTTATTCAGTCCATAGACCGCTGTCTTTGGTAAACTTCAGTGCCTTTCTGCAACAGCATATATTGACTGATATTAAAAGGAAATGCAAAAATCAAAGAAACTGTTTCAATATGTATGGAATCTCTGAGGCCAGCTTTCCCTAAGAGATAGAGGGTGGTATGGAACTGGAAAAAGGGTTGGTTCATACAGAAGGGATATATCTTCATGGATTTTGCTGTACAGGAATCGATCCTATTATCTAACTGGAAAAATAATTTTAAGGTTTAAGTAATAACTTCTACTGTCCATAACATAGATGTTAATGAGAGCATAATATATGAACAGTAGCTCTGAAAGGCATTATCCTCAAAAAGTGACAGAGGCAAAAATATGTCTAAGCACATGAACATGATCAGTGTTACCAAACTGTTTTCCCAACAACCATACAAAACAGAGAACTGAATTTTGTCTTTGCAAAACCGCTGTTTCTTCTTGTACAATAGTGCTGGTAACATCCACTGTTCCTCCTTTTCAGTGGGTGCATCTGATAGTGGACTTCCATGTAAATGTGCTGCAAAGCATCTCAAAACCTAGGGAAGGGCAGTGTTGCTTTGCACAGCTATTTTCTTAAATGAAACACAATTGTTAGCACAAAGCTTTCCAACAGTTTTGGAATGTATGCTGTCCCTGTATATCACTCTAGGAGAGATGGGAAGATGTGCAATGATACAAAAAGAATAACCATGAAATCAAAGAAAACAGCTAACCAATGCAACTTTTGAATGGATTTATGTTCTTCTGACCAGATTTTATTTGCATATCTGAGTCAATTATCCTAAATGTAGACCAAACAGTTGCATATTCTACTATTACAATTGACACTCCAATGGCACAAAGGTTATGGCAGCAGATAACTCATACTTTATCCATCTTTGAATGTGGTAATACACCCAGAGCATGCCATTTGTCAGAATAGTGACAATTCCTGTATTCCCTGACTGCCTAGAGGAAAAAGTTTAAATGTAACATTTTTTTTCTGGCTAAGGGGCAGTTGTCTAAAAAGCTCAAAATTTAAGCTGTTCATTAGTTTCACAATATCTGGGAGATCTGGTACAGTATGTTCTTTCAAAAGTCCTGCTTAAATCTGTGGCCAGTTTTCTTCCAAGCTGTTATCAAGACAGATAGTATGCATAAGTTGTTTTATTTAGGTTCTATAGCAAGATATTAAAGGACTGAGGTAACCTGACAACTCATTATTTTGAGAAAAGATAGTTAAAATGTGTGAAATCAGCTGGGCTCTGCAAACTCTCAGGAATTCATTCCTTTGTTAGCACCACAGCACTGGAGACCAGTTGGTCAGAGAAGGATACTGTGAAATGCAGAAAGGAGCAGACTGCTACAGTTTGCTTTTCTCCTTTCTAAAGTGTTTCAAGTGTTATTGGTATGGGAAGTCCAGAAACTTCAGACAGAGGTATAATTATGAAGTTAAAAGGAAACATGCAATAAGCTTCCTTTAGCCTTTTGTCTGTCCCTGGAGAGGCAATTTGAAATCCAAAGTAGGTCACAAGCCAATTAATTTTGTAGACTTGACCTTGTACTCAATGGACATTTAATCCCCTCACAAAACCACTGGATGATGTTATAAATATCAATTTTGAAATAGCCCTTTTGGGACAGTATCTTTATCTTGGCAACTGGTTTCTGCTGAAAAGGGTCCAAAAGAGTTCAGGATAAAAGTCGTCTAAAATACTGTACTTCTCCTGCAGCATGTGCACTTCTATATTGATAGTGTGACAGCTGGATATTCCAACTACATTAATTTCTTAACTATCTGAAGACATATGGAAAATGCCACTAGATCTACAAAGAGCAGAAGATGAGTGCCCTCTCAGCTCTTCAGCTTATTGTCGATTTAGGTAATCATTGTTTTATTTGCTTTGCCTCTCCTATATTTTTTTCTTTTTTCCTTCCTCTGTTATCTTCACTGCTCCATCAGTTCTGCTACTGATGCTTAGCTGTAACACTGAATAGCCCCTTTATGTGAACAGCCTTAGAAGGGAGCTCATTATGAAGACTTCACACCAAATGGAAGCAGGACCTTGAGTGAAGGACAGGATCTGTCCATTAAACCTTCTGTTTATTATCAAAAATGATCAAATATAGAACATTGAGATCTGGGGTTATTCCAAGGATGAACTTGTTTCTTTTTCTTAACTTGCATTCTTACCAAGACAAAAAAAAAAAAAGTAAACCAAGTACTTTGAGCTGAATGAACTGTAACTGAAATTCTTGGCAGCTTTAAAGACAAATAGAGGCACAGCCAGTGCTTCTTACCAAAAAAGTATTTCATATTGAACTTCCTTGTTTTATTTGACATTTATTTGCTTTCCTTTCTATTTTCAAAAATAAAATGTTGTAGGGTGGCACTTTGGGGTTGGGTTATTTTGTTATTTTTTATTGGTGTTATTGGTGCTATGTTTTTCTTCAACAGATATACCTAGGCTGTAAATGAAATGTGAGGTTCCCTAGGATACCCGACCTCCAAATTTAAAATGTCTTCAGAGTTCTGTTAACCAGATAGTGCACATAAGATGCCTGGAGTGAGGAATAAATTAATTTATTTTTTCAAGTTTTCCATTGAAGCTATAAAACTGATTTTACTTTATTCAAGGCCAAAGAAGCCCTCAATACTAGGTAGCTGTTGAGAAGCAAACTGCACCTGTGGGAGAACTGGGACTCTTCTGAATCTTCTGGCAAGGCAGGAGTGTGTAGACCATGAGGAGCCATTTCAGCACTTCTACATCTGGATATGGGGCTCTACCAAGACTGTATTCCAAATGTCTGAGTGAGTTTTACCAAGAATCCAAATAAGGAGGACAGGACATCTGCATATAGCAGGAACTTCTGTGAAGACAAGAAGTTATAAGGAAAGTAAATAAAATAAATAATTAAAAAAACCCTAGATATGTTAAATAAATATTTGAGTATTGAAAACAGTTAGGTACTTTCCATCAGATGCAGGAAATCAATCCATGCATTTTAATGAAGGGAAAGAAGCCTTCAGTAGATGATATTGCTCATGTATTAATAATATATTTTATGCTTTAGCTTCAGGCCTATAAACGTTTTGCTTGACTGCTGATCCTGTTGATTTCCACTTCTCTCACCGTGTATTTTTTAATTTATTTTTTTTAAATAAAAAAATAGAATGAATATTGTAATTTAGCAAGTGATTTATCTTTGATAATTCATATATGTAAGTATAAGATTAGACATACATAGGTGTTCAGGCTTTCCTTGTACCTGACAGAGATAAATAGACACTTTCAAGAAGTAACTCAACCTCTTCATATCATACATACAAGTGGAATTAATTAAATAGGATTTTTCTTTTTATCCCTTTTCACTGCAGAGGGAGTCTGGATAACTAGTGTAGACCATTTGTCCATCTTCTAGACAGTGGAAATGAGTGGAAGTGAATCCAAGTTCTGCTGCATGGTTTGAGTAATCCCCCATAAAGTACAGTCTTGAGTTGGTTGATGGCTCCAGTAGTTTTTGCAACCTAAATAAAAGCAATATGTTTAGCAATATTTTAACTGGAACAGAATGAGAAGTGTCTGTATTTTGTCTGCTGCTGTGTAAGTATTTCACATCAGACCACATATTAATGTTGAGAGAACTAATAAAATAACAACTCGGTTCCAATATGTTAAATTATGTTTAATATTATACCTTCCCCTCAAGAAAGAAATGGTGATGCCTGTGGTCCTTCTAGGAGGCACTAGTGCCTGTTTTTAAGGTTATAATATGTTATAGTGACAAAGCAACTGCAGAACAGAACTGTGGAAAAATGCACTAGGTCACAAAAACACTTATCCAGTAGGTGAAAGTGCTGAAAGACCGATTTTAGGTGCCTTTTCTTCAAAGGGCATTAAATGTTTCTGATAATGATTGATCTAATTCACTTTAAGACAATTAGGAATTGGTACTCTTTAACCAATGCCTAATTGGTTAAAAGAAATGAAGACAAACGCTAGACCACACGCAAATACATTAGCTGCACCAATGGCATTCTGTCCCTCTGATGTCAGTTCATGCAAGCTCAGCACTGATCAGTGGCAGTCCTGCTGGTCTAACATGGTCATTGCTGGTTGTCCATGGTCACTGCTGGTTGTCTTTAGAACAAATTCCATTAGAGTAACTTCTTTTGCAACACATTGCACAATAATTGTAAAATTGTAAAATTGTAAAAAATTTACAATTACAAAATAATTGTAAAAAAATGTTTTATTACACATTGTTATACTTAAAAAACAGGCAAGGCTGAGAGTGTATGATGGATGAAATGAAAACTTCTGGGTTTTATGTCTAATAAGAGATATTACTTCTTCATACCTATCGAATAGGAATTTCTTGGCTCCTTTGCTCATTTTTAGTCTCACACCCTGAGAACATAAGTCCAGTATCATTGGCCTCTGATCTAAATAAAAAAATCATGTTTACCTAATACAACACTTTATTTGTAACCATTGCCAAGGAATAAGCAGAGAACACCTGGTTGCCCTTCTAGATATTCCATTAGCATGTCCACAGTTACAAGCATTTACATTTCAAACTTCACTGAGTTCTTTTAAAGCATCAGCAAGTCACGGGCCAAAAACGTGTTTGTTAAAAGATATACAGGAAAATATAATAATGCACTGAGAACAATAGGAGGCTGCTATACTTCAAGGACCATTTTAGGATTTTCTCCCAAACACCACGAGAGCTACAGCTGTGGCTAGATTATTTCTGTGAAACTCCTTGGTAAACCCCACTGTATATATTCCGTTATATAGGAACATTATTATTTTGCTTGCTGTGATTAAACTTAATTACAACTTTGGCCAGTACTGAACAAATTAAGGAAAAGCAGCAGTTGTGACAATGAATTTCCAGATTGAGTTTCCAGATTATCTCTATGCGTGAGGTTTACGGTTTAGCAAGTACTAAAAGATCACAGAACCACAGAATGGTTTGGGTTGGAAGGGGCCTTTAAAGACCATTTAGTTTCAGCCTCTCCTGCCATGGTCAGGGACACCTTCCACTAGACAAGGTTGCTCAAAGCCCTGTCCAGCCTGGCCTTGAACATTGCCAGGGATGGGGTATCCACAATTTCTCTGGACAACCTGTTCCAATGTCTCACCACTCTCCTAATATCAAATCGAAATCTACTCTCTTTTAGCTGAAAGCCAGTCCCCCTTGTCCTATCATTATGTGCCCTTTAAAAAGTCCCTCTCCAGATTTTTTTGTAGGCACCTTTGGGTACTGGAAGGCTGCCGTAAGGTCCCCTTTTCCTTCTTGTCTCCAGGCTGACTAAGCCCTAATCTCTCAACCTGTCTTCATGGGAGAGGTGTTCCAGCCCTGTAAGAACAAACAAAATTCCTCATATCTAATCTAAATATACCATTGAGTTTAAAACCATTGCCCCTTGCCCTGTAACTACAGACCTTTTCTCTGTCTTTCTGTCCTGTGGTCAGCAGTAGCAGTCATTTTTCTCCTTCTTAGTAGCTGGTGCAGTGCTGTGTTTTTGACTTTCGGCCTGGGAACAGTGCTGATAACACCGATGTTTTTAGTTGGTGCTCAGTAATGTTTAGTCTGACCAAGGACTTTCTGAGTCTCATGCTCTGCCAGGGAGGAGGGGAAGCTGAGAGGAAGCAGAGACAGAACACCTGACCCAAACTAACTAAAGAGGTATTCCATACCACAGCACATCATGCCCACTATATAAACTGGGGGCAGTTACCCGAAAGGGCTAGCTCGCTGCTTGGGTTGGGCTGGGTATCAGTCAGTGGGTGGTGAGCAGTGGTGTTCTCTTCCCTTGTTGTTTCCCTTATCATTGTTGTTATTGGTGGTGGCAGTGGTGGTTTGTTGGTTACTGGACTGCTCTTGTCTCAACCTGTGGGAGTTGCATTCTTTCGATTCTCCTCCCCATCCCTCCAGGAGCCAGGGGGAGGAAGGGGGGAGAGTGAGCGAGCGGGCTGCATGGCTGACTGGACTTAAACCACAACACTTTCTTATAAACCCCTTTTAAATACAGAAAGAATGCAACAGGGTCTCTTCAGAGCCTTCTCTCCTCCAGGCTGACCAACCCCAGCTCTCTCAGTGCTCTACAGAGGTGGTGTTCTAGGCCTCTGATTATTTTCATGGCCCTTCTATGGGCCTACTCTAAATGACCTATGTCCTTCTTGTACTGCAGGCCCCAGAACTGCGTGCAGTACTCCAAGTGGGTTCTCATAAGAGAAGACTAGAGCAGGAAAATCACCTTACTTGACCTGCTGTCAATACTTCTTTTGATGCAGCTCAGGATAGGATTGGCTTTCTGGGCTGCAAGCTCATACTGCTGGCTCATGTCCAATTTTTCAATCAACCAGTATCCCCAGGTCTTTCTCTACAAGGCTACTCTCACTCAGTTCATCACCCAATCTGCAGTGAAACCAGGGATTGCCCCAACCCAGGTGCAGGGCCTCGCACTTGTCTTGTGGAACTTCATAAGATTTGCCTGGAGCCACTCCTCAAGCTTGTGAAGGTCCTTCTGGGTGGCATGCCTTCCCTCCAGCATGTCAACGGTACCACACAGCTTGATGTCATCTGCAGACTTGTTGAGGATGCACTCAGTCCTATCGTCTATGTCATCAATAAAGACCTAAGATTTATTAATGATCTATAATCCCTTTGTGAATGCAATTCTGAAGACATCATATGTGCTAAGTTTCCTGTGGAAAATTATGTCAGCTTCAATACTGTCAGTAGGCATAGTCTCATGATACCTATAACATGTGAAATGATTTTAAGCACAGAAAACTTAGGAAGCTGGCTAGGACAGCAGACTGCCATAGACAAAACTCATTCTTTGTCTTACAGTTAGGTAACATGTCACTGGTCAGTAGGAGAGAGCAGAACGAAGGGTGTGATAGCGAACTGCAGCTTTGGCTACAACTACATTGGCAAAGCTAAGAAGGCAGAGGGAAAGCAAAAATAGAAGCATCAGATAATCACTTCTAATGCCTACTTGCTCAGCACAGACTCAGGTTCAAGTCCTTCTCCTCAAAGTTTCCTACAATTCAATTTTGCTTACGTTACTGGCAAGTTCTGAGACAGCTCCAACTTTAGGTAGAGGGTGCAAGCCTAGAGAAGCTAGGATTTTAAGGGGACTTGTTACAAAGAGCAGGGAGCATGGTTGCCACCTACTGTTCATGGTAACTGAAGCATCCTAAAAAAGTCACAGGAGTCCTGTGAGTGGGCTGCAGAGTAGGTGATATTACCCTCTCCAAATGATAAGAAAAAATGTGCCAGCAGAAACTGCCTGGGATAGCTATCTAGATATTTGGAGAGCATCTGTGGAAAGCAACAACTAATCACAATGTTTGTACATTGAAGTAGATAAATGAATCAGAATTTTTAATGCCTATTTTGGCAGCAATTTTGAAGCTAAAAGCCTATTGTTAGAGGAGACAGGAGACATTTGAAAAAGATGGGAAGCAAGCAAAGTCTGAAGAAACTACAATAAAAGGTACTGTGGTATTTTCCCTCCACACATTTAAATACCAAATCTTTTATTAGGCAGTTTAATTATTGCTCAAGCAGCTTATCTTAGCTTGCCTAGCTGTAGTCTTAGTTTCACTTTCTCTAGCCAGAAAGAACCAACAAAGCATGAGAGCTGAACTTGTTTTCTTGGTTCCTCTCAAATGATCATACGCTATGTGAAACTTTTTAAAACATGGTCAGTCTTGACATGCATCATCTGCTGTGAATGGAGGGGCTTTAATCTTCAAAAGAGAGGGCAAGTCTAATAATTTGCAAGGTTAACTGTTAAAGGATAAATTCTGTGATGATTTTAGGCTCTACTGTCTCATTTATTCACTCCATTGACCTGCATTCCCCAGACTCATCAAATGGCTCCATGAAGGTTCTGCCTTTCTGTCCACAATTATTATCTGCAGCAGATAAGAATAATCCCTGGACTTGCCTCTCTCCAGGAAAAGTTTATCAAGAAGTTAATTTTCTCCAGAAAAAACAGTGACTCTCTTCCACCACTGTAGTCCTCCTCTCCTTCCGTCCCCTTTTCAAGGACACATAACCAGTCTATGAACAAACCATGCCTTTGCGATTTAACCTACTTACTACTTTCAGCAGAGTTGTTTAAACACTAGAATTTAAGCTTTAATCATTAAACACCAGAATTTGAAGTCTTAGAATTGGCGGTTGCCCAATTTAAGATAACACTGAGAGTTTTGCATTTCAGAAGGTTCCATAAGGTCAAACCAACTCCTCAAATGTTGAATTTGCACAGCATTCACACCAAGGCAGTTGTGGATACTTTGGTGTGAATGAGTTGTTGCATTATAGAAGCAGACAGGGGTAAATAAGATTTAAATAAACTATGCTAAATGAAGGGAGGAATACTGAAAGGGTTTTCAAATTCACTTTTCACTTTGGCATCCATCATATGCTTTGGTTCTGACCATCCAGTGGAATTCTAGGTCCTAGTCAAATGGGATTGTCGTTTTTTGTTGGTATTTCCACTGTGATTCAGCTATTAGAGTAACTTTTGCTGCAAAACCTAAAAACAAAGTTTCTTTATTAAAAAAGTAAAGACTGCAGCTCTGAAAGCTGTTGCAGATTTTTGTGAGTTGAAAATTAAACTAATTTAATGTTTTCCTCTAAAATGAAAGTTCATGTTTACATTTATAAGGAAAAGAACACAGGTCTTTGAATCACGAGTTTCAAACAACAATCAAATAATATAGTTATAAATTAAAACTAAGAGAACTTAAAAAAAAGAAATATTACAAATTTTATAATTTAAGGAATCTTATTCATCATTTCATCAGTTTAATTAATTTGCTTAGTACTTTGGATTCAAAGTACGTATTAGTACCTCCTAGGATAAGTCTGTTGTACCAGCAGCTCTCAGATGGTGATCTCTGCATACCAGTATTCTTCAAAGCCAAGGAAATTACTTGGTTGTACCATTTGTTTTAGCATATTTAATCTTAGTCATTTAAGGTACATTTAAAATGAAACAAGTCTGGTCTCCTTACTCCAGAAATAGTCTACTATAAAGTAAGATTAATCTCCTTTCTCTAATGTATATTACTCACCTTGGCTTCCTCTGATGAACTGAAAACATGCAAGAAACCCCATTAAGTACTCAGAACTCACCAAGATGAGGATCTTTATTTCTTGCAAATCATAACATGATTCCAAAGAGTTGTTCTCAATTTACAGTCTGTGATCTGCAAAGAACACAACAAACATATAGTGTGACTTCCTTTCCTGCTAACTATTAAGTCACATTAAATGACAGTAAGGAACAGAGAAAATTCTTTTCCTAATATTATTTTTCCATATAAACACATGGTGCCATTGCCTTAGGGTAGTTGTTTAACTGGAGAAGGATGTGGTCCGCAAGCCACATTCCCTTTTAAGTATGGCCCATTTATCAGAAGTATCGGTCAACTCTGACGCATGTTATGCAGTGTAGCATGATAGGAAAGCTGTAAGAGTATTTTTAGATCAATAAGATTGGCTGAGCACTGTTTATGTATTGTACTCCCACTGATTTCACATATTGCAAAGAATGCAAAGCAGATAGCTAGGATGCAGGAGGATCTCTTCAGGTATCCTCAATACAGAAGCTGTGGATCACAGTTATATGGCTTGATCTTACTGCATTTTGTTCTGTGGATATATCAATAGAGAGCCTGATTTATTTCTTTCTCACCCTACCTTTTATAAGCTCAAAAATGAGTTTGAATGAGAAGCACATGTGTTGTCTATATTAGAAAAATAGGTGGCTAGAACATTGTGTAGAGTTAAAAATGACCCCACTTTCTCTGGAACCATTCCATAGACCTAACTCAATTATAAAATAACTGTGACTGAGAATACGTAGTCAGAAGCTTTTTTGAAATTGAATTTATGTTACAGTCACCTTGAGATTTAGAGTGTTACCTAGAGCAAGAACCACTTACTTAGGATTAGAAACATAGTACCAGACTTAGTCCTCTTGTCTGAGCCTGTTTATGCACCATGTAACTGAAAGCTTTATTGAAACTGGCTGTCCAAAGAAAGTTTTCATGGGCATCCATGAGGAATCAGTACTAATAGTGCTAACTGACTTAGTTTACCCTTGCTTTAAGATGATTGTACTGGCAAGTTATGTATAACCAGGTTTAAAGATATACAAAATACGGCTTAACTAAGTCAAGAATGTCTGGAAAATACATAAAGCAGTTCTGGAGAATGTTGTTTACTGGCAACATCTTTGAATATTTATCCAAACTTTCATTTTCATAGAAAGCATCCTTATTAAAGTAAAGGCACAATAGTGAGACATATTCAACATGTTACAGAAGTCTGAATTTGTCTGTGCATAGACAGATACTGATGGAAAAAATAACCCTATGCTGCCTAATAGGCAATTTACTGAGAGAAAGAGTGGTGGAGTGATACAGTTTTCAGAAAGTTAGAAATACCTATTTGCATATTAATGACAGGATTATCAAATTCCACACCTTTCTGTGCAAGTTTTGGGAAGTGTTTCAACCAGTCTCATTTTTTTTGGCTAAATATTATGGTAATGGTGCCCTATTTAATACTTAACTCAGCATATGAATTAATTAGATCAGGGGTTTGATTTCCTCACGTAAATACATGAATGCCACAGACCTACTTTCATGTGCCAAAATCTTACTTTTATGCTAATCTATTATCCAGTCCATGATATATCACCTTCTGAACTCTCCTGTGCCTGCAACTGTCCCACACATGTAGTTCCCATATCGCTTTTTCAGCTGGGTGCCAGCACAGCTCCTCTCTGTCTACTTGTCTGAACTCACTTCCTATTGCTTCTTTCCACAGCTTTTCCTTGGTGGTCAGTATCTTTTCCTTGACGAGCTGAATTGCCTTGACTCAACATATACCTCACCCAGCCTTTATCACAGCACCATTTTCTTCTTTCTGCTTAGATGCTGACTTAAAACATTAACTTCTTTTTTACGCATAGGAGCTGGGTTAAATGGACTAACTCAGGGTACTTCTATCTTGTACAATTACAGTGTTGATTTTGGAATGAGTTGAATTCCTCAGCATAATTAGCCTGAAAGTGACCTCACATCAGTGCTGCTGTAATGTCTATACAGAAAATCGTCCACATGCTGATAATGCCTCACTTTGATTTATATGATATTTCATTGTTTAAGATTTTATTTTTTTTTCTTTCACAGGCTGGTGTCATTTTCACACAAATATCAATGAGGGAGATTATTTTTACCATATGTTTTGTTTGTAAACTGAAGAACTGTGATCTAGGAGCCTCACTTTTCAAACGCCTCATTCATAGTAGTTTTCTACACTCACAGATAAATGTTGCAGTGTTTTATAAATATTACTCCAAATGCAACTTTTTCCTGGGAAATGATCATAGGAAATTTTCTTTAGGTGGTCATAGGTGTTTTAGTGGGTCTAAGCACTAATATTTGCTTAAGAGGACCTCAAAAATACAAGTGAGCTTTATGGACTCTATGACTTTGAAAGTGCATAATACATTCTCCAACCATTAATCATCTTATCCTTCTTTAGCCTTTAGGAGAATAATAATAATTAGAAAAATATGTTATGTCAAACTATTAAATTTCTTTTCCTTAAAAGGTTTTTTTTGATCTCTCATGCCACATTCTGATGTTATTTGCAATATCTCTCTGAAGAACTTCACTTGAGTCAGGAGATTTACTTAGGATATATACCAATTGAAATTAGAAGTGTTTACAAATGAATTGGCGATAGCATATATTTTTGCTGGTTTTGGGAATATAATTTAATCTACTCAACTGTAAGATTTTAGATTAGGTGGGGTTTTTTGGAAAGAATTGGAAATGTACTGCAATTACTTTCCTGTAAATGTTGCCCTTCTGTGGATTTATTCAAACTCCAAATACTCAAATCTTGAAAAGACTGGTTTTGGAAGAATGCTTGAAACAGGCAGTTTTTCTTTTTCTAAACTTTGTGTAATAGTTTTAAAACATCCTTTTCTTTGTGTTGTTGTGTATAATCGAGATGGACTGCAAATTTTATGCTACTTGGTAAAATGGTGAAATGATCTTGATTTTTTTCAAGTATTTTCCACACGAAGCTTCAATAAGACTAACATTTAAAAACCCTTTTTTAATATGAGAACTTGACATCCGTTATTATTCTCTTGGTGTCAGTTGGACATTTTATTTTACAGGATATAAGAATAGTAGCAGGCACTGGTGACAACACAGGGCATTTTCACATTGCTGCCCGTCGCATCATGTTTAAATGATTTCTGCAGGAGAAACATGAGGATAAGAAAGGAGAATGGTAGAGACCACCTTTTTCTGAATATTATTCCCTCACCCTTGGCAACTGGCTTCCTGTGGTAACAACTAGCACTTTGGAAGCTGCTTATTCACAGGTATAATTGCCTTAGGACTGCTTTAAAACCTGAAAAGGGTAAAAAAAAAAAAATAAATATTCAGAGATGCAAAACACTTTGTGCAACATTCCCTGGAGTGATTAACCATGATTAATCACCCAGTGAAACAGTTTGTAAGACAGAGCAGTATTTTGTCTTGAATGAATTTAAAGAGTGGGAAATATAAGTTGTTTAAGATAACAATGATGAGTTTAATATTCCCAAAATTAAAAATCTACATCTGCCAATGAAGGCGTATGAGAGCTCTGGCAAGATATAACTGCAGGCAAACCTACATGGCTGGCTGCAAATAGCCCTGTGTATGGTACTTGCATTTCTCTGGCCAGAAGCAACCCAGCTGCAGTATGGAAGCCATGCAGCCTTCTTGCAGGAGGCATAATAAATCAAATACGTTGCTAACATGACTGTACAGCTTCTGGACCAGATGTTTTCTATTGTTGTTAGGTTTGGGAGTTTTTACACTTGACTTGCTGGGTGCGTAGGCAGACAAACTTGACTATGCCTTGACATGTCCCTTTATCATGACTGAAATGAAGCAGAAGTCATTTAGGAAAAAGGATGTAATCATTTAATATTAGCCTTTATTATAGTCACATGCATAAAAGCTGAATTAACTTTGTGCAGGGAACTTCAATATTGGCATTTCCGTCTTTTCTGAAATGATGTCGTAATTTTAAAAAAGTTCTGTTAATATATTTTGCGTGTTTGTAATCCCACACACTTATACAACAATTTTTTTTACCTCTTTAAATATCTAATCATTTAACAATTCCTATTCAATTTTTAATTTGCTACAAATTTGACTCAAAATACAACTAATTACATGTTATGTGAAAAAAAGTTTCTTCTGTCAGCTTTAAATGAGATGCCTGACAGTATCGGTGACTGCTCTATTTTGAAGAAAAGATGAAAGAGGAAGGCCTGTTTTCACGACTGACATTAATTTGTGCAATTATAACATTCCCATTCATTTCTAAGAAAATATTTCGTACTGCTTCCAGTAATTATCATGACTTAGTCCAAACTCTGCTCTGTCAGTTACTGTTCTAATATAAGTGTCTGGCTGAAACTGAACTTGCTACTCTGGATGATGTTATACTACTGTTATATATTATGCATTGACAATATTTGCATTATTTTTTTCTACTCATTTTAATGCAGACAGATTGTTTACTTTTAGAAGACATAAACTAAACAGCTGCAAGCAAAAATTCTTCTTGACATTTTGAAGCATTTTTAGAAGCAGCTATGATTTTTAGAGTCCCATTAATGCCTATCAGTACTTCAGATCATTCTCTGTCATACTTCCTTTTGAACTAGCCACATGGAATTTCAAATCACCTTTAATTTCAATATTTAAATTGAATTGAAATTCAAGAACTTCAAATCCTGTTTGCTGAATCCTTTCAGAAGTGCTAGTCAGCTTCTCTGTGCCACACAGATTATGGATCACTTGCAATGTTTTTCTATTCTCTTTGGTCAGTTCTGTTTTGCAGTTATTAATTGTGTACAGTATTAGACACAGCAAGCGATTCCAGAATATTTATTTTGGACAAAAACCTAATAATACTAATTCCTAATATATGTAGACATTCATGAAACATTCATGAAAAGGTCCTAGTGAGATTATTCTTCATAAAAGGTAACTCACGAAAAAAAGCAGGAACATCTCTCCGAGAACATAAAATAAATGGGGAGGTGGAAAACTAGAACAGAACAAAATGAAGGCAAAATACTGCTTCACAGTGATAGACATGCAAAGTACAGTGGAGTTCTGCAGACCTTCTAAATGGTGATAACAAGTGCAAAGCTGAGGGTATAACTGAAATATTAAAGTGAGGTAGTAACAGACAAAGAAAAGAAATTCAATACCTTAAGCAGTTCTCAGTATTTGCCACCTTTGTGTAGCATTCCATATGTTTATTAACGATGGGAAGAAGAGCTAAACTGAATGCACCTTTACCTTTCATTATTTGATCAATTTTAATTAAATAGTCTGCCATTTTATAGTCCAATCTTTCTATGTCTTTCTATGTCTTTAGTTTTGCTCTTGTGCAGCTCCATTATCAGTGCCAGATTTGCAGCAGCAGTGAGGGGTAGAAGGAGGAGCTGAGCTTGTAACCTTTCATTAACACCATGAGGAACATTCATCTTAATACATTTCTTTTAAAACATCCATTAGCATTATGCTAGAAATTATTATTTGGGAATATGTGCAATAGTCCTCTATATGCCAATGCTCTGCATGCTAAAATTTTTACTTAAATTAGTTGATTTCTGAATGTGGCATGTTTTACTCTGTTTAAAATTTAATCCAGAATTTTTGCTGTTAGCATTTTTAACTGATTGCTTTAACACTAACATTAGTTTGCTTAACAGGTATTGTAAATATTCCAAGAATGTAACAGGAACAGTACAGAATCCAATCCTAGGACAAAAAGTGCTATGAGTTAACCCATCAAATTGTAAAAAAAAAAAATAGAGAAAAAAAAAAAAGGCTCTGCACTCTAAACTCAGTAAATATGTCTTCTGTGCTTTAAGGGCTGCCAAGCTGGCCCCTACTGACCTGACAAATTGTTTTAGTTTCAGCAAGAAAATATACTATTTGAAAGGTCAGATCACAGACAAGGCAACTGAAGAACCAGTAACGAGTGAACCTAAACAGTCATCAGATCCCAGCCAGTTGTCAGGGGAAAGGTTATCAGTCAAAGCACAGGAGTACACCACTGGTTTAGAGTGAAACTCTTAACAAATGACTTTTCCATTCTAAATGTTTTCTTAATTGTGTGGCAATAATTACTCAAGGGGATGTTAAGACTGGAAAATATGACAACAGCAACTGAAATGTACAGCAAGAATGAGAGAAGGGCATGAAAAAATTTTTCAAACGGGCATTCTTTCCTTCCTTACCAGTAAAGTAGACCAAAGTCTCATATTTAACTCCTTAAATGAATACACCAGTTTTGGCAAGGTAGATAGCTGTAAGTAAATTCATTTCTAGGTCTGAGAAGTGGTGGGAGTATTTAAATTCATTTTAGTGATGATATGTTTACTTCTGGGTTTTTTAGCTATACCTACTTTAGATTACATGGGGTACTTGTATGATCTCAGTAACACCCTCCATTTGACCAGCGCAGCACTAAGATCCAGATCCAGCTCAGGTAAGTTCAGGCAATCAACTTACGTGAACTGGAAGTCTTTTTTCCTTATCTCCGGTGTGGCAGCTTCTGCACCTGGATGTGATAATAATACCTGCTGTAATCACACATAATAACAACAGCTCTTTTGTGCCTGGCTGGGACAAACCATATCAGATCTTTCCAAAATATTAAGATGTTTATTTACAGAATCCTTGGTTAATGGAATATATAACAAGTTCCTACTTAAGATATCCAAAAGGAAGATAGACTTAAAATGTAGCTCTGGTAAAACCTTTCAGTCTCCTTCTATTTTATTAGTTTTTTGTTTATTTGGGCAATCATTGGTTGTTCAGCATGAGAATGAGAAAATTCTGACTCTCCTCTAAGTAAAATAGATAATTCAATGCTGTTTTCTTAATGTACTCCTGAGAACACACTAAAATGAAAGCTTCACTAATTCATCTAGTGAAAAAATACCTGTGAATTCTTGATAGTTTTGATTCATTCCTCTCACCACATGTACTGCAATTTTCTGGACTAGGGTATCTGAAATATGAAAAGCTGTTTTATTTGATGTTCCTTAAACACAACCTGTTTACTCTCAGTGTCTGTAGAATTAATTTCCTTTGTAAGAATCACTGAGTCCAAAAGTCCAGATACCCTTCCAGCTATGCAGGACTTTGAATATGAGGAAGTCCTTATTCCCAAGGAGAATAAAGGGTTCACTAAATGACCACTGCATAATAACATAGTGTGTTAACTCTGAAGTATAAAATTAGAGCTACTCTGGCAAAAGGACCTGGGTATTACAATGTCTCTCTGCACTTTTAAGGACAGGATATTTATGCACAAAATCCCAGTTTGACTGGTGATTGAACCATAAGAACAGTTGCATTCTGCAGGCACACAAGTTTCTACCACTGCTTGTCTGGAGTGCTTAGGTTCACAAAGGAGTCTCAGATATCCCAGCACAGGCTGGTTCTATGCTTTAATAATTGATTAACTGATAGACTTACAGCATCCAAGTTAGGCACCTTCTTTCTTTGCACGGTATGTCAGTCATGCAAAACATGTCTAAAATATGCACAGACAAAAAATGCTTTGTTCGTCTATGGATTTAGATGCTTCATGTAAGACTCTGTGGTTAAGCAGCATTTGTCAATAAGGGATACAGACATAGGATTCAGATAGCATTTCAGAGTTTTACACAAAGTACTGCCCAGCACAGGGCCTGGAAATTAGCTTCTGCTTTTTGCCCAGTGAGTGTCCAAACCCATAGGAGATTGCCTTTATTCTTGCATCTGATGTAAACTTCATTGTCTCATTTGTTTCATCCAAGATAGAATACCATCAAAAGAAGGAATGCACTCCATCACACTGCACAGTTTGTTGTTTGGATTGTCTCCTAAGGTAAAAAATAATGCTAAAATCACTGCAAGAAATACTTGAACCGGTTCTTCCCCCAGGGAAGGTATGATGATTAACAAGCACTCAACTAAAATAAGGATTTTTTCCTACATTTTAAGACATTTCTTCAGAGAAAAGACAGGAGAAGATTTAGGCTATAAATCCTGATTAGGGAGGGACATATTCCTTCAGCTAGCCGTACGGATGGAGGAAACCAATCTTTTATTGCTATTCTTTGTGTTTGTTATTGGACGGTTATTGCAACCCACCAGTAGCTCTGTTGCCTTCTCAGATACCACTCTCAGGCAATTAGCACCTCTGTTTGTTGTAGGGACAGTTCAAGGGCTCACCGAATACTATGGGAGATAGTGGGGTACAGATTCTGTGGGTGATGAAGGGCTGATGCAGTGTTCTCCCTGAGGACACTCTTGATCTTTTTCAGTTTTCTCTAGTTCAGATATTCAGGCAGAAACGGCTGTGTGGGGTGATGGAACTGTTCCTTGAAAATAACAACACCCAAAAGTAAGTTACTCCCCCTCCGCTTCTTCCAATACCCAACTCCAAACAACGTATTTCTGTGCAACATGCCTTTCCTGAGTTCACAAGTTGCTTATACTCCTGCCACTTTCTGATGGGCAAAGAGAGCAAGGATCTCTCCATAGAGCTCTCTGACCCTGGCGTAGCCTTCTGAACTGTGTCATGACTGGGCTATGCCTGAGGCTTTTTCTATTGCCTCCTGAATAGTAACAGTCTTTGTTGCCCTGTTGGCCTGTGCTTGAATGAATCTTTTGGGTGAATGACGTATTCCTTGACATTATCCATGTTGGTTTCACAGAGAAGGATATTAAAATGACCTAGACTTATTATTCACATGATAGTCACTGATAAACCCCCAGTATTTACTAAATTATATCTCACTATGATACATGACAGCCCACATTTATTGTAAGGAATATGTGGGCTTTTAGAAAATGCTTTCTCTTTTCAAACAGCAGAGCTTTACAGGAAAATACATGAACCTCTGCTTTTGCAGTTCTAACAGCCAAAACTGGATAACGCAATGAAGCAAAAGATAACGAACACAGAACTGGGGTATTGCTGGAAAGACAAGGTCTGTCTAGAAAGAAACAGGAATAAACTATGTTTTACATACCTTAATGCTTGAAATCAAATTACTGAGCACTATATATCATCACAAAAAAATCCTACCTGCCTTCAAAACATAATAGCTTGCATCATAGAGCATATACTCTAGATTGTTTAAGTGGCACGCTATGGACACATATGCATTTCTTAGTCTTAATAAAAGCAAAAGACATGGAAGTTGTGTAAACTCCTATTTTTAAAAAAGGGAAGCCTGAAAAAGTCACAAACACTGCCAAATTGACACTAGAATGGTTAGGCAGGAGACCTGAAAACTACATTCTACATAAAACCCTGTCCACATGGACTAAGCAGGAACTCACAAAAATTTACTCATTATACTATAAACCCTAAAAAGGGAAAACTGCACACAAACATAGAGAACTGAGTTTAATGAAAAGACAGCTTATTTGGACAGATCTGTGGCTACTGAAATACATTCATATGGAAGATAGATATGAAAATTAAATGCCCATGACTGACATGACCTTTTTCAGGTGTCAGAAGAAAGACATGTACAGTTTTCAGTATAAATAGGATACGGGTGGTTAGTTCTCTTACCTGCCTTTGAGAAATACCAGACTACATGGCTTTCTTGTCAAATGGAGAAGATAAAAACATTATGAGGTGAACTATTTCTTATAATGAACTGAAAGACTGGATCCATAACCTGAGCCATTACCAACAATCTATTTATCTATCTATAAAGTGCATAGTGTAACTCTAGATTAAGTGCATAATTATGTAACTATATAGAGTACTACAACGTAATGGTGCACACATATATATTATGAAGCCTAAAACAGAAATAATTCCTGATAAAGTTTTCCTAAGAACTTTTCTTGCCACATTCAGACAAAATGAATGACAGCTGGGTCGGAGTAATCCCAGGCACAGCTACAGGCTGGGCAGAGAAGGTTCAGAGCAGCCCTGAGGAGAAGGACTTGGGGGTGTTGGTTGATGAGAAAATGAACATGAGCTGGCTTCAGTGTACGCTCGCAGCCTAGAAAGCCAACCGTATCCTGGGCTGCATCAAAAGGAGCATGACCGGTAGCTCAAAGGAGGTGATCCTGCCCCTCTACTCTGCTCTCTTGAGACCTCACTTGGAGCATTGTGTGCAGTTCTGGTGTCCTCAACATAAAAAGGACATGGAACTGTTGGAACAAGTCCAGAGGAGGGTCATGAGGATGATCAGGGGACTGGAGCACCTCCTATATGGAGACAGGCTGAGAAAGTTGGGGTTGTTCAGCCTGGAGAAGAGAAGGCTGCGTGGAGACCTCATAGCAGCCTTTCAGTACCTGAAGGGGGCCTGTAGGGATGATGGGGGTGGACTCTTCATTAGAGACTGTAGTGACAGGACAAGGGGTAATGGGTTCAGATTTAAACAGGGGAAGTTCAGGTTGGATATAAGGAGGAAGTTCTTTACTATGAGGGTGGTGAGGCACTGGAAGGGGTTGCCCAAGGAAGTTGTGAATGCTCCATCCTTAGCATTGTTCAAGGCCAGGTTGGATGGAGCCTTGGGTGAGATGGTTTAGTGTGAGGTGTCCCTGACCATGGCAGGCAGTTTGGAACTATGTGATCTTAAGGTCCTTTCCAACCCTAACCTATGATTCTATGATTCTATGAAAATGAACCAAACTACTACTGAACATTTGGATATGATTCCATGATTCTATAAAACAGGGAGATTCAGGCTAGATGTGAGGAAGAAACTCTTTACAATGAGGGTGGTAAAACACTGGCAGAGGTTGCCCAGAAAGGTGGGGGGCAAGCCATCCCTGGAGACATTCAGGGCCAGGCTGGATGTGGTTCTGGGCAACCTGATCTAGCTGGCCATGTCCCTGTTCATTGCAGGGGGGTTGGACCAGATGACCTTTGAAGGTTCCTTCCAACCCAAATTATTCTATGGTTTTATGATTATATGCTTCTACGATTCTATGTAAATATGTTATGCTGGGAGGTATTACTGAAGCAGTGTGACTCCTAGGAATTGTCATATATTTTAAAGTCCAATGCTTCTTTTAGGG
Organism: Pezoporus occidentalis; assembly: GCF_034315485.1. NCBI lineage: Eukaryota > Metazoa > Chordata > Aves > Psittaciformes > Psittacidae > Pezoporus > Pezoporus occidentalis. The sequence goes on along the minus strand of NW_026912907.1, from coordinate 2,094,143 downwards.
TCAAGGAAATGGATCAACATCATGTTCAGTGACATCATCAGAAGTATAGAGCCACAAGCTCAGCTCAAAACTTATATGCAGACTTGGTATTTCTTTATGACCCCCTTGTTTTTGTATACAAATTATTAGGGACCTACTGTTATTAGGGACCTACTGTTATTAGGGACCCACTGGTACTTGAATGAACTCCTAAGTATTTTAAATAATTACTTAATAAAGGTGTGAATTTATCCAGAATGTCAGTTCCTTAACTAACTCAATAATTGTGTTTAATTCAATAAAGCAGCACTGAAATGATAGGAAATTCCAACTGTTATCAGTAGAAAGGGAAAGGCTTTGTGAAAATAATAGCAAAAAAAATCACCATCTGAAAACTGTGAGAAATCTATACGGCTCAATCTATTTAGCTTTTAAATACTATCAAACAGTGATTTGTTTTTAGAATTTAAATACCATAGAATTTAAATACTGTAGAAACAATAGAATGTAAAAGGTTCTTTTTGTATCTTAATAGTGAGATAAGAATCACTCATGACTGGATGTTAAAGAAGGTGAATTTGTAATGAAAGCCATCAGCTGACTTCTCTTTCTACAGTGACCAGATATTTTCTGTCTTTTCCTGTCTTCAGGTCAAGAGTTGATTCTTTTTGAGCATTTGGAAATAAATGGTATTTTAACTCTTAATTCCTATGAATTTATACATGAGTCTTCCATGTAGACATCACTAATAACAGTATGAGACTGACATTTTGCTTGTGAGTCTCACACATATTTTCTCATAGCAGGGCTGACAGTAGTAAAGCCCCATTCAAGATTATGGAACAGTGTGATTTTTAATTAGCACTGACTCTTATGCCTGTTTTCTCAATTTAATTCTCTTTCTTCAATCCACCCCTTTTTTTCACCGTTTTCCTTACACTGTGTTTTGTCTCAGTCTCTGCTCTTCGTCTATTTCACTTCTGTCACAGCAATCCTGATGATCTGGGCTTCATCTCCCTGCCCAGAATCTGGTCCACTTTGCTATTTTCCTCCTTCTCATTTCATCTTTCTAGACCAGCTCATCCCAGTGGCTGTCCCACATCCCAGCTCTTTGATGAACTTGCCTTTCCATGTCTTACCCTACCTATTTTCCATACATGTTTTCTAATTTTATGCTAATTAATAGTCAAGTTCTTCTATTCTTATCTCCATTACTTGTTCAGCTAGTCATTTTCTTTTCATTTCCCCTGTCGCCTTCGAGGACCAGAGGCAATTCATAATCTCAACAGTTTTTGTAACTGTCGTGGTTTAAACCCAGTTAGGCAACTCGTTCACTCACTCCCCCTCCCCCCCCCCCTTCTTTCCCTCCCCCTATTCCCAGAGGGATGGAGGGGAGAATTGAAAAGAGTGCAACTCCCACGGATTGAGATAAGAACAGTTTAGTAACTAAGGTATAACACAAATCACTACTGCTACCACCAATAATAATAATGATAAAGGAAATAACAAGGGAAGAGAACACAACACCTCAGCACCAGCCGACCGATAACTCGCCCCGCCCCCAGCCTGACCAAGCACCAACCGATACCTCCTCCAACCCCGCAGTCTCCCAGCCCTTCTGGGGCACTCCCAGTTACCCCCCCAGGCATGACGTGCTGTGGTATGGAATACCTCTTTGGCCAGTTTGGGTCAGGTGTCCTGTCTCTGCTTCCTCACGGCTTCCCCTCCTCCCTGGCAGAGCATGAGGCTCACAAAGTCCTTGGCCAAACCAAAACATCCTTGTTATCTGCTCTGTTACCAGGCCGAAAGTCAAAACACAGCACTGCACCAGCTACCAAGAAGGAGAAAAATGATTGCTACTGCTGAACACAGGAGAGTAACTTATCTCCTCTCCCTGTGAAAAAGATCTTCAGTCCTAGGCTAGTTCTAGGCTAGTTTTCATAGGCTAGCTTTTGCCTATGTGCCAGGGTAGCAGGGGCTTGGGCTTCCTGATGTCCATTTGTGTGCCTGTGTCCATCCCTCATGCCTCTTAGCCTTGGACTGTGTACACTAAGTCACTTGGTAGATGTGGAGCAAATGCAGACTTGTCACATGTGCAAGCCCCAAGGTGCAGAATATGATAAATTCTTCTTTGTTGGTGGAACAAGAGCTTTCTGACCACCATTGCCATCAGCAGGAGGGTGGCAATATGTCACTTGAGCATGAAGATTTTATCTTTTAAAATTAAGGTCTCTACTGAAAGTATGTAAATTCAAGGTCTTTTAACTCAACAAAATTTGGTAAACCAAGGGAAAGAACCATAGTTTTAAAAAGCTTTTGAAGGTGATGAATTAAGCCCCATGTGCCTCTCCCCATTTCTCAGACCAGAACATATTACGGGTAAGACTTTCAAGCAGCATGAAATTATGCCAGACGCTAAAAGCTCCTAATGGGCCACTTGGATAGAGTCCGAATGCAGTGCAGGTCAGTTACATTCATTTTCATAGCCAGGCCATATGCAGATGGGTACAAGGTTTTGATAGGTCTTTTCCTGCTGAGAGTATCCCCAGTTTTAAGGGAATCCCTCTCTGGAAAGATGTGACCTCTGTTTACCTCCTTTACAGCAGGTGAATAGGCAACAGGCTGTCTCAAAGTTGCAAGACTGTTTTCAGCTAAGTGCTAACACAACCATTTTTGTGTCTTTTTTATGTTTATTTTTTTTAAATCCATCCCTGTGTACAGGCCATTTCCTTTTCTAACTTGGCACCATACCAAAACCACTTTCTTCTCAGTTGATTCTTCTAAACATCTTAATGACTGTGTCAGCTTCCTGTAATTGTTCCTCCAGTATAGGATTTCCTCCATCTCCCCCTGCTACCTCAGGCAATGTCCTTCTGTTTTATGCTTTAAAATGCTGGGACATGAGACACAGACAAAAAGAAGAGAAAACTATATATCAAATAGATAGTCTTAAAAACAAATGGGAAAAACAGAGACCTGAATTATTCTTGCACGTGCTAGGTTTGCTCAGGATCTGTGGGCAATCTGTTGCCTTTAAATAGTTGCTTTATAATGACGTCTCAGGAAAAGGAAAAGGAAGCATGAGAACACTGATGAGTAACCAAAAATAAGATGGTGATGTAAAGAATAGAGACTAGTAGGACTATGGTAACTTCCATTATTATTTAGCATTTAGGCAGCATTTTGCAAACATGAGTTAACTCTCACAACCTCCATACCAGCTCTCACAGTGACAACTGAGTATCATCTTCACTATATAATGGAGGTAATATGAGAACAAAAACGCCAGTGGCTTGAGTATCAGTAATCTTCATTCCAATCATAACGGCAGTAGCAAACTGACTTGAAAGCCAAAGGTCTTTGGTTAAAGCCATGCAAAGTGTCTACAGCAGAAATTCTACACATCCCTACTTACATTCTGATTTCTCAATATGGATCTCAAATCCTTCCTTTCTTGAGGATTTCACAGGTTTACAGAAATACACTGTATTTTGCATAAGAAACTGGTTCTCACAGGGATATAGATCACAAAAATATTACATCATCCTGGAAAAGTGATCAATTTGTTGAACATCAGTATATTTTAAAAATATCTAAAAGAGTTACAATGCCTCAGCATACAGCCTTTCACAACAGTTACCCAAATTATTAGTTCAACAGGAAAGAGCTAGTGACTGATAGAGTGTCCTTCCTGTGTTAGGTGGGGGTCCCACGTTTCATAGAATGACCCAATCTCTTTGCCCAAGATTACTAACTAGTTTGTACTTGCTGGCTACTGTTGTTTGCTGAGTATGATGAGTATTGCTCCTAATGGGGGATAAACCAGACTACCTTCCAGCAACCACATCCCCAATCAATTAGCTAGTGGATTGTACTCAAATGGAAGTCCCTCTGCTGTGTATGCTGGTCCTTAAGCTTAGTGTTTTTTATTTCTAAAACCTCTATTAAGATGCCATCTGGCTCTAAAGACTCCCAAAGCATAAAGTGCTTAGTTTCCTCAGTAACATCCTTGCACACTAAAGGTTTTTTTTGTGAGAATGGCCTTGCTGGCAATACTGAGACAATAGGCATCTCAGCCTTGCTGAAACCCATAGACAGGATGGTCTTCAATCTATCCACCTACATGGATAAATTGTGTGTTTTTTTTCTGAAGAGGCCTCCCTGGTCAGGCCTTGCACAAGCAGTGGAAAGGGCAGCGATGCTCCTTGCATTCCCATACAGTACCTAGGTGATTGATAAGAAATCTCTAGTGGACTTTGGGAGACTTGAATTCATAACCTTCTCCCTAAGGGGATGTAAATGTGCATGTTCAATCAGTAAGATCAGTGCTCCAGCCACCTGGCCAGGATGCCCTAGAAAACAGGAAAGTTCTGCAGTGTCCCTTGGTAACACTCTCCAATCTCAGAAGATACAGAGATGGCAGAGTTACTGAATGCCTTCTTTGTCTCTATCTACTCTGCTGCAGGCAGTCCTGAAGAGCCCTGTACCCCTGAGACCTCAGATGAAGCCAGGTCAACGGAGCAGTTTGCCTTAGTCGATGAGGAATGGGTTAGAGACCAGTTGAGCAATCTGGACATCCATAAATCCATAGGTCCAGATGGGATGCACCCGCGGGTGCTGAGGGAACTGGCGGAAGTCATCGCTAGACCACTCGCCATCATCTTTACCAAGTCTTGGGAAACGGGAGAGGTGCCTGAGGACTGGAGGAAAGCAAATGTCACTCCAGTCTTCAAAAAGGGCAAGAAGGAGGACCCGGGTAACTATAGGCTGGTCAGCCTCACCTCCATCCCTGGGAAAGTGATGGAACACCTTATCCTTGGTGCCATCTTAAGGCATATCAAGGATAAGAGGGTTATGAGGGGCAGTCAACATGGCTTCACCAGGGGGAAATCATGTTTGACCAATCTCTTAGCCTTTTATGAGGAAATAACACGGTGGATGGATGATGGCAGAGCGGTGGATGTGGTCTACCTTGACTTCAGCAAAGCATTTGACACAGTCTCCCACAGCATCCTCACAGCTAAATTGAGGAAGTGTGGTCTGGATGATCAGGTAGTGAGGTGGACTGGAACTGGCTGAAGGAGAGAAGCCAGAGAGTTGTAGTCTATGGGGCAGAGTCTAGTTGGAGGCCTGTAACTAGTGGAGTGCCTCAAGGGTCAGTACTGGGACCGGTATTATTTAATATATTCATCAATGATTTAGATGAGGGAATTGAGTGTACTATCAGCAAGTTTGCTGATGGCACTAAGCTGGGAGGAGTGGCTGACACGCCAGAAGGCTGTGCTGCCATCCAGCGAGACCTGGACAGGCTGGAGAGTTGGGCAGGGAATAACTGGATGAAATATAACAAGGGAAAGTGTAGAGTCCTGCATCTGGGCAGGAACAACCCCAGGTTCCAGTATAGGTTGGGGAACGACCTGTTAGAGAGCAGTGTAGGGGAGAGGGACCTGGGGGTCCTAGTGGACAACAGGATGACCATGAGCCAACACTGTGCCCTTGTGGCCAAGAAGGCCAATGGCATCCTGGGGTGTATTAGAAGGGGGGTGGTTAGTAGGTCGAGAGAGGTCCTCCTTCCCCTCTACTCTGCCCTGGTGAGACCGCACCTGGAATATTGTGTCCAGTTCTGGGTCCCTCAGTTCAAGAAGGACAGGGGCCTGCTGGAGAGAGTCCAGTGCAGGGCAACGAAGATGAGTAAGGGAGTGGAACATCTCCCTTATGAGGAAAGACTGAGGGAGCTGGGTCTCTATAGTTTGGAGAAGAGGAGACTGAGGGGTGACCTTGTTAGTGTCTATAAATATATAAAGGGTGAGTGTCACGAGGATGGAGCCAGGCTCTACTCAGTGGCAAACAATGATAGGACAAGGGGTAATGGGTACAAACTGGAACACAAGAGGTTCCACTTAAACTTGAGAAGAAACTTCTTCTCAGTGAGGGTGACAAAACACTGGAACAGGCTGCCCAGGGAGGTTGTGGAGTCTCCTTCCCTGGAGACATTCAAAACCCGCCTGGACACATTCTTGTGTAACCTTATCTAGGTGCTCCTGCTCCGGCAGGGGGATTGGACTAGATGATCTTTTGAGGTCCCTTCCAATCTCTGGCATACTGTGTGATACTGTGTGTGATCTCCCAGTGAATAACCATTAAAGAGATAGGGTCCAGTATCCCATCAATCAAATTGTCAACAATTGACTCCTAACTGGTTTATTGAAGCACTTTTGTTCTTTTTCCCTACCATTGTTTTTCTTCTATGAATTTAAGTATCTCATCATATAAATAAATTGTAATATCAGGTGAGTAAGGTCTCTTTATTAATGAAAACAGAGGGAAATGAAAGTCAATTGGATGAATTTGTCCTACTACAGAGTATGGCAAACTGGTTGTTTTCATTTTTAAATGAATGTGATAGATTGTATGTGAATATGATGAGTGATAACTCCTGAATTTTCATTATAGAAAAAAAAAATATTCAACCTGACCTTTATATCAAATACTGTATTCTTATGATATGAACTCTGAAAGGAAGAGCTGATAGTTCATGATTTGATGGTCCTGCATTGACCACACAAATACAGTGTTTTGAAGTAGAAGGAAAGAAAATCCTTGAGAGCCTAACTGGTGTAACAAACTCTTACACAACACATTTTACTTGAAAGTGAGTAAGTGAAACCTGCCTGGAGGATGAGAAATTCCGGTGTGAAATGGGTGCAGCTACAGTTGCAAATTTAATAAGACACGAATTTGTGTTTTCCTTCAGTGTGTAGTATTGACATGTCTGTGGCTGCAGGCACTTAAGAGACTGAATATAAATGAGGTGTTGGCAGCAGAGAGAAAATCGTAGTATATTAAATATTTCTGTGTCATTAATACAGTTTTGATTGCAACTTTTTTCCTTATTTTTTTTTTTTGTAAGTACTAGTAAATCTCACATTTCTGGAAGAGAGAATGAATGTCTTATTTAGCTGTATTTTGTTCCATTACAAATACTTTTCATACCATCACAGCACCTTCAGTAGTTTAGTAAATACTGAGACACACTGTGTCAGGTACAGCTTTTTTTCTCTCTCTTGGCTGGGTGAGAAATTCTGTTCCCAGTGCACTGTTTAGTTTTCTTGGTCTGTTTTTAAAATCCACAATGCTCTGAAACGCCTCTGTGGGTATGACCCACTGTCCTGAATCACACTCAGCAGGTCAGCTGGAACTGTAAATGACAGACCTTAATGCAGGCCATGACTAAGACTGGTAGCTGTACTAGAAAGAAATAGTTGAGTGCCTTAAACAGACAGACTGAAGGTATACAGAAGGATGGAGATAGCTAAACCTGAAATCTGAATTTCCTAATCTGCTGTCATCTGGTATAGGAGACAGCTGTCATGGTGAGAAATGATAACTGTGTTAAAAAGGCAGGGTACTTAGGTTTCCTTCTCTACGATCAGGTATTTCCTCTTTATTTCTCTGATTTTTTTTGATTTTTTTTTGTCAGATATCTATCTGAACTCATATCTCAGTTCCTGAATTATCTAGGTAAAAATGAACAATATATCCAGCCTCAGTTTTCAGTTGTTCACTGGCTGAGCCTTTCCTTTAATCTCTGATCTTCCAGTTTGCATTTTTACTTTATTCTTGATCAAGCTCAGGAACCCACACTTTCTGTGTAAGTGCCCTTATTAGCATGTAAAGGGATCTGTCTATCATTTAAAGAATAATCAAGGATTCTACACAAAATAGACTAAGTTGAACAATAAAATATACTAGTTTGAACAAAAAAGCATTGCACAAAGATACCCTATAACCTTGAGGACAGCACATTAATTTATGGGTCAGAAGGCTAGAGTTCAAATCTCTGTTCATGCATGTAAGTGTAGAGGAAAACTCATTTTCAGCAGAGTGCTGGGGACATTCAAAACCTTGGCAGGTTTTGATTATCTCAGGAGTCACTGTTAGAAATTTTGAAAGACAAATAATTGCCACCCTCTCTGTGCCTTGGTGAGGAGGCACATATGAGACTTCTTGGTACAGGAGTCTCTTATGGTTTTGCCACAAGCTCATTTAGACAAATCCTTGCTCAGTACATTGGTTTCCCTGACCCACATCACACTGGAAAGGGAGTCAGGGTGCAGGATCCACAGCTGCTGGTCCTACCTCAGAAAGAAAGTCAACAAGGTTAAGTAAGTGTTGCAATGAGGAGTGGGGCCCCTTTTTGCAGAGAGCCTAGACACTGAATTTAAACTTGATACTTTGAGGAGGCTAGTGCAGAAAGCAGAAGGTTTTGTTTCTAAGCCTTGTGCCTGCTGTGTATCTGGAAATGTTCAGTGTCAGATTTTTTAGGGATGGGAACAGTAATCAAAAATGCATTGTGACCAACTACTGTCAGATAACTGCTGCAATCATAAAATCAAGTAAGCATACCGAAGGAAAGCACTACATACAGTGCTACCTTGGACACTCACACTGACATGTGAGATCAAGCAAAAGGCCTTCAGAAAGGCAGCTTAAAAAAAAAACCCTCAGAATAAAATCTAGTTTTCCTTCAGAAAGGGGAAATTCACAGCTTCCAGCATGGTCCATTTACCTTTCCTTTCACTCCCTTTGTGGCTGAATATCTTCACAAGGTTTCTCTGAGGAAATGATCTTTAAGATCAATTCTCCATTACCCTCTGTGCACGGTGGCAACAGACTTGCTAACTTTTCTTTCTACCAGGACACATGAAGTCAGCAATCCACTTTTCCTTCATTTACAGACTTCTTTGATTGCCCAGATCTCTAGGTTTTGGTGGCTTGCTATTTGTAAGAAACTATTAACTTGACGAAGGAGGAAAGAAACAAACTAAACTGAGAGCTCAAGCAATGAGCAGATCTTAGTGATATCTCAGAAGCCTTAATGTCATGAAAACAGATCCCATGATTCATATTTGCCAAATTTAGTTCCCACCTTCCGTGCCACTTCATCCCTCTGTAACAGCAAAAAAGTATGGAAGTTCCTCAGGTAGTGGGTGATTGTATAGGGGCCAGAGGAAAATGTTTAATATGAAAGAAATAGGTACTAAAACCATTTTGATGTATCACGGAGGATGGAAATTCTTCATTGAGAGGAGCTGAAAAGGAGACAATGATGAAAACATTGTATTGTGCCCTTGGCCACCCTTTATGAAATATGATAGGAACAGGTGTCCTCAGTCTTTTCTTCTTTCTGTCATTCTATTATCTGCCAACAGAATGCATTTTTAAAAGTAGCCAAGATTCAGCCCAGTACGGAGGCTAGAGTAAATTGCACAGCTGATCACAATACTAATCACCTCCTTAAGTGGGTTCACCCCAAACTTTATTGCTAAACTTGCAGTCACATGTTTAACAGTTGCTTGAAGCTCCCAGCTGCAGGTTCTTCCAGGAAAGAATTGCATTTTAGTATGTATTTATGGAGTAGATATGTTTATGACATAATGGCCCCAAATTTCTTTTGGCACCTCTAACTACCTTTAAATATAAAGCTTAATTATAAGGTTTTGGGACAGGAGCCAAAGGATTTCTGTGTATGCCTCAGTGCACTGGCCCCCAGTTCTAATTGTGGCCTTTGAACTTATTTGTACTGAGATGCAGCTGAAAGTCAGAGTAACAAGGCTGTTAGGGGGAGACTTTATTACCATTGAAAACCTTAATGATTCAGCTGGACAGGGTCCTGGGCCATCTTTTCTAGGCCATGCTTTTGCCAAGAAAGGTTGGACCAGATGATTACTGATGTCCTTTCCAACCTGGTATTCTGTGTTTAAGAATAGTGGCAGTATGAGGATATCATAGCACTGTGTGGTAGAGAACAAACAAGAGGTTTAGATTTGTGTTATGATAATGAGCCTGGGTGCCAAGAGCTATGATTTCTATTCACATACCCTGAGTTCCAGCCAAGTCAGAGTTCTAGGGAAAATTAACTCCTTCTGGAAATTTCTTGAAGTATTTTTGGTACCAGTCTGTATATAAGGTATGTTTTAAAAAGTAATTAAAATCTGTGGGTCCATGACTAGAAGCCTGAGGTCTGAGAAATTGAAATACAGGGCAATACAGGGTAGAAGTCTGGGGAGGAACTGATTTTTGGATATATGGGCATGTAGGGGCAGCACAGGGGGTTCATGATTTTAACATATGCAAGATTTTTCTTCTTCAGAAAGTCACACTTTAGTCTAAGTTAAGGCCATTTCCATTTTAAGGTACTAGAGCAGGTCTACAGAAACCCTAGTGCTGGCAGAATTACTGAAGGAATGTGTTCCTCTTCTGTTGCTTACTCCATCTGTTCAAACAGAACAAGTGAGCTGTCAGTGCAATGACCTGCACAAACTGTCTGCAGGTGGCTGTGCAGCAATGACAGACGGCACTGGATTTTTGACTTCTCTTGGTCTCCCTAGTATTTTGCAGGTAAAGCCATCACACTGCTGCGGTGGCATAATGGAAAAGAAGAGGATGTTTTTCACGTGTTTTCCTTTATGTCAAAATTTTGCTGTGGTTTAGCCTTTCTATTGCCATAATGCTCTGTTGAATCACCCTACATCCCTCTTGCTAAATGGGACAGGAGCAATTTTCTAACCATGAAAGCAGGTGGTGCAGCCCAGCCTCAGTTGTGCTACATAGTGTTTGGCCTCCTATGAGCCTTAAAAGGTACCCTCCTAGGGCTAAAGCATAACTATTTTCTGTGAGGGTTTTGGGTTTTTTTTGGCTTTTTTTTTTTTTTGAGTACAAAGCATCTAAAAAAATCTAGGGATTATGCTGGCCTGTCATTGGAATAATGTTTCCTACATGAAATGTATGATGTTTTCATACATGTGTTCATACATTTTTTTCTCTAGGTTACAGTATGAGGAATCTTTGGAGATGCAAACCTGAGATGATGCTGGAAGACTGTTGAGGCTGGAGGGAACAAAATCTGGTGCCATGGTGTCTATACTGCCTATTGGCATTAATCCCTGCATGGGCTATCCTTCCAGCCAGGTTTAGGAGCCAAAGAACTGGCATAAGCTAAAGCAGCCTGGAAGCATGCTAGCAATTAAACAGTGTGGGTGATCACCAAGCCAGTGCTCAAGCTTGTTCCTTGCCCTTGTTTTCTTTAGCAGTATGGAAAGAGCTGAAATATCCACACACCCTAGGATTAGGTTGCCAGGGGAACTGCAAACATTGGGTTTAATTGACTGGGACACTTGACAGCAGATTGCTTTAATGCTATTATGCAATACTGTTTTGCACTAAATCTAGGGGTCAGTCTTCATATGTGGGGGTGGGTTAAGATGAAGAGTTTGAGAGGCACATTGTAGCCAGAAATATCTGGGGTTTTGGCAAAGTCTGAATAGACTTCCCTGTCACTCCTTTGCTCAGACAGATGCCTTGCTCTTCTCAAGCAAGGTCACCTTATCTCTCTTACTCCCTTGATTTGGGAGCCAGCCTGTCTTTGGTGAAGCTTTACTGCTGTTTCTATTACTTCTTTGAAATGGAAAAGCTCTTTTTAAAGCAGTCAGAAGGAAAAAAGAGAAGGTCTTGGCTTACTGCCATACGCCTTGTTTATGGAGGTTAATATGATATAGAGCATGGGAACTGTAGGACAAAGAGCTGTGATCTTGCACTTGTCAAGTCTTGTCCCTGGTGTTCCATGCTGACCCTGTGGGATCACCAGTGTGGTCTTTGTTCAGCTGCTCAATACATGAGGTACTTCTGCACCCCATAAGGTCTTTTTTCCCTCCTTTTTCATTATCTCTGTCCAAAGGGGTAACTGAGTGCAAGAGCATAAAAGGATTCTGACCTCAACTGATGCTTAAAAGCTGTGCATACTCTGAGTAATTTTGCCCATGCCTTTCTACCTACATGAGTCAAGTTGGCCTTTTCTTACTGTTTCTGCCCATATTTTCAGCATTCTTGTCTAAATTTACTTTTAAAATCTCTTTTAGCTGAGATCACATTATCCTACTGTACTTTTCTGTGATTATCAGTTTCTGACCCTCTCTGTACCTAACCTTTACCCTGGTTGAGGGCAGACAGAGTGGTTTAAATGGTTAATATGCCCTGAAGCACTTTTTTTCAGACACATTCCTTTGAACCCTATGCCTCCAAATGCATTACAAAGTCAAATAAACAAAATAGATGGATAGATAGATAAACTCAAACAACATAAACAAACAAAAAAAAAAAACAAAAAAACAAACCCAGGCTTGACTAGAAATTAACTTTGCCACTTTCACAATTTAAATCATGAACTAAAGCTGTTTGCAGAACATACAAAAAATGTTGTGGGGTTTTGGTGTTTGGGTATTTTTTTTTGTGATGGCTGTGCTTATGTGCTATTTATGACTAGTACAACCAATTTCAATGGAAGTAGCTCTTTTTAGGAGGTAAATGAGACAGATTTAACAGATGGATGGAGAAGACAATGATTGCTTATGCTTCTCAATCTTTACAATAGAAGGAAAGATGGGAACACTTCGTATATATGTCCTTCCGTGCCCACATATTGGCAAAGCAGCGTGGGAAGGCTGGCACAGCATATCTTTTCCATTGTTTATAATGAACTTTAACCTACCTGGCACACTCCAAATCACAGCCAGAAACTTTTAACTGAAGAATGGCAGAAGGAGAAATCATCAGGTAAAGCCTGATCTTCCCTCCGGATGCATCAGTAACAAAATTTCAAAATCTCTTGACAAGCCCTACAATTTAGCTGCAGGATTTAATACCAGAAGATTGATGTGTTTACTGTAATGGCAGTAAATTGACTATCCAGAAAGAGCTGTATATCTTTGCAGTGCAGGAAGTGTCTGTGTCTGAGAGAGATAGAAGCAAATTATATCTAAAGGCAGATAATCAAAACAAAATTATCACGCTAAACCCAGAAGAAATAATTAGAGAAATTGATTGGGAAGGATGAGAGAAGGAAGTACAGAAGCTGTTTTGAGCCTCATCCTTTTTGTTTATGTTGACCTGAAATTATGGTCTAATTTTAGAAAATCACACAGACTTCTTGAGCTGTGAGGTTCTGAGAGAATAATTTTTCTTGTTTTAGGTTTTTACTGAATGGAAAGTCTCTGTTTGCGACAAGTAATGTGGTTAAAAAAAGGGGCAAGGGATTATTTCAGAAGCCTCTGCTACAAATTGCCTTTTATTTGAACTAGAAAATCTTGGCAATTTAAGGAGTAAAAATTCATAGTAATCACTGAGATTTTTCACCTGTAAACATTATGCAAGATGAGATAGTTGCTGACTTCTACATGCAATTATTGACATATTATTTACAGATCTGTACATTGCAGACAATGGCATTTGGAGAAATTTAGGAAACTTAGATAGATAGAAAAAATAAATAATTTCTGCTCCCCTTCTTCCTCTTTCCCCTAGATTATATGCAGTACAGGAGCCTAGAGGAAGAGAACAGTGCAGGAAGTACATGGTACTCTCTATTCTTCTTAGGCATCTGCTATGTACATTCCTTGCTGTGTGATATTTTCAAAGCTACTATGAAGAAAGCTGCTTGCCAAAGGGACAATACCAGAAAGCGAAATATTTCTGCATCTTGTGCAATCACAAGGAAATGATCTTGGACAGGAACTTGGAATGAACTTTCTGTGGGCAGCACATGTGTGTGGTCATAAAAGCCACTGCAAACACAGAACTTATGCCTCATCTGCTGGGCCAGTCCTTCTGTTATTTCATTTCTGTATCTCCTTTTCTCACTTGTCTATTACTTTTAGATGTTGGTAATTACGTCTTTGGACATGTCTACACTCTTCTCGCTTTACATTCCTCTCAGAGATTATTTTTAAAGTTTTATAGGTACTGCTTAATGTCTTTGGCAGCTATGTTATAACTGATACAACTTAATCAGCATTACATAAGAAGATTTCTTTTCTGGTGTTCAAGTTGAGTTCTGTGTGGTATGTACAGAATTTTACCACAAAGTTTTCAGTCTCTAATAATAAAGTGTCTAGATATTTCTATAGTGCCTTCACCTTTTTGCTAATGTCTTTTCAATCATTTTTACACAGCAAGGTGAGGAATGAGGTAGAGGGTCTATTGTAAAGGTACACTCTGAAAGACAAGTTATGTCATTCTCTGTATCAGGTCTGCCAATGATTTTCTCACATTTCTACAAGAATATTTCAGCAAAACCAAGATAAAATAATGGGACTATAATAATAATCATCACCCTATCTGATAATAGGCTTCTCAGAGATCCAACTGGCAGCTTTACAGTCGTCTGCTGTAGTTACGACACCCTGCTGATAAAACTGCTGTTGCCGCAAATTGATCCTGACAAAAGAAAGTTCATCCCTATTCTGAATTTTAGGCTTGACCTTGGTGGGTTTGCAAGTTTAACCACCATAGTGGGCACCAAATACATAGCACAAAAGCCATATAACTAAAAAAAAATATCCCATCTTTTCTTTTTTCCTGTTTTGATTCTCTCTGTTCCATGATTATTTTAAACTCCTCTGTGGTATGGCTAGAAGTCAAATTCAACATTTTTTAAAGCACATGAAAATTACCCATTGCTACTTATAAAACTTATTTACCTGGGCACAGAATCTGTGTTCTTAACCAATCTGTGATTGAGATATCCTAGCTGTTACCAATGGTAATATGGGGAACAGTGTCATAAGGCAAAAGTTGGAACAATAAGGGTGAAAGAACAGGGAAAAGAAATAGATAAGTTGGGCTTACTGCAAAATCCTGCCAAACCAGAAGGATCTTTTGTTTTATATATACCCTGTAAATAGTGTATTTACAAAGTAAATGCTGCTTAAATACACTGCATAAATACGATGATTACATAAAAAAATAGTAAGCATAAGCCTGCACTGGGATCCTTGAATGAAAACCATAAGTCTTGATAAATTTTGCAGCATTTACTGTAAGCTTTACTCAACTTTTGGACTTGAAGAGAACTATAATGAAAAACATCACCAAAAAGCCACCAACCTATTCTTGGAATTACATGTTTTTAACTATGTGGATTCAAACTAGTAGTGCAGAGGAACAAATAACTGGGAAAACTACTTGGAATTCCCAACTCTCTGAAACCTTACTGCTACATAAATTTTGTATCCATAAAGTTATTCAGCATGCAGATAGAAGGATGGAAGGAGCCATATCTGACTCTAACACTACGTGTAAAGTACAGACCTTCCACTGGCTGAGGCCAGCATTGTCTATCATCTGGATTTAGGACTCATTCCTGAGAAATAACAGTAACTTGAATTCCTTAAAAGACAGAATTAAACCCAGGCCTGCCACATTGTGGTTAGTCTCATTTTATGCATGAATTCTGGGAACACCTTGAGCATTTCAAAAGAAAGCAACACACACCTTTATTTTTTGAGATCTAGGCTGCTCAGTTAGTGTTGATAAGTGTATTGCATTGCCCAGAACTCAAAATCATGTTTAAATACTACCAAGGCACTGATCTGCAGCATTTCAAATCTGGAAAACCTGAAAGAGCAATCAGTTTAGAGGTCATCAGGATTGTGTAGCACATGAGAAGTTTTCAACAATGCAATTTTGGACCTAGGCATTTAAATTTTATTCCATTAAGTCTTCTCTGTTATATAAAATCCTGCCTACTAATTCAGTCCTGATGCCAGGGCTGTGCTCATGTACTTATCTGGGACTTTCAGTACACCTAAAACACTTGTCGTAGAACCATTAGCTGCCTCGCCCAGCTCCCAGCATCCAGGCAGGAGAGCAGTAGGTGAGCTGGGAGGGCAGAGGCAGAAACCACCAGCAGAGGCATGAGCAGAATCTTCTTTCTGGTGGCACTGGGAGAAGAAATCCTGTGGTGATGGGAAAGAGGATACAATTTTTAGCTAGAGACAAGTAATGAACGTGTTACATCAAACAGGAGAAAATATGAATATAAACAAAGGCAGAATAGAGAAGAAAATCAAGCACTGATAGAAAGGTGTCCAAGAGAAATTGAGAAGCAGATTAACAAGACAGAAGTGGAAAGGGAGGGTGTGTATTCTTTGTGGAGGTACAGGTGATTCAATGGATCTGTAATTGACATAATCAGGAGAAAAAGAATGGAGATGAACATTTCTAGTGAACTGAAAAGAGAAAAAACAGCACACGGAATAGGGACCTTGAACCCTGAGGGTCTTTCAAAAGAAACCACACTTCAGGAAAAGTCTCTTTAAGTGCTCCGAGGGTGTTTCCAAGTCATCTGAGCATTTGTTGCTTCCCTTAGCACTGCTGGAAACACCCTGAGCTTAACAACATGAAGTTGAAAGGAAAATCCCTGATTTTGCAAAAACAATACCTTTTCCTTCTCTCAGTGACAAGTACTAATGTACAATTCTTGACTATCTGAGCTGCAATGGTATGACAGCATTCTCTCCCAAGGCATGCCGTCTGGTGTGTATATTGCCTAGGCAGCTGCAAAAGGCAAATTGCAGACTGGGGACAGGTGAGAACCCAAACTCATTGTGGATAGGCTTGTGTGTAAAAATATCTGTGAGTTCTGAAGGCTAGACTGCAGTATTTCTGTTTGTCGATTTATAGCTGAGGAGGTGCTTAGGGCTCTGGAGCAGCCTTTTAATGTTTAGTCTGAAAAAAAAACCAAACCAAAAAAGAAAGAAAGAAATACCAGATAATTAGGGTAATTCTGCTGCATGGAGCAATGAAGGTGTTTGATGGCAAAGTTGAGATTAAAATCGTTATTGTTGGATACATCCAGGCTAAGTCGGAGTCTTGCCTTAATAACATATTAATCAGTCACTTTGATACCTGCTATTTCTCACAAGTTCAGTCTGTGGGTAAAGAATGTGTGAGGGTACATCATTGCAATGTTTTTACAACCTTAAAGAACGACATAACACAAAGCTTTAAATACCTGTGGTTTTCAGGCCAGCACTATTACTTTAGAAGAACAAAGTCACGGTCAGTTTAGGTCTCCTTTTAAACAACGGCTTATGTCACAGCACAAAGGATTTGTCATTTGCTTTGGGAAAGCTAAAAATAGCAGTTTGCTAAGACTCAGGTCAGAAAAGGACTTTATTCTGTTAACCAACCTGACTGTTTCTTCCTCTCTTCTCCCTCACAAGGGATGAAATCATGGGCTATATGCCTGAAAAGGGTAATGGAAATGAAGAATTATCTGGTGATTTTTTTTTAAAAGAGCTTATATATCCATTTGCATAAAAGCACAAAGGAGAAGATTATATTATTATACCTGTATTTAGTCTAGGCATGTTTGTGATGCTCTTCATATTAGTATATATCTCATTCCATAAATTACCAGCTACCTCAAAAAAGTCGTTTCATCATCTACTCTTCCTTTCAGCTAGGTTCTTACAGATAAAAGGTCTTTTGGTTCATTCCTTCTGTACCAGGGATTTTTTTTTGTACTAATGCTTTGCTTAAACAGATGTTAAACAAAATTGCAAGCACATTGTATGTCTACAAACCAGTCCTGGCAAGTTATAAATACTCATAATTCCCACTAAAGTGAGAAGATACCTGAGACTTTGAAGACATCCATCAGATCCTCAAGAGTTTACCTGTGTCCTTGGGCATCCTTCAAAACCTCCACTCATACAGTTAAATTTCACTGAGGTTAAGCTAATGGTGTACTTAGGGCTATAGCTTGAGCTGTGGTGTTCTTATTATCAGTATTGGTGCACAGTTCTCTTTGATCTGCAGTGCATTGCCTTCCATCTCAGGATCTAAGATGGCTTTTCAAATGTTAATGAATCCTACCTATTTTACCCTAGGGAAACTGAGGTGATGAGAAGTTAAAGGAGATATTTATGTTCACAAATACAACCTATGAGTAAACTGAGAACAGCTCTGAGAGATCATTTATTCCCATACTGTACAGGTAGTACAGGTATCTGTTGCATAGTCTACACTTAGAACACCCTTTGCTATCAAAACACTTCCCTGGTGAACAGAGACGTCTGGTGCTGATGGGAGGGGAAATTTTGCTCTCTGTCATGCTTTTCCTGTAATACAGAGCCTGTAATTGCTGCTGGGAGGTGGTGGGGTAGCGGTGGTAATCTTTCAAGAGTGATGAGCCAGACCATAGTTTCCATTCTCAAATTAGTGGTTCGGTGTGACAACTGAAACCCAGCAGGAGCTAGAAGGGGGATGATGCTCACAGAGGCAAGATGAGACCAGTTGGCTGTGTGAGGTATGAGAGTCAGCTTCCACAGACTTAGAAATTCATGAAGGCTGGAAGTACCCGCCTCTCATTGACACCAATTTGGAGGTGCCTTTGTTCCAAAGGCTCAGATCTGGTCAAAAACCTGCTCAAGCTCCGGTGCCCACTCTGTAAAAGCATCCAGCCCTTGTATGGAAGTTTGAAAAGTGGCTTTCAGCTGTGGAAGTACTGGGTGCACATTTGGTTGAACAAAAGCCCAGCAACTAGTATGCATTCATCAGGCTTCATCTCCATATTTTCAGGAAAGAATAAGTAAAAAGCAGCTTATTGTTTGTTAAAATGTTCTGAAAGAGAAATATCTACTCTTCTACTTTTCAGCCTTTTGCTGTTTGATTTTCCATGTTGTGCTTTAGATGTGTGACATCTAAAGAGTGCTTGCACTATAAAATAAGAGATGAATGAATATGGAACATTTGGTTTACGTAGATTTCTCTGTGGGAGAAAAACATTTTAATTTACAGTCTCATTCAGTTGAATCAGTGGTGCTAGGTGTTTTCATATACATTACAAGGAACTGGGCAGTTCTTTTATCACTGACTTTGGGTTGAAGTGGCAAAACCAAACTCATGTAAATTACTTTCACACAATTATTTGGCTTAACTTCAACGGACATTAAAAAGTTATTTAAAGCTCACAGGCTACATTCTCAAGTCACTGATAATTTAAAAAAAAAAAAAAACAAGCAACAAACCATTTTTACACTTAAAATCTCTGCATGAGCAGAAAAGTATGTGACCAAATGTTCTGCAAACAAATAATTCATAGTATCATAGAATGGTTTGGGTTAGAAAGGACCTTAAAGATCTCAACCTCCCTGCCATGGGCAGGGAACACCTTCCACTAGAGCAGATTGCTCAAAGCTCCAACCAGCCTGTCCTTGAACACTGCCAGGGATGGGGCAGCCACAGCTCCTCTGGGCACTCTGTGCCAAAGTCTCACCACCCTTACAGTGAAGAACTCCTTCCTAATATCTAGTCTAAATATACCCTCTCAGTCTAAAGCCATTATGCCTTGTTCTATCACTTCATGCCCTTGTAAAAAGTCCCTCTCCAGTTTTCTTATAGACCCCTTTAGATACTGGAAGGCTGATCTGAGGTCTCCACACAGAATTCTTTTCTCCAGGATGAACAGCCCCAACTATCTCAGCCTGTCTCCATATGGGAGGTTCTCCAGGCCTTGGATCATCTTCATGACCCTCCTCTGGACTCGTCCAAGCAGGTCAGTGTCCTTTGTGCGTTGGGAGCCCCAGAGCTTAAGTGGTCCATGTGGAGTCTCATGAGAGCAGACAAGAGGGGCAGGATCACCTCCTTTGACCTGCTGGTCACGCTCCTTTTGATGCAGCCCAGGAAATGGTTGGCTTTCTGGGCTGCGAGCACACACTGAAGCTGGCTCATGTTCAGTTTCTCATTGACCAACACCCCCAAGGACTTCTCTGCAGGGCTGCTCTGAATCTCTTCTCTGCCCAACCTGTAGCTGTGGGTGGGATTGCCCCGACTCAGGTGGAGGACCTTGCACATGGCCTTGTTGAAATTCATGAAGTTTTACTGATGCACCTTTTAAGCCTGTCCAGGTCCCTCTGGATGGCATCTCTTTCCTCCAGTGTGTCATCCATGTAGGCCTCCTAGCACTTTTGCTTGACTGCCCATCTTGGCATGCATCACTTCTGAGCTGGAAGAAGATGGATATTAACCAGCTTTCTTGGACCCCTCTTCTCTCCAGGGCTTTATCCCTTTGTAGTCTATTGAGCAAATGCCTGAAAAGTCCAAAATCTGCTCTCCTGCAGTCCAGGGTCATGAGTTGCTGTGCACCCTCCTTGCTGCCTTAAGGGTCTTGAACTCTACCATTTTATGGTCACTACATCCAAGGCTGCCCTTGAGCTTCATATTCACCGCTAGTTCCTCCTTGTTGGTGAGAGTCATAAAAAGAAAAAAATAACTAATTTTGAAACTTACTGCCACAATAGTCTGTGTTGTAATTGTTATCTCCCATCATCTCAGAGCACTGTAATGAAACCATACCATGTAATATAACAAGTTCTGGGTTACCTGTATGTTATCTTTTCTAGTACTTTTCTATACTTATCTTTTCTAGTATAAGAAAGTAATAGTTGTAGGAAATAAGATGACTGCATCCTTGGAAATATTAATATGTCCTGCTACTCTCACCTGTGATTCTTAAATCAATTACTATTACTTTAGAGCAGGTCTAAAGGAAGTACAGTAGTACAGTTTCAACTTCTGGAGAGAGTCTACTGATTTTAAATGCCATTATTTTAAGTAGAAAACCTGAGCCTTTTTAAGGAGACCTGAAAATGAAGGCAATCCAAAACTGTATGTTTTTCAGATTTTTGCTCCATCTCATTTGCAGCACTGGCCTAGTTTTGCAACATGACTTTTTTGTCTGAGGATGACTGAGTAGGAAAGATTTGAAGACAGTCAGAATATCTAAGAACTGCAGAATTAGTATCTAATTTGTATGAAATTTGAATCAAATATTTGTATGTCCAGTACAAATGCAGATGTGAAATGGGAAAATAGTCACACATGATATGCAATACAATTTAAATGTTTTGAAATTTGAAAAGGTTTATGTCTAGACAGCTTAGAAATGCTGATTCACCAGCTCTTTGAAAGATATTGTCAGCATATTTGAGTAATTGCTTAACATACTAAAAAAAAAATTATGAATAAGTAAACAATAGAACAACAAAAAACCATATTTGAGAGATATTGAAAATGATGTTTAGCATATCAGAAAATTTGTCACATTTTGTGTTCTTTAAAATACGTAGATTGTAAAACACAAGTGCATTAAGATATGAGAAAATATTTTGAGCCCAGTCCTTTGGCTTTCATTGAATGCTAGAGTTTGAAAGATTAAAGATCCTGGCAAGCAATGTTGTAAGCTGAAAATAACTCAGATTCCTTTCCTGCTTTTTGACTAGTTTTACTGTAGGTTAATTTTGAAAGCATAAGAAATCTGTATGTGAGACTGCAAGATTGTCTCTTTTTTAATAGTACTATAATATTATGAAATAATAACTCTAAAACTGAGGTAAATGTGTTTTATCTACCTAAATGCTAAATCTTAACAACTTTTTAATTATAAAGCCCTTTTCCACACAAAAATGATGAAATGAAAATGTGTTTCAGTATAAATTCAGAATTCTAGATCTACCCCATAAGAAGAAAATATATTACAAAGAACTAGTCCCATTTCCAATATACTACTACAGTCAATTACCTGAATTTTTGCACTCGTATGTGTTATTAAACAGATGATATGAACTCCAGACCATAATATGAGAGGACTCTAACTTTTTCTCACCTTAAATATAGCACAGGTGACTCAGCTGTGCCTGTTAGGGGAGACTAAAAGTGCAGGAGATGGATAGCTGAAGAAAACTCCCAGAGCAGAACATATAAACAATAATCATAAGCTTTCAGTACAGAGGGGAGGACTATGAGAAAACAAGTATGTTGCTAGAAAAATTTCTCAAATGTAACCCTTTAAAGCTTTATGCATCCAAAATAAAAATTTGATGTGGTAGAAAGAAAAACATTTTAAACTTTCAATCACTTCATTTTCTTTTCAACTCAATGGCTTGCAAACTAAGCAGAGAAAAAGCATCATGGCTTTTCTGCAGTAGCTTTCTCAGTATACGGAGGCCTTCTGGTGGTCAAAACAATGAACATTTCCTCCAAAGATAAGCATTACTTATCCAATTACATGTGAAATTCTACTGAAATTTACATGCATAGATGTTAAAATTCACATGTTGTGTAGCTACTTTAAGGATTTAAGTGGTCATTATTTATGTCTTGATTTTTTGCTATTACTGCACGAATTTTGTACTTTTTCAGTCAGCATGTGAAGAACTAAGGAAACTAGTGTGAATAAGTATTGCAAATCTTTGCTTAAGTGAGACTGTAAGATATACATACACCAACCACTGACCCTCTGCATTTTATTTGAAAAGCTAAGAGTCAAAAGAATTGTAATAAAACACTTTGGAACAAAATTATTTTTAATAACATGACTAACCTGAATATTGATTATCTGAACAACCACATTTCATATTTTAAAACAGTTGTGTTTTTTTTCCCTATAATGGTAGATTTTCCTTTGAGCAGTACAGCCAGAAACTCAGCACAATATCTGTTTTGTTATATTTCATTTTAAATAAGATGTTTTTTGATATACAAACCAAGAAGTATTTAATCCTAAAATATTTATGTTCTCCCTAAATTTTGAGATTACATTATGAAAAGGCATTTCATCAATGCCTGTGCTTCAGTCATAATAAATATTTCCAGCTAACACAGCCCTTGACATACAGAGAAGAGGGAAGTTTTTCAGTTCATTGATAATGAGAATGTCTTCCAATATGTAGCAAGTATAGGTGCTGCTGGGAGATGCAGTTGGATGAGCAAAGATATTCTTCCTAGTCTTCAGTCTGATTTGTACTGCTCCCTGAACTGTGAAAAGATAGCTCCATCGATATTGGGTATTTGTTGATAGTTTCTCAGCTGGTTTGTTAAACAATGAACGTTAGATTTTAGCTATAACTGTCACAGTTAACAGTTTCTATCAGTTTCTTCAGCACTGAACTACTTCATGTTTCAGCCTGGGAAGGAGAGACACATCTACTTCTCAAAGAGCCCTACCCTCTGTTAACAGGGCTGCCATCACTAGCTGTGGCCTCATGTTCTCTCTATTGTGAAAGACCTTCTTTGATATGCCCAGGGCAGGTCATAAAACCCTGGCAACAAGAGGAAATTGTGTTCCTTTCCAGAAAAGCTCTTAGCCAGAGATGTATAAGCTTTGTGAATCTGAATCGTGAATATTCTACTTAAAGTCACAGCTGTTCTGTAAAGCAACACTGGAATTTTCTAGACATTCTTCACTGTAGTGAAAAATCAGTGATTCAACTTGTCCTTCAGCATTATTAACTACAACCATCAGATGGCAGTCCATAGTCGAGTAAAGAATATATTCCCAGTGTTGTGGGGATTAATTATCTCTCAATCTTTTTCTAAAATCCACAGGAAAGAAACAGATTTCAAGATTCTCCTTGGTTGCCTCAATTTTTGCAATCCTTTCTATCACTAAGAAATGTTCTTTTTCTTCCAAACGTGAATTGCAAACTCACTGTAACTGCACAAATATGTCCTGAGAGTGAACGATTTCTCCCTGTAGGTTTTGCCAAAGGTTCTTGCTTTCTTACCTGTAATTTTATTGATAACATGCCCAAAAATTTAAAAATCTCCTTAACTCCTTTGTTAGGGACTTATCTAATACAAACATAAAATAGAAGGGGGTGGTGCAGAGAAATAACTCGCATTGGTATAGGAGAATGGCAATTGTATGCTACGTTTGCATGAAAAATTTCAGTGTCTGCTGGTGTGCGATTGTAGTGATTATCTTCATTGCTCTTTGGAAATTCCTTTTTCATTTTTTTATTTAAAGCTACTAGATGATTGGTGTCAAGTCTGCATACGAGATTTCTCCTGGATTTCTTTCCAGTTCTGGACTCTTTCTTCAGTAGCTTTTCAGGGCCAGCACTCTTATGAAGAACTCTAAAGCCTGGACAGGCTGAGCAGACATTTCTTGTCAAGCCGTGAGAGGGAATTGCAGATGCACTTACTCAAAGTATGTCCCAAAGATGCTATCAACCAGTGATAGATAGGACTGTAAAAACTGAGAATAGGAAATGCTTTGCCTTTTGATCCGGGACAAAAGACATCTGAGATCCATTCAAGCCTCTTTTTTTTCACAGTAGAGTCTGTAACATTTTACACATATTTGTCTTCTAGCCTTCCTGACTCCCTGGCTACACTGGCAGATCAGACAAAATTTATTAGAGTCATGAATATTTTCTTAGTTCCAGTGTCCAGATTTTGCCTCGCCTTTAGTTTATCCTCCAGTACATCTTCCTTTCCAGCCCAAATCCCATAACATAGAACAAAATGTCTGTTGAGAATGCAAAAGCAGCCTTCTTCAGTGCTGTGACTTGGTTTCTGGCTGGAAGCCAAGCTTGGAAGGATCATGATTCTCAGAAATACAGATTATTTTAGCACACACTAGAAAAAAAAACAGTCTGGCCAGAACTGGGAGATTTACCAGCTGATGCAAACAGACAGTGGTAATTTATTGATAGCCAGCTGCCTAACATACTGGCCCACTTACACTCTATAAAACATAATGATTACCCATGAATTTGAATAGCATGTATTTGGCAGTTCCTTCTCCATAACCACCTCAGGACTGGGCAATCCCACTATATTAAAGGGTGTTACCAGGATCTTTCTATCAGTCAGATATCCTTTCTGCCCATAAAACATTAATGTTATTCTCTTTCACTGGGATGGAAGTAGAGTTATAACTATAATCCTTCTTGCCAGGTTTATCTCAAAAAGCCCACTTAACAGTGTTTACATAAAACAGGAAGGCTGTGGAGACACTGCCCTTGATGATGTGTTTTTTCAAACAAAATATCACTTCTATCCAATCACAGTCTTTTCTTGAAGTGATTACAGATTTTTAGACATAGGCAAGTGTTAAACTGAGTTTAGGCTTATTCCAATGCAGTCATCTCTCAGGCCAGCCTAAGGCCTATATTAGCGGTCCCTGGAGACCATCTGCAGAATTTTCGTGTCCCGTTTCTTTCTCTGATATTCCTAGAACAGTTAAATAGAAGTAAGTATACTTCTGACAAAACGCTGCAATTTTAAGAGGTAGAGGTCTTTTGATAATGAATGCTGCGTCACAGTCTCTCCTTAACTCCAAATTTTCAGCTCCATTATTTGTGACTCGCCAAGACTGGATATGTATGTGTGTGTGTCTGTGAATAAATTTTCAAACTAAGGAAAAAAATAATTGTAGAGTAGCAGAATACCTTCAGGGTCTATTCTTTATATGTGTATAATGACCAGTTCATTCTACTTCATTGCTATCATGGTATTCTGGGCTTAGAAACCTCTATGCCCTTGCTCTCTCCATGAGGTCATTTGTAGACACAAGTACAGCTCCAGTGAGCAGATGGCAGACCAAGAAACTCTGACTGCAAAAGCATAAAACACATGCAAACCAAGACTAGGATTTGCAGAAGACATTCTGAAGAATCCAGATTATTGTACGGATGAGATATTTCTCTTCATAATCATTGGTGTATGAGTAAAGAGACTCCATTCAGGCATGTTTTTGTTAGGGAGTTTGATTTGATAATGTCTGTATGAGTAAAATAATGTAACTTGTAATTACACTGAAGAAAAGCTTGTGTTTTGTTAATCTGACTAGTACTGTGAGCAAGTAGTTCAGTTTTTTTAACAGGACACTTCCACAAAGAAATAATGAAAAAAATGATACTATATTAATGCTGCTACTTGAACTTGATGTGTAAAATCATACTAAATTACAATCCAACCATTCATGCAGATGAGTCAAACTGTTATTTCCAGTTTCTTAAGTTTTTAAGATGGCTTATACCGTCTTAACTTGTAATTCTCTTTATTTAATTGGCTTTCCTTGCTTGAAAGCATCTTGGTTTTAGTGCATTAAGGCAGCTGCATTTCCAAGAAACTTGATTTTCCTTAGTCTGATGTCCAGCCAGAAGCCATAAATAAAACTTGGTTCATGTCCAGAAATAACTCTTGTATAGGTTTTTATCAGTTACACCTATCAATTAATAGGTCATAAGGACTCTTCAGAGAGCAAACAGGGAGTACTCACTTTTTGGAGACATTTAAAGAGTCTATTTTCTTCCTCTGGAATTTAATTTCTCTTTTGATCTTTATTATCCACACTCATTTGGTTTCTCATCTTACTGAAAAAATGTTCTTTTTCAAGGTTATCTGAGATGGAAGTGGAATTAGAAGGTAAAGTTGTTCTGCGTTTCTCAGCAATTTTGATAGAGCAAAACATACAATACACTGAATGGCATTTGGATGTTCAAATATTGTTGCAAAATGGAATAATGGCCCATTCATAAACTGAAATAAGTAAATATTTGAGTAAATGACCATCCTTATGATGTCTTACTTCGAGTGGGGAAGGTATTCATGTTGCATATTGCTGCTACGACATCTCATACAAGAGACAGCTGCAGGTCATTTGTGAATTGTTGCCTTAGTGCAGCTATGCGGGGCTTCTGCGTAGAAAATGAACACTAAACGCTTGGGTGTGTATCACATCTAAACAAGATCCATCATATATATATATATATATATATATATATAAGATCCATCATATATATATATATATAAGGAAAGTTTTTTCATATTAAAAAAAAAAAGGAGAGAACTCTTTTGATCTGAGACTTTGACTAATTATTAATACAAATTGATTTAGGAAGAATCCAGTTCTCATGTTCTTCGCCTGTCTTCTCGCAGTGCAGAATGTACATATTTTTGGCAGCCAGAATTATGTGCCAGAAATTCTGTATTCTTGACAGTTCTGATACACTTTTAGTAGCATACAAATGATGAGAAGTGGGCATGTGCTACCAGTGCTGTCACATGCAGGACTGCTGAAGAGCTGGTATTCGCAGTGTTATTCCTTGTATGGCTCTAAACCTGTCCTTACCCAAAGTCAGCTGGTGGCCATGTTGCAAGAGGGCAGTAGGCCATCTGAACAGGTGTCTGTGAGCATTGACACAGAAAGATGCTCCTCACGTGTGCTTGCCAAGGGCATGATTTCCTGCTGGACCATTCTGAGCTCATGCGTAGTGAGAGGGATGTGCGCTTATTAATCCAGCTCTGAGCTGTATTAACTTTAAAAATAGCTTTTGTGACAGCATGGTGAGAGTTTCTGACCCATTTAAATTTAGCAGAATGGCATATAAGCAACAGAGATTTCTCATAAGTCTTCAGTGTTCAGCAGAACAGATCAGAGAAGTGCAGACTAGTTTAGACCAGCTAGCAGAGAGACAGGCACTAGTACTCCAGAGTGGAGAGAAGAAAGATCACCAAGATTTGAAACCTCAGCAGATGCAGATCATCTCTGAATGAGTTTATGTCCTTGGAAAGGGCCAGTGTATTGTTAACTTAAAACCCCATCCTGTAAATCCAAATATAGTTTAGATGGTAAAAGTGAAAGAAGTGCTAAAAAAAAAGAATGTGTTTCAGAAAAAAAAAAAATACATTCATCCTAATACAGCAGTTTTCATTCATGAAGAGGATCAGTTTCATACACATTAAAATATCACATTATAAAAGGTTCAGGTGGGTAAGTTCATATGTTACTGCTTCATGTATTGCTGTAATCTAGCCCTGAGAAGTAATGTAAATCAATGTAAGTTTCATTAAAGGAAACAGGCACATGAGCATACATCCTGAGAAACAGCAGGAGCAGGATCATCTGTATTGCGTCAATTTAGAGGTCAGTCCTTGCATCGTATCCTTAGTTTCAAATATTCCAGGAGGGAATGAAAGGATTCTGTGAAGGTCATTTCAAAATATGTTATGATATGTAAAACACACTCAGTCTTCTTTGCTATATTCAGTAGGCCCAGTTGTGCCTGGGGGACCCATCCCACACTATGTGGAGCAGCTCCAGAGAGGCCGCTATTTCAGAGATACAGCTGTGCCAAAGATTTCCAAAAATACTAATGCTGTTACTTAAATGAAAAGTCAATGTTATCAGAGAAGCCACATCCACTTTGACAATATTTTTTTCTTAAATCATGATTCTCTGGGGCTCCTGCATGTACATTTACCACTGATCTAGTCCTTACACATTCTTAATACAGTATGTGGCATTTCACAGATGTTTCCCACCAAAGGCATCTTGACATTTCAGAACTTGTTATAATAATAGTAGGTGTCTGTGAGCTAATAACTTCTCAGTTTCACTTAGCTCTTTTGCAAAACCTATTCTTGGCTGAAGCTATTCTAAACTCAAGCCGCTAGAAGGCAAACAAGCAACGTCTGGTTTTCCAGGGTAGGGGCTGAAATTGCTGTGAGAAATGTGTGAGTTTTCATCCCTGCTAGCATTGTTCCCATGTGTTCTCTGCTCTCCCTGTGCACACGGAGCTTGCCAAAACTCAGGTACAGATAAACTTCTAAAAATATGAATGTGATATTTTAAAATACATGCATTTTTAGTTGAAGTGTTTTATTTCATATAAAAACAGACAATGATAACCAGACAGTGTAAGAAGTTCAGCAGGATCCAACTCATCTCCACACAGAAGTCCTAACAAAGAGACTGTTGATAAGAGTTAAATGTGCCTTGCAATTGGGCCCCTATATAATTGTATTTATCTTGTGTCAGTGACTCTGGAAGTAACAGCAGAAAATATACCAGTGATAAGATTATAAGGGTTTTTTGTGGTCAAGCCTGCAATATATATAGAGTGTAGAAAATGTCTCACTTTAGTAGCTGATTTCAGTAGCTGTAGTTAAAATGGAGAAATATATCTTATAAATAGGCCTGACTATGATTTAAGAATGTGAGAAATGAGAACTCACTCTTACATCTAAAAAGTTTTCCACTGCTTAACAGCCTTCACTTTTAAAAATTACATTTTATTTCTAATCTAGAATGGATTTCTCCAGCTTTACCTTCCATTAGGTGCTCTTACACATTTGTGGGATAGATTGAAGAGCTGTCTCTTTTCATGATTCTCTTATAGGTATTTATACACTATGTGCTTGTACCTTCCTCCTTTCAGTAAGTAAAATGGATCTGAGCTTTTTAAGCCTTCTATTACACAAATGTTTTCTAATTCTTTAACATTCTTATGGCTCTTTACAAATTTTTTGTCATCTGTCTGGAATGCAGATACCAGGACAAGAGCAATTGCAAGAGTGCCATCATGGAGGAGAGAATGTGGGAAGAAGAGGGTGGTCATGTGTGTATTTTCTTTTTTCTTTATCCCTAAATCTGTGCATATCTTTCATCATATAAGCCCTTCTGACCACATTTTTCACTGTGAGCTGAACTGGTTTCCTAGTATGATTCCAATTCTTTTCTAAAGTCAGAGAGGGGGAGTTTCCATAACTTGAAGTGTTAACAAGTAATGTTAACTCTTACTTTAAGTGCAGCTGGGTGTTAACAACAGCTCTTCACTTATCTTCATCCCTTAGTGAAGTTTAGCCTCTGGGCAGAGCTAAATCTGAGTAGAAATGGTAATGCTCAATGTTTAGGAAAAAGTCGATGTAGGCCTGCAGAAGAAAGGCAGTGAGAAAACTACTGTTACTGTTGTATATTCAATGAAAATGTCTATGTGATCTGTATTTGGAAAGTCATGATTTCTTGTTGACCTCAGTAGATCTTCTGCTTGGCTGCTGCCAAGTTAACAAGAAATTCAAATTATTTAATACCTACTAGTAAAACAACGTATCCATTATTTACCATCTCAGCATTCTTTCTGTGGCTGAAAATTTTCAGTGACGGTTTTGTGTTTTTCAAGTCAGTAAGAAAAATGCAAATAGAAGAAATAAATTTGTATGGTTCTACTTTTTAAATCAAAACAGAACATGATAACAGGTACTGAACAATGTATTTCCTTATTACCCAAACTATCAGATTGCATATATTTTAGTGCAATGCAAAGGACCCATTTTAAATGGGAGAAACCTGTCAAACCTGTCAACAGTGGAAAAGTTCTCCAACAGTTTGACAGACTGATGTGATGCAGCCTCTGATGGCACATACTACAGATAAGATTGCATGTTCTTGTGAAAATGAATGGAAAGAACAGCATGCTTTAAAGTGTGTTACATACACACACTTTTTTGTAAGCTTACTTCTGAATAGGCCCTACAAAAATAGTTCATGGAATATTTCTGAAGGATACTGCTTCTTACTCTTGTTACAGATCTTGTTTTCCACTTTCTTTGCTGCAGACGAATCATTTCCCCAGATTTCTCCTGGTTGGGTGCAACTTTAGGTTAGGTGCTGTTTATGCCCCGTCACAACCATGACTATTAGGTTCCCAAGACAGCACACAGCACAGTGTGAATGGAATGGGGACTGTTTGAGTCGTATCATACTATAATTTCGAAAAGTACTGCCAGTTGTGATCCCAGGGATGAAATGTTGCAACTAGTTCCAAGGCACACAAGCAGCATCACAAAAAAGGACCTGTTGTGTTTTGCCCTGCTGTGGCACTGAACACCTGAAAGCTGAGATACCTTGGTGAATTGCAGTTGGCTAAGCAGTGCATCAGCTTAGGACCTTGTGGGTAATAGAACCACCGTGGGATAAATTAACATGCCTCATGATTCCGTACTACCACCAGCATATTTAGATCCTGTGTTTATATTGGCATTAGGGAAAAAAAGGTTATGGACAAATTAACCCTGTCTTTGAGTTGAAGACAATTTTGCCTGTAATTTTACCTGTTTGTCTTTATACACATATATGACCAACCCTGGTGAGGAGATGGGTCTGATGATAAGAGTAGTGTGAATTTGAATTCCAAACTAACCAGAAACACTTGGTTGGCCATCCAGAAGCATAATACACCTCTGGGATAAACTGCTTTATTTCTGATTATGTTTAGAAGACTCTGCTGAATACTTTAATAACAATTGGAATGTTGGTTTGGATGTGCTGACCTAAGGGAATCTGCAAGGCATTTTGTATAGAGAAGTTATCTTTCATCAGAGTAAATGAGCATTGAAGAAAAACAGACTAGCATTTGGTTAGAACAGCTGTTAAGCTCAAAGTTTTGCTAATTTTTCCCACTGTATTGTTGAGTTAGTCTAATAATCTAATCCATAACTATGACAATAAATCCTCACAGGAAATTTTTAAAGGTCAGTGTAAAGAGAGCATTAAAAGCCCTCAGAGAGCAGTAAGGAGACTCTTAGATTGTGATCTTGTTATTTAAGCAGGAAACAATGAGTCAAAAATATGTAATATCCTTCAGGTGTTCTGAAGGTAAAATTATGAAGTAGCAGTTTCATGCCTGGATGAATTTAACCTACCACTAAATGCAACAATCACACTGTTACCAATACTTTGATGAAAAAGTCAAATGTGCTAACTGAAGAATCAAATGCATAAGCCAAAATTACGGGATGTGGCCCCAGATTTAGAGACTTGTAATCTGTTTTGATGAGCTTCTGCAGGAAGAGAGCCCTCCAACTGAAGAGTTACTCTGAATTTGGAGTTTGATTGAGACTAAGGAACCTGTCAAAGCTCAATGAACTTGAGACTCGAGTTGCAGTGCTGGTCCATAGCTGCTCTGAGCACAGTGTTGCCATCTAAATTTGCTTTTAGGAGCATTCCTTTGAAGAAAGCCAACTTTTGGTACAAGAAAGACTATGCATATAGAAGGCAGAGAAGAGTATCTTGTATTTCAGTAATGGCCTAACGGCTTGTTTTGTGAAAAGGGGGAGATATGCTTTCCCGTTATCTTCTGTTCCTGTCACTCACACCCCTTTCTGCCTTTCTTCCCTCCTGATCTCTTGAGCCCAAGCAAGTTCCTTCCTTCCACTGGCTTTAGTGTTCAGCCCTCTGTAAGCTAACCCAGCTCATTAGAGAGGAAGAAAAGTAGGCCATGTCTTTTTCTTTGTTAATTTTGTACCATACTGGTGAGTTAAAACAGCTCATGGAACGGACCAACATCCTATGCGCATGCAACATAAGCATTAGAGCAGAGGAGGACAGTGAGTAAGGGACAAGGAGGGGAAAAGACTGATGCTTTTTGACTACAGTCAGTTGTTGATTTATGTCATTTTTATCTCATGAAATCTTAGCCCAAGAAGAATCATACTTATCCAAACTGCTCTGAGATCTAATGAAGATTAATCCTTTTCTATTTCAAGCTCATCTATTATGTTTAATAAGAATTACAGCAGAATTGCAGTAGTGAGATACAAGTTCATTCTATCATGAGATACAATGCTCATGTGGTAGTGAGATACAAGTTCTGCATGTTCTCCATGAAGAATGTACTTATGAATGGGGACTGTAGAACCAGCACTCTGACTGATAGACCTGACATTTGCTATTCAGTAGGAAACACTGAATATAAAGAGAAGTGTACAGCACACTTTCTGCTTGACCTGTGTGCCTGCTTTCCAAACTTTTCCTGTCCTTTCACATGTGCAGTTGCTCCTGAGTAGGAAGTTGAAACCGTTTCTTTTCTAAACTAAATAGCACTTTACCCTTTTGCTTTTTTCCCCTCCTGAGACCAGAGGTTTTTTTACCATTTACCAAAAATATTGCGAGTGCTCATTTGTTGCAGCACTCATATTTTTGGCACGTGTGTCCATTTTCTCCCTCTGACTTAATGTGATGTGAAGCCACACCTCCCACATGTTTGAGATGTTTAGCTCAGAATACATACTGAACTGTATGTATACACATGTATACAAGTAATCACAGCCCTTTCTGCAGAAATTGTTCTGGATTGCACAGAATAACAAAGTATTCAATGGACCATACAGTACAAGCAACTGTCACTTGGCACAGTATTCTTTGGCACTCATCTACCAGAAAAAAAGTTCTGGATTCCTACCCTTGCCCCAGTGAACATTTGGGATACATAACCATACAAATTTCATTTCCCACTGCATTTCCAACAAACATTATGCTTCCTACTGATGTAGGAACTGGAATGCGGGACTTTTTTCTCCTTGTGAGACTCTAACTGTGTGGATGTGAGAATCACAGTGTGGATGTTAGACACTGCACCCCACACTCAGAACTCCAGCATCTGGGAAACTTCACTGATAAAAAGTAAGCTCCTTTGACACAGATAACAGTTGAAAAAAGGATTTTCAGTATGTGCTTTTTGGATTCTGAAATATAAAATTATGATCAATCATCTTTGTTTTAAAATGTAGATCTACTCTTAAGGCATACATCAACTGCAGAGCTTTTCGTACTATGTTGCACATTTTCTTCCTAAAACAAATTTCTCTTCCCTTTCAGCACGAGCACTGTGAAACACTGTTTACTTGAACTTTCCAAGCTTTATCCAAATCTCTACTTGCCAATGAGTAATTCAGAGGCATGGAGCAAAGAAACCAATAGTACTGCTAGACTCTGCAGTCCTTTCAAGGACGAGGAAGTGAGTAGCATGCACTGAAGAAGGAGTTTAGATGTGGCACACTAAACATAGCACACTCTCATGAAGGAGTGATAGCTGAGTTGTTCTACCCAGACCCAGCAATAGTTTGTGCCATGCAAGGCCTAGGAACTTTGTTCTAACTTCTACACTACTCTACCTACTCTGACCTTTACCAACTTCTGTCAAGATTTCTTAGGCTTCTTTGTCCAGTTTCTGGTCAGAAAACATGAAAAGCAGATATGGGAAAAGGAGATATGCTACTGAGTACCACCAATGTAAAATGACAAGGCAAGGAAAAAGCTGAATGAGAATATCTGCTTTGTTTGAGGGTGTGAGGCAGCTTTTGAAAGCCCTGATACTGGGAGCAATACTTTGTGCATACTACCAAATTTCAGAGATTTTGGCTGGTTTATCTTCACAGCTTTTAGGCTGGCAGGGTCCCCTGAGGCCGTCTAGTCTATCACCATCTTGCTAAAGCAGAGTCACCTAGACAAGTTGCTCATGCCCATGTCCACTCAGGTTTTGAGTATGTGCAGGGATGGAGAGTCCATAGCCTGTCTCTGAAAACCTGGTTCAGCATTTGAGCATCTGCACAGTAAAAAGTGTTTTCTTGTGCTCAGATGGAATTTCATATATCTTAATTGGTCTTCATTGCCTCTTATTCTGCCAATGGACACTACTGAGAAAATTATTCCTTCCCTTCCATCAGGTGGATGGGACATGGATTGGACATACACATGGATAAGAACTCCCCTGAGCTTTCTCTTATCCAAGCTGAATGATCCCAGCCCTCTCAGCCTCTCCTCATATGAAAGATGCTGCATTTTTCCCGAAGTGCTCCCCAACCTGGTCCCCACTGCAGTTAATTCATCCTTGCTCCAGGCTTTCATTTTTGTATCATCCAAGAAAATAGCATCAGATATTCACAACTTAATTTATGCTGTAAAAGGTTTCTATGTACACATATGCGTATGAGATAATATTCTGAAAGTTAATCACATGAGATATAAGAAACAATTGCATGAAAGCTAAGGAATTAGGCATTACATAGACCTGAAAATAGTGCATAGGCAGAGGAATGAAACAAAGATTTACAGAGAGAGTTATTTTATGATTTTGTGGAACATTTACACCACTACTGCACAAACATCCACACATGGTATCTTTTCTTCTCTCAAGTGTGGTTAAGGAAACTGATCAGCAAATAGTTTCAACCTTCTTTAGACTTTGAGAAAAACAAAAAGTCACATATGCCCTCATATGCTTTCCAAGAAGAGCTGTGCTAAAGCCAATAAGACCATAGCAATTTTTAGAACAGTTCATGTCAGAAACTCAGGCTGGCACAGTAAAATGATTCTGCACTCCGTTTTTTTGTTAAAATTTCACCAAATCTCTGTTCTGTTGTCATAAGCTATATCATCAGCTTCTGCAGTGACAAAATTGAAC
This sequence comes from Pezoporus occidentalis, assembly GCF_034315485.1. Taxonomy (NCBI): domain Eukaryota; kingdom Metazoa; phylum Chordata; class Aves; order Psittaciformes; family Psittacidae; genus Pezoporus; species Pezoporus occidentalis. The sequence goes on along the minus strand of NW_026912907.1, from coordinate 2,059,512 downwards.
AACTGAAATAAATAAGTCTCTTAAGTGTTTAACCTATCCTTTACTTTGTAAGTATGGTATAAATTTTAAGCACTTCAGTTGTGCCTGGCCACTGTTCATGACAGCTTTTAATGAATGAAGATTGAGCAGCAAAGATTTCTAGGAAGCCAACAATCAGCTTCATTCATGTTAATTGTAGGAAGAACTTGAAAACGACTTAGCAATTTGAGTAAATGATGGGGAAGACACAACAGACAGGCTTCATCACTATAATAAGGCAAACATTAAAATCTTTATCTTGATCATACTTCCTGGTTTCGTTTGAGTTCTTCAAACAAACAGTCCCCACACTGCATTACCAATCCATCCATCCCAGCCCCCCGGCTACTCCTGTGCTGAACAGATATCTGGCAGACATCGTTGGCTCCACCAGGGACAAATTGGCATTCCTTGGGGGCAAAAGCAGTGAGGTATCAATCATTTACTGTTTACAACTGAAACTGGAAAATATTGCATTAAATAAGGCAGTAGAGTCATCTTCGAGACATTTTTTAATAATAAAGATAAGTAATAGAGAGCAGTGTGTCAGAACACAAAGTAATAAAACACTATTGAAAAAAAAAAGAGCTCATATAAATAGTGCTCATTGCTTGTCTTTTGCCACAGACATCCTTTGGTCTATGAAAATAATCTCTCAAAAAATCTGAAGTCTGTTTATAGATGTGCTGTGGAAAATTAGAATGATTTTTCACCTGCTTTTTTTGTAAACTTGAAAACCGTTAAAAACTTCAGACTTCGATCATGCCTGTTAATCAGATTACATGCTTGTCATGAGAGTACTGCACTGCTGGATGCTTCCTAATGTGTTTTTGAGGCATTTGGCTGAAAAGCAGTTTCTAAAGGTAGCTCATTAAAAAATTTCCTGAATTTATTTTAAAACTAAGACCAAATCATCTCTGAATTCAACTAAAGAGAATTACTGAAGTTTTACAGGTTACTTTTTAAGCTTAAAAAGTCAAACATGACGTTATTACATACATTAAATATCTGCCACAGAATGCAGGTTTGTGTTTCTAAGTATGTTGGCAGACAAGTTACAGCTCTATGGTGAAAAAACAGCTATAGATTACTTACATACTGTGTTTTATTATTGTCTTACATATACTAGATTGACAAACAACTCTGATGTGTGATCTTACTTTGCATGAAGAAAAATGTACCTGTGAGAATCCAGAAAAGTATTGATTGCAACACATATGTCTTCATTACGAGCATAACTATGATTATACAATATATAATCAAAAGCCTGTATATTAAAAGATCTTCTGAACTGGTGTTGTGTGTATATATATATATATATATACATATGTACATATACATATCTATACACATACACATATACATATATTTGTATACAAAACATCAATATTTTAGAAACTGCCAAGGTTAGTTTTTACATATTTTGTATCATTATATGCAAAGTTTAATGTTGCAACAGTATGTATGTTAAGTATTTTAATCAACTATAGACTGTAATATTTGGGTATTTGAGGGAGGGGTACTTGTGTACCCTTGAAGTAGGGCTACTACTTCAGTACAAAACTGAATGTATTTTGCATTCAATAATCCTTGCTCGGAGGCTGCTATGCTTATGCCCCATCAGAGCCTAGATGTGGCCAGCAGCCCTGGAGCTGTGGGGTGCCCTGGGAGGAGCAGGGACTGGGATGGCAGTGGAGAAAATGCTCCTCAGCAAACCTGTCACCAGATGTCACCTAGCAGAAGGGGAAAATAGAAGGATGAACTTTAACCTGCCAAGGACAGTACTGTGGCTATACCCAGGTGAAGAACCGCATGAGTCCTCACCAACCTAAACCAGTCCTCACCCCCACAAAGGTGCTTTCTAAGTCAGGAAAAATTAAATCCGCACTACTGTAGCAGTTTTCTCTGGCAAGCAGTGTTGCTCTGCTCTGGCAGAATAATGGCATCTTTCAATGCTGCCTGGGAGGCTCATCTGTCAAGGTGAGAAAAATATTTTTTTTTAATTTTCAATTCTTTTCCCTCCTATTAACAATTGAAAAGAGATGCTGCTTTACAGCAAGTGCATTAGTGAGTTTTGATTTGACACCAGTTACTATCCCTTGAGATTTCATTTGAAATCAGCTAGTTATTCAGTGGAATTCCCTTTTATTCATTACTGACAGAAGGTGGACTTAAATTAAGATTTAAAAGCATAAACATCTCTCACTTCTAGGCTTCTGAGATTTTTTTGTTATTTCTTATTTTTATTTCTAAAAAACCCATAAAATATTAATGTCACCTTCCAGATTCTGCTTGTGATGAATATGAGTAATCTGTGCATTTCAGCATATAACATTGCCGGAGGTATTCAAATGAAGGTCTTTCTAAAGGTGTTTAGTGACTCATCTCCCAATGGTGTTGTAAGAATTAATTAGCTAATGACAGTACAGCATTATATAAATGCTAAGTATTATTGTTGACAGACTAAGGCTGCCAGTGCCAAGTGGCAACATGAGCTTTTTTACTGCCAGTTGTCTCCATCTCCAAGCAGAAGAGACCCGCTCTCAGGAATGACATGGTAAATCACTCTTCCTGACTTTTCAGTCCTCTCTCACAGAATTACTGAAACGGCAGAAATCATACTGGTGTCTTTTTGTGACACCAGTCCGAGTATTCACAATAAGATAAAAATCAATTAAGTAGAAGTTTCACCTCCTGTTAACTAAATTGTACAGCAATATTATGCAGAGAGAAGCATCGAGTAACATTTGTCTGCTGGTCAGCAGTAACACACTGTGCAATCTAGGATCAGTAAACCAAAAACTGTAAGGGGCACAAGGCACAATACTCATTTTTGCTGTAAGAGGCATTTATGGTTCCTGTCCTCAGAAGGAATCAATGCAAGCAGCTGTAAATGTATATTCAGCTCATATTCCAGTTGAAAAAATAGTGGTCATCAATCTTAAATGACGACTGTTAACCATGACTGTTTAACTACTCTGATTCAAGTAGCTACTCTTCAGTGTGTTTATATCTTTATATTCTAGAATAGACTGTGCCAGAGCTGATTTTCTTCAGTTTATATCAATTTAGCAAATATAATCAGCCACAGTGGTGGATTGGTTAGAAAGGCAATTGAAGATGTTAGAATCTGCAAGAAAAAAACCTAAACAGTCATGTGCACATGAGTTACAGGTAGCTTCTTTCTTTTTCCTTTGTTCCAGCATACACAATGTGCTAAAACACAATTATTTGAAAACTTCCTGACTTTCACTGGGGAAAAATAATGAGGCTGAGCATCACGTAGAATTCAAACACGGCAAACTGCATTCCCCTTTATTATAGCTTGCTCTCTCCCTCATCCCTTTCTAAATGTCTTAATTTTACATATTTTCCATGTCTTCCTCCATCTAAAGATGCCTCTTTGCCACAAACTGATAGTATATGAAACACATCAGCATATCTCACAGCAAAATAGCAATCAGGTTTTAATTTTCCACCTGAGAATACCCTTGGGGAAAAAAGTACTGCATTAGCTAACCCACTGTTTACAATTTAATTTTGCAAAAATTCCCACATTTCCCCTTCTGCTTAGTTCCATGTTACAACAACAAGGTGAAAATAAAGTTCGTCAACCTAAGAGAAAGAAAGCATAGGAGGTTAGACTAAATCTTGCCTCTTGAACTAGAAGTACAGATCAGGCCCTACACTTATGATTACCACGATAGGCTGTCCAAAAAGGGGAAGTCAGGTAAACAAACTCCATTGAAAATACATACAATAGATGCTTGTGTAGAAACAGGATGTTAAAGCATCACCTGCAGTGAATGCAAAAGTCCTAGGGACCAGAAAAGAAGTCATTCATTGCACAAATCTTAATATATTTTTTTCTGATTGCTTCAGCATCAGGCCCAATTCAAATGTTAAACTAAAGATATTAAAAACAGATACATTGGTGTTTCCCTTTGAAGCATTTTCCAGAAGGTAATCACCTTCAGTATTGGGGAAAAAAATATGTATTATTTCCAATTTAACATCACATGAGTTTACCTTGCATTCTTGATTTTTCATTATGCTCCTTTCTGCCAGAATTAAAAAACCCTCTGGTAACCACTAGTTTCTTCCTGCTGGTGGTACTTACACTCTGATTAACTACTGTATCATCTTGTTTTAACAAGCTAAACTCTGAATCTTTAGAGTCTTTCAGTTTTCTTCAGAATCAGTTCTGAGGTTCTTCATAATGCCCTGCCCTGTGCAGCATCACCCGTACAATACAAAGGAGGAAAAGTCTCTTGCCACCTACTATATGCTGTTTCTCTCCCAGTGTTAACCTCCACAGTTCCTACTTCCAGTGTTAACCTCCACAGCCTCACAGTTAAAATTCACTGATTATTTTCTGTGATCACAACATGCTCCGTAGAGAAGCCTGTTTATGAATAGTGTCTAAATGTCTGAGAAAAAAAAGCTTTGATTTCTTTTGTATTTCCTACTTCTGCACAGGCAGTTTTTCTCTGACTACACTATTAGATGCTTTGTTCAACAGAGAATTATTTAACTACACAGTCCAGGTTGTTTTGTATGACTGTCCTGCCCTCTTCTTTAATTACCATTCTGACCATCCTTTTTCAGCAGAAGAAAACATTGCAGGTTGTTATGGCTTAACACCAATTCCTGCAAGCTTCAGTAGAAGCACCTCTATTTGAGGGCAATTCCCATTGGTGACTGTTTTTGTGGGCCTACCAGTTAGGCAGTTCTTCATCCATCTTCTGCAGTATGCTTTAATCGCTCTGTATAGCATTATTTTTTTAATCAGAAAGCCATGTAGTACTAACTCAAGCATCCAGAATATGTCCTAACAGACCATGAGTTTGGTAAATAAGGAATTTGCATGGAAGTAATCTTCCCAGAGAATGAAAATATGTTTGTTTGACCATTTTCTGTAAAGTAAAATACAGCTGTACTGATTATATATATGTATTTCTTACTCAGTGGAATACCAGCTCTCTTATCATATTGTCTGGGAATAGGCACATGTGAAATTCTCTACAGATATCTGGGTCATTCTGTCTGACATTTGGAAAACTGTTAATAATACTAGGATTCAGAATTCTTGTTCCAAGTGCGCTGCAATTTAGTTATCATCCTTAGATCAGGAATTACCTCCATCAGTTTCTTCAGGCTAGTGAATGCAAATTGACTGTCCCTAATTAATGCGAATTGCCAACCTAACATCAAATTTGAATAAACATTGCTAACATGCCTAGTTGCTGTTCTCTAGTCCTCTTCCCTTTGCTTATCTTGTAACTCCCAATGTATTTCTTCAGACAGCAACCCCAAAGAGCTGTGCTGAAGTCATATGATAAAAAAATATCCGTGGTAAAAATATATTCACAATGAAAGATGCAGTACCCCAAACCCAAAATGGTACCAGCACAGTTAGCCCACTGACTAATTTGTTAGCTGTGCACATGAATGAGTGAACATGAAAGTACTCAGGTTTATAAGTTCTGAAGTTTGTGGTTTGTTGTTTGGTTTTTCTTTTTCCCCAAGAAATTTATAAGAAGTTTTCCATTTACTATGGCATCCACTTTTGGAAAACAGTGTCTATGTCCTAACCTCTTTTTAATCCCTGCGATTCCCACAATCCTGTGGTATATTAGCCAAGATACTTTCCACCTTCTTGATCGCTTTCAAAAACTTTCTTTGGGCAACATCTCTTGTCCAAATTTCTACTTTAAATCTTATATTCCAGGATTGTTACATAGTCTAATAATTATGTATCATGACTCTTATCTGTTCATGATTCACCTTAATTCATTTAAACAAGGCCTTTATATGCCATTCTTTCCTGCAATTTCTATGGCACACTGAACATGCTAGAATTAATTTAATTTTATGCACTATTTTGCTGAAGGCTGGAGTAAGTGTTGCTATACAGAAGACTGCTTTATGGTTGTGTGCAGCACAGTAAATGCCCACCACCTTTTACTTGGAGACAAGAAGTGTGTGGGCCTCAGTGATACATTGCCAGGGGATGCAGGGTGGATGTTTTCAAGATGAGAGGAGGGAAACAATTTGTGGAATACTCTGTATCGCTCACAGTTAGCATGTAGGCTGCTGCCAAATGCTGGTTATTGTCTTCCTTCCTGAAGCAGTACCGCTTGAATACTGCAGCATGATGCTATTTTCAGCTCCTTGATGAGATGATTACAATGTAAAGTCATGCTGCGTGACCAACATGCCAGGTGTTTGCTGTTCTAACTCCACTTTTATTACTTTGGGGATGAGAGAATGATGAAGGGAGGGATCGGAGTTACTTAGGAGATTTTCCAACAGCAGGTCAGCTTAGATAGCTGGGCTATTTTTGCTTAAGGCATTGGTATGCTTCATGTCCCTTTTTTTCCCCCCATTTCTTGTTTTACAAGATAACTAGCAATAAAATTAGCCAAAATAAAATGCAGTCTGTTAAGAATTTCCAAAGCCAAGTTTGCACTTCTGAAATGTTAAGATAGTGCCAAACAGGTAGGGTTTTCCTCCGCAGATTAGGTATTGAGAAGACTGCAGTGGAGCAAGCTCCCCAGACTACACAGCATAGGTGCTCACTGGCACACAGTGGGGTGGAAGGGAGAGAAGAGATGTAGTAAAGACGCCTTTTCCTTTCAGACCTTAAGTGCCCTGCTAAGTTTATAAAAAGTGGAAAAATTAAAGATGGCCCTTGTGATTCTGGTTTTTAATATGCTTTCTTTTGAATAGGAATTCAGGAGATCAGATAGAGTGCTTCAAAATAAAATAGCTGTAACAATTTATGACTAATATGTTTCTTCTGAATGTGTGTTTCATATACTACAATCAAAAGACATAATTCCCATTCTCATCTCATAGCAGCAAAATTTTCCAAAGAGTGTCTTATAGCTAGATGGTAAATACAAATACAGAATCATAGAATCGTACAATAGTTAGGGTTGGAAAGGACCTTAAGATCATCTAGTTCCAACCCCCCTGCCATGGGCAGGGACACCTCCCACTAAACCATGCCAAACAGGTAGGGTTGAAACCATACGTTTCCATATGTTTCAAGATATTTATTTTAAATCCAAAAAGACTCAAGTCTGACTGCATTGCTGGATCCAGACACATTTCGAGATGTCTGGATTACGTTAGCAATTTTTTTCTGGAGGAAATGGGCCAGAGCTCAGTATGAGTGGGCAAGAGTGGGTCCTTAGGAGGTTAAATGCATGTAAGTAGTCCTAAAGGAAAGGAAATACTGATGATATTACCTGACAAGGACTTTAGATATTCTTTCATACATTAAGGCCAAACTGATAAATGGAAAAAATGAATGTAGGAATCTACGGACAATAGAGATATCTGCAGAAAGAAAAAAAAAATAGTCCCCAAACCATTTGTGATATAGTAAAATAACAGTTTATTAAATTTGAGTAATAAATTTTGATTGCCTTTGAAAGAAATTCCGAAAAAGTTTCATTACAGTTCTAAACTTGAAAAATCCTGTAGGTTACAAAATTATCACACAATTGAGGAAAAAGCCTTGTGGCATCAGAGTAGATAGATAGAAGCTTTTTAAAACTCTATCTTAAAACTATGGCCTAATAAGATAACAACAGCTCCTATTGACACAAACAGGTTCTTTAGAACAATTATATGCATTCAAAAAAGCTCTGATTGATAGTGACCAAACCAGCTCAGCAGCCTGAAACACCTCTGTCTAGCCTTAGGCTCAGCTCAATGCAGATTTATGGTCTTCTAATCTCACTTAAACATATACAGCAACTTAAGTGAGAACTATCTTTGCAAGGATTGTGAGACAGAAGGAGAAATTCACCAAATGAACTACATTTTGGCATTTCACCTGCACAATTATGAGGGTCACTCAGCTGCCAGATTTCTGCTGCAGCTGGTGTTATGGTGAAAAACTAAAAATCTGAGCTTCATGATACCTCAATTCCCTGTGCCACACTGAACTGGACATGTACATGACTTGTATTCCTTCTCCAGGTTGAAAATATCTACAATCTCATAAAACAAGCATATTTTATAAAATATCTCCCATTTTCAATAAACTGCTGTTCCACCCAGACATTTAGCCACTGGTGATAATCTTGACATGTTTGTTTCAGTAGGAGAAGCTGTTGATTTCGGCTGGATGATGTTTCTCTGACGAAATCCGGTCTATTTGCAAAGAATATGCACAAAGACTGTTTCCCTGAGTGTTGTAGGAACAAACAGCAGAAGGTTATTTCCTTGCTTAGAATTCCAGCTCTCCTTTTTAAGTAGGTGCTCTGCTCAACAGAAGCTTTTACTCTTGGCTTTCTCCCTGGGCCACCCACATCGCCTATTTATTTCTTTTTCCCAGCTTCCTGATTACTTCTAAACTCATAGCTCCTACCAGTTGATGTTTCAGCCAGTGAATATATAATAATTTCCCAGGAAAATTCTTTGTTCTCCACAAATTAATTCATGCTGCAGCTTCTCTTTGTAGGATAACAGCCTAGGTTGCGGCTTCTATTGTTTTCAGCAATTTTGCTTTATACAGGAGCTTAGCTACTGAAGCTTGTTTAGACTGAATGGAGGATGCCCGCCATAACCAAGGGATTAATGAGTCCTGGAGTTTTCTGCAGATCAAAGGCAAACTTTATGGCAGCCATTAACATATTCCAGCACAGCAATAGCATTCCTGAGAAAAGTCAAAGAAAAGCTGATAGTGATCAAGCCTCAACATCACCTAATAGCCTGTTTCTGCTGGCTGTAGTATTTCCCTCTGGTTATAATGCAAAGTTATACTTAGAGTAAATTAAGTGAAAAAAAGCAGAGAAGGGAAGGGGAAGTCTTTTAAAAGGTAAAGGTAAAGAAAGCTGAAAGACATGAAACATAAACAAAAAACTGACCAGGAGGAAAGGGAGATAAATAATAGAATTGTAGATTTGCATAGATAAACTTCAGCATCTGTGAGCTCTGATTTATATATGCAATAAAAGAAAAATGGCCAGCAGCAGCATGTATTGTTATTTAGCCTTCTCCCCAGCATCCCTCTGAACATGACCGCCTCTTAATAGCTCCTAAACTATGGCAGTTTTGGGCCTCATTTCATACAGGCAGCAGAAATTCATAGAATCATAGAACCACAGCATGGTTTGTGTTGGAAGGGACCTTAAAGATTCCACCTCCCCCTGCCAAATCAGGGATACCTTCCACTAGACCAGATTGCTCAAAGTGCTGTCCCATCTTGATCACTTCCAGGAATGGGGCATCAACAACTTCTCTGGACAACCTGTGCCTGTATCTAACCACTCTCACAGTAAAGAACTTCTTAATATCTAATCATCTAAATCTACCTTCTTTCAGCTTAAATCCATTGCCCCTTGTCAGATCATTACAGGTCCTTTCAAAAAGCCCCCCTCCAGATTTCCTGTAGGCCCCCTTTAAGCATTGGAAGGCAGCTGTATGTTCTCCCGGTAGCTTTCTCTTCTCGAGCCTGAACAACCCCATCTCTCTTGGCCTGTCTCCATAGGAGAGGTGTTCCAGCCCTCTGATCAGCTTTGTTGCATTGGTTTATCATTTTGTGAAATATTCCAGCAGTTCAGGAACTGCTTATGAAGAAGTCTTCCCCTCTTCAAGGAGACAACCTCCATCAGAGAGATGGAGAACATACTCAATCCATCATTCATCTTAAAACCACTGGATTACCTATCAGAGTCCTAAAACAGACAGATACTTCCTGGTAAAAGAACTGTGAATAGAATGATCTCAGCCATGGGAAAGGAACTAATGATCTCTGCTATTCTCCCTGTCTCTGAGTAATGAAAAGAAATAACTCATCCATCTTTCACCTTCCTTTCCCAGAAGAAAAACATGTGGAAATAGAAACCTAACAATAAGAAATGTCTGTTCTCCAGAAGACATTCATAGTGCAGTGTACAAGTAGAAGCACAGAAGTTTCCCTAGGTAGAAACCCAAACTATATTCCCTAAATGCTTGTTATCTGCACAAATATAATACCAGCAAAGACTGTAATTATGCTGCTGGAAGTGTCAGAGCATGAGCACAGCAAGCAAATACCTTCAGTCTCTACTCCATTCATATGCATAGCATACTTGATAGGCTGGGCTTGCATGCTTGCTCAGAAACCCCGCGTCCTGGTAGCTGTCTATCAAGCTATAGCAGCTGGATGTCACACCAGGGCCCAGACCCTGAGAGCCCTGAATCCATGCATTATGAACAGCAGTGAGTTTGCCCCCAAAACCGTAAGGTATTCTGAGGAACATTCATATATAAGTTGTCCCACATTGCTTCCAGAAAGAGCCCAACAGGAGCAGAGATACAGATTGGTTTTCCCATGATGTAGTCCAAATAACCTTTATCTTTTTTGCAGTGGAGATAACACAAAAGAAATAATAACAAACAGGATCACTTACCCATTGTTACACTGGCAACCTTGGTCCTTAGCAAATTAGTGTGGGCTAAGCAGTACTAATGTCCTGGGTTCAGCAGTAGCAGTCATGTTTTTCCTTTGTGTTAGCTGGAGCAGTGCTGTGTTTTGACTTCCAGCCTGGGAACAGTGTTGGTGAAGCCGATGTTTTCAGTTGTTGCTAAGTGATGTTTACCCTGACCAAGGACTTTGTGAGGCTCATGCTCTGCCAGGGAGGAGGGGAAGCTGTGAGGAAGCAGAGACAGGATGCCTGACCCAGGCTAGCCAGGGAGGTATTCCATACCACAGCACATCATGCCCGGGGTGGGGGGTGACTGGGAGTTACCCAGAAGGACACGGGCTTCCGGGTGGAACTCGTTTTCTTGGCCGGTGGTATCGTATTCTCTTCCCTTGTTATTTTCCCTTATCATTGTTGTCGTTGGTGGTAGCGGTGGTGATTTGTGTTGTACATTGGTTGCTGGACTGTTCTTGTCTCAACCCGTAGGAGTTGCACTCTTTCGATCCTCCTCCCCGTTCCTCCGGGAGCGGGGAAGCGGAGAGCCCTGATGGGGGGCGGACACGGACCTCGATTGTTGTCAGCTCGGCACCACTCACTGGGAGTGAGTGAACAAGTTACCTGACTGGGTTTAAACCACGACAACTAACTATACAGGACTGTGTTTGCAGTAGCACTAGTTCATAAGACAAGTTAATTATTCGTATACAAAGCATAGCATTCATGCAGTGATAAGGCTTTCAGTGAGCTTTGTGTCCAAAGTGACAATGACAGTTTAGACAAGCCTATGTATAAAACTGAAAAGTGGGCAAATAAATAAAAAAATAAACCAGCATGCCTTATCTAGGCACTTTTTCCCAGTATTGTACTGCTATTTTCATTTCACTTAGGCATGTAATTTTTTTCAACTAGCTACTTAATTAAATGTCTATTCATATTTATAAGGAATGTAAATAAATAAAAATAAATATACAGAAATAAATCTGCTTTTTTAAAAAAAGAAAAAAAAATCATGTTGCAGGTTCTTTCCAGTTTCAAATTTGAACACTAAATGGATAGGCAGATTCACAGATTAAAACTCCACAGTCTAGAAGGACTTACCTGACATACACAGCTTAGTGCCAATTGTTTTGAAAACTGAAATTGGAAATTAAAACCATCTTTAAATACTAATAAATAAAATAAATAATGAAAAGAGCTCTTTAGCTGATTTTATTTTGTTGTTGTTTTCTGTAACAGTGCAAAGGATGTTCTCAATAAGAGTTTTGTTTTCCTTAATGTTTTGTTATGAATTAAAAAAAAGAATGTCCAGCATTTTAGAAGTTCAGTGAGAAATTTCAGAGAGAAAATGGGTTTGGTTTCAGCTGTGTTAGATGGAAGCAACTTTGACATTTTTTTTATTGTTCAATCTTTTTTACTATCTCAACTCTGAAGCAGGCAGGTTTGCATGCCTAAAATATGGCTTAGGCTAGGGAAGTGTGACTCATCTGGGAAAAGTAAGAATTAAAAGCATCTAAGGTTGCCACCAGGTGGATTCTTAAATTGCTGAGCCTCAGGGAATCTTTTAAAGTTGACAGGGCAGTGGTTTGGTTGCCCTGGCAATATATACTGCCTAAGCAGTATGTAAGGTATAGCTGTAAGCATGCCAGAAAAGCGTGCCTCCCACTGAGGCAGGACTCATCTGCTGGCCAGGTAGATTAGTCTTGATTTGTTGATGGATTTAGTCATTGGTTCAGAATGGCAGTTTTATAGTTTCCTGTGGATGCGTGAGAAGCAATGAGAAATAATCATCCAGATGAAGGTAAAACATGACAAAACAAGCCCAGGCTGTTATCTCTCTCAGGCAATAAAACAGTAACTCCTCACTCCCAGATTTATTCACAGGTCTATGTGAAAACCATTCTCCTTGTACATCTCCTTCCCACTGGAGGTACAAGAGGGGAAAAGCAACACAGAGGAGAAGCAACACATGGCGCCTGTATGGCAACAGCTGAAATGATAAAGCAATATTACTTCTGCACAGTATCCAAAAATCAGCAAGACACCTAGGATTGGGGTAGTGGGAGAAATAGAAGTTTTAGAGAAGCTGCAGAGAGCTGGTAGGATTCCTCTTTACATTGAACTGCTGAGTAGCCTGCCAGAAAGCAGTAAATCCAAATTAATTTCCTTCCTCTGCCAGAGGGGAATTCAGCTCCCTCGTAGCATCTCCAGGAATAGCTATAATCACTTGGCTGTATTTGATGGCTGATAATGCTAAATAATTCCCATTGTAGGTGTTCCATGTTGCCTGGAGTGCTTAAATTGACACAGAAAGGATGTGAATGAAATAGATGTTGTGGTCACACTTGCAATGCTTAACAAAGGTGGGCACTTACTTGTGTCATCACCTGCCCAACTGAACAGTTTAACTCAATCCCTGGATCCAGAGAACCAATACAAAATATTGCACACCTCTATGTAATAGATTCTGTCCACCCAGATGGCCTCTAAATCTGGCTGCTAGATGACTTAGGTTGTAACCTTAACAGCCTAATTGCATTCATGGCTGTGAAGCACTGAGAAGAGCCTAGCTACAGCTGCTCAGCTACCTCCTAAAGCATTTTAGGTGGCTGCTGTTGGGACAACTTGAAGCCTTCTCTTCCCCAGCTGTTTTGCGAACCTATTTTCATGAATTATTTTTCATATTATAACTTATTCTTCAAATTCATGCCAAGCTGATTGCCACACTTTGGTAATCCCCATTTTACACCTAAAGTCTGTGCAGCAAACTCTTCTAATGGGTGCGTAATCTGGTACAGGGCTACGCACAGTCGTGGGCAAAGGGTGCAGAGGTCTTGTCCCCAACGTTCAGACTGAATACTTCCAAGAAAGACATTGTCCAGCATTAAGGACATTTTCTTTTATTCTAGTTCCCTAACATAGAACTCTAAGCTGTCCACAGTCTGAGCTCTTTTCTGCCAGATTGCCATCTGAGAAGATTGTGTAAACATCAGGCATAAAAACAGTACTGCTTAAATTTATACATGAAGTGGATCTCTGAAACAGAGGTTAAGGCCAGTTTCCACCCCTTTTGGCCTTGGGAGGTCCTGGAGAAATGTGACCCATATATATCATGTACTTAAATATATCCTCCTTGTCTCTTTGACAGTGTGTGCTTTGTATGTGAGTGGAATATGAGACATCAGGAACCATGCTGTTCAGTGAGAGCATGTTCTAATGAAAATCCAAGATGTAATACACATATGCTGCTTTGCAAAACCTATGCAACTAAAGTAAATTCATGGGAAGTGCACTTAGAGAAATCAGAACAAAATCTTGGAGAAAGTCTGGCAGTATAACTGATATAATCATTTTTATTTCTACCATTAGTTTTTATGCAAAGCAATTCTTGTGAGGACAGGCACTTATCACAGAGTTTTAAACTTTTGAGGAGAAAATAATATGGACAACTACACATAAACATTTCTGAATATTAAGTGAAATTACCTGACCTGTTTCACATGAATGCAAATTATTTAAAATTACTTTTGAACACAGAAGAGAATATGCTTCCCATTTCCACCCCCACTGTTTTTATGGACTTGGTGCAGTGTAATACAACTACCATTCCTACCATTGTTCCACAGTAGCTTTTTCCTACAGCTCTTTGCACTCTTGTTTTGGTCAATGAGAAACTGAACATGAGCCGGCAGTGTGCACCCGCAGCCCAGAAAGCCGTCCATATCCTGGGCTGCATCAAAAGGAGTGTGACCAGCAGGTGGAAGGAGGTGATCCTGCCCCTCTACTCTGCTCTTGTAAGACCTCACCTGGAGTATTGTGTGCAGTTCTGGTGTCCTCAACATAAAAAGGACATGGAACTGTTGGAACAAGTCCAGAGAAGGGCCACGAGGATGATCAGGGTACTGGAGCACCTCCCGTATGAACACAGACTGAGAAAGTTGGGGCTGTTCAGCCTGGAGAAGAGAAGGCTGCGTGGAGACCTCATAGCAGCCTTCCAGTATCTGAAGGGGGCCTATAGGGATGCTGGGGAGGGACTCTTCATCAGGGACTGTAGTGGTAGGACAAGGGGTAAAGGGTTAAAACTTAAACAGGGGAAGTTTAGATTGGATACAAGGAAGAAGTTCTTTACGGTGAGGGTGGTGAGGCACTGGAATGGGTTGCCCAGGGAGGCTGTGAATGCTCCATCCCTGGCAGGGTTCAAGGCCAGGTTGGACAGAGCCGTGGGTGACATGGTTTAGTGTGAGGTTCCCCTGACTATGGCAGGGGGGTTGGAACTAGATGATCTTAAGGTCTTTTCCAACCCTAACCATTCTATGATTCTATGGGAGATGATACACACTTGGGTGGGTATTTAGGCACTCTCTGAGCAAAGTAGAGACTACCCTGTGGGACAAATTGTACTCAATATTAGTGAGGTGCCCAGCTTCTGTTGAAGATTAAGGAATGAAACCCTAGCTGTTGAAGAGACCTGAAAGTAATTTTGAATTAATGACCCACTTTAGGCCAACCATCTCATTATCCCTCAGAGTATTCAGGCTGGATTGTCATTTTCAAGGCTGCAGAAGAGCACAAGTCCCATTTTTCCAAAGGACTTTGGGCCAAATGCAATTTACCTATTTTTATCACCTTATTCGAGCATTAAGTTAATTGATATAAACATACAGGCCCCAGGAATTCATTTAGCATGTGGGTGAAGTTTCTCAATACATACTGCATTTTTACTGCTGCAGTTAGTCACTTCTTTTGCAAAGTAACTTACCTTGCAAAAGAAGTGACTAAGTTACTTAGTCTGTATAGAAGTGTTTTTCTACCTGTTTATGCTATGTATTCTCTTTCATATAATCTTCAGACAGAATCTGACATTTGTGTGATTATTGAATTATTTAATAACATACTTCTATTCAGACTAATCTGACACTTAGAAGTAATGCATTATCAAGCATGTCATGCATTTAAAAACTACTTCAGAAATTCTTTACTGTGGTTGTTTTTTTTCCCAGAAGGTTTAGGTATTTAGGAAGCAGGGGAGTTTACCTCTTGTGTTTAGAGGACATAGACTGTCTTGCTCCAGCATATGTCCCCATGGCCCTGGAGCAAAATTTTGTTCTCATAAGAGTCTGAAAGTCTTGACAAAACCAGCATTAATTGGATGATGTAGCTGTCTGCGAGGCAGATTAAGTAACAAGAGAGCTTGAAATCCCTCCTTATGCATATTTAGACAATCCAGTAATCCCAGTCACTGCTTTAGGAGCAAATAAAATAGGATGGCACATTATAAACACCTGCACAAATCCATTTTTTCCCGATTTGGGTGTCTTTTTAAAGAAATCTACTAAAAGAAAAGAAAAATACATGTGGGAAAGCAGATGAAGAAATCTATTTCTGCAAGAGTTAAGCCAATCCAAGTAGTTTATGATTGTTTATTACTTATCATCTCTCATTATAGTTTCATGAGACCTGTTTGAAGATGAGAAAGCTGTGCCTCCTACTGTATAGCACAGAACAGATTGTTGGCACTCAATAGCTAGTAACAATTAATAGTGGTAGACAATTAAGTCTTCAAGAAGGCACACCTGCTAGCCACTAAACAGTTAGCTGCCAGGTAGCTGCCAGATGGCCTTGCACATAGCAGGTTAAGATACCTGCTTTCTGGGTCTTTTTCTTCATTTGTTTGCTAGCAGGTGTTGGTGCACAGTTGTTTAGGTGGGAGGAACAAGACATGGCAGGGCAGGATATGGGCTTGCCATTGTCATTAGTGGGCAATGAATACTGCCAGTGGGAAACTCAGGGACTTCAAGAGCCTGTTGCAGCTGAAACCAATGCCAGTGTGAGGTTAAAAATACCTGGAATGATCTTCTGGTGATCTTTTGACAATATATTTTCATGTCATTCTCCGTTTTAAGCCATTGGAAAAGCATAGCCTAGTGTGTTTAATCAATGACTCACAAAGAGCCAGTGGGGGACAAGGTTATACCTCCCAGTGTGACCTTTTAAGCAATCTGATGTTTCTTAACAACAGAGAGAAAAAGTCAATTGCAAAGCCATTTGCTGTATTTCAGTCACATAGCTCCATCCTTCCTCACCAGCTATAAAGTGCACAGCTGACTTGGGAACACAGAGATCTGAGGTGCAGGAAGCAGCTGAGAGTTGCCAGCTGAAAAAATCTTACATGCATTGACAACTGTGCTTCACATAGCTTGAGTAAAAGCAGGAGGACTTGAACAGAACATTACGTATTAATTGCTCTTCCTTTTAATTTGCAGTTTTCAATGTTTATTTACACCTGGGTGGCCAACCTGTTGACTGGATTTGCAACACGATGGGGCAGGATGTCCTCCATGCACCCCATTGTGTGCTCCCCTGATGCACCAGAGCCTGCCATCCTTAAATGTTTTGCTTCATGGGAGCTAATGCACATGGATGTACTTCCTACCTGCATCCCCTTATCTGCATCCGAGAAATACTCAGGAGAGAGTCAAGAACAGGCTGCCACAGGTGTCGGAGCAATTTGTGCATGATAAAAGCACCTGGTTTACATGGTAATACTGCCAAGGGGTCCCATCAGAGACTGAGGTCCCTTAGACAAAGGACCATATAAGTCTGTGGGGAGAAGCAGCCCCTGTATACAAGAGTTATGAATGTAATTAAAAATAAGTGGTTGGCAGAGGAAAAGAACAAGCTTGACTTTCTGCAGGTCACTTGGACAAACTGCTTCTCATAACATATTTCTTTACTGCATCAAAACTTTATTCTTAATTTTCCACAGTTTATGTAGAATATTCCACTCTGCACCTCTGTTGTGTCACACAGAGCCAGGTTTTGCTCTTGAGTTGTGAATTCATTTTGCTGTGAACTTCAGGCCTGAACTACAGCACAAAACATGTCAGCAACCTAATCACAAATCTGGTTTCCGAAAATGACTTGAACTCAAAATTCCTCAGTCAAAAGGCATGAACTCCTCTGGCTTGCTCAAAGTCTATCACTCATGTTTTTCTTCAGCTAATCATAAAGTGTGCTGTCCTGTGTCCTAAGGTAAAACCAAAATGTATTTACTGAGATCATCTCTGTTCCTCTGCTGCCTTCCTGCCTTCCTATTTCTTTTTTTTCAGTAGTATTTTTACTCAGCCTAGAACATGGTCACAACCACAGCAAAACTCATTGAGCTACCCCAGGAGGACGTGCATAGAATTACACCCTAACAAAAGCCTCTCTGGAAAAAAGTGACGTTGGCAGCCAGAAAAAGAGAAAACAAACATATGAGAGAAAGTAAGATTCTCTAAAGTCTGTTTTGTGAAGAGACAATAGGCTTCTGCCAGTGTCAGACCTTCCCTTTCACAAGCCTTTAAGGACCATTTAAACAAGAGGAGGGAGAGGCAGCTTGTGCAAGTGCGCAGATGGCCTCTGCATGTGCTTCTTAGAGAGGTCACCTTGTGACACTATCCTACCAACCCCACCCCAAAAAAGCAACTGAAAACAAAGTTCGTGTTAGAAGACTCTGAACATCACAAACTTCTCAGTAATAAAATCACATCATAAAAAAATTACATTCATTCTGCTGTCTCCTGCTCTGCGCTGCTGGGCCTATCTGGCACATCTGTAAAGCAGAATGCTGTCCAGGAGAAATTATTTCCAGGGTGCCTTAATCTCTAAATCTAAACCAGGATTTCCTCACTGAGCAGAGGCAGCTCAGTTCCCAACACCACCCCCACCAGTATGCCTTTCGGCAGTGATGCAACCACCAGATGGTGGCATTTCCACTACATGAGGTACTATTACGGCATTTGAATTGGCATGTAATTAATGTGATTCATACCACCGGCAGCATGTGTGTAATTTTCACTATAAAAGGCAGCGGTGTTTTGAAAGGATCTATGACTATAAAACAAAGGACAACAGTCTTGCAGAGCAGGCTCAAACTGTTCACCCACAATAACTAGCAATGCCAGGAAGCCAGCAATTGTGAATTAAAGTGTCTCTGAGAACTGGCAGTGACAGACAGAGAGGGACATACTTTCCCTGGGTTACCTGATGACATCTGGGTCGTGTCCCTACTCCCTCAGATGTCTCCCTTATCATTAGCAACTGAAGTTTGCATCCAGTTCAGGGAGAACCTGTTGCTTGGGATACAAGAACTACACGTCAGCAGTGGGAACAAGGAAGAACCTCTGAATCTATATATATAAATTTGCTTTCATTTATTTTTCCTGAGAAGTCCATCAGTTGGTGTACCTCACAAAGTGACTTCATGTAGAGAGAGGAGAGCAGTTGCTTATGTACAAACTGCCACAAGCTTCCCCTTAAAAAATAACTTCATCTACTTAGTTTCAAGCTATTTTCTTGCATCATCTTATCATCAGTGGCACAAACAGCTGTAGCCAGGAGTAACAATGTGGAGTAGCGTAGTTCACCTAGCCATTTTTTGAAGCTGAGACTCCTTTCCATTTGGTATCTGGGAACCTGTGCTGTTGTTTTCCTAAATTCTATCTTCTGTGGAAACTCCTAAAGATTTTTTTGGAACATAAAGCTGGAAGGGTCCTTCTGGGTTATCAGGTGCATTGGTGACCGGCCCCCTGCTGTCAGTCTCTCAATAGTTTATATTTCTTGCCCCTACCATTTCTCTGCTGGGAAGCCATTACAGGATCTTAGTTCCCTAATGGTTAGGAATTTTCTTCTGTACTCCAGACTAAATTTATTTGTGTTCAGTTTGTACCCATTTGTTCTTATGCTTACATTAATGTTTGGGCTGTTAACATTTCACTGTTCCTGGTCTTTCCCTCCTAGATTATTCCATGGGATGATGCAATTCCATCTCAATACAAAACATAAAATGGCAGTTGTCTACAAGAAGTGAACCTCCTATCTCTAAAAGCTTCTAGAGTACAACTTTTATTGCCCTTTCTCATTGTTCCCACTCTTGAACCCCTTTTCCTCACACATGCATTACTCAGAAACCTACATTCTGAGCACAGAAATATGGAAGGAGTATTTTACAGCTTTCAGCTCCTTACACCTCTTCCCCAACATAGCTGCAGTATCAGAACTTTGTAATTCAAAAAGGGTTAACCGAGAAAAAAAAAAAAGAGCTGTTTTACTTCCACCATTGTCTCACTTGTGTGGGCTTTCCACAGTTCTGTTACTGTAGCCTGTGATTGCATGAGAAGCCTTTTGCCAGTAGAGTACACCAGTATTCTCCTATCAGCAAAGAACTCCTTGTGCAAATACAACCTTGTTCAACATCCTGGCAACCCTGGCACAGAATGAATAGAGCAAACAACCTGCTTCCTCGCCCCAGAAAATCGATCTGAGCACATTAGCTGGTGCTGTTGGGCAGCTGGAACAGACATTTCTTGCCTGGCGCTTCCTGTGTCGTTCCTTTAGGTGATTTCGAACTCCAGGGCTCTAAACTGGAACATTGAAAGCATACACAACAAACAATGAACATTTAATGCAACTTAACTGAGAACCCATCAACATTGTTTCTTCTGATTAGTTGCATCTGTTGTGCTGTTTCTCAATTGCCTGCTTCTCTGTGCTACACTTGCACACTAGGAGACAGTATGAACAAAGGCATGGAGCTGAACCTGAAGTTTACCCACCTGTGCAGGGAGAGACAGGCATGCAAAACTTTCCTGAAACACTTATTTTAAATAAGAAAAGATGTGGAAATCTAGGGAGAATAGGGGCAAACAGTACTCGGTGTATTTACTAGAATACCATGGAAATTTGGATAGACAAAAATTACTTCCCTAAGACTAGAAATCATAAAAGCAGGTATTACTTATCCAGTTTAGCAAAACTATTCCTTCTCTTTGAGGGCTTTTACTCATTCACAGCAAATGACTCTGCAAAGTGCAGTTGCCAAACTGCGAAGCTTTTATGTGGAATAAAGAAAGTCTGGTCTCTGCTTCTCCATCTGAGGTGAACTAACTGTGGATACAAGAAGCAAATATGCCTGGGGGACTAACCAGCTAACAGCAGACTTTCCTCTTATTTTATTTTTAATTTTGTACTGCAGCAAATGAGAGCACGTTCCTCAGAACCTGAGGAATGATATGGTATGCTTGCATATAAAAGCAGAACTCAGGTAAATGTGAAAACATCCCTCCAGGCATTTTGCAGTGCACTCCAACAACAGAATACACGGACACTTAGAACAAGATAAAACTTTCTGCCCCTCCTTCAGCTTCTGTAGAACAGAAAAGTGCTCTTAGGACACTTGAGAAAATTAAAACTTAATCCTTCTGGAGTCAATATTAAAATCCCACTTTATCACAGTGCAGACTTTATTTTACTTTACAGCTGTCAAAGTATCACAGCAGCACAGTAGATCATTACTCTCAAGTATTATTCCAGTTGCACTGGGTTTAACTCTGTACTTCAGATTATCACTTACCTTTCCTCTGCCTGTTCTCACAGACACATGATATGCCTTCCCTACCCCAACAGATAATGGACATCGAAGCTTTATATCAACTGTTGAAGCCACCTGTCCTTATCTTTTATATTTTGCCACTTGATCCAGAAAACCAGTGTATATGAAAAAGGGCCTTTTTTGCATTTGTTACCCCAATGAACCAGTGAAATGATATGTTAACACCATTCTAAACACTGCAGATTGTGCTGTCTTTATTGGGTCAGGATTCCTTTTTAAAATGTTTGGCTTTGGCAGTTATCTAGTCTTTCCCATTTTATTATAATAAAATTAGAAAAAAGATGTCCGTTAATTCCCTCTCTTTGAACAGATTATAGTAAGAATTCTTTCCTTCACTTTGCTGCAGCCTGAGATCTAAAGTATTTAGGAAATTAGTTCTCCAAAGCAGTCAGTGAATTCAGGTTCCAGGTCTGATTTCAGGCTGTCCTTTGCCTTATAACTTACAACGAATTATAATGTATGCCTACCTTTAAAAATTACCTTAAATTCATTGAAAATAAAAACAGCTTCAGGGTTTAACAAAACAATCAACTTGTGATGTGACCAGGTAAAGCTCATGAAAAATATATAAATTATCAAATCATTAACATGGAAGTACTTATACAATATCATTTCTATGAACACATTTATTGACAAAAGCTGAGTAACATCTCTGAAAGACAAAGAACTGCAGTCTGTAGTCAAACCTAAAAAGACATCTTTTAGGTGAAAATGCACTGAGTAATCGGTTAGCTAAAGCTGGGAAAAATAGGGCTTTCTTTACTTCTGAATGTGAAAGTAGAAAATCCTAGGTAATTGCATTATTTAAGAGTACAGACGTAGTACAGATCAAGAAACGTCACAGAATTACTGAGTAGGCAGCTGGGTGTGGAGAGAGAAGCATACTTTTACAGCAGCTGGAAGATTGTGTTCAATTTGGCTGTCAGAAATAGACAAACAGGCCAGTAGGCAGCAGAGAGGGAGAGATGCTCCTTGATCTGGTGGAAACATAAGGCACTCAGACAGAGACCAAAAGCCAAAAAAATATTCTGTGGCCAGAAAACAGAATTAAAAATGCATCTGTAATTCAGCACATTATTTTTTTCTTCCTGCATGTTTTCTATGTTAGTAAAATAAAAGCTGGCGTATTGTTTAATCTCATGTAAAATATGTGTGTGTCTAGACACATGCATGCCTTTGAGAAGCAAGACCACTTAGTAGTGGCTCAGGGAAAGGTACACCTGATGCTCAGGGCAGATGTCGCTGTTTGTGGGAGTGCAGAGCAGCAGAGCTTCCCTCCTATGAAGGCATATCCCCCAGATCCAGATTACAGGAAGGAGCAATATTGCTTTCTATCTAAGTGAGGGAAAGCAGAAGATCAGGCAGGTGGGTTTGAGTGACACCTATGTGGCAGCCTGGCAAGGGTCCAGCTGGGGAAAGAGCTGAGAGGGTGAAATCCTTACCTAAGGTGATTAAGCAGAGTGCCATTTACTTCAGCAAAGCAATGACATCCTACACTAAGGGAGGATATGGCCCCATTTTCTTCCTTTGTTTCATGTTCTTATTCATGGTCCACAGAAAGGCTGAGATTGTGATCACATTATGACTTGTTTGAGACATGCAGACCTGTACACCTGCTGTTACTCACTGTACACCTTCCTCTCTAGTTCACTGGGTTTTTAATTGTGTGCTTTCATTTTATGTTTATGTAGGGACAAACATATCTCTTTAATTCCACCTATTAGCATTGTCTTGTAATCCTAATCTTAAAATAGCAAAACAAAGGCAGTAAGTAAAATCTGGTTTGCTTGAACAAATTCAGAATATTTTTTTTAAAGGCAAAACACCAGGCTTTCATTAGCAAAGCAACTAATGAAACCACATCAACTGTACCTAGGATAAACAAGAACTGCATCCACTGAAATTGAAACTGTGTGCTTTCTCTTAATGGGCAAGTGTCTCTGAGGACAACCTGGTAAGAGAAAGTGATCCAGACTTTGGGGACATCATTTCTTTTTTTTCTCAGCTATGAAACTTTGTGAAATATTTCTTTGTGTGTTCTTAGAAACTCAAAAGGTACATAAGATGCAAAACAATGCTCTCTGTTCTTGGTTGCTAGCAAAATAGGTCTTTATCATAAAAATCTTCATACTAAGGGTATTCGTACAGTTGTTCCTGATAGCACATCATTTATTATGCTTCTTGTTATTGACAGTATTATTTTTAGTGCAACAGATAAGAATCTCTGTCCCCTAGAGTACATAACGTAAGGGCAATAAAAATATGAAAGCAAAAAAGAAAACAGCATACTAGCAAAGGGCCAGAATCTCACACACTTATTATCACAATGAATAATCTCTTATTCCTACAGTAGTCCCATTGACCTCATAGGTATTTGAGGACTGAAGTCTTACAAATATATCAAAATTTGGCCTAAACTTTGAAATTAACTAAGGTGATGGAAGATTGCTCTGTATCAGTTGCCTATCAGGGCTCAAGGCTACCAAGCAATGACACCAGTTCTCCAGAAACAGATTTAGGCTGTCCTTCGCTGAAATATTCAGCAGGACACAGCTGTTTATTGTAAGGATTTGAGGTGTGATTTAACTGAATGACAAATTGACAGTTTTGTGTCATTATCTACTGGATCTTCTGACACCTGTTTGCTTGATTCAGAAAGCAAAATCTGGTGAAGTTACTTATACATTCCTTTTAATGTGTTACGCAAAAACTCAATCAAAATCAAGTGCTTAATAATGTATCTGTAAAAGAATTTTTTATTTTTTTCACCTGGTTTATTATCCAAATATATCCAAATCACCTGGTTAATTTTATCCAAATTAATCTAGAATGTTAAGGAGTTTAGTTATGTTCAGAGTTGTTATTACACCTAAATAGTTTTATCTTCAGTAACTGTAATTCAGTGGCATGCCCAGAGCAAAACCCTATGCAAAAGAAGTCTTCTTTAGCATGGTAACTACAGCCTCTTCAAAGAACACCATTTTGTGTAGCCATTTTATCTTTGTAAGGGGTCACAGTTTTTGCACTTGCAAATGTCTGGGCTTTATCTGTGTGCTGAATGACTCACCTAAAATATTGTGGTTACCTAACATCTCCTTCTAGGAAGCACAGCAGCTTCTAACTTCTACTATTTGTGTATGCACTTGCTGTCATAAGAAACCTTGCTGGCTGCCAGCTCCTGTATCAACTCCTTGAGAGAGCAGACAGGCAGGACAAGCTACAGCAGTCAGAAGGTTGCTCAAATTTAAGATGGGACACTTATTTGGCAAATGACCCCTTTACTTGTTGCTAACTATTCTTTGCTCACTTTGAGTTTGCCATTGCAAAGGAATGTTGCAAGTTGTTACAGATGGAGAGTCACATTAGAACCTTATTTCAGCACAGACTTAATCTTACCTGTGTATTTCTACTGGTTTACTTAGTCTTATGAACATCTTGAGTGATGCCACCTGCGTATTTTCTTTAAGAAAGTACTCTATCATCTGTTTTCTTTATTAGAGTAGTTACCTTTGTCCATCTTCTCCAGGTAAAATTTAATCCTCTTCTCTATTTTACAAGACTGCCTAGGAGAGCTCCAAATGTTTAGGATTCTCTCTGTGGTATGAATTACATGGATAACCTGGACACATCCAGTGCTTTTTCAAAACAGCCTATAAGCAGTGGAATTAACTTCATTTATAGGTAGCTAACACTCCACTTACAATCATTCACAAATCCATATCAGGTATACCAAAGCCTAGCCATCCAGTTATGTATGCATCCATAAATGGATGCTGGTTCTGAGAAATCATAGACTTCAGTTTTAAAACTGCTAACTATCAGCATTGTAACCGAAAAGTTTAGTGCTCAGGACCTGGATAAACCAGACCCTTGTGGAACCTCAGGCTGGATGTTCATAACCTGGGTCAGGGAATATATATGTGTGTGTGTTTGGAAATGCAGACTTTCTTCTGTTGTGCTAGCAACAGCTAGCTCTGGCAGCCATTTCTTCCTCTATCATCTGTGATGTCCTCCTCAGCATTCCCTCTAATTCCATTAGGGTTTGTGGCACAGAGTGCTGGGAATTCAGTGCAACAGTCAACCCTCAATAGCAACCAAGAAAGAACCCCTTCAGGCCAAATGTTTCCACACGTGTGTACTCAAATCTCTCTAATAGCCCTGTAAGCCTAAAGGAAGTATTTCAAATAACAAGAAGGAGAGAAGCATTCATGTTCTGTACCTTCAAGCGTGACTGCAGTCATCATTTGAGGCCTGGAGATTGCAGGTATGCTCTTCCATTTTGAATAATTCTTTCAGATGTTTCATCATAATCTGAATTTCACCAGAAGTGGACTATGGCAGAAGAATTTGATGATGGGATTTCTATGTTTTATTTCTAGTTCACTATCTCTTGACATATTTATTAGTGACATTTTGCAACATCTTACGTCACTTGTGACTGCAAGCCAAGACATGATGTTGCTAACAGAGGGGAAATAACACATAATGAGATAGAGCTAAGTATAAATACCCACACTGCTTCAAACAAAAAAGAGGAGTGGAAAGAAGGGGAAAGAAATTCTCTGTGACGTATATTTTTAGACAGATTCATGAAAAAGTCTTTTTTGGAATGGTTTTGATTACTCATTTTAGTCTTTCAGAGCTTCAAGTACATTGTTGCAAGCTAGTCTCCATCTGTCAAATCTCTCTTAAGTGATGCAGAGATCCACACAGAGAAAAGAAAGAAAAAACAGATTTTCCTTAAAAAGCTCTAGGCTGAAAGCTAACTATTTTAAAAATTAAGGTTGGGTTCTTTTGTTTTCTAGTTTAGGTTTTATTTATTTATCTTATTTCTTTTTTTTGGCCAGCAAATAGTTAAATTTTACTATATCCAGACCACAAAAAGAGAAATGTCCCCAGAGAAGCTTTACATTATCGATGAACCACCTCTTCCATATTTGCATGCCCTGCTTAGCTAGCTCATGTTTGCTAAAAAACAGTAGTCTTGGGTGACTACTACTTTAAAAGAAAAACAAAGGCAAAGATGGTTACTGGGTCATTCCAGGTTGAAGAAGATAAATGCATGAAATGTTTCCATATATAGTTCCTGTACCTCTGTATCTTAAAAAAAAAAAAATCAATAAAGTAGAAAATTAGAAGTCTTTTTCTAAGCTCTATTGAATTTTCTGATAATATCTGCTTTCAAGCCTTCTACCCTGATATTGATTTCTGACAATGTGCATATATAAGAGGTATGTGCGCATCCCTGCATGAGTCAGTTGAGAAGAGAAAGGAATGCCAGCAACAGTGGGAACCCTGCCTCCACCGCCATGCCTATGTACTAGCTGCTGAATGCATTTGCAGACTGCTGTTATGTCTCATAGCATAACAAAATAAGCTCCAAATGCAAAAACAACTGAACACCCCTCAGTGAGCCACTGCTAGGAAGTTTTTTTGCATTCTTTGATTAGCATCCACAATATTAGTAGAAAAACAGCCTCTAAAAACAAGTGGCTGAGGTCATGTTACTGAGGTGTCCAGTACCATGTACTGATACTCTCCCCTTACTGTTTAGCAACTCAAGGCTATCACTGCCGGCTGCTGTTGCGTGGTTACTTCCTTTTCCTTTTCTTTTTTTGCTTTGAGGTCACTTCTAAGTCTTATATTCTGCATTGCCCTGACTGAGCAATGGCTGCAGAGAAATATAAGGAATTGTTCCTGATTCATTCAGCAATTCTGTAATAACTTCATTGATGCAGCACTGACTATATAAATAATTTTTCCGACCACATAAAACTCAGAGGACTTCTTACTGAGAGCATCTATTCATTCAAAGAAAATTGTATGAATATGAATGGGGAAAACAGTATGAATATCAATGGATGAAGTCTAGGTCATTCTAACAAGAAAGAATGTGAAATCCTTTCTACTGAGACCTGGTCCTTTAGGTGATTTAGTGCCCCTCAACATCCACTGAAAACTGATATTCAGCAAATAGAAAGAAAAGGTTTCTAAATGATAGATTACGGGAGAAAGAACAGGCAGGATGTCAAATCCTGAGAGACAAGCCATTTCTGTTTATTTGTTATGGAGGTTTTTGCACAAAAGTCTCTTTCATATACCAAAATTAATATAAATTTGCTGTGACTTCCTCCCTCTCAATAAATAGCTCTGAAATTGCTTCAATTCCTCAGCTGCATTTAAACCATTTGATAAGCAGCTTTTTGTCATATACTGATATGCAATTTATACAGCTGAAATGTGCCTTTAACAGAAATCAGAAGTGAAGGGATCAAATAAATCTCTGGTATAATTACAGGGCTTCCAAGTGAGCTGCACTAAGACGAATTTGACTCGAGGCTGTATATTTAGCCTGGAAACAACCAGCCTGGGCATCTCGAATCGGACAGACCTGGCACACGTGCAAATGTTACAGCTGCCACCACGATGCAGATGCTAATAATTCTGCGGCTTTGTACCCTGTGATTATGCACGTGCTGTGTAGTGGTTCAGATTAAAGAGTTAAACAAAGTGCTTCCCCCTCTCCTTTTGGCGGAAAGATAATTCAAACCCATCTGATATTCACAGACAGTTGGACAGCAGCTGAGGTTTCATTAGGAATCCCAAGTATGGCCAGAAGCAACATACACCTCGGTGTTTCCGGGAGCTGCAGGCAGCCAGAACAGATGGTAGAAATCATCATCCCCAGACAGCCATCAGGGGAACCTCAGGCCACATGCTTGAATTTTTCTCAATGAACCACATACAAGGCAGGCACTTGATCCATGTGACGGCAGCTGCTGGGTCCTGGGGGAACGGGAGGCGGTGGAGTGGAGGAAGGCTCTTGCAGGTTATTAACAGGTCACACTGTGACATTAGCAGTCCGGAAACATCGCCTCTCCCAGGGGGCTAAAACAAAAGCGAGGGAGAAGTTCATCATAATTCAAACACAGTTCAGTGCTTACAGATTACAGCACATAATCTGCTTGGCAACAGCACAGCGTGCAGAGACACTCTGCTATCTGATTTCCCTCTTTCTTCTAGCTGTTTCCATTAGAAATGTCAGAAGGAATCCTTGATGCGGTAAATGTCCTATGCAAATCTCGAGGGAGGAAGAGAACAGCTTCCCTGCAATTTTCAGAATGAGACCCGGAGGCAAAGCTGATGGTGACGGCTGAACTCCCTCATTCAGATGTCCCTAACCTTTTTGTTCCATCCATGACATGCTAGACGCTGCTTTGCTCATTGATCATCAGAGCTTGTCTGAATCACCGAGCCCCTTTTGTGAGCAGAGACTTGCTGCAACTGCCTGCCTTGTTAAAAGGAAACTTTCTTTGGTGATATTTTGGACGTAATGAGGCAGTTGGAGGAAGAGTCTTAAAATACTGCATTTGACAAGGTGAATGCTTTTAGACATCAGTACCCCAACCCTACAACTGCCTATCTCTTCGTCCCAGCTCTCCCATGCAGAGCCAGCCATTTACACCAGTCTGCAGATGGAAAGTCTCCAAACCCTAGGCCTGCTTTAAATGTTCTCTGTCCAGAGCTGGCAGGTCAGGGCAATGGTAGTCAGCCACACAATCCCAGAATTACATCCTGGAGAGCACAGTAATATAAATATATGTAAGTGTGGGTTTGTGTGTACAGAAGGGGATGTGCGCCTGTGTACTTGTAAATACAAATAAAATTGCTTCATACCCAGAAACTGCTTACTTTTTTTATTACTTATACATTCTAAGTATAAAATGGAATCTATCAGTATCTGAAGCAGACAGATTTGGCATTTAAATATGCCTTAAGATTTTGGTTGTGCTAAGCAAAGTTCTTCACCAGCCATCTTTCTC
Organism: Pezoporus occidentalis; assembly: GCF_034315485.1. NCBI lineage: Eukaryota > Metazoa > Chordata > Aves > Psittaciformes > Psittacidae > Pezoporus > Pezoporus occidentalis. Next base: position 2,030,818 of record NW_026912907.1, on the reverse strand, counting down.
TATAGAAAAACTTGGTTATCTACCTCCTCACCTCCTCTGCAGGACTTTTTTTGGGGGGACTGGTATTTCTGTTTCCTGCCTTGCACTCATACTCCTGGTCTTCTTTCTTCTCTGCTGTGCCAGACACTCCATTTCTCACTCTTTTACTTGACTATCCAACCTAGGAAGACCCTTAGTAGTTTTCAGCTGTTACTTCTCAGCTTCTTGAAGAAAATTTCATGCTCACTGGATCATTACTTAAGACAGTAAATCCGAAGTTTTGTCCGAAGAATCCTTTCCTGTGCATCCATTTCTTGTGTTGTACAGGGAAACCATGGGTGAGGTGTTGGATAAACATCAGTTTTCTGGGATCTTGTGAACTTATTTTGCCAAGCAGCAGAAACCTGTATTTTCCTTGCAAACACTGACCATTTGTTTGATCTTAAGGTCCTAGTTCCAACCCCTCTGCCATGAGCAGGGACACCTCACACTAGACCATGTCCCCCAAGGCTGTGTCCAACCTGGCCTTGAACGCTGCCAGGGATGGAGCAAAACAGACCTCAGGTCTTACAGACTGGAGCTTGTCCTGACTTGTATATATATATGTATTGGTCTCCCACCATAATGTTTTTAGAACAATGTGTGGTATGAACAATAAGGACTCTTTTCAGGATTGCAAATTAATAGGAATACAAGTAAATGGTATAGTTTTTTTTTTGTCTGGAGCTGCAAGATGTGTGTAAAGTTCAGGAATCATAAAACATTACTGAAGGAAACATCAATATTTTTTAAAGACAGATCTATTAAAAAAACTCCTCAACTTTTTTCCTTTAACATAGAAATTGCTTTCATCCTCGCAAGAATTATCTACTGTACTAAGTCTAGACACATTCTTCTTTATTAGAGAATATTTTTGTATGAGCCACTTTCAAAAAGACCTTTTTATGTTCCACCAAGTAATGAGTGATCATGTCAGTGCAAAGAACAGGATTTTAAAAAATAAAGTTAATGATGTGGGATGAAATTAGCCCTTTTGAAAGAAGTCAGGCTGACAGTTCCCCCTGAACTCCATATTCAGCAACAGATGAAGACCTACAGATGAAGTGAGGACCTGAAGGCATGTTACATCCCACCCTTCTCCTGCCCTCTAGCACAATTTGGTGCTGCACGTGTTCTCTAGCACAAAGACCCCATTGACCATCTCACTCTGCGTTTTGACTAGTCCAGCCCCATCAATGTTGCAGCAGCATTTGCTCTAGCCTTGGTAAGCCCAGAGTTTTTCCACAATGTTCCACCAGCACAGCAAGTATCCATTTACTTCAGATGTAGTACATCAAGTCTGATAGCCTATCCAACAGTAATCAGTGCTAAAGGTCTCAGAGGAGAGTGCAAACCTAACAGGCATACAACACCAAGCATTCAGGTATGTGTCTAATAATTCTGACACAAAAAGGATGTTTTTAATTTATCTCTAAATTTGTATTGACTATGTTCCCCAAAAAACATTTTTTTTATGCTAGGGTACCTAAGTTTATACTGGGCGTTTTAACTTATTCGTTTAAAGTCTCCAGTGGAATGAAGTTTCACAGGTTAATTTTTTTCTGCTGTCCCACTATACCAGTTATAAACTTGTTACCTTTAATGCTACTGTTCTTGTCCTCCAGTGAATAGGAATGCTAACTGGCTTGAGGTCATTCAATCAATGACCTTCAGTTCTTATTCCATCACCATGTAACTGTTACCTTCCTAAAGTAATTCTGGTTCTTGTATGAAAAGCCTTTAAATGGAATCTTCCTTTTATGAAAGGATTTCCAGAGTAATAAATATTTTGTGTTATTCCTTTTTAGACTTGAAGTTTCACTTTAGAAATGGGGAAAAAAGAAAAAATATTTTTTTCAAGGGGAGATCGCACTACTTATTTTTTCAAGTTGTGAAGATGTGCACTTATAGCATAGCTATTTTAATCTTCTGATTCAAGGTAACAACCCAGTTACATGTCCATTCACTTCCTGCAGGTGATAAAGGCAGTACTGGTGAATGATGTTATCAATGGGAATTGGACAAGACTGTTCATTTTACCATACACCACAGCCTCACAGACGTCATACTGCAACATTACATCTTTCCTACTAATATCAGCTGAATGTCCAAGTTTTATCCTAAGAAGAACTCGTACAAAATAAATCAATGCATGGGTTAAAATCTTAGCTTTGTCAATAATACATTCATGAAGCACTGAGACACACAAAATGATAAGGAAAATTGCGGTAACAAGGTTGAGGTGTTGGATCACAGCAAAAGTATGTGGTCACATACCATGTATTAAAGGAACAGTCTGTGCCAGTCCTGTGGCGCTAGCACAATATGAACATCCTGAAGTAGAGTCATGATCAGTACATCGCCTTTGGCTTGCTATACTGGAATAAAAGGACAGGGCCTCACCAAAAAGTTATGGGCTCATTTGCAGACAAAGCGGGGAGGATATTACAGCTTCTGGCAGGGCAATGAACTATGCGCAGCCAAGAAGGAGCAAACTAGACCACAGCAGGGGATGAAACTATCTATCTCAGAGCAAGCTGTTGCTATTTTCCTACCCTGACACAGTAGAATCACAAATCCTTGGAGTTTCAGAAAGAAGCAGGCTGAGAAAGGTGATGGGAGGATACCAGAGATGCAGCATTAATTCAGTGTGATCAGTGACTCAGTCACTGAGTTACTGATTGCTAAACATAACCCTGCACCTTCAGAGAATATGAGCACACAGAAATCTTTAAGAAAAACGAAGTTACATTAAAAGCATGCATGAGAAAGGCAAACACTGAGAAAATAGGAAGGACAGAGAACGGCAAACACATAAAAGGAAGCAACAGTAATGAAGGCAAATATGCACAGAACGAGCAATGGATAGAAAGAAAGGTAAACACATAAGCAAAAAGTAGTGATTAAAAGAAAAGGTTATCCCATAAATCTTTCTGGAGTTTTTTTGAGCCTCTGAAGAAGGGATTCAGCTGCAACAATGATCTTACAACACAAAGCCTGAATGGAAATTAAAATCTGCTTTAATTAATAGCTATAAAAAATTGTTAATCAAAGATTTCTCTTTTTATAATGTTGGCCTTTCACAGTTGCAGAAAACAAACCTGGCGATGTAAATGACAAAGTGTCAAAATCTATGAAGCAAGTAGGAAACCCCAGGAAAATGTACTTTTTCATTTGGTTGTTATTTTATGAACCCTGTATGGTGGCAACAGTGAAAATACCGTAACCTTGCTTTGTTATCATTCTACCAACTCTACCATCTTCTCACATGTGAAAATACTTACACATTACTGGTTGACTGTTATGAGAACAGGATGAAAGATAACTCTTCTAAAGTATTCTCTCAGCTCAGTATTATTCGGTTACCGTAAAGATTTAATAGAGTATGATTTCCCTTTATAAAATTTTCCAGTTTGCACTAACACTTCTTGCAGCCATTGGAATAAATTTCAGACAGCGTATCCCAAAAGACAAGAAAAAGAAGTTCTGTATTTTTCCAACACAGTGTCAACCTGAAATATGAACAGTGCCTAAAGAAAAATGTTTCATTTCTGAAGAAACTCACACACATGTAGGCATTTTCTGTTACGAAAAATTTGCTATCTGATTTGGTATAGCAAACTTCTAAGTCAGAACTCAAGTTAATGTCTTAAGAAAATATTATTGACGTTAACAAACACACCCAGTTGTTTTGTTGCTTCTTTTAAAAGCATAACAAACCATCAGGAGACTAGCTGCCCTGCTGACCAGCTAGCTTTGACAGGCGATTATTTTCCAAGGTTAGTGTTAGGTAATTGAAGATCTCATTCAAAATTCCCTTGGGATTATTTCTATTGACTTAGAAAGCTATAAATGGGACCCCTGATTCTCCACCTCCTCACTCAGTGGTTCACAGGAAGCTGCAATGTCAACAGAAGTGGAAAGGAGTTTCCCTGAAACAAATGAGGACACGTGCCAGGTATTAAAGGACTGCATTAGGTAAATCATTATAGACAAACACTGGGACACTTCACGAGTTCTAGCAAATAACAAAGTACCAATAAGTACTACATGTATTTTTTGAGTAACTAAGCTAAAAACCTACCATAAATCATAGAACTATTTCAAATCAAAAGCAAGCAAGGCTCTGTTCCCCTTCCCAAAGTTAAAACCTTTGAGATAATGAACTATATTCAAATCTGGCTTATGTATTGTATTGCAGACTTTGATTAACTCAGGATACAGTCATTTCCTACTGCTCAACACCTTGTACTGCTAGTTCTTTCATCACAGCCACAGTCTATGATACCACCAAGGTCATCACAGTTGTTCTTAGTGCAATGGGGAATGTCTCAGGAAAGAATGAGTGACTTTGAAAAATTTTGCTTTGAACTTGGAAGGACTCCACTGCAGCAACAAAAACTGCTCTCAGCTGGAACCAAAATATACCTTTAGCCACAAGCAGTCTTCCAGCAGCCTGAAAACACATAGTAAGATAAGGAACATAATTCCAATAAAGTAGTAGTGAAACAAAGGTGAAGTTAATCTGCAAGAGAGGTAATTAAGAAAGAAAGATCCTAAATTCTTGCAGACAGCAGCAGAACTCCATTCCTTTGAGAGCTGCCATTGGCAATAGGCTAGTACTAAAATGTCCTTCCTTCCTTCTATCCTCCCATAAAAGGGCGATACACACCATTTTAATTCAAAAATTTTAATTAACATATGCTTTACAGCAGGTGCTCTAGAAAAATCATAGGCATCTGAATAAAAGCTTAAAGGCCTTGGATTATCTTTTAACACCAGAACAGGAGACTTTAATCAGGTCTGCTATGTCTGGCACATACTGAGAGTTAATTAGGTTTAACAGAAGTAATCATAATGGAAATGCTTGGGTTTGTGGGGTTTTTCCTTTTTTTCATCAGTAGCAAGACCTGAGGAGAACTCTGCTTACACTTTCAAGGTGGCTTATGTGCTACCTTGAGGCTCTGATGATTTATTTTTTCTGGTGGCCAAATTCCAGACTGTAGGCATTGCCGTCCACGGTTCTGTCTTTTGGATAATTATTTAAATGCACGGGTGTATAGTAGGTGGAACGTGTTACCAGGTTACAACTTAAACGTAGCACATGTACTGCTGTAAATTAACATGGAAAGGACCCACTTTGCTTCAGGGAAAGCAAATATCTAAGAAGTGGCATCTAAGAAAGGACATGCCTGGATCAGGCCCTCCATCATGAGATTTTAGTTAAGCCAGAAACCCTCTGCTCGGAGAAGCATGTTTTGTGTTTCTTTATTTATTGCCAGCGGATATATGACCCAGTCCAAGAGACTTAAATCCCCTTTCCTTTGGTAAGGACTGCAGAATTGCTCCTTCAGGTCACATGTTGTTGTCCTGACAAATCATTAAAGTTGTTTATGAACAGAGTTACTAATGTAGCTTCTTCACATTTCCAGTAAACCAGTTTATAATGTATTAACATAGGAAGCATTTGATCTTAAGTCAAATAATTTAATTTACCTTCTCAGCCAAACCAGCCGTTATTATCCTTCTACCCTGGAGAGATAGAGTTTACCAACTTCCTTATTAAAAGTAAATTTGTGCTTCAGAACAACAGTACCAAAAGCAACCAGCCAAATGAAAGGGCAAAAAATGAGCACAGAGGCCAGAAAATATGAATGCAGGGGGGTTGAGCAGAAGAAGATAAGCTACTTGCACACTAAGAGCTGGTCTCCCAGAAGAGACATTGAGTACTTTCATGATTAGACCAATGAAAGTGATTTCACTTTGAAATGAATTTATGACCCACTTTCAAATCCCTGAAGAAAACAGGGATTTAAAATGGGAAAGCTGAAAAGCCACAACAGCATCAATGCAAACGTCTGCTCTTTTTCTCAGTTTTATAATAGTGTCATGGCCCTGATGTTAAAAAAAACCCAACAGTATGTCAGCAATGTGCTGGAGGCAATGGAAGTTATCAATCAGTAATGTGAAGTGGATTTAAGCAGCTTAATAGAGGGCAAAATTCAATTGATTAATGGTTAGGGAAGTACGCACTGACATGGAGGTTTTCAAGGAATTACAATCTGATTAAAATTCCATTTTAGAAATGAAGGGATATGGGATGCTAATCAGTCTAAACCACAGATTATTAGTGCCAGCTATTTGTAACAGCTGGGACTATTGTGATGAAAACAAAACGTGACTCAATTTTGGTGAAAGGAAGATCATTTATTCATTTTGAGATCTAGAGCACATCAGAATAAACAACGTCCATGCACCAAGCCTGCTTATCTCTGGCTGCCATTTAACACCTGAAAACCCAGTCCTCTTCTGGTCAGCTTTGGTGGGAAAGTGAAAACTGGGATCTCTTTAGTCACTTACATGCAATAAGGTTCTCCATGTTCATTAGAGCCACCTCACAAGGCTCTGAAGTCCTCTACAGAACTTCAGACTAGGAGACTTTGGGAACAAATGTAGATTTAAGAGGTCCTGCCAGCAAGGCAGGTTGTAAGAAAGTTTCTTTTAGAGATGTCGTAGTAAGATAAAATCAGTGTCATTAGTCTTAAAAGACTTCTCCTTTTTTTTCTCATTTTAGCATGAACATCTATTTGGGTTAGGAATTCAAAACTCAAGGAAACCTTTCAGGAACAGTAGCTGGGATCTGGCTCATTGCATTTATGTCCCCATAATGTGGCAATCTCATTGACTTGCTTGAGAAAAAAGAAGAGTTAAAGCAGTGCTTCTCTTCAGCTCCTAGATTAAGCAGACCATTATTGCACTGCAGTATTTATATCATGGTTTTAGTAGCCTCAAATTTGAGCTTTTCCAAACCACATTTGTACTGTTTCTGGAATGCAGTGTCTTGTACTTTGTGTGTTTTCTTTTAGCTCTGCTATTGACAGCATTGGTTTGCTTTGGCATGGCTTCTAGTTATGAGTACAAAGAGCTGTGACATTTCAGAAGAAGATGTGTAAAGTCATACTTAAGATTTAAACCCTTTAACAGAAGCCAAACATATGTTATCAATTGAAGTTGTGAGCACTGATCCAAATTTGGAGTTATTCTGGCAAATTAGGTCAATTTCTAAAGATTTATCAGGATAACTTCTAAGTAAGGAGATTTGGTTTGTTAAGAAACAGGCAGAATACATGAGTAACTCTTCATTTCCACATATTTGATTCCCCTGGCAAGAACGGTGTTTGACCCTGAAAAAAAAAGAAAAAGATTTCTAAATTATTTCTAAGTACTTGCATATGGCATTAAAATAGACAAAGATATTTATCACTTACTATTTCTTATTACGCTGATTAAAAACCAAACAGTTCTCTGAGCCTGATGAATGTAAGTTCTTCTGGGGGGGATATCAAACATAAAATGGGAGAATTAAAAACAAACAAAAAACCAAATTCCAATCTGTTCCCTTCACCCAGTGAAGATCACTGGCGTTAGGACCTCTATGGCCTAATTTAGGCAACCTTTCTCTTCTGCAGCTGACCTTATACTATGAACCAGAAAATACTAACATCTGGTAGACTTGATAAGATGGAATTTTCTGACAGGCTTGTTGCATTCCTGACTAAAATAAAGAATTTGTTATGTGACCTCCATAGAGCTACTGAATGACTGGGAGAAGGTCAGCAATTTCTCAGACATGCCTACCTTTGCAGCTCACATTTGCAGGTAAGGAACAATCCTTTTATGTAAGGAACAACTTATATTCACCTTATTGCTATGGGAAAGTCTCTGAATGGAGACTGCTCCTGGGTTATATTCCTCTCTCTGTCATGCAGTGATAGAGGCATGTGCCAAACCTTAAAGACCTACTAGAAAGAAAAGTACATGGTAGAGGTGTTTCAGCAGCTGGGGTGGAATCTGGGTTTTAGCATACATTATTAAATGACACTAGATGGCAGAGCAGCTGTTTTGAATTAGTTAAAGTGGTATCTCTTGTAGTGGTTTGCTGTTATTTTATTTTATGACACTACAGTTTCAAATGGTGTTGACATATATCTATGCTGGCTTTTGAATTTAATGAATTTCTTGGCTGAAGGCTGAAGTCAAGAGTATAGCAGGATCAACATGAACTTTTTAATCTAGTCTAAGGGTGACAAAAGACTAACAAACGGGAACAGAAAGGACTATCCAGCAGCCTTCTGGCCACATCAGCTGAATCTCTGTTCCTGTGACAAACAAGGATATAAAAGTTTGGGGTCTAAAAGAAGTTGCTGAATTGGGGAACTGGAAGATTCTGGACAAGACTCTGAAAGACAAGTTCAGAGCTGTAACAGGGACTTGTGTGGACCTTTCACTGGCAGTGCGTTCCCACTGTCACCACTGCCAGCAGACTGGTTTTCACCTCATACTTACCATCCTGCAGGGCAACTGCTCCTCACACAAATCTATATCAAGCCTAAGGCACTTGTCCACCATGACCTGTGGAAGGGTGGGTGTGCTGCGAATGTGTTCACCCTTCATATCCCAGAGAAGCATGATATGTGCTAATGTGACCAATCGCTCACCCAACATTGCTTAAAACTCTTCATCTGTAAACACAGAAGTGGTTTACAGTGGTTTACAGTGGTCCTTATAGGGATGAGATCAGTATTAACTCTTGCTGAATTTCCAGGAATACCCACACATTCTCTAAAATACTGTACTTTTTTCTGAACCCCCCCCAAAAAGAAAAAGTAATGGAAAGCAATAAAACCTTTCCTGCTATATCACTTCCTTCAAGCCTCTGTTTATAACTTATAAAGGAGATGCACTGTATCCTTGCTGCCATCAGATATGAGGCAGAGAGACAGGGCTGTGAGGAGCTAATGACATGACAAAGAGCAAAGACTCCTGGATCCCTGCCCTACCCACTTGGCCATGCTGCTCAGTAGCCTTGTTTTCAAATCCCATCCAAAAGTGGTGCCGTTGGGTGTGAAGAACAGTCTTTAAAGCCGCAAGGCAGGAGGCTGACCTCCTACAGCAAAATGCATCTTGTTTCCCTCTCTCCCTTAAATCCAGGTGACCTGGAAGTGCTCAACAGAGCCATGTAAATAGCTCAAACAAGTTTCCTTCAGGTCCAAAAAAAAAGTAAATTAAGACAGCCTTCACCTCTTTTGTGTCTCCTTTCCTTACAGAGCTTAACAAAGGTACTGAAATGAGTGTTGCAAGTAGACATTTCAGAATTGCACCGTTATGTCACAGAAGAGATAGATAAAATGTGAGCAAGACTGCTTTTACAGCACCCTACCATGAAATGAGGGCTTCCAGGGCCTGCCTTCTGATGGTTTTGATTCAGCTGGAGCATGAGCCAGAGCTCCAAGGAGAGAGCAGCTTGGAGGGGGCAATTGCTGTCCTTTGGCTCCACGTGTGGGGTCAGGGCCATTACCCTTTCCCCTAGCAAGTGCTGCTGCCAGCTGAGGAGAGGATGTACTCTGCTGCCAGAACAGACTGCCAACACACATCTGTAAACTCACGCTGTAAACATCACTTTGCACCTCTGCAAACTGGACAAAGCCCACAAAGAAGGCTGAAAGAATGAATTAATGAATTCGGAGAGCTGCTGTCATGGGAGTTGCTATGGAAGCAAAAGGAAATATTTTTAGATTGTTCTTGCATCACATATTCTCCCACACAGAAACTCCCATTCCCTCAAATTACCTCTAGCAAGGAGTGAAAGAGGAGCATCTCTTCACTTTATCATCCGTTCTGCCTGTTTTCTGAGCTCATAGTGAGCCCATGTTGGACTTATATTGCAGTCCCCTGGGAACCTGAAAGCTGCTGAAAGACAGAAAGATGTATGTGGCTGCTATACAAAGAAGGCTTGAAAATTTTCTGTGATTTGAAATCCATGGCTGACTTCTGTGCGTCCCTGCAACAAACATTTGTTTCTTTCTTCTGCAACTTCTGGAAGTGCAGTTGACATAACATTAACTCAGATATACAGATCTCCTGTGCAAAAGGAAAAAAAGTGCATTAGTTAAGTTATATGCATTATGCAGAAGACATAAACAGCCACATGTTTGTGCATAACTGTATGATTCCTTAGGGAGTAATTAGCATTTTGGCAGAGCAGCTTGCCACTATTTCTATCCTTCTGCCAGAGAAATTTGATGGGGAGGAGCCTGTTTTGGTTACTAAAAAACAATTTATCGTGTAATATTTAGTATAGCTACAAAACACATTTCAAGGTAGATAAGCTAGCCAACTTTGATATTATCTGTTCACCACTGACCTCCTCCCTCATATTTTCTTGACAGTTTTAAGGTAAAATGTGAACCAGAAAGAAAGAGTACTGATAATGGATGGTCTGTCTGAAGTATTGCCCCATGCTTGAAAATCTACTTTTATAAGAAAACATATAATTTTCCCCTTAATGTGGTCATGCAATAAAATTGATTCAAAGTAGCATTAGGGAAAACACTTTTTCAGGACTGGCAAATATCTGACTTAGAGAAAAGGACTCCTACAATATCTACAAGCCAGCAGGTTGTGGGGCTGTACAAAGACCTACATAGAGTTGCCAGGCTGCAGATAAGGATCACTTTCACAGAGCCTCTTCACCAAGTCGCAGGATGGTGGGGAGAGAGCCCGACACATCCGGTTCGCACAAGTTCCTCTTTATAGGCACGCTAAGAAATGCTATGCCTCAGATAAGACTTCCCACAGCAGACATTTCTTCCTAGATCCAGCACAGCGTGTTAAGAGGGCGCCACCAAGAACCTCAATGCAGCTGGGGGTAGGCGTTCTCAAAGCCTTAATGTTTGTTTTCACAAGGGACTTCTTCAGCCAAAGAGGGGAGTAATGAAATAAATGTCATATGCCACAAAACGAATGGGGGATCCCACACTTGTTCTTTTCATCCCTCGGCTGTACGTCATAACCAGCCCATTTTCCCCATCCCACAGGAGAAAGAGAAGATGCTGAAGTAGCACACAGGCGCCTGCAATTTCTGTGTTTCCTAAGAGCTTGGGAAGGCTCCCGACAGCCCTCCCATGCTGACAGAAGTACCACCACCCACCCCACCAACATCAGTGAGATACACCAGAGCAGCAGGCTGGAAATGGAGGATTTGCTCCATCAGCAAACAGGCTGCCCTGGAAGGAAACCCCTTGGGAGGAGGAAGCAGCCCTGTGTTGAGGGCAAGCGAGGTTCAGGAAGAAAGCTGCTGATAGATGTCCAGTGAGACCAGTCTCATTCATTCATCTGTCAGGAGACTTCATTTGTTTACCATGGCCTCATCCTCATCATGTCAACCAGTGTGCTGTATTAATATGTTGAATTAGCTTGTAGCTCTCAATAAATTACTGGCTGACATGTTTTGGCTGCTTTTGATTTGATATAAAGAAGGAGATGCAACAGTAATCACCAAAAAGAGTGGATATCACTGTCCATCTCATGACAGGGTGATTAATGGTTTTTAATGGTACTGCTTTGACCTCTGCCAGTTAGCCCTAGCCAGGAAATACAAAAGCAGCTTCTCTCTGCAGCCCTCCCTGGGACACACTTTTGCCAGAGCTGCCTCTGTGGCCTCCATCGCTGAGAGGAGGGAGAATGAATTAGCCTTCACCTCAAGATCGAAGGTGGCCAAGGGAGCAGAAGGCCTTAAAGCTTTCTTCTACCTTGGTAGAAGGTTTGTACCTGGTGTCCCTCATACTTTATAACTCTGAAGCACCTGGAATACTGTGTTCAGCTTTTGGGCCCCCAGCATAATAAGGACATGGACTTGTTGGAGCGAGTCCACAGGAGGGCCATGAAGATGATCAGAGAGCTGGAGCACCTCTCCTATGGAGACAGGCTTGTTTTCATACAGAGTTAGGGTTGTTCAGCTTAGAAAGGAAAAGGCTCTGGGGAGACAACAACCTTCCAGTACCTAAAGGGGCCTGCAAGAAAGCTGGAGAGGGACTTTTTACAAGGGTACATAGTGACAGGACAAGGGCGAATGGCTTTAAACTGAAAGAAAGTAGAGTTAGATTGGATATTAGGAAGAAACATTTTATTGTGAGGGTGGTGAGACAGGTTGCCAAAGAAGCTGTGGCTGTTCCATCCCTAACAGTGTTCAGGGACAGGTTGAATGGTGCTTTGTGCAACATGTTCTAGTGGAAGGTGTTCCTGCCCGTGACAGAGGGATGACAGGGGGATGAACTGGATGAGCTTTAAGGTCTCTTACAACCCAAGTCATTCTGTGATTCTATGATTCTATTGTGTGCAAATCTGGGGCTCAACTTTTTGAATGCAAATGACTTTCAGTTTGAAAGCCAGGTTTAGGGTTACCCATATAGTATATGCTGCCTCTCCAGGGTCAATTTGCTAAAACATGAGAGAATAAAAACATAGAAAGCTTTTCTCAGCCTCTCCCTGCAGATTACTGAAAATGTGCTCCTCTGCTCAAGCCCCTTTTTTCAATGGGCTGTTTCTATATTCTAATGGTTATACCTTCCCTCACTATTTTATAAATCTTAAACAATATTTCTTCTTTAAATTACACTTTAAAAGCAAAGCTGGATCCCCTTCATGCAGCTCCAGAAAAGCCCACTGCCCCAGTGTCACTGCCGTGGGACAGGTATAGCTCCCACCAGGCTGAGCCATGTCTGAAAAAGTATCCAACAGACTGCCTCCACTCACTGAAAGTGGAAAGCATGAAATGCAGATGGACAAAACTGATTTGTCTGTAGCAACTTAAGTATCACTTGAGACAGCAAGTGTCAGTCCAAAACCAAGAGAGGGTAATGGGCAAGGTAATTCTAGACTACCTTGTAGGCTGGTGGGAAGGGGACAAGAAACAAAAACTAGAGAGACAGTCCTGCAGCATGACAGCTTGGTTTGGATGCTGGGAACAGCTGAGATCTGCAGCAGTGAAACTGATCTGGATAACAAATAGATTCAAATGAGTGGTTTAGCAGTGACTGGGAAAGCAAAAGAAAAGGATTTTATCAAAACTCTCAAAAAGTTTGCAGCAGCAAAGAACATCACTGACTGCAGCAAGTGATGATGTTTTATTCTGCTGAGACATCTGGGTTGAGCAAGAGCCACTGGGGTGATTAATCAGGTGAGAAACTTAACCTACTTAGGCCATGGAACCTGGCAACTCTGCAGTACTGCCAAGGATAGTATTGCTGGGAAAAGTGTTTGTTCAGCTCAGAAAAAGGCTGCATTGTTCTAGAAATAAAGAACATGTTGTCTAGCTCTCTACTGTAGTACTCTGCTATACCTTTCTCACAGCCACATCATGGAAGTAAATATCAAACCTGCCTGGGAGGTATCTGTCCTCTGAATGCCCCAGGAAGAATGGGAGGAGTCCTTTCAAACACAGGATGTGTGAGGGAGCAGAAAGTAGCACAGCAGTATCCATTCCTGGGGCTTTTGGGGTCCCCGCCTCCCGGGGAAGGTGTCTGTGCTCTCCAGAGGCAACAAGATCACTGCGGGTAAGTAAAATAGGACATGCGTTTTCATCCGCTAACCGCATCACACCCATTTACTCAGTTCTGTCTGCATTCCTCACCTAATACAGGCAAGACAAAGCCCAGACAAAATTGCCCTGAATGTAGGAGCATAGCATGGAGGAAACCATGGAGTAGATAGACCATCCGTTATCCATGTTTCTATTGCAAGCTCTGCCACTTGGAAGTCAAAGAACAAGATTGTGGTGATGGGGCTTTGCCTGAGCTCAGCTGTCCCTTGGGTACCTGGGGACAGTGTGAGTTGTCAGTAATGGCAATAGGGGCAGGGCAGCAAACCGAAGATTCATCTTCCTCCTTTTAGCATGCTCCAAATAATCCTACTTTTTGTTACATTTTTTTAAACAACACTCTGCTTCAGTGGGGCTCCTAGAGACAGCAGAAGAATGCTGGTGGAACAAATAGGGCTGGGATATGCGTTGAACAAAACATTTTAGCAGAGCAGGATCAGTTGTGCTACTGCAGGCAGAAAAGAAAGGAAAAAGATAGTAGGACGTGAGAAATGTGAGATTTCTGGCTTAAAATGATGGCCACTGTGTTTTTAACTTGCTTACTGCTAACTCTCTTCCTAGCTGGCTCTGTGATAACTGCTTTTTCTATTCATCTCATCAGTCACTGTGTAGTAGGTATTATATCAAATAAAACTGCCCACAGTGAAAGACCCAGGCTCTTCTGTTTTTATTGTTCTGAGGAAGTTAGTGTCAGTAATGGTTCATTGCCCAGTTTATCTACTCCAGTGATCTCTCCTTGACCAAAGTGAAAACTTTTGTTACAAACTTTCAATTCTATTACCTCACATTAGTATCGTGTGCGGAAAAGGACTCCGTGGCTGTTACAGACATTCAGAGGTGGATCTCATTCAAGACCTTGTTAAACATTCTTAACATAGGACAGTGATTAAGAAACTTCACCTTACAGGCTTTTAAAAATCTCCCTTCTTAGTTAATGACAGAAAAGGATTTCTCTTGATCATAGATGATGGTCTTAACATTGGTTTGTTGCCTATTGTACATATATTCCCAGTTAAATCAAAGCACACATAAGTATTTATGTAATGTCAAAGTGATAAATAAGGCATTTAGGACAAGATTCAGACCAAGCTGTGACTGCAGCACAGTTTAGGCCTATTGATCCTAAATAGCAGATCTAGAAAACCTTTGGACTGGCATTGCTTTACATCAGGCATGTTTACAACTCATAGTGGAACTCCAGACTGAGCCTCAGAGCTCTCAGGACCACAAGGTTTAGCCACTTGGGTGCAATTACTCACATGTGATGAGCCTGGCACTCAGTCTAGCCTTTAGACAAAACCTATTATCCCTAAGGAGGGATCTGCATGGACTGAAGCCAGTGACCACAGGAAGAGCACCAGAGCTGCCCTCAGTCTGAACAACATTCAGCTTCAGATTAAAACCTCTAATTACGGGTGCCTACTTGTGTGTGAATGTCAAAACTCCCATCATACTCAGCAGACATCTAATATTGGCAATAGAGGCAGTGAGCAATTTAGCTAACCAAAATTTGACACCCAGGGATGGACTGAGCTACCCAGGTGTAGATGTCTAGTTTTATTTTGGTTGCTGTAGGGTATCCTGTAGCTACCACTCCAGGAGATGATGATCTTCTGTAACTCATATGTCATTTCTGCCACCTTTCTGCAGACATTTCAGCTGCTCTGAGGACCCCAGATGGCTTTGTGTGGGCAACTGAATTGCAGCCCTAATGGCTGGTTAGATGAGTATCTCTCTCAGCTCCAGTGAGACTGCACTGATTAGATCTACCCTGACTGTAATGGGATCATAGATGCAAGTACTTTCATCTCAAACTGGAAACCACCACTTCATTAACAAATACAACTGCTGATAGCAATATCCACTTATACATAATTACTTACCGGTCTGCACAGTCATTCAGGGAATCAGATACTTGATGTGAAGCTTTGTCTAAACCCAGGAGTTAGACTTTTAGCTTCTGTATCTTAAGAGTGTATCTATATTCCTATGCTACGTACTATCCCGAGGGCAGGATGACATCTCTCTCCCTTTAGGTTGAAGAGCCCTTTACAGCTTGGGGAAACAATAGGAAAGTGTCTAAAAAGGAACATGTCTGTGAGGTCTAGCAGCCATGGCCTACATCTGGATAGTGTCTCCTGGATGTTTTTCTCCCCAGGACATTCTAATGTAAAAGACACAGAGAGGAACAGGGCCAGGTTGGTTACGGCTGGTTAGAGGTCCCATCCAGCAGTTACATGACTGCTGTTGTTCCTGTCTCAGTTATTCACTTGTTAGTTCCATGAATCTGTAGCATAATCACAGATTCATGCAATGTCTTAATTCATGTATGTTACTGTTATGAAGAACTTCAGGGTCTGCATATATCACAGGCCTTTATATTTACACCTGTACCAAGGCAAATTATTTGGGCTTGATTAAAAATTAACCTTCCAGAAAGCCATCCAGAGTAGATAACTTATCAGTTCTCTTGGGAGCCTTTTTTGAAGGTTAACACTATAATAATTGTTAAGAAATACATGCTCTCTTTTTTTTATTTGAATTTGTTCAGCTTGAGCTTCAAAATGTCAGTTCCTGTTATGCTTTTATCTGGTAGATTCAATAACATTTTACCAACCAATTTTTCCATGGTTCTACTAACCAGTAACTGAAACATCTCCTAATCTGCTTTTTTGGTTAACTGATTTTTCCTTTCTCAATACACATGTCCTAGCTCTCCTCTGAATTATTCCTGCACCCTCTTCTAATGTTGTTAACTCATTTTTAAACTGTCATCACCAGACTTGCATAAGTTCTCACCAAGGTTGCACAAAAAGGGTAAATCATGACAGCTTATTTATACATCAGTCATTAGCCAGAGCATTGCACAGGGAGCTCATCTGGAGTAGTCTGTTGCTCTCTTTTTGCCTCTTTGCTGCCAGTCACCTTGCCCAGGAGTTAGACTTCTGAGCATGTGCATAAGACAGGAGAGAGGAGAAAGAAAAGGAAAGCCCTCTTCTATGTGGGGTTCTTCAAGATGGCTCCTAGGTAAAGGAAAAACAAGGGCTGGCAGTGGTGAGTATGGAGGGGTTGGGATCCAGAAGAGGATGCAGCAAAAATGAACAAATAGCATGTTCTGGAGCTATAATTTTAAGAGCTGGTTGAACTGAATTGTTTCTGATACAGCTCTGACTTCTTGTTCCTCTGGTTTTAAAATAAAGAAGGACAACTACAGAGTAGTATTGCCATTATCAGCCCCTGTGCTATAGCTGCTAACAGGGAGTTAGCTGATGAAGTGTATTTGATGTACTTGATGAAGTGGCAGCACAGGCTAATGAAATTGTTGTTCACTCAGGCATGTGAAGATTTTGACTGTAATCCCAGCTCTGACTGTTCTTCTGCTTCCAAAAGTAACTTAATCATAATGTATTTCCGTTTCCCCAATGTCCTCTTCCCCCACACACCTTTTATCTAACTCTGTAAAGCCAGGACTTAGAGTTATCACATCTTCTAATAAAGAACCCTAAACCCACTTGTAATCTCTAGGTGTTACTTTCACTTCTTTTCTATTCTCTCATCTGAGCACTGACAATGGAATTAGGTGCAATGTTTCTGCCAAATTCCTGTGGGTAAATGTTCATCCTATATCCAGATTTCCTCATGGTCTCCCATCCAAGTATAGGACAGACCCATAATTCCCTACCCTCTGGCTGCATGTCTCTAGGAATAGCTCTCGTTAGTAAATATTGTATTCACCCTGACATCCAAAATGCCACCAGCTTCTTTGATGTGCTACTGTGAGGACAAAAATGGCAGGAATGTAAGAATCATTAGAGTGTAAGTTAAATGTTGTGCTTCCTAGAACAGGCACTTCATGCAGCTGCCGAAATAGCTCTGCTGAAAAGCAGACTAGCATACCAATTTTCACATTTTCAGATCTTATGCTGTGCATACCAATGAATTTCTAAATTGTTTCTTATGCAACTGTAATACTGTTTATAAAAAATTTAAGGTTATTTTAAAAAAAGACACTTAAAACTACTTTTTAAATAATCCAACAATGTGACCCTATGGGAAGGTCACAAGGGTCATAAGGTGACAGATTTTAACTTTTGCCTGTATGAGACAGAATACAAGTTTGCTATTTTACACCACACACAATGAGCAAAGCTATCAAAGCTTTCCTCAAGGGTTTAACATATCAGACTTGAGTTTCACGTCTTTCTATGTCATTAGGCTCCCAGAACACATTTTTTTTCCTTTAAGATATAACAATGGCTCAATTATTCTGATTACTATACTTATAGAGATGAAAAAAGAGAGAACGAAGTTACTTTTACTAGACTCAGGTCACCCACTTGGTTGTGTGCCAGCATACACAATAACACTTTGGGTAGGAAGGGGTCTTAAAGTATCGCACTTGCCAATTTTTCATAATAAAAATACAGACAGCATTAATAGCTACTAGCATTTCCGGCATCACACTTGACTTCTGGAAGGGGATCCCCTGCCACATTCCAGAATTGACGTCTGCTGGGAACAGCCGTCTTCGCAAGTGCCAACTGAGCTCCTGCAGGGAAGGACCCACATTCAACAGCCCATCTATCAAACAGAAGGCAGACAGAATTAGCAGTAGGATAGAGAATAAATGTCATAAAATCTTGAAATTGGCATGATATTCTATTGATGAAAGAGAAGGAAGATATGAAAAAAATGGGGAAAAAAAGCAAACAGATCCTGACTTGCATGTAAACAATAATTTTATAGTTCTACACATTTTCATTGAAAAAGAAAATTGAACAGTGATTCAAAATCAAAGGGGGAAAAAAGAAAAAAATCAGTATTTTAAATATGTTCTGTCTCTGTCCAACAAAGGAATTCTCATTTTTCCTTCCCAGGCATGGTTGTAATTTTACACTTCTATTTATGGTTAGAGCAGTCTAACGTAACATTAAAAGAATTAATCTTATCACCACTGAGGAAGTACTGGAAGATAAAATCAGGATTGCTCTTTGATCATTAAATGGCTTTAGAATTCTGCACACAAACAGATCTCTCTCTGCATTATCAAATGTCAGAGACACAGTTATGGCTGTTTGTGAAAGATATCTTTTTTCCTGCTCAAACTTACATACACAGACCTTCACATGGGACACATGCTCTTTTATTTTCACATCTTTTCTCAGCTAGATAAATTGGTTCTATTTGTAGGAAGCAGGAGGGAAATTCTTGGAATTGTTTACTGTAGGGGAGGGAAAGAAGAGGATTACTATAAGGACAAAATAAAAGGGTCTGTGTGTCATACAAAGGTGCTTGTAAACTTGGAGCACAATTGCCTAGCTTCAGGAAAGTACTCTTACATCCACAATATACACCATGTTCAAAATATGGGAGTGGGGAAACAAGTAAAGCGTTATCATGGTAATTTGCAAGTAAATCCATAAACAAACAGAAGTTTGGGGTGATGTTGTTATGAATAATGAATATGCTAGTTAGGACAATTTATGCATTTTAAGACATAATACATGTTCGCTATATATATATATTTGCCCAGGCAGCCAAGAAAGCCAGCAGCATCCTGGCCTGTATTAGAATTAGCATAGCCAGTAGGACCAGGGAAGGGATCATCCCCCTGTACTCAGCAATGGTGAAGCCGCACCTCAAATACTGTGTTCAGTTTTGGCCCTTCACTACAAGAGAGACATTGAGGTGCTGGAACAGGTCCAGAGAAGGGCAATGGAGATGGTGAAGGGTCTGGAGAACAAGTTTGATGAGGAATGGCTGAGGGAACTGGGATTGTTTAGTCTGGAGAAGAGAAGGCTCAGTAGCCACTCTCTATACAGCCAAGAAGGTTGTATTGAGGTGGGGGCCATTCTCTTCTCCCAGGTACCAAGCAATAGGACAAGAGGTGATGGCCTCAAACTGTGCCAGGGGAGGTTTACATTGGATATTAGGAAAAAATTCTTTACAGAAAGGGTAATCAGGTCTTGGATCAGACTTCCCAGAGCAGTGGTGGAATCACTGTCTCTGGAAGTGTTCAAAAAACTGCGTAGATGAAGTCTTCAGTGGTAAGGGTTACTGGTGATCTTTGCAGTCCTGGAGTCATGGTTAGACTTGATGGTCTTCAGGGTCTTTTCCAACCTAGTTAATTCCATCACTTTCTATTCTACTCTATTCTATTCTACTCTACCCTACACTACTCTATGCACATATTCATACTTAACTGAGACCTCTTTATGATTCACTGCAACCAGCCCCAGGTAGGGGCTGGGCCATGGTGCATGCAAGATCAACATGGACAGGACAGTGGCAGGCTTGCAAGGAGACCAGGGGCACAGCAGCACTGGGGGCTGCAGATCGTGGAAATGGAAGTAGAAGCCAGAAGCCAGTGATAGGAGTCTCAGAATAGGTGATTAAAATGTCAAGATGACCAATGTGGTTTTTTTTATTTCCCCTCTCCCCCCTTATTCAATTATCAGCAGCAATTACAAACTGACAATAACGCCAGCAGAAATATAGAAAATTGTCTTGGATTGAATGGCAGAAGATCAAGTAGAAAAGAGGGCAGAAGGACTCACAGCACATCTTTTCTGCATCAGCCCTGTGATTCAGGCTTACTGTTCACTACTGCTCACTGACAGGCAGAATAACTAAGAAAACCTTGTTTCAGTAAATAGGAAAAATGCTTGGGCTGAAATGTAGTCATAAAAAAAAAGGTGCTCTTTTTTTTTTTTACTGCTTTTCTATAAATTTGTACTTCTTCCACAGCCCAGCACCTCCCTCACTCCCTCTTAGGCTATCAAGAGACACATTCCCTGTGTCCGTTTTGCAATGGAGTATTTCAGAACTTGATCACAAACCCCATGGTATGCTGAGCAACACCCAGTCCAAATGTGCCCTAACAGAATGACACAAAAAAGCAAATTGCTAGTGTTTCCTTAAGGCAGATTAAAAATATTATGAACTTCAAGGTGTTGGTTTTAAATGCAAATCTTCATGGTGTTTTGGTTTTTTGTTTTTTTTTATTTATCTTTTGCAGGAAAAAGCTTTCTTTTCGTTCAATGCATTTGACTAGCTAAAGCAGTTACATAAAGTTGAGTAGACCACTAAAGCTAATCAATGGGAGGAAGTACTTTCACAGTTGGTGTCTATATATATAGCTTCATATGCAGACACAGACATACAGACACACAGACACACAGCTATTGCTTAGGAAAGGCTCCTAGAAATGTAAAGAGGCTGTATAACATCCTGGAATATTTCCCCCATTTTCTGACAGCAGGACAATAGCACCTTTTTGTTCCTGGGGAAGGCATGCAGATCAACAAGGGCACTAATCTGAGTAAACCTGGCAGGCAGCAGCAGGATCTAGCTCATCACAGAGGCCAAGAGCAGGGAATGGCATAACAGGTCAACTTAAAAGTTACACTTCCCAGCATGTGCGCAGTGTGCTGAGGTGCTTATTCCAAATCTACGTACAGAATGAAGTCAGTGGAATTACACCGGGGATGAATTTAGCCTCATAACTTTACTGATCTATTTCCTACAATTCTCTTAAGTATTCAGTTGCTTCCTGCTAATTATTTTTTGCATTATTTTATAGAAGGCTAGTGTGTGCCCCATGGGGCTTTTGTAAAACGTTCTTTAATCATTGTCACTCAAAATAATTTAAGTTTCTGAATGAGTTTATACAGTAGTAAAGTAGCTATTAGAGAAAAAGCTATGGTTCTTGTTTTATGGGTTATTAAAGTGAAGTAAGTATTTTCCATACAAATCTTCTTAACATTATTTCGTTAAAGCCTATGCCAAACTGAATTTGTGCTTTGGTGAAGTTAATAGAGCTCCCCAGGCTTTCATAAGAGTTCATTTTCACATCATGAAATATGCTTGCAAAAGACAGTTTTCATTTTTAAGTTTGACCTCAAAAACTGTTTCTGTATCTCATATCATAGGATTTCTTATTCATAGGCAAAATTAAGCAAGTATCTTGTCTCCAGGACCCTTCTATTTTTAATTCATTTCATACTGAAGAAAAAGTAGGACTGGGGTATTGTGAAAACATTTAAAAGCACAGATATAGTTGCAAAGATCAAAAAATCAGCCTCCATTGTGGCAAAACAGCTTGTTGCAGATTGCACCTGAGACATGGACCAGTTTCTGTAAAGTTAGTACTAAGATATGAACTCAGGGACTCAGACATTAAATGCAAGATCCATTTACTTTAAGTATCATGTATTAGGTATAAGGGTTCAGCAAATGCCTGAAAAAAATATGAACAATCTCAAGTTCTCTGCTTTCTCCTGTACGTAGCCTTCTCTGAGTAACTCTTTTTTGAGTCATCCCCTGTATAGAATACTACTAGAGTTTTCCAGATGCCTTGCAAAGTACTCCAAGTATTGCGTTTACTTAAACAAGCAAACAGATAAACAAAACAGAGCACAGCCAGACAAGGCCCAGGATACCATGTAGTCAGACTAATCCAATTCATATTTCAGTGCTTTTTCAACATTTCTATCTTTCTGAAAGATGTTAAGATGTGGTCCCACAATTGCTACCAGTGCTGGGTAGGTGGCTTTGCCAGTAGATTCAACCAAGTTGTCAAACACCAGCTCTGAAACAAATAAAATGAGACAGTGGGAAAAGAAACAGATGTTTTTTACCTTTCTAATGCTACTTTTGGAAATTATCTAAACGATACCTTAATTCTATATGGCTACTTCTCTGCTTAAATTTAAATACCTGCTGATGTAAGTTCTGTATTTAGTTGGAGGCCTGCTATGTTTTCGATGACCAGGCCAGCCACCCCTTGTCATTACAATTCAGAGACCTTTTTATATCTGTTCCAGCAAAACTCTCACAGCCACAATGACAATTGTAATTGCACAAGACATTTCAGTAGCTGAGCCAAAGCCTGAACAGAGGCCAGCAGATCTCCTAGCTTCTTTTCCAAAGGCTGCATTGCTCTTATTCAAACAGCCTCTCTCTGCTGGTTATCTGGTATCAATTTATAATTTACCCCACTAGACACCACTCCCTTGAGCATTATTTCCCAATCAAATAATTAGTCCATTCAGCTCCTCTAAAATATCCTCTGCTGCTTTGAACTGGGGGAGACTGGGGTGCTTAGTGCATAGTCTTTAAGCTCTGTTCATGCAGCTGAGAGAAATGACTCATGCTGCCAATGTGGATTTACTCATTAGGTCTGTTGTGCTCGTAGATGCTCTGGGGAAGCTGACGCTGACCAAATATTTCCTTTTTATCAGTGCAGCTATTTGTCTCTCATCTTGATACAGAGCAGTTCTGGTTGTCTCTGGTATGTGCTGCAATCTTATCAGATCTGCCTTCTCTTTCTTTCCTCCTTTGCTCATGAAAAGTTACCCTATTGACTTTCTCAAAGAACATTATCAGAGCTATTTCACAACCCCATCACTTTAATTGCCAAATACATACAAAACATTTCGGTCTCAAAAGAGATAAAAAAATATTCAGAGGTGAAATGAATAACATCCACATATTTTAAAAGATTTTCCTGCACAGAGCCTTCATTTTGTCCTTTGATATGGTTTTCAAAATTAATTCCAGTCCTGATCTCTCAAATCATTTGCTGACTAAGATCTACAAAACCTCAAATTAATTGGCAAATTTAACTTTTCAAATCATACCTTTATGCATCTGCGGAGCTGAAAAACCTTTACCACATTTTGAAGACAAAGACCCCTTTTTTGTCTTCATCTCAGACCAATAAAGAGGAAAACTTCCCATGACTAAGTCAAGGACTGATTTTGTGATAGTCTCCATATTCACCAAAATGATCTCTTGTGGTGTCCCAGACACGGTATTGGAAACATTAATCTGTTCTTATGCTGCTTCTCTCACAAACCACAGATGTGTGCATTCAGTTAATCAAGTTATAAATCAAACTATTTCTATTATGAGTAATACAACCCATGCATTAATAGTGTCAATGAGTAATTAATCGATCATCAATGCAGTTGTTTTTACCAGGTTAGGTGGTGAACCATTTTGAAGAGCAAAATAACAATGCTCTGGAAGGAAAGGTACAAGGATCTCAGTAGCAGAGTGTCCCCTTTAGACAGTGAGTTTAAATAATAATGTCTGTGGTAGAGGAGGGGATTGACAAAGTGATGAAGTACTACCTAATTACTTCAGAAAGTTGCCTGGTATTAAGATTTCAGTACATCACATAAGCAAGAAGATAATTTATACCAAACTGAAGGGTTTTTAACATGAAGAAGGACTGAATGTTCCATTTCATGAAAATGCATCTATGCCTTTGTACAGAAATCAGAAATAACTAGTTTTATGGCAGGTAATATGCTCTATGACAAGCCTTCCAAAGTCAAGCAGCAACCTGGCTGATTTTTTCCCTCTGGAGCAGGAGAAATTCCACAGAAAATAATTTATTTTTGACGATAATTTTTAAATTCTCTTTCCTTGTCTTTTCATCAGGATAGAACCGGTATAAGTATAGGGGAGCTTTTTCATGTTCTTTGTTTCTTTTAAATGATCCCAGTGTTCCATAGTGCTTAATCTAGAGAAGCTTTCAGTGTTTATGCAGCTAGACCATGATTCCTTTGTCCATGGCTAAGTCATTATACACTGCTTATAATTCTCAGAGAAAAATCTGTCTGTGCAAAAGAAATGTGCACAGTGACTTTTCCCCTATGCCAATATTGCAAAGAATATGAGTAACAATTTTCAATTTAACTATCTGGCTTCGTACTCATCATAAGATACAGAACACAGGTCTTGTGATATGTACTAGGGCGTTATGTATACATTGGTATTACAAGTTTCTTAATTATTATTCTTCAATAAACCCTTTTTAGGGTCCTTGGGCTACTTGGGAGCCTTCCCATGTGAGCAAAGCTATAGCTGTGATTGTCTGTTCTTGGGCTTCTGGACTTCACGGTATGAGAACCAGTCGATGAAAAAGGCAACAGCACTATTGCACATGGACTACCTTGAAACTTTCATTCATAGGTGACAGGGGCTTGGGCTGAGCCAGTAGAATAGAGGAGCTGGAAGACTTAAAATCTTGTTAATCAAAAGTTTGGAATTGTTTTTCGCTCAGTGGAGATTCCTTATTAAGAAAAGTTTTGACACCCCCCACCCCTACCACGTATTCATTGAAAGAGATCCACTCTAATAAGCTTCTCCAGTTTATTAGCAACTCATTACAACAAACAGTCACTTTCACAGAATCACAGAAAAGAGGTCTGCAATGGACTTTGAGGATATTTCTTAAGTTCTATGCAACAGAGCAACAGGAAGGAAGCTTGAACACTGAAGCTTCTGATTGTCCACACTGTTTTATTGTTCAGTCTCTGCAGCTAGTTTTCTTCAAGACAAATCTGCTATAGATTTGGGGCAGGACATGAGCCAGTCCATGTGACTTTGTCTTAGGACCAGGAATCAGCCCTGAGGCCAATTAGACATAGCCTAAAAGGTTATAGAGCCATCTTTTCTTCTCGAAATAGAAAATACCATTATGCAGTAATTTGTTCTGTTTCTATATGAACCAAATCTAATCAATGAGCTTTGTGGGCTGAACACGCCAGGGCTGTGCTCTGCCCAATATCTTCCACTGTTTCTGAATTTTGCTCTGCTGCCACTGACATCAGCAGTTCTTCATTGACACGAACTGGCATAAATAATGCTAACACTCTTCCCACGTCTCATGTTATAGTATTCCAATAAATTCCCAGTAAAATACTCATCTGCACCAGTTAAATAATTCTAGTGAGTATACTAGTATTAGCTTGTATACAGTTATTATCTGCTGAGAATAATAGATGCACCTTCTCAAGTCTTAGGATAGAAAACAGTACTTCCCTATCAAGATAGCCCTAATTGAAAGGGGCTGTAATGCCAGCTCCCTGGACAGACAGAAACCCACGTATCTCCACTGGAATTATTAGCAAAACCACTCAGTAAAGTCTCAAAATTATTCCTGGGCTGTGATCCTTGGAAACTCCTTGGCAATGCAGGAGGTAACCCCTAGCAGGGATCCTGGCAACATGTTTGTAGCCCATGAAATACAGCAGAATAAGCCTATTTTAGATGATGATATATAGAATCGGTACTGCAAGGCATCAGTGACACTAATTTCTCAGTTAGACCACAGTACCACTCAACATCTCCAGTCAGGCTTTATGAAATTAAATGAGGGCAGAACTTGGCCATGTAATTCTATCCCCTACGCTGAAGGAGGTCCAATTACAAACAGTACTATTAATATTGCTACCCTCATTCAAGACATCCAGCCACTAAGGGACAAAGCAATTACAATTCATTGCTAAGTTAATACGTATGCCTTCATATGACAGATCACAAAAGCCAGTATTTTGAACTCTGCAATGGTATATTTTTTACTTTTCCTACGTCCTGTCTGCTGCTCAGGCAGAGAAAAACTCTGGATAAGTCCAAAACCTGGCAGTTACTAGGTTTGTTTTCCTGAAAGTAATGGGGAATTTTATAGTAATTTGTGGGTTCTGGGCCCGAATTTCAGAAGTGCTAGGTGATTGCAGCTCCTGTTCTACTTAGTGTAAGTCCTTGCTGCTCAGCTTACATTGAAAGTAGGCCTTCAGTCAAAATTGTACGGTATCAGGTTTCTGAAAACTTGGATAGCCATTTTTTTAATAAAGACATAGGAAATTATTTGTGGATATATGGACATGGATTTTTATTTTATTTTATTTTTCATAATGTAAATAACTTACAAAAAATAAACAAGAGGATAAAGCATATACAACAGGATAATTTTTGGACTAAAATAAATGTGCCCAGTGAATTAAGGGAATTTTCATTTCTATCATCACAGAAAGAAGTTCCTAGAGTGAGCAAGCAAGATCCCTACACAGGAATTGTACCTGCAGATCCAGCCCCAAGCCTCTTCTGTTTCCTATGCCTGTGAGGCAATGGGAGGAAGAGCAGATGTTGGCAGGGTAAAACCTAGGAACAGAAAAAGACTTAGTCCCCTCTCCCCACCACAGTCATAGCATCAGTTCTCAGACTCCAGAATTTATATTGCTATTTTCACTAGGTTAGTAGTCTGAGCTACTTTTGTGTTCTGTTCATAAGCTGTGAGACAGTGTTAAACAGCTTCCTCCTTCTCCTCTATATTTATCCACAGAAGTCTCGTGGCTGTCCCAGGATGTTTCTCAGCTGGTTGTGCAACACTCAAAGCCCCTGTTGTTACAAAAGAGACTCTTTCAGTTCCCCTCAGCAGGCTGTTATGCTATGGGCCTTCAAATCAAGAACAGATTTGTCTTGGGTTCCTCTTATTCTTTTTAATGTGCCTTTTCCCTAGAGATGCCTCTCCTCCCACATTTAAATTTTCTTTCCTCTTTTGCCAGTGCTAATGTTATGCATTAGATATTTGGCACAGCTGCGATATATATTTCCTCCCTCCTAACCTCAGCCTGTCTTTTGTTCCTAAATGAAAACAGCCTTCAGAGCACCATGTGGCCAATCTCTCTGTGCTACACCTGCTTTCACCTCACCCAGAACACAGGGAATCATGAACAAAACATTTACAAAAATGCCACTGTGTAATTTAGAAAACCCAAGAAAGTATGGCACTGCTAAGGGGTGTTTGCTCATGTAACAGCAAAAAGTATACCTGCCATGCGAGTGTAGAGGAATGGAGTGCTGGTACTCAAAATAGATTTCTCTGGATCACGCCTTTCTGTTTGAAAACTATTCTTCAAACTATTCTGACATTTTAATTCTTTTTTTATTCTTTTTTAGCTTGCAGGACATGGATAACATGATGTTGCAATTGTCTTTCTCAAGTCTCCCATCTCAAACAAGAGGCAATCATCACAATAAACACGTTGTTTAAAAAGTTATTCCTCTCTTCTTTCTCCTTCTGCGGGAGGCTGATGGAAAAAAAGTATGAGTTGTTAAAGGAAAAGTAAGGCTTAGACAAGAAGAGCCTAAGGCAACAGTAGCAGCCACTGTATCATATCTCACCATGATGTCACTGCCGGTCTGACACATACGACACCTTCACCACATTTACCATAATGGAACACATCAGGATCGTTCCATACAGCTGCTGAAAATACTTTGTCAGTACCTAAATGTCAAGATTCCTTTCAATACCTAAATTTCAAGATTTTATGCCTGTTGTTTTGTTTTTTTTTTACCCCTGCCTTCCTCAGATTGCAAAAAACCAAGCAAAAGTGGTTTTGCAAAGTCTACTAAAAACTTGGGTTTAGGTAGACTCTGCAAATGTATTTACATCTTTGTTGTGGTTATTATGGTGTTTTGCTTTGGAAATGTGATCGGCGTCTTTTTTGACACTCACTTTTTGCTTTTGATGAGGTTGCCACTGCCTTCACTTGTGTGGAGCAGCACACCACCATGTTGTCTGCTGGCAGTATATAGAAATTGAACATTTGTAACACAAATTGACAGAGCTGTAAGAGGAAGGCGATAGACCCCATTTTCCAGCTGGGGAGCTGAGGTGAGAAAAAATTAACTCAGCCCAAGTGGAGTGAAAGCCTCAACATATTTTCCTTAAACAGTAAGCAGTGATTTCATTACAGCTGCATAGATTGTTTGGCACGTGCCCTGTGCTTTATTGAGGAAGTAGGAGACACATGGGTGCCACCAAAATCCCACCTTCTGGAGGTTAACACCGCAGCAGACTGATTTCACTAAACTTACAGGTCCCCAGCGAGGGCACGTGTCCATTCTTGCTGCTCAGGAGGGCAGCTTAATCACAACTCAATGGGGAAACCAAGGTCAGCAGGCAGTGAGTCTGCAGCATTGCACAGGGATATGGTAAATGATCTGCAGCAGCTGCAGACTGGAAACTGGAGAAAAATCGTGTCAATACCAGCTTTTCAGAGAAGGAGTACTATAAAGTGGAATTTTTCCAGAGGAGAAGATTCAGGTTTTGTTTTCTAACTTTTCACATACCTAGGAGCAGATGAGCAGCACAGCTGGCTAGATGGCTTTTCTCAATGTTTATAAGGTAATAAAATTTCATTGGGTGTGTTTGATCTTTCCTGTTAATGTCTTAGTGTTTGTGTTGGAGATATCCAAATCTTACAAGTTTGGAGCCAAATATTATCTGTATGAAATCTTTGTCTCAGTACTACATCCTCCCTTGCAACATCATACTCATGTAGTTGTTCTGTTGCCAAATTTTTTTAAATTCTAAGTAACATCCCTTTCACTGACTCTCAGCCAAATCAAGTAACTGAATGCTTGCTGTGTTTCTTGGACTCAGGTTATAAACTGCTATACAATGCTACTGATTACATTAACTTCAGTTCTCCCACTTCCCATATGGGCCAAACTTCCCCTCCTTCTCTGCTGCCTTCCCTTTCTCCTCAGGGTGAATAACAGCATATATTTCAGTGAAACACAAACCCACCTGTTTTTAAGCACTGTTTATCACACCTCCTCCTCCGAACTCCATGTTCTAAAGTCCACATGCTCTATGTAAGGGTCATACGGTAAAATCTGGTATCAATTTTGAGCGGCTAGTCAATGATTTAGGCTGGCTTTTCTCCAAGGGGATGGATAGAGATTTGCTATGGGTAAGGTGACAGGTTTAAAAACAAATCCTTATCCTCCAAAAAAACCCGCTAAGATTGACCAACTCCAATAATACAGGAGTTGAAGGGAAACGGAGAATAAATCAAAGGCCACTGCAGTAAATGGCAGGTTTTCCATCAACTAAAAAGCACCTGATCGAGCCTTAAGAGTACAGAACAAGCTCCATTTTTATAAAAGAAAAGGTGAGTCTGGTTTAATGAGATTCAAGAGGTAGAATGTCTCCAGAGCTGAAAACCAAGTCGAACAGTCTGATTTTTTCCTGAGATCGACAGTAGAGCTGTGGCAATCTGGCAGAACAGGGTTAGTTTGAGAGACAAGCTCACTAGTGGCCAGTACCATCTACTCAGGCAGCTCTTGTGTGATCGCTGTGTTAAAACTGACTCCAAATATCATGAATCCCATTGACAACAGTGTGTTGTAAGAAAGGCCCAATTCTTCTCAGAGGAATTTTTCAGTGAAAGGAATCTCAACAACAAGATTCAATTAAGGACAAACTCTTCCTGCTAATTATTTAAGGGACGAGCAAGTACCAAAGCTGCAGATGAGAAGGCAAAGAGAGGAAGGAACTAGTTTGCAGATTACAATAAAAATCTCTGTAGAAAGGAATATACAAGTCCAGCCGGGCAGTTTGTGTTTGCAGAAATGCCTGAAATAACCAACAGCCTTAGCACTATCACATCTCACTTCAGTTTTAAACAGTGTGAAATAAAGCAGTATATTTTTTTTTCCTCCGGAAATACTGCTACTTTAGATTTGCAAACAGATATGGGAATCATACTGTTGACAAAGGCAAAAAATAGACACTTGTCAAATACTGGCTCTGAAAAAAGGAAAACATTTTTAGAAATCTCTTCAATTAGATGGTAGAATTTTGGATTAGATATTTTAAGGCACAGACTGAATCTGCTAGGTTTGTAAATGTCTATGCACTTCAAGTTCCTAAAGACCCATGCATGCTTTACATGCAGAGCACATTGCTGAGATTAGGCCTATGAGCCCTCATTTTTGCAGCAGAGATAATATATAGAACTGTTAGGATATGATGAGATGACATTTCAGTCATATTTTGCAGTGGTGTAAATGACTGTAAGAGTGCTAAAGTGGTGGCAAGCATGGCAAGGTAAGATAAGCCTGAGCAGATATTTGAAAAAGCCACCTGTATGAGGAATTCATACTGAGTTTACTGTTAGTGAGCTGAATGTTTATCATCTAAGCTCTAACTTTCATAACTATGTATATACAGAATACAGCCTACAAATACATATTTTAATGATGGCTTTCTAGATAACTTTAAATGCACCTTGAAAGATTCAGCTGCAAACATGCTAAATCCAAACTTTCAAAATTCTGTTTGATCTAACCATACCCATAGACTGCTATGGAGCTCTTAGACCTGTATTAGCCTGATGGCTTTCATGCTTCAAAAATGTAACTATTTTATGAGGAGTGTGGGCTAAGTTTGCTCACATCTAGAAAAAAACATGTAGATGAAAGAGCAAGTGGTATCACACAACACATCACAAATCATTCCCCCAGTGACTATTAGTTGTTTTTTTCCTGTTTGCCAGTCATTCAGGAACACTCCCTCTCTGTCTGCAGTTCTGGGGGCTTACTGCATGATTTAGGTGGACACATCCTGCTCTGCAGATAGTCTGGCAAGAGAGCACTTCAGCATTATTCACTGTGTACTATTGGTGGCAAACAACATGTAATTTAGCCTATATGGTTGGTTTGTACTACCTGGTTGTGCAACAGCAATGCTGAAGTAATGAATGATGAACATACTTCCCAGATGAAGTTTCAGTAAAATGACTGTTCATGGTAATTACCATAAGACAGTCATGATTTACTTATGTTTTCCATGAATATGCCTATAGTCATCCAAACAATAAATTTAATAACCAGAAGAACAAACTTACTCTGCAGTTTCCTAGAAACAGATTCAGGTCGAGAGTTCTCTGAGCTCTAAGCTCTTTTCAGTGTGCTGAAGTGAATTTCAGCACTTTCAGAGCCTGATAAATGCATTCCTCCCTTTTTGAAGTTGATTGAAACCATTGTTTGTTTTCATGCAGTCAACACAGGAAAGGAAGTTTGTGAACAAAGGACTGGAGGACAAGAGCTCCTGGGTTTTGAAGCAAGCCCCAACAACAACAGTTTCTGTGACTGTTAGTTATGTGTTGTGACTCAGTTTCCATGTCAATGTATTGAGAGTGTTTGCTTCAAGCAAACAGTAGGAAAAAAATAACTTCTTTGATAAAGTTGGCCTTTTGCTTGTGAAATGCCTGTCATCTGTTTGCAGTTTACTCACACTCTTAAACTTATGCCTCACTTTTTTCTGGATTTTTTTTTTTTTTGGTAACTATGTAAGGAGCATAACACAGCCTTAAGAAGGCTTTGTGGCCAAAGGTGTTGTACAACTACCAGTTAATTATTTCGAAATGAATTCACTCTTGTTCAAGTGAATTCCAGCATGAATGTCCTATGACAGGACTGAGAGGAAGCTTGTTTGTTCTATAGACTAAAGTAGTATTTGTCTTAATAAAATTATAACACTGTTCATTTATCTTCAGAGAACTGATCTGATATGTCTCTCGGTTAGGCTTTAGGGCCAGGTTTTTTAACCCTGATTCACTTTGCCAACTATTTCTTCATGTTAACAGTCCTACATAAACTTCAGATCATACTGTGTGTGAAAGAAAGGAAGGAATAGCTTATGTCTTAGCCTCTATTCTGGGCAGTCCTGAGTCTAGCAATGACATTGACTGGGAATACAACTGAAATAATTCAGGCGGCAATGTTCTTACATTAGAAATATGGTAACATTAGCCAAAAGCAAAAAAAAAAATTAGATTTAATTAAACTAAGATGTGAAAAAGAGTAAAGACAATGGGAGTTCTTCCTGTTGAAAACATGATATTTCAAGGTGACCTTATCAGAAGTTTATATAGCAATAGCTTGAAGCAATGATTGGACAAATTGCTACAATAATCTTCTAAGTATTTAGAAACCTAGATTAAATAAGAAAGAATAACACCAGAGTTGGTCTGCAGTGAGAGTGAGCTACAGCACCTTCTCCATTGCTCAAGCATCTTTCCTCTGTGGGAAAAGAAAAGATCAGAAACACATTAGCATGGGTATGGTAAAATTCCATTTCTTTAATGAAGGTGTTTTCTGATCTGCCAGTATTGCTTGTGCAAGAAGATCTTTGTGGAATACTGTACCCAGGGTGGTTAAATGAATGAGTTTCATTCAGCAAATATTGAACATGATATGATGCCAAGGGCTGTGACAATCACCACAACAGTTAAGAAATTACATTTCTCACAAAGTCTTAGTATACACATCACAAAGACATGACATACATTATATCAAAACATTATATCAAAACATTTCCACCTTCCTCTGAGAGACCACATCCAAGCCAGTGTTTGAGTGAAGACATGATACTAGCTAGACCAGCAAGGTCTAGCTCATGTAGCATGTCAACATTAGGTCTAGAGCTGAAGCATTTTTTCCACTCACAACCTGCAAACAAACTCATCACCCTTAACACTGTTTGTTACTCAGTTCATAGTAATCATCACAGCTGTCAGGTTCTCTTACCCTCAAAGCATCCAATTCAAGTAAGACAGACAACAAATATATCAAACCAGAAAGCAAAGCAATCAGGAAGAAAGCTTGCACGATCTTCAGTAGGGCCATGTTTATTTTTGGATTTTAAAGTTTGGTTCATGAAAGTCTCCATTCTTTCTGTCTCCTATGCACGTATGCAACATATAGCTCCAGTTTCACATTATGAGAACACCCCTGTGATAGCCTGCAGGCCAGTCCCCATGTTATTTTCTTTCAGAAAAAAAAAAACAAAACAAAACAAAAAAACAACCCCAAACAAACCTATTATTTTGTTTTGCAACCATTTTTCTTTGAAATTATTTTGTAATTATTTGCCCCCCACATGAGCTCCACTAAAGCAACCCTGTTTTCTTTAGCATTACAGATGTAGCCCAGATTTCCCTACCCCTTATTTTGACACGGAGTGCTTACCAAAAAGTGACTACCACAGTGATAAACATTAAATCTGCATGATTTCTTACATTACTGCTGTTCATTCTTTGAGGAATATCTGCATGTTACTACAACCCCTTGCATGAGACACTTAGCTCACAGAAGCAAGATTCACTCAGTATTTCCAGCACTACGATTCAAACCACAGCTTATGATTTTGCTTCTGGACGTCCCAGCCTGGGGTCTCTGCTTTTTGGCTACCAGGCAACTGCTCTGTTATAAATCCACCTGGAAAGTTATGACCATTCAGTGACACGGTCATGACTGTGACTATAATTCTAAGCCTGAATGCTGTCAACAAGCTTCCCTTCCTTCACTGCTGCATTTTTAATGCCTGAGCTAACTAAGATTGTTCGAATTGCTTCAACCATTTAAAATATTTATGCTGCTACGGAAGTCTTAAGGTCATAAAGAAATTGCTACTAATAGAAGCAATGTATTGCTAGAGTCAGTGTTTGTGATTCTTAACTTTTTCCTGCTACATGACTCACCCTACTCAGTTATTTAGAAGTGAATATGTTTAAAAGGACAGACTTTCTCACTGAAAGGACACTTTGCTTCGGTGCAATCACAAAACAGACCCAAGAAAATAAATTGAGGGAATGAAACAAAAAATAAAGCATGAAAACTTATTCCTGTATTGTTATTTTTAGGCACTCAGTGTTGCACTATGCAATTTGCCAGAGAAAGCCCAGGGAAAGACAGCAAATGCAAGAATGTACATTCAAAATACATTCAAGACCTGGCCTGAAAACTCGATTTCTAAAATAGCTGAAGCCGGAAACATCACCACACTTATAATAGGGAGCATCTGT
This sequence comes from Pezoporus occidentalis, assembly GCF_034315485.1. Classification (NCBI taxonomy): domain Eukaryota; kingdom Metazoa; phylum Chordata; class Aves; order Psittaciformes; family Psittacidae; genus Pezoporus; species Pezoporus occidentalis. The sequence goes on along the minus strand of NW_026912907.1, from coordinate 1,996,906 downwards.
GCAGAAGCTGCTGTTTGCTCTACTGCTCTTCCTTGTGCAGACCAGCATTTCCTAGTGTTCCCCCAGCTTTCGGACTGGATCAAACCTAAATCCCAGACCCTAACAGGTAAGCAGAAACCTGGAGGTGCACAGGCTACAGATCTGGATCTCTTATTTGCATTTCATACAGGTTTATAACCCCAGGGAGAGTGAGAGTAGCTTCAGATCTGAATAACACTGCAGGGTAAGTTACCGTAACAAACCTTTCTGATGCATTTCAGTGTATTTAATCTTGGTTCCCTACCTCTGCTCTATTCTTCAAGCCCCCAGCTCAGCAAGCAGAGGAGGGCACTGTCACCCCACTCTGCACCCCATTGGCAGGCACCATGGTGCCAAGCAAACCATGGAGGAGGAAATACATCTTGCAATCAGAGGAGACATGGTTCAGTAGAGCCCTAAATGCTGTATGAGCAGAAGCAGCTGCTGTTTGGGGAGGCCCAGGCAGTCAACCGCTGGGAAGCAGGAGCTGCTGGCACATCAGACATTGCGCCAACAGGATGTTTTGCAAGGGCAGCCAACCATCACATTGTAGCTGTGCCTTCATGTTTACAAGGAGGAGGGGGTCATGTGTTGGGGTACCGCTTTACAAATGCATTTTCACATACCTACGCTAGGTATTGTGTCTGGCTAAGGCATTATTTTTTACGCTTGCATTTCCACAGATCAGTTATGGTAGTTTTGTGTTCATAAGCTAGAGGGGATGTGTAAAGCAGATTGTTTCAGAGGACAATCAGCTGCAGGAGGAAGGACTGTAATGTAATCGAGTTAGATTTCTAGATCTAGAGCTAACAGTGAAACAGAGAACACCCAGAAGTAACAGGTATCTCTACAGCTTGTAAGCTGTGCCTGACTTGAATCGTTTCACCATGGCCCCTGTGCTGGGGCTGCATTGCCTGGCTGGCAGTGGCCCTGTACTGGTGCTGTTGGCATCACGATTCTCCATCTGCAGGAGAAACTAATTAGCAAGAGCTACTGAGCCCAGCATATTCAATGCAATGCATCTGCAAGGGCATGGTGGGAAGCCACTGTCACCACCCATCTGCGAGCACTTCTCCGTCCTTTGGGTCTATGAAATAAGCAGCATGTGGCTTGCAGCCCCCATATGCTGCAAGAGCAGTCCCGCCTGATTACAAGAAGCAAATGTTAGATGTCATGTTCTGGGAAATGCCAATCTGCATTGCCAAGGAGATACTCAAAATCCATGCCAGATGTTAACAGCTGTGTGCCCAGAGGAGCAGTGAGGAGCCATGGTCATTGCTGTAGTCATAGCAACTCATGTGGTAAGCATCTGTGTTTTTAGCTTCTGACATGTCTGTCCCACATGTAACCAGGATCATGCACAAAATGGTGTCCCAGTGTGTGAATATCTTACCTCTGGAGCACAGGCCCTCACTGGTCAACAGAAAGCAGCACTGCTGATGGTAGCCAGGGTCAGTTGTGGCAGAGTTGACACTAAAGGAGATGGACTTCATTGCCATGAATGCTCCCTCTGACCTCCCTGGGCATGTTCCCAGAAGCACTGGAGATTTTCTGCAAGTATCTGCAAGGCTGGGATCAAGTTGGTGTCCATCTGAGCATCACTGGTACATGACAACACTGCCCGTGGTCTCAGAAGTGATCTGCAAAATTTGTCCACATACATTTAAAAGTCCCTGGGCTTGATATGTACAGCTGCATGTGTACTACTGCTGATCCCACTACAAAGCTCTTCAACAGCAGTTTACTCAGAGAAGGTTAGGTATTTGCATAGCAGGATACAAATCCTTAACTGTCTGTTTTACTTGCCACTCATCATTTTTTTCAACTCGCTGCTAGCCTCTGTTCATTTTGTTTGGAGCAGTCCACTCCATCCTACACAAGTTTTGAAATAACAAGCAGAAAACTCTCTTCGTGTTACTTAGACTGTTTCTGTAAATGCAATTTTTGATTAAAAAAGACTTAAAATTTTACTCTAGATTTTTTTGCCACAGTCTGTATGATGTCTTTTCTTCAATTTATGTTAAACGCTCTACTCTGTCCTATCATTTAATTTCAGGACACATTTTGTGTGTGACTTATTCACAAAATACAGCTGTGTTATATCTAAATCTGCCTAGGCTCAAAGCCTGAAGAACCACAGGGTCTTTTAGTTAAAAAACATCTGGCTTACCCAGAAGAGGCATTTTTTTCTGTTTTTTTTTTTTTTTAAATGCTCTTTATATTTGGTTTCTTGTTTGTTTTTTTATTTTTTAAATGTTATCTTGAAACAAAGCACCATTCTTTGTCTGTACATCTCAGCTCATCAGTACAAATCAATTTCTAGTCATAAAGCTTAAAATCAGACTCAAAGTCCTAAAAGATTTTTCAGCATTAAAATTTTCAAAGCATTTGAGTGGATTTCCAGCATCACTTGTTATTAATGAAGGTTCCTTTTTACTGGAGAAATAGAGTGACTTCTGATCACCATGATATAGTAAACTTTGCTAATTAGCAAAAAAGTAGAAAAACTATTTTTCAAGTAGAGGCTAAAGAGCAAAAAAAATGATGCTGTTTTGTTCCTTCTTTTTCAAAATCAAAATACACTTGTGAAAACTTTGATTCTACAATACATAGCTTTCACTTACAGAGTGTTAAACTAGTCATAGCATAGACACTGTCCCTCAGCGCAGACAATATTTCATCATTTCAAACCTGTTTCTTATGAAAGCTTCCAAAGCTCAAAAATGTGATACATCATCTGGAACTGTCAATATTGGTGATGTTTTAGATAGCCTGGGATGAGGCATTTTCCATTCTATAAATACCTTTTAAATGTTGGCCTGCTTTAGGCTCTGCCTAGTTTTATTTAATAATAGAAGCCAGCATGGAAATATTTAAGTTATTAGAATATATCTCTGGGGTTTAAAAGACTGCAGAATAAGATAGCTCATAGTATAATTTTTCCCCAATGGCACTGTTATTTTTAATGAATGTGTGTGTGATGCAACCCGTCAGGCCAATGAACCCCAGCTTGGCTTGAAATGTTTGCACTGCTGGAGTAGAAGGGACTGTATGCCCACAGGTGATCTCAGAGGGGTGAGCTCCACAGCAAACCCACATACCCAGCCCTGGAAATAAAACATATTAACCAGGTCTGACTGTGCTTCCTTCCTCCCTTGCCCTGTAGAATGTACAATATTTATGATTAAGCTTTGCAAATGAAAATCAGAGCAGTTTCTGTGCTCATTCGAGCTGCACAGCCTTATTCTGGGTGATTCATTCATTGAGTCAGGCAGCCATGCATGCAGTCATTCATAAGTAATGCCACGCTTCCTTTCAGCATGCAACAATGATTTACCTCCCTGCTGCCTTTCAGTGTTTGTTCATCAAACACACTAAGCTACAGAGTTCCTATTTCAAGCTTTACCCTTATTTTTAAAGAGGCAGTGTTATCTAAATGCATGCTTACTGAGTGTTGTACAGAGAACCGAGCACAAATGTCAGTAAGAAATGGCTATAATCCATAATACCCCTCCCAAACTATTCTGTCTTTACTTGGTATCCATGAGAAAAGGCTTGTACTTACAAACAAGATTTCAGCTCCTTTAACATTTATGCCTTGCCACAAGTAGGCCTATAAAAATAGACCTATTTTGACATTCACCAGGACTCCTACAAGAGGATTGATAACTGACCCTAGCATCATGCAATAAAACCTGGAGCACCAGGATTTGGTTTCCTGTTATCAGTATTTTCTTGCTGATTTCAGCAACTAACAGGAAATAAAAACATACAGAAAATCACGGACCAATGAAGAGGTTTTGACCTGTGTGTTTTGAAGGAGCTATGAGGAACGAAATCTGGCCAGAGCTGCAGATTGGGCAATAACATGTGCTTGATTCTTGTAAAATCACAGCTTAGGGGATTGACTCCATTCAACTGTACAAAAATAAAAGTGAGACACTAGTCTAAACTAACCATTTTAGTACCTTCCGCACTTTGAGAGGGGGAGTGAGAGCATGGAATCAAAGCACTATGTGACACTGCCTATATCATCCCTAAGTCTTTTGGCACCAGATGATTTCTGTTTGTAGTGAAATTGCAAGGTCAATGAAAGCAAATATCAACAAATACACAGTTCATGGCAATCTTTCACTAACAAAATCCAGCATGCAACCACACTTTGGGTGAAGCTAAAGGGTTATGAAGTATGGGTGCCTTCTCCCCTTTTGGGAAGGGGAAAAGGTTTATTCCTCATTTCCAAATAGACTTCTGAGCTGAACACGTGCCATTTGAGAAAGCTGGCCTCTAACAATGCTTTATTACATGCAAATCCACAGGAAAAAAAGGTAACGGAAAGTTAAAATGATTTCTCTGTGTGACATGTTAATATGGCCCAGACATCTGGGGTATCACAATTAGAAACCCTTTGTGAACATATTTTCATTAGTCACAGAAAAAAAAAAACTCATTTTTTCCTGTTTTCTCCAGATTTCAAAGCTGTACAGTGTATCCTTAAACATGTCATTAAATTATGTTTCAAGCTTAAGGAATTTCATGCTTTGTAATTCTTTTGAAGTTGGCAGATGATTTTATGTTTCTGCTTTGTTTTTTTAATATTGGTTCTTAAAAAGGAACTTCCGTTTATCTTCCATTATTGTTCTCTTTTATAGCTCACCAAAGGACGCCGTTATGAAAAGGTACATATTTATGTTAAAAAATAATGTTTTGAAACTCTCTGCTGTACTTTGAAACCCTTGGTAACAGCAGGGCTTTAAAAATACCTGTTTAAATTATTTACCTTTCTTTTTTTAATCAGATTTTCAAGGAAATTAAAAATGTTTGCCTTGATTTCTTTTCTTTACTTTTCGATGTCTCTAATATATTGCGCCAGAAAAGCAGTAATATTTTTCCACATATTTCTGCTGTCTTTTAAGTTATGAAGCATTCTTATATTAAGAATTTACTGTATTCAGGACACTGTGTGGCCACTATTCCAGGTAGCAGTCTGTTGCTCATCTCAGTTTATAAGAAAGAAAAATGCATTTACAGAGAATACAGGCATTACAATGTTATGGATTTACTGATGTGTCTAGCTGAGAATAAATTTTAATGGAAAAGTGAATTTTCTATTAAGTGATAAATTCTATACAGTGGCTGGCTAATGCAGAAAATGTTGATTGCTTGTCAAAAGAATCAAACATTCCAAAATCTGAGATACTTTGGTTGTGATATTTTTTCCTTTGTACTTACAAATTTTGAGGCAAATTTTGTCCAAGTAGTTAAGTGAAATTTGCATACTAGAGCTGTGGTTGTTTCATTTTTACTTTAAAGGGTTTCAGCCTGACTTTGTGTCAGGGAAGCAGCCCCCCATTACAAGGAAAATATGGCTCCCAGTTCTCTGAAAGAGATCCCCAGCTGATACACAATGAAACAAGCAACACAATAAAACCAGAAGCTGTGGATGCAGTAGGAGAAAGATGAGCCTTGTAGTGCAGCCATGAACATGGGATTCTGCTAGACTCATTTGGACTTAAGATTTAGAACTCCACATACTTTCAGTAAACTTCTCTGGACTCTGCTCATATGGACAAGCATTGAAATACATTACACTTGGTCATAACCACTTGACCATGACCCTGGTCAAAACCTTGGTGCACAGCAGTTATATATTTATATTACAGAATAGTATTAATTCAGTAATACTATTATATAAAGTGATAAATAATAAGTGATAAATAATGATAGTAATAGGACAAGGGGTAATGGGTTCAAAGTTAAACAGGGAAGGTTCAGGTTAGATATTAGGAAGAAGTCCTTTACTGTGACGGTGGTGAGTCACTGGAACAGGTTGCCCAAAGAAGATGTAAATGCTCCATCCGTGTCAGTGTTTAAGGCCAGGCTGGATGGGGTTTGAGCAAACTGGTCTAGTGGCAGGTGTCCAGGGGATTGGAACTGGATGATCTTAAAGGTCCTTTCCAACCCAAACCATTCAATGATTTTATGCTTCTATGAAATGTTACAGTAAATGCAAAAAAAAGTATCTCCTTTCTGGCCAATATTTTGTACCCAATCTGGCCACTTCTCTACATAGCTGAGCTCAGATCTACAGTTAGAGCATGGAATATAACCTCTTCCTGATTAAACAACATTTGTAAAATAAACATTAACCTGACAGAGTTTTGGTGTACTGATTTTATATACCTACCTGATCAAAGAGGCTAATATTCTATCTGCTCGAGGCAAAACAGTGGAAAGAGCAGTGAAAACAATCGACTTGCAGTGTCTTTCCTGATGTTACTTAAAACTACCACAACTGTTACTGTTATTATCAAGCAGGAAAAATCTGCTCTGAGGTTCAGTGTGGAGCATTAAGTAAGGCTGGATTGTCCTGGTTTAGGAATGACTGGGCAAGATTTAGGTCCTTCTAAAAAAACACAGGACTATAAATGATGAAGAATCAGAAATTTTATTATTATCTGCATCTTTCAGATGAGGAAATGAGGCAAATAAACCTAAATTCTGCATCAGCACTAGGAACTGAACCCAGAGCCTGTGATTTCACTAAATCACTGTCTGGGAGGTAGCTTACTGTCAGGCAGTCTCTTATGCAGGTCAGTGCAGTAACCCCTGCCATTGTCATTTTCTTTTCTGCTTCATTTTTAATTGCCTTTTTTCACCTTTCTGAAACCTCAGCAATGCCCTGCTCCAGTTCTGACCTTGTGCTTTCTGTAGTGTGGATGGTTGAGGAGAAGTTGTAGATGAGTTAGCTGAATGCAAGTCTGTTGCTTTTTTACCCAAGATGGAAGGAACCTGCCATGACTGAAACATACAAACAGCCCATATTTTCTTTCTCACAAAGGACCTTTACTCTTGTTCTCTCTGGGGTACATGCAGGGGCTGCCTACGCTAATCTCAGGTTTGCTTTCTATATACAACATGAAGATGAGTCCTGGAAACACCAAACTCATCCACAAGACAACAGTCTTTGTGGGGATTTATGCTGATAAGGACCACTGACTATTAAAAATGCTCCAACATGTTAGTTTGTCTTTTTTCTGCAGTGAGGGTCCCTGTGCTAATTTGCTGCATGCTATCTAAATCTGAGGTTGCAAGTCTTGTGTAGCAGATGTTGTTTTAAGATCATTACTCTGGACAGCACAGAGGCTATCATATCCTCTTTGGAAGCTTGACCACAACAAACAGAATGAATAACCACCAGTATGAGTCTACAGAATGAGCACATTTCATATGCCAGCCCCCACTTAGAAGCACAAACAGCTCAGTCATCAACCCGCTGTTCATCAAGGCATTTCTAAATAAGAGCTCTTCTGAGAACCGGGATATTATGGGTTGAATGTCATTTCTGCTCTACTTTTCTCTTTCACTTTGAATCCATCCAGGCACCTTGAAACCACATGTACAAGCTGAAGTGACGCTCGCTGGAGAAGGCTGAGCTGATTACTTTCTGCTTTATGGGCTTCTGAGACTCCAGGCACCAGGTTCTTTATGGTACTGATTACCCTTGCATTTTAGCCCATTAAGCATTGCATATCTGCTGAGCTATCCAGCTTTTCTTCAGAAAGCTGAAAACCTGTGCCATCATCCAGCACCCTACGAATGTCCCAAATATTACAGCAACACAATCACTTTACTGTTTAGAGTACTTTATTCCTGTCTATGTGAATTATGGGATGTCACATCATGGCATGTGTTACTAAAGTAGGAGGTAACCCAATATGACATGACATAATAGGATACAGCCTGTGGGTGCAGGGAGAGGGGTGGGAAGGGAAATCAACTAGACCCATATCTGATGAAAAATCTGTGACTAAAAATTTAGCCAAGTAGTTGCTTGAATTTTACCAGATTGATCAAAGAAATAATAAAATTTTTGTTGCAGTGACCTAAAAGCAAAGTAATTTGACTGCATAGTTGTAAATTTAGACTCAAACTCTATATTTCAAATAGATCTGAAAGATGCCCGACTTGGTCAGCATTACCAGCCTCTACAAATTGAAATGTTGTGTAGAAACCCTTCAGTTTCACCAGAGTTAGACATGGGATGGGTTTCAAAACCCACAGGTTTCTGTGAAAAACATGTGCATTATTTCCTGTCAAGCTCTGTTCCCACTCCTCCCAGCCTTGCAGCTCCTTGGCAGCAAAAGGCTCCCAAGATCCACCAGTCTGCCCTGCGTTCGGAGCTCTTCTTGCCTTCAGGGATAATTTTGGCACTTGTGGTTCTCATTCCATAGCAGATCAGAAACAAATGTCAAAGTTCTGAAATCCTTTGTGGCTTTACCTTTCTCCACACAACTCTACTCAAATGCTGTAGGAAGAACCAAATTAACTGCAGAACTGCTGTTGCAATGACACATTCAATCAAATCCTTGAGAAATATTTAGGGTTTAGTCACACACCAGGCTCTTGTCCTTCTTCTCTCTTCACCTACACCTAAGTACACTCCGAAGCAGGCAGGGAGAAGGAGTCTCTCAAGGGTTATACATTCGCCTGCAGCCTTCAGTTATACATTAGCCTGCAGTCTCTCAAGAGAGTTATACATTAGCCTGTTCTCAAGGGAGGAGTACTTCTCTGTCCTAGAATAATTGCTTTTAATTGCAAAACATCCTCTGTCTAAACAAAAATAAGATTCCCCTTGGCAGACATAGACAGACCAATGATTATCTATTACTTGCAGTCCTGTTACACGTAGGAACTCAGTCATGAATCAGATTCCCAAGGGCCGCCTTGCTACATACAGATGAATCTAAATGTACTGTTTCATATCCTTCAATTCCTGACTAAGTTTTTCTATAAGTGGGTCGTTGAATTACAGAAATGTGTGCAGACAGCAAAAAGCACTGGAAAGCCATTCCCTGCAAAATGCTTGTCTTCAGTTAACGTGGTCCTTGTGCCATTGAGTGTTTTTGAGCAATACATACCGGGTTAGCTTCTGAGAGCAGAAAAATAGAATTGAAGAAATGTTTCAAATGGCTGAGAAACTTTCAGAGAACAGAGAAAGCACAGGACTTGTTCATCTGCTAATTAAGAAAATATATCCTTTAACATTACTGGATGCAAAAGTTTATGCTCTTATTAGGTACAACCCTTATTTCAGGTATTTTCTGATAAATTTTCAGAACAAAAATCAGGATTCTCTTCCATGCTTTATCAGCTCTCTGGTAACCAACCTTTTCTTGGAGCTGTTCACTTGTTTCTGAAAGGTAACTCAGAACAGAAGACCTGTGTTGTGGTGTGTCTCTGTATATTTAATGAAAACCTCTTCTCCTCCACTCCAAACCTGCCAGCTCCATCAGGTGCACACCACAAGGATTCCTTCCAGTTCCCTGACTAACTTTATCACTACAGCAACAGAAAAGTCTCTTCCCAAATCCTGATTACCTCCAGAAGAAAAAAAAAAAAAAAGAGTTTAGTCACTGCATGCTTTCTCTGCAGTCTAAATGTTTATAAAATCAGTCCAATAGGTCTCCAAGGTATGTCTGTAAGGGCACTGCCTGATGAATCACATCATGTTACAGATGAGAACTAAAATGGAACAGAATCAGCAACCCACCGCATCTTTGCTGAGTTGGCAGAAAACTCGGAAATTGTGGCTCTTGATATGAGAATATGGGTATGCAAAAAAGCAAAGGAAATCTCCCTACTCCCTGCAGACAACTAAGTCCACTCAACTTTGAGAAATTATTAATGCATGTCTTCCTGAACAGAAGTTAAAATGCATTTTGAAGGGGTAAGATCAGTAGTATTTTATGCTTCCTGGGCTAATCTCACCCCACCTCAACTTTGCTTTTGTGTGAATATTTCTAGTAGATATCGGTTCTGGTTTTCTATATTTTCCCATCTATTTGCCAGTTGATATATGCAACTTTGTCGTGTTTTGAAAAGACGATTTATCAGGATCAGCCAGATGTTCCTTCTGGGTTTATTTTTCAGCCTGGGCAAGCAGAAGATGAATTTTGGTCCTGTGGCTATGAATATATTTCCATCCTTCCTTGCACACAATCTCTCCTGTGGTGAGGAGAGATTCTCTCTTCCTATCAGGCATCCAAGACTGGACACAGAAAGGGGAGGGGAAAGAATGAATTTTCTTAGATGCCAGCCTACATGTATTACTCATAGGCCCAGTCACATACAGATCCGCAAATCTGGAGTCAAGGAAGACATTTCTTCTTGTTTCAAGTTCTTTCTGAGTTTGAGGGACTGAGAGGAGTAAATTAATTTTCCTTTTTATGTAGCATGGTTCACCAGCTGCTGGGATCTGGGTATTTTTTAAATGGTACTTTTTTTTTTCCAGCATTTTGATCTCTTGTATCGTCATACTGGCAAATCTGGTGGCCTGGTTTGTTCAGTTGTTTCTTGAGAGCTGAGGCATTTCATCTGACTTATGTGTTCACAGGAATGGAGAGCACTGTGCTAGGTCAGGTGAAAGTGGTACTGGATGGAAGCCCAGTACTCAGTTCCCAGCAATGGCCCATCATGGATGCGTAGGTGAGAATATAAGTACAGGCTAAGCATGTGGAGAGATACTACGCCACAATATTTTTCCAGCCTGCAAAAATCTACCATGCAGGGTCTTCTTCAGTCAGAAACAGTATCTTCATATCTAGTAACAACCCAGTCTCATTGGAATTTTATTTAATTAACTGGATGCATCCAATCACTTCTTGAACTTTCCCAACATATCCAGAAGTGTCAAAGAAGTCTGACGGTGCCTATGGGGATGCGATTTAACAAATTAGATAAAGTTTAATTTAAAAGGTTGGAGACTTTTCCATATCACTGTTAATGAACATGTCACCCTCTAAATCAAGGACAAAATTTTAATATCAACAAAATTTGTTACATTCCATTTTTTGTTTTAACAAATAAAGAATTCTAGGCAGTATAGAGAAGCAAAGGCGACAAGACTTATAAGCTTACACACATACTGTATTTGTTGCTTTTCACATTCTCATTGCAACATAATATAATCAAGTAATTCCCCCAGTCTTTTCTTTTGGTCACATGCAGATTCTGAATGGACTTTCCTTGGATTGCTTGGAGGAAATTCTTATTAAACAGGATGTGTCTCTTCCGCAGGGTGACAGGTTATATACAGAGATTTTTCATCAAAATGAAAACTGCTTCATTTGCTGCCAACCATATGTAAAGCAAGAAGAAAAGTCTGGTCTTACTGACTCCTGAGAGACTGAAAATGGAGACTAAATGGAAAACACATACATTATAAATGTTCTTTTTAAAACATAGTTTTACAAGACTCAAAATGTAGGGAATTGAAAAATATATTCAAACAAGTAGGTAGTCAGGGATGCAAGCATATACAGTTTTGAAGATGATACTTTGAAGATAGATGGATGGATTTTAAGTCTAGAACGGGCAGTAGTGATCACTTGTCCAATATCCTGCATACTACAGATGGACAGGTGGGTGGGAGGAATCCACTCCTACTTTAAGTCCAAATTTTTTCAGAGTGGCAACAATTAGTCCTGTGCACCTGATGATCTGAAGGGTAATTTTACAACTGTTTTTAAAGAGACCTTTCCAGTGTCCAGGGTACCTAAAATAACTTTTTCCTTTTTTCCCAAAAAGGCCAACTTGATCTCAAATGTTGATGATAATGTTGGATCTCCAAAGCCTTAATTTGATGTATTTATGTCCTGTCATTGTTAGTGATGTGGCCACTAGCGGGCTGAGGCTTTAATTTCTGAATATAGCCTTTTTGTTGTGGTAGATTTGCATTAATTTTATTATACCGTACCACTGATGGAACAGACCTCTAATTATCTATTGTGGAATTCTTTATCTGGGGTTGTTGTAAACTTATCCTAGAGAATTTGCCTGAAACACATGGCAAAAGATAAAAAGCAGATCACATCAGTGGGTTTGAGAGCGTTGTGTGATCTTCCCTCTTTTTATATTTTGACCAGATATTTTTTGTTTGGTTTGATGTGAAGTGTCACAAACTTGAAAAAAAACAAATCTTGCTTTGAGATAGGAAGAATACTAAAGAGGCTTTTATATCAAGCCATCAATTATACAGCAAGGTTTTTTTGTATATTCATATATTCGCTGGAATATTCTTCCTTATTTTGACTTTACTTTTTTAATAAAGATTGAAATACACAGAAACTTTAGCAGATTTTGATTCAAAATCAACAACTGTCCTTACTTTAAGACTTTCCTTTTGGAAAAGGAAATACTCTGGGCAAGCTTCTTACACACCTGAAAGATCTAATACCACTACAGAAGTTGGCATGATGCAGTTTGGGGTTTTAGACTAGTATTTTTGTCCTTGTGCCATATTGCTGATGTTTTGCAGTATTTAAGCTGTGCTGTTTGAATCTTTCATGCCACTGATGATGTCAAACAGCTACTGCAATAACCCTCACTCTTGCAGTGACATTAACCCTCAGAAAAGCATCAGCAGGTATTGGGCTACAGAGGTAGGAGGCAGGAATGTGTGTCTTCTGAATAGTCATATACAACCCTTCTGCATGTAAGATGCTGGCCCCATATGCCAAGAGGGCTGCTTCATGCTCCAAGGAAGGCTTCTCAAAGAGGACACCAGTAATGGGATCTGTTTCATGTACCTCATGATTGTTTGCTGCCTCGTCTTTAACTCTCCTAAGTTCCACAGATTTTCGTATACATCAGACATGCGACAACTTTTCTCTGCTTACGTACTACACGAAAAATGTAGATGAAAAGTGTAAACTGATTGAGTAAGGTAATATCAGTGGGATGCCATTTACCCACCACTGAAACAGACACTGTACAGAAGCAGGAACACATTGGGTCTGCTGCTGCTGCTCAGGACCAGGCTGGGCAAAGCAGCACTATGCAGAAGACACTGGCACAATGTCCGCCTGTAACACTAGTATGTTGAGTAGCACATGTATTGTAACTCATGGGGTAGTTGTTCTAACAAACACTTGGCACATTGCCTACCTCTATTCTAGCTTTCCAGTTTTGGCAAGTGAAATCCCCTCTGCTCCCTACACAGGAGGTTCCACAAATATGCTACAAGTCACTGTGAAAAACAAGTATGTTTTCTTCTTTGCCCTAATTTTGCACTTCTGTCATCAGTCAGGTCAAAATCTGATCCTCTTGCTCACAGGATCAAAACAAGTCACTCGGAGAAAAGTCCTACAGAGCAAAGAAGTTAGATCCTGCACCTGACTCTTAGCTAAGGGCAAAGTACTGGTGAACACAATGAGCTTGTGTACAAGGGTATTTCACTAGCAAGTGGACAAAGACCTCAGTTTTCGAAGTAGCCCAGCAACCAAGAGTAAAAACTTTTCAGAGACAAGGCACTATCCTGTTTCACTAAGTTGACTGGAAGCTGGCACTTGCCTCCATCTCAAAAAAAAGTGGGGGTGGATTTGAACCTGAGATAATGAGTGGTTTGAGTCACCTCTGTTTATTTAACACTTACAGCACTATCTTCCTATGATCTGTACCTAAGATAAATTGTTCTTCTGTGAGCATGTTACTTATCTGAACAGTATTGCTCAAAACAACTAAAGGTCAAGTTAGGAGACAATAAAGCATATCAATTCAAATCATATTAGCAGTTCAGAAAGTCAAAGGTGCAGACAGCTGTGGGGTTACTGCTGGGGAACACAACATTTGAGGTTAACAGCTAAACACCTAGCCTTTGGCAGAATTATGTTCAAAATTCCTGTGTTGGTTTGTGCACTGGAGGAAAAATAAAAGGTCAAAATGCTACAAGTTATGGTGACAATAGCGCATGCTCGACAGGACGCTAGCTAGCTATTTAAAAAGCACCTCTTTTTCTGCTCCCTATCAATATGCAAATGTTAGCCTTACAGTGCTGGAGAGTCATAATTCTTAACAGAGAGATTTTCCCAACATGAGAGATTGCCTAAATTATATTCAAGAGCCTTATGAATATGAGACATGAAAATTTTGCCATTATAATATACAGGCAGTCAAACCACAGTAATTTATTTGTATTTCTTTAATGTAAGGCTTAAGCCCATAGTATTTTATATCACTTCTTTTGGGGGGTGGGAAGGGAGAACAGTGACATTGGATCTGTATGTGCTGAAAGCACAAAAGCTGCAAAGAGCCATTGCCCTACTAAAAGGAGAAAGAATATCTGTTATAAAGTTCTTTGAAAAGAACTTCTTAAAACCAACACCCAGATCTATTTTCAGGGTGAAAGCCCAAAGCAGTGAGTTGTCATTCCAAGTCACAGCAGTGGGAAGAATGATTCCTGGTAGCAGTCAGCCCAAAAAGTGTGACACAGAGCCTTTTGGAAAGCCTTTCACCTGGGGTGCCATGGTAGCACATCCTTATAGCACAGCTTTGCTGTGTATTCAGCTGGGAAGGCCTATCTGAATAAGTAAAGCCACGGTAGCATAGCCCATGTGCAAAACCCAGCTCACTTGCCTGAATTACAAGGCAAGTGACAGGGGAAGGATTTGTATATCTCCCATGAGGAGACATGAGATAAACTCCAAGCAAGATTCATAAGGAATATCATCCTTACTGAAACTTATTCCTGCTCAAGGCTTTTCTGTTGAAGAGGGGGTGAAGCATGGGCCCAGATGTGCATCACCATGTGTTGTGTCTTGTCTCTTTGTCCAGCCCCTCTGGAGTAACTGTGACAAACCTCACTGGGACAGACAAACTGAAACATAAAATCATAGAACAGTCTGGGTTGGAAGGGACCTTCAAAGATCATGTGCTCCAACCACTCTGCAATGAGCAGGGACACCTTCAATTAGATCAGTTGACCAGAACCACATCCAGCCCGGCCTTGAACGTCTCCAGGGGGCACAACCACCATCTCTCTGGGCAATCTGTGCCAGTGTTTCACCACCCTCATTGTAAAGAATTTTTTCCTCACATCCAGCCTGAATCTTCCCTCTTTTAGTTTAAAACTATACCCCTCATCTTGTCACAACAGGCTCTACTGAAAAGTCTCAACCCATCTTTTTCATAGGCCCCATTTAAGTACTGAAAGGCCATGATAAGGTCTCCTCACAGTCTTGTCTTCTCCAGCCTGAACAACCTCAACTGTCTCACCCTTTCCTTTATAATAGGTGCTCCATCCCCCTAATCACTTTTGTGGCCCTTCTCTGGACCCTCTCCAGCAGGGAGACCCAGCAAGTCTCCAACTGAGACCCAGCAGGTATCACCCTAAATGAGAAGCTCAGTGTGGAAGAAGATAATGATATCAGAGGGGCATAGATAGAGAAAGATTTCTCAGGGTCAGCCCAGTCTTGCTGAGAAGCATTTGGCAAGCAGAAGGGCCTCCACTGCACACACCAGAAGGGGAAAATCAGCTTTGGACAAGATGGTGCACAGCAGAGCAACTGTTCTCTTGAGGTCCAGCACACACCGTGCTAGTGATAGCTGTTCACGTCTCCTGTCGGGAGGCAAACAACCTGACCTGGTTTCACATCTGGATGCAAAACCTCAGTCTTTGCCTTCAGTGCTAAGAGAATCCATGCTTGTATGTGGCTATCACATGGTAGCAAGCACTTTGCTATCTTGCAACACGATCTGCGTCGAAACAAAGTACTGTAGTTTTCTACCCTGAAGTAAAATATCAACCACAGACCCACTGTTAGAAACCCCGTGGTGAAAAAAGGTTTCTGTTATCATTACTGACAAAGTTTGAAGCTTTTGGTATTTGTGAAGAGAAAGCAACCAAATTCTGGTTTGGGTAGACAGAAACAGATGCACCAGCACATTCAGGCTCTTATTTTAAAGGTTTTGGGGAAGAAAAATATTAGGAAATAGCTGCAATTTCAATGCATTAATTCTCCAGAACATTTCCAGAAGATTCCTATGCCAGAGGAATGCTGTTAGTGGAAATTGTATCAACAGTCTCAAGACCAAATTAGCATCCTGTTTCTCACTTCCACCAGTTGACAATCTGTGTCTTTTAGTAAGCCACGCTAAATTATTATATGCTGTATTACGCTATATGCTATGTTAGAAATGTAACAGGAGTTTTCTCCCAACTGAGGCCTCAGTGTACCCGCTTCTGTCACAGATCCATCTCTGCAGCACGGCATCCTGCTGTCTGGCCTTCACCTTCAGCAGGGAGAAAAAGCAATGGTGCTGGCAGCAACAGCAAAGCATGTGGGAACGTTGGAACTGGGACAATTATGCTAAACAAATTTATACAAAACTGGTGTTTTCATAAAATGTACTGTAACAAGGACACTCAAGCCAAACAGGACAAAGACACGCTGGCCTAAAAATATGTTTTACCTCCTAGTCACAGTACTTGAGTAGTTCCTACAGTTTTCTATGAGAAATACTGGTGCTTAAACATAAGGGAAGATAGAGATGGGAAAAATATTTGTGAATAGAAAGAATATTCTACAACACAGTGATGTTATTTCAGTGTTTGGATTAATAACCCAAGGCCTTTCAAGAATAACGGCTCTCCAGTCAACCAAACTCTTCCTAAACTGGATGAGCACCATGCTGACAAAAGCTCACTATGCCCCTTTGAAAATCACCCTCGAGCCAATGGGTTCCAATGAGTTGCAGATAAAACTACTGCAGTAGCAACTCTCTGTGCAATACTACCCACAGGATAGAATTTTACAGATATCTTGCTTCTCTGTCTGCAAGTACATTTGATTTAAATTTACTTGCTGTCTTTGGTCATTTGGACAAGGTATTGGATTTATAAATTATATAGCACTCTCCTTGCCACACAAGCTGATGTTTGATCATTGGCCCATGCCTAAACAGCAATGTTAACCTAAAGTCCCTGTGTTCTTTTCATGCATGATTCTTGCTCACAGAGCTTCATGCAGAGGAGCTGAAAGAGGATTTCCAGTAGGAAAAAAAAAAAATTCCAGAGGCAAACAAATCCAGAGTCTTTAATACCAGAGATGTCATTATAAAAGAATAAAACAAATGAACCTAGGAATATTTAACACAATTTACAGTCCTAATGCTTCCAGCTGAGGTCAAATGAGTAGTCTTAAGCAACATGGTCAGCATGTTCAGTGTTTCAGTTAACCTCCTGTGAACTATTAGCTCACTGTTGCATATAATGGAGATACCCTACTTGTCTTAATTTACATTAATTAGTTGTATCTTAAACCATAGCTAAATGCATGTTGAATATCAGATTAAACACTTAAGAGACAGTGTGATCTACCAGATAAGGCACAGGACCAGGATCCAGAAGAACTGGATTCTGCTCCTGGCTGACTCCAAGGTATCTAGCTCTCCCATCTGTGTGTCAGTTACTCAATTAGTAATGCAAGAGTACAACTTTCTCTTGACAATGCTCTTTGATGCATACCAAATCTGAGTGTGGCAACTTTCAAAACACTTAGGGTATACCTGCCTTTGCACATCAGAGAATGCCAATGGGACACCTTTGTTTCAGGAGTGATTAGCATTAAGTACAAGTGCACTGTACTTACTGGTCCCCTAGGAATGATGACTAAGCCATTGAGGTAGCAAGAGATGGATATTGGAGTATAATTAGCCTCTTCTGCTCTCTATCAATCGGCAATGCAACTCTTTCCTTGTATGTCAGTGAGCTGCATCCTTGTTTCAGGAAAACCCTCTCTTTCTGCAGTGGCTGTAAAGACTTCCTGCAGAAGCAGAAAAATAATTAGGTACATTCACCTATGTGAAAATACAGATGATGAGCCAAATGGGAAAACATTCCCTAACTGTTTTTACCCAAATCTCAAAAGCTAATGGGTGGGAACAGCTAGTTGCTTTGTGGCCCTGCTGCCAAAATAATTCTGTGAACAAGGATTACTGGAAATTATTTTGTCACAACCTTTAGGTTGTGATATACTTCTATATGTCCTTCAACTAGTGACAATAGTCACAGAGTGTGACTCCATCACTGTCATAGAATGCCTGCAGATAACTTTAGCCTAGCACTCCTCTACTGAGAAAAATAAGAGCACTTTCAGCTTTGAGGAAAGGTGGAACTCAGTGCTCCATTTTAAGCACAGTGAAAGTTTGCTTCCAAAGCTGTTGTTTCAACTGTATCACTCCTTTGGTCCATCCCTCCATTTATTCCTCTTTCTTTATCCCCTAAACTCACTTTGTTTCATATTTTTCTGTCTCTGTTTGGCCAACATGTTTCATTCATTTTAAAGAATACTCCTATCTTTAGTCAAACCACAATATTAAGACACATCATCAACTTCCTTTACTTTTTAAAAAATGTTCATGATTTTTCCATTTGTCCACTGTGTTCCACAGGGTGGAGCTCCTTTAAAGCATCCTACAAGCAAATTTATTATCCACCCTCAAAATTCCCTTTTCTGCCTATAAAAAATGTTAGAACAATTAGTGTGTCATTCATTTCAATACCAGCTTGAGCCTGCGGTAAAGAACATTGCCTCTCAAAAGGGCACTTCTTTCCCACCCATATATATCACTCCTTTTTGCCCCTTTCTTGTGCCCTGACACGTGCCAGCACAAACAGTTGGGTGGCAGAGCACTGAAGAGTCAGGAAGTTGACATGGGTAAAAAACCCTATATTTTGCTTGGTTAGCTGTTTTCTGCAACAATGCTTGTGCTGGGTTAGAGTAGCTGTCTAAAGGAGGTTGCAAAGGGGATGCAGAAGCCAGAACTATCAACCAAAGGAAAAGATAGGGCAGGACTGCCTCTTTTGACAGTGCCACTGGTTTCTGCTAGCTTAAAATGCCCATAAAGCCACGGTACCAGGCTTTGTGCCCATCTGCCTGTCACGCAAAGTTGTACTGCCTCATTGTCTCCTTGTACCCCTCAGCCTTTCCATCTTTGTC
Organism: Pezoporus occidentalis; assembly: GCF_034315485.1. Lineage (NCBI taxonomy): Eukaryota > Metazoa > Chordata > Aves > Psittaciformes > Psittacidae > Pezoporus > Pezoporus occidentalis. The sequence goes on along the minus strand of NW_026912907.1, from coordinate 1,978,109 downwards.
CTTCTGACCATCTTTTGTTCTGCCCTTTAGCACAGTGGAATTTTAGGTTGTGTTGGATTTTGTGTGGTGATTAAGGAAATGTAATAATAATTACAGTAATAGCAGCAAATGCATGTAGTAAGAGAAATGTTTCAACTAATCTAAACTGAGTTTTCTGCCCCTTTTTAAAGATTTTCTGACAAAGCAAGAATTCTGGTCCATGTAGTTCTTCGTGGCATAGGCATTTCTTGCTGCAACCTGAAAAAAAGAAAGAGATCACCAGAAGTCAGATGTGCCTGTACCAAAAAAAATAGTTCCCTGACAGTTTGCATCTCTCTGCTCAAGGCTGTTGCCCATATCTCTCTTGCAGAATTTTAATCTTTTGAAAGAGCTACCAGCAGTTATTCCTATGAGACAAAATGTTGTCCTGAAAGGGACAGGCAACTCTTGCTGCCTGGAAAGTCATTTCCCAACGCCACAGAATCCACCAGTCTGAAATGTTCCTGACGGATCTTTAGTGAAGGGACTAATTTTTACTTCCCCTTAGCTGTTGTCTCTCAGTCGCCTGTGGATTTGAAGACCCAGAAGGCGAAACAGTATCTAGAAGCACTTCCATGAGGCAGTGGCAGGAGCAAAGGGACCTTCTCAGGCTGAAATAGCAGCAGAGGAAGCATGCAGATTTGATGGAAATCCTGGGGAGCTCGAGGCATCTCTAGTATCTTCAGTACTCTTTACTCCCTTCCTTCCTGATGACAGGAACAGAGATTCTTCGGGTCCTACAGTCCCCCCCGGGAGAATTCCTGGGACTGGAGAGTGACCTGTAAAATCAACGCAGACAGGTTTATCAGATGAACTTCCTCATTCCCTGGGAACAACGTTTGGAGATCCACCCTCTCCTTGGCTTGTCTCCTCTTTTCTCTCACTTCACTTGTGCAATCTCACCTTGTTGCCAAATAACCACAGAAATGCCAACCATGTCTGAAGCCAAGAGAAGATGGCTGTGGAGCTCTTAGAGGTGTACAGGGACCTCCTTCCTCTCTGTCTTCAGGGGAGAGGTGAGCACAGGCCAGTTGCTTTGGGTTTGTGAAGAGACGATGGTGTTGCTGCACCCCAGATTTAGCACACTGTATTGAAGCAAGGCTGGGATCATATTGGTATGTGTCACTGTGCTTAGATCTAGTGCTTTGGTTTGAGGCATTAGCATAGTGCTGAAGCAATCTCCCTGATGGTCTGCATTTACTACACACTGACTTGGACTGAAAGTGTTTCTGGTGCACCTTGTCCGGACTCGCCCTGAAGAAAGCTAAATACATGCCTTCATGTGCTACAAACCCTAAATTAGGCAAAAGGGATCAAGCCAAAAACCACTTTTGGGGCAACTTTGAATCGTGTTTTCTGGGGATGTATGATCCAGGAGACAAGTCAAAATCCAGTCCCAATTAAATCCCCTGAGCCACATAACATGAAGGTGTTCAGGGCCTCTGTGCCACCTGTTTCTATATTATAATTCACTTCTTTCATGCCAAATCACTTGCTAATGAAGACATAGCCACTGTTGTGTGATTATTTCCTCACTAATTTTCATCATCTAGGCATAAGTTTCTTATATTTCCTTCTGTTCTCCTTACCAAAAGCCTTGATTGCAGAAAAACAGCATGAAGAAACCTGCTGTAATACTGCCAATTTGATGTGTACTTTGAACTGAATTTTGAAACATATTTGAAAACTTGCTATTAAAATGTTTAATGTTCTTATTTTTATCTTCCACTGATTGCTGACAGCCAGTAGAAATAAACTCTCCTCCCTTTTACGCGTATTTTGATGATTTTAATAGCATTTCTTGCTTCTTTAACAGACACATGAAAACTTCATAGGGCAGATTTGAGCATAGGCTATGCACATCTGGCTCTGTAACTTGGGTCACTAGGACCCTAGTGATAACTTCCCCTGGGGTTTTCTCCTTCTTTTTCACAAAACAACCAACTTCTTCTGTATTCCGCTAGGTTTTATATCAATACCGGATCTATGTTAGAAAACTCTCACATTTCTGCTGTTGCCTGAATGTCAGACCACTTTCTTTCTGTCCCCCCCGTCCCCCCCGTCCTCCCCCCCCCCCAGGAAACAGGAAGAGTACCAGGAGCTCTAATAATGTTTCTCTAATGACTGTCTCAGTTGCACTACAGTGATAAACCAACAAACTGAGCAAGCGCTCCAGCAAAATGCTTGTCTTTGAAGGTGTATGATATCACATCAAAACCAGCTACAGAATATTTACTGATGGCTCAGAAATATTTCTCACCTCTGTCTCAATGTAGCACATCTGAAGCAAGAAAAGAGGGACTGCATCACAGACAGGAAACATTAAATATGTAATTACTTCTTTTTGGCATAAGTTGTACAGCCCCAAGCTTCTTATAATGTATAAAATAGAGTACACCTGTCATGTCTTGAATGAACATGAAACCAGGACTTGCAAAATTAAATACATCTGCAACAAATTGTCTCAGTTTCAAATTGGAAGCTATATTCATAGTAGGTAGTCATGCAGTAGGGTAGGTTGTTTATGCATGTGTGCTTTTTAGTAGGTGGATTTCAGTTTCTGTCTTCTGTCTCAGAAGCAGCAATAGCATTTTGGCATAAGGGCTTATACTGGGAGTAGGGGAATCGATTTAAAATACACTAGTGGTCCTGGTAGATTGATACATAGGTATATTCTTTATATGACAGAGGTATATTCTTTATATGACAGATAAAAACTACTTTTGTCCTAAAGGTCACAGGAGTGAGAACCAATGGTCCAATCCTAGCTTGTAAAATCTTGGTCAAGACAAAGTCAATAGTTTTACAGTGAGTGTGTTTTACCTTCCCACCCTGAACAAGGTACCCTTTTGAGTGACCTGAGCTCAGGTTCCAGAAATTTAACTGGTATAAAATGGGCTTTTGCCTAGGCTCATTTGCTGAGCTGAGAAGCCCTGTGTGGGGATTGCTTCCAGCACCCTTGTTAGGTCCACCAGAACTCGCTTTGGTGTCTTCACACTACAGTGGCCTGCCCCATGTATGCAGAACAGTTCTGCCATGCACATGCCATAGAGCTGATCTGTACATGCCTTAAGGTAATTTGTTAGGGATTTCCTGATTTCCCACAGCCTGGTCAAAACTGCAGCTTTGTCTGGGCCAGCAGGCATCTAAAGAAGCATCAGCACTGTAGCTGATAACACGTGAAAGCAGAGAAAGGAGATGCAGGGATAGTAAAGAAGTAGAACAGATTTGGTGATTAGTGCTAGGGAAAATCCAGAGATCCTGGTTAAGAGAATGCTTAGAAAACCAATACAACTGAAAAATTGTTTACTGCCAACAAGCACTGGTCTTGTTTTTCTGGAAATCAAGCAGCAGCGTTCTCTAACTTACTCTGTTTTCTATTATATGAAAAAAAATTATTACAAAACCAGGATGATCTAGGCTGAAAGGGATCTCTGGAAATCTTCCAACCCAACCTTTTGTAGATTAGTAACTCTGTCTTTTCCTTAAGTACTTTTCAGATCTTGGAAGACTATACCTTCTGTCATGTGAGCAATGTCAATTTGTTTACTTTTTCTTCATATGACTGCTTCTCCAGCTCCTTAATCATCTTGGTGGTCCTTTGCTGGACTGTCTATATTTTTTTTTAATCTGTCTCTTGAACTGGAGGAAGCAAAAGTAGATACACTATTCCAGGTGAGGCCTTGGAAATGCTGAGTGGAGTGAAACAATCAGATTGTTTAACCCTAAAGACACCAGTGTTGAAACTGCCAGGCTTTTTCAGCTCTTCTCTAACATCTTCTAGTTTTATCTTTCATTTTCCTATATCGTTCTCCTGGTTTCTCCATACTTCCATTTCTGTTACTTTTTTCTTTCATCCCAAGGCTAATTAACGCTGGCAACACTCATTGTGAAATATGAATCCTTCCCAAGGAACACAATGAGATTCAGAGTGAAATAGCACAGAAAGTTTTCAGTATATTCTCTTGGCAAAAAGGAAGGCAGCTTTATAGCTTTTTAAATAACACATTGGAGAAACCATTGCTTCTCCTCCCAACCTGCAGGGTCTTGCTAGAAGGAACTCATGTGTCATCAACTACGGAAATTAAATAATTAACCTCACTGGGCCTCCCTCAAAAATCAGTGGGAAGAAATAGGCTCTTCCAGACTTAAAAAAAAATGAGAAGAAAATACCCAGAAATATTGATAAGCTGTAAATCTCTCTACAGCGGACTTAACACAAGAGTGAGCAATGTTTATCATGGAAAGGGCATCACCCCTTTTGTAGGGTGCCAACAAGCCCAGGGGTTGGTCTGTTCTGATTGCTGGAAGCTCTGGAATGGCTGCTTTGGCAGAACTGTGGCCCCCTGGCTCCACAACTGTCTTGCAATTTAGCAGCAATATAAATTAAACAGGGAGTAGGGTCAGAGGAAACCTGGGCACCTCTGGCAAAGCAGCAAGCAAGGGTGTGTGATCATCCAGTTTTGAAGGAGAACAAAATGCATCAGGAAACAAGAAGTTTGGTGTCTGAGAAGTATCTTTGGGGTGGTTTTCTTCTTAATTGTTATTATTATAGCTCAAGAAGTAAAGGATCGCTGGTCTCTTAATTCATCAAATAAAGTGATTACTCACTCTGCTTTGGCAGAAATGCTTAGAGTTCAGGCATTGCTCAGCACTTGCTGCCCTTTTTCTCTGTTGTATCTCTCAAGTATATTTTTGCACTTTGAAGGACAATGAGAGCTCTCTCCTGGGAAAAGGAAAGTCATGAGTGATAGAGCCACTGAAACAGTACCTGAGGTCGGCTTTGCAGCAAGTGCAGCTGGTGAGCTAATAAAGCCAAAATTTCTTATGGATTCTTTTCATTATGGCCACGTGATGAATGTCATTCTATACCATACACAGTTCTTCATAGGGCAAATAAATAGAAAGTTGAAGTATTTTTAGAATGCTCCTCTGTCAGAACATGCTCACTCTCTACCTCTAAAACACCTTAACTGAATGCTAATTTCAAAGCCTGTAACATATGATGAAGTGCATCTTGATTCTTTGGCAAGCACTGATGACTACAGGGGGCAAAAAAAGGTGTTGATCTATTAGATCAACACAGAAATCAAACACTATGGTAGAGAGTATGTGGTATTTTATTACTCATTAGGAAGTAATTAGTATCATTAGGAAGGATATTAGGTCTTTGAAACTTTGGTTCTGTTCAGAATAATCATAGAAGCATAGGATAGTTAGGGTTGGAAAGGACCTTAAGATCATCTAGTTCCAACCCCCTTGCCATGGGCAGGGACTCCTCATGCTAAACCATGTCACCCAAGGCTCTGTCCAACCTGGCCTTGAGCACTGCCAGGGATGGAGCATTCACAACCTCCCTGGGCAACCCATTCCAGTGCCTCACCACCCTTACAATAAAGAACTTCTTCCTTATATCCAATCTAAACTTCCCCTGTTTAAGTTTTAACCCATTACCCCTTGTCCTATCACTGCTCTCCCTAATGAATAGTACCTCTCCAGCATCCCTATAGGCCCCCTTCAGATACTGGAAGGCTGCTATGAGGTCTCCACGCAGCCTTCTCTTCTCCAGGCTGAACAGCCCCAACTTTCTCAGCTTATCTCCATATGGGAGGTGCTCCACCCCCCGTTCATCCTTGTGTCCCTCCTCTGGACTTGTTCCAAGAGTTCCATGTCCTTTTTATGTTGAGGACACCAGAACTGCACACAGTACTCCAAGCGAGGTCTCACGAGAGCAGACTAGAGGGGCAGGGTCACCTCCTTCCACCTGCTGGTCACGCTCCTTTTGATGCAGCCCAGGACACGGTTGGCTTTCTGGGCTGTGAGCACACACTGCTGGCTCATGTTGAGTTTCTCATTGACCAGAACCCCCAAGTCCTTTCCTGCAGGTCTGCTCTGAATCTCTTCTCTGTCCAACCAGTAGCTGTGCCCGGGATTGCTTTGACCCAGGTGTAGGACCTTGCACTTGGCATGGTTAATGGCACTGCTGGTTCACTTTTTCTGGTATTGCTAATATTGATTAGACAGGGGCCTTGAGTTTTAAAGCATAGAAGCATAGAATTATAGAATCATAGAATCCTTTAGGTTAGAAAAGACCTTTAAGATCATTGAGTCCAACTGTTAAACTAGCACTGACAAATCCACCAGTAAACCATGTTCCTAAATACCACATCTACACATCTTTTAAACACCTATGAGGATGGTGACTCAACCATTTCCCTGGACAGCCTGTTCCAGTGCTTGACAACCCACTTGGTGAAGAAATTTTTCCCAGCATCCAATCTAAACCTCCCCTGGCACAGCTTCAGGCCGTTGCCTCTTGTTCTATCATTTGTTACTTGGGAGAAGAGACCAACCCCCCCTCTCTAGAATCTCCTTTCAGGTAGTTGTAGGGAGTGATAAGGTCCTCCCTGAGCCTTCTCTTCTCCAGGCTAAACAACCCCAGTTCCCTCAGCACCTCCTCACAGGACTTGTTCTCCAGACCCTTCACCAGCTTCGTTGCCCTTCTCTGGACCTGCTCCAGCACCTCAATGTCTCTCTTGTAGAGAGGGGCTCAGAACTGAACTCAGGAGTCAAGATAAGGCCTTAACAGTGCTGAGAAGATGACATTAAATACTTCAGCTTTTTCCTCATTCTTTTTCACTGTTTCCCTCACATTATTTTCCCAATAAACTGAATAATCTTTCAGATTCTTCTAGAAGTAGATCAAATAAGAATGTCTTGAAAAAGCAGGCTGCAACATCATAGGTTTTGCATCAGCATGTTTCCATGGTCACAATCAGGTATTCAGGAACGCTTCTGTAAGCGCATCTCAATGTTCTTTGTCAACATCTCCCTTCTGGTGTCATATTGCTTTCTTAAACACTATTTGTGTTCCATTTTGAATTCTTTTCCATCACACAGGTCGAGTTAAAGGTAAAGCAAGAACCATGAATGCATCTTGCCCAAGAGTTAATAGGACTGATATTTGGAGAATGCTTTGCAACCTTTGAGAAAGCAGTGGCTGTCTTGGGCTTAGGCTGGGGCTGACTAATGTTGCTGGAATAGCCATATATGGACCAATACCTTCAGGTGACTTGACAGCAACTGTAAGATACAGTGCAGCTCTATGTTTTGTTATATCATTCAACTGACCCAGGTCCTGGATCTCCCTGTGCTGGAAACATGGCTCTTTCTGTAAAAAAAAAAAACAAAAAACAAAGCCTGAATCTGTAGGAAATGGTAGAGGCATTCACTTGCTATTTGTGTGTCCACATGACTCGGGCCCTTCTACCTCATGCAGGGAGTGTTTCTGTAATGCACTGAGTGATGCCTTAACATTCAAAAGCCAGATAACACTCTTACAGTGGCCCCTTAAATGCACAGAACACAGAGCTCCCTATTCCCTGCCTCCTTGAGGAGAGTGAGCCAAGATTTTAACCTACTTTGTGCTTGAAAGGAAACTGTCATGGTTTTCCTACTCTAAGAGTGATCCGCCATACAGCCTTATCAGTGCTGAGGGTTTTTCTAGTAACGATACTGAATCTAGATACTTTGTTTCCATCTAAATCCTAGTTAAGATGTCTAAGTCCTCATCTGATTTAGCCCCCACACCCCTAATAATGTGAGGGTCTTAAATACCAAAAGGACAAGGTTTGCTGTGCAATGTTACACAGATATCTGTATTGATTTGAGTCTCAGAGAAAACCATGGAAAATGTCCAACAATTCTACCTCTTGTGTTTGGGTATTTTCAGAATAACACATTTGAAATCTGCTTCAAACTGTGATTAATTCTGAAATTTCTTTAAATATAATAGAATTTAAAATAAGAAGGCCTGACAACCCTGTAAACAGAACTTTTTGTTTGATGGAATGTACATAAAACGTGACTGTGCCCAGGCATGGCGTAAAGCAGCCAAAAACAGGTTTCCAAAAAATGCTGACCATGAAGATTTAATGCAGATGCAATCTGGGCACCAAGTAGCCATGAAGAGACTGGAAAGGCAGAGAGCAGGAACATGTTAGCAGGAAGGGCTGTGAGATGATGATACTGATTTCTCATGTCCCCTGATCTGTGAAAATTAATGATTTTTAGATTTTTCTTGCAACTTTTTTTAAGCTTTAAGGTATTTCAGTGAAGTAATTAAACCTTCAAGAGTGCCCAAACTGAAACAACTCCTCCTTTTTTCAGTGTCTCCAATGGGTTGACTGACTATGTAGAAAAGCGATGTTTTCCCTACAAATGTGGAATAGCTTTTAAGCATGTTGAAACAATTTGGGTGTATTAAACTATAGATTCAGACTTCAGGGTTTTCATAAAAGGTCTAAAATTTTTCCACTAAAGGAAATAGGTTACAGGATAGTCTGTAGATCTATTCAGTTCCATTATGGTTCTCAAAATTACCTTGATATACAAAATGTGCTTAAAACTGAAACACTGAAACTCTTCATTAGGGACTGTAGTGATAGGACAAAGGGTAATGGGTTAAAGCTTAAACAGGGGAAGTTTAGATTGGATGTAAGGACAAAGTTCTTTATTGTAAGGGTAGTGAGGCACTGGAATGGGTTGCCCAAGGAAGTTGTGAATGCTCCATCCCTGGCGCTGCTCAAGGCCAGGTTGGACAAAGCCTTGGGTGGCATGGTTTAGTAGGAGGTGTCCCTGCCCATGGCAAGGGGGTTGGAACTAGATGATCTTAAGGTCCTTTCCAACCCTAACTATTCTATGATTCTATTATTCTAGATATATAATTTTTGTCTCCCACATAATTTTTTTTCCACAAAAAAAATGGGTTTTATTTTTGATAAATCTTTAATTTTGGGTAAAAAATAAAAATTTATATAAGACATTTTTTGCTGTTGAGCTAAACAGATAGATAAACTGTCTGTATCAGGGAAGCAAGAGGAAAGGGGGAAAAAATAGGGTATTTTTCCTAACAAACATGATAAAGCACACCAAACACAAAGTCTACTGTGAACACTCCAGGTGGACAAATTTCTTTTTGCTATCCTGGATACAAACTCTACGAGCTATTGATAACGATTGCTAACTTTGTTACAGCACACTTTAAATCACTAACACACTGTAATTCTCTAATAAACTAAGAAAATAACATATGTACTCCCTCACCTGCTAAACAGATGGTAAGGAGTGTAAATTCATGTATTTGACTTTCTTTTTTTTTTATTGCTTTGGACATCTTAAATTTAAATAATCAGATTCAAAGCACTAGCTTCAATCTAAAACAGGCATGCTTTGGAGAAAGGAAGGATCCTTTTTCAAAGGGAAAAACAGGCTCTGGTAAACAGTAAGCAATTAGCCACAACATGCTACCAGGGATTGTTTAATTGAGGCTGCCATACTAAATTAACCAGATACATGCCCTTGGAAGGACTAGTAAAGCAGAATTACTTACAGATGTTTTCAATTATTCTGCATGAAACCATGTGCTGCTGCTTTGGTATTTTTTTTTAATTTGTTTTTCTGCTCCAAGGAAAATTAAAATACAAAACAAACTATCCCAGACCTTCTTTCTCCCTAAATGGTAGGACTTGAATGATTGCATATTAGCTGTCAAAAATCTTTCTGGTCTCCCTGTGGATGGATTTATGAGACACAAGTAGCTTACAGGTTTTGCCTTAATGCCCATACTATCTAGTTAATCTGCCCTAATTTCAGTCTTTAAGGAGCAATTATGACTCCTTAGCTTTGTATGCCCCATAGAATATTTGCTGTGAGAAACACCTGGAGAACTGTAAACCAGTTCATAAAGTAATAGGGAAGATGCCCTTGCTGCCACATCCATATTGAGTACTTGAAGTATAGAGAAGCTGTCTCCCAGCACTGAGCTAAAGGTTTTTCATTCCTGATTAGAATTGCTCTTTGAACAGCCCTACAGCTTTGGCTCTGAGTTTCCTCAATTTGGGTTTTTGGGTTTTGATTTTTAATATGTAGATATCATTTTCAGGAAGTTATCATCTTACTAGTTCTCAAATATAATATGAAATAAATTTGCAGGCCAACAACAAATTCTCTGTCCCTGGGGACAGATTATTATCAGGCAATATCTGTCTGCACTAAGGGTAGATTAAATGCACGAAAGCAAACATAGGAAGCAAAGAAAAGGATCTTACTTGAATAAGTCATCAATGAGATGAGCTCAAATCTCATTGTCAGTTCCTTTGAAACAAAAGCACCCTACTCTATAAACTCATTAACACTGTAGAAAGGCTCCTGTACCAAAATCCCTGAGCTTATGTCCCAAACTCCAAGCTGGCAGTAAATAGATGTTCTGGGTCATCCTCTGGGGCACCAATCTCCATGCAGCACTGTAACTTGGATAATTTAAGGCTAGGCACCAGAAATCCAGATATTCCAACACTGAAAGTTTCTTTTTAGTATACACCATTCCCAGCATAGTCCCTCAATTCAGGACTAGAGAGTCACTGGCTGAGAGCACTGTATGTAACACAGAATCTGAGGTATATGATCTGCACATGAGAGAAACCACCTGGGATGTGACTCTGTAACTCTGTGAAAGGGGCATTCTGCATGTGAATGCTGGACTCTCAGTCAATTCCCAGTCCAGTTCTGAACATTGTCTAATAGCTACTAAATATAAAATGCCAGGCTAAGAGAAGTCTAAAACTTTATATGAAAATAAGTGAAATCTTGCCCTATGGTTGCTCAAATCAAGAAGAGATCATATAGAACTGGTAGCATAAACAAGATACAGACTACATAACTACAGGCACTTAACAGAGTGCCAAATCAGGAGTTTATTTGCTATTGGCTTCTTTTCCACTCAGTAGTGAAAGGTTGGTACTCCCCATGCAGAGCAGGAATTCACCCAGAGCAGAGATCTGTGCAAACACAGGACAGCAAGAGACAAGCCTGGGATGGGGCACAAGCTTGACTCTAAAAAGTCTATATTCAGACTGCTGTGTACACTCACCCAACATGACTCAGGGTATCAGACTGTCACAAGCTGTTAAATTTATTATTTAAAAGCATTGCTATAAAGTTTCTGTAAAAATATACTACATGAGAAAAAAAAAACCTGACATGCTTTAGTTATCTATTTAATATCTTGCTTCCTCTGAGTCAAGAAATACATAAGCCCAGTCTCTAGAATAAAAATATATATGGTACCCATTTTTAATTTAACTTTGCTCCAGAATCATGTGTCTCACACAGGTAAAGGTGGTAAACAATGATGGTCAGTGATTTTTAATGTTAAGAAAAGTGATTGGTGTATGTACTGTCCTACATTTGGCATGTAAGTATGAAGAGATCAGGGGACTTCCTGTAGCATTGTAGTATGTCCCATTATTTAGCAATATCTCAACACCCTAACCATGTATTTCAGCCCAGGACAATTTACTACGCAATTTCCTAGCTTCTGCGGGATTAAGTTTATTGCTCATATAATTTTAATGTAGCTTTGTGGACTTCAATTTCCTTCAAGGATTTTATAGAAGTAAAAGTATTACCAAATGCATTACAAATATTAGTGTTTGAAGACTGTGGGATTTCTCCTGCAGTCTGGAAGCAGCTTCCACAAAACAGGAAGCCATTAACTGCCAGGATCACATATAACTGCGGAGATATTATATGGAATACTCATAAGACATTTACTGATGAAGATAAGGGGTTTGGAAGCTGGTTTGGGTTATGGAAATACAAACAATAACAGTATGCTTTTCATTAACATTACAAGACCTTATATAAAAATAGAGGATGAGAGAAATCTACATTTTAGGGCCAGTGTGAAGATTTCAGAACTTGCAGTTATAGAGAAGTCCACAAAAAAGGGTGCCTCATACAAGTTATAAATGTGGGCAAGCCTAATTGCTTTTCCAATTCTGAAGATTCACCGCTAAAACATGGCCTGTCCCTGACTCCCCTGACCTTCACTTTTGAAAACGTGGATGAAACAGTGAGGATGAAACATAAGCAGCCATTGACGAGCCCTGGGAGATTTATGACTTGAAGGTGGCTGGAATTTAACCTGAAGGTGAGCTACTCACTGCAGTGCAAAAAAATGTTAAAAGACTTTTACTAATCTGCCCTGCTCAAAACATTGGCTTCTGCATCCACTGCACTAATTTAACCTTCCAAGTGGCTGGACGGTTTAGTCCCTTACATAGCACTTTCCACTGAGCTAAAACAGAAGCTTTAAGATTGCTATTCACAGCCATTATCATACCTTGGAAGATTACAGTTGGAGCAGTAACTATGGTCTACAAGCTTGAATCTGTGATCTCTTCCCTCACAAGGGATCCCTGAGTAAAGCCAGAAAGAAATAGAATTTCAAAGCCAGACTCAATTTCAAAGAGGAAAAGAATGGCAAGCTTACAGCAAAAAAAGAATGTAAAAAAATGTGTCTGAAGTCAAAGAAAATCCAGAGGGAAAAGGGAAGCCTAAAGTCAAGCTAAACAATAGAGCATGTAGATCAATGTAAAGAAATATAAGACGTGCACAGACAGTCAGATGATCATGGGGCAGCACAGTCCTCCTGGCAGATTCTGAGATTGAGATAAGTTGCCCTTTCTTTTGTTAAATTTCCATCAAGGCACTGTCAGGCTCCAGAATATTATTAAGCACTTCTAAAGTTAAGAGAGCAAACAGACTAGAAAACACACAAGGAAATAATAGTCTCATGACCCCTGGAAGTTTAGTGCTTGTGACCTGAGCCCGCGAGCATCCAGTATGTTCTTATTACCAGTAGTCCTCTGGTAGTTTGGAAGGGCCAGAAACGAAACTCCAGTCATGCCCACATTTGGTGCCCATCTTGGTATGGAAAAGGAGAAGAAAGCCTTCCTCTGAGCATTCTAAGTTTGCCACAGCTAGAGTTTGGATTTAGACAAGGAGAACTGAGGTATGTGGCAGCATTCAGTTCCTATACTACTTATATGGCTATCAGATTCAGGATATAACCTGTAAACCTATCTGGAGTCAGAATGTAATATTTTTCCATGTCAGGCAGGAACATTGCTCTTCTTTGCAGAATGTCTTCCTCATAAATAAGAGAATTATTTAGCATATTTGCAGTTATGGATTCTCCTTAGTGCTAGCAACTAGATGAAGCATCCTTCCTGTTCATGTATAATTTCTAAATGCCTGAAGCTGAAGAATTTACCTTCGAGGCACCAAGTTCCTTTTCCTGTCTCTACTCCTTCTTACCTACCCCTTAACTGGCTTTAAATTCCCAGTGGTTTGCAAAAGGGATTTAAAATAATATAAGACAAACCTGTGGCAAATCCACCCTTGTAACACCTCCTTTTTCCAGATTTGGCTGCCTTATAAGACTGACAAAACCCATTTTAGGTATTGTCAGTTGATTTGCTTAGTAGTTTCAGAAAAAAATTAGCAAAGCTTCTTCCTTTTGATGAACAAACTCCAGGTTCACATACCCAATCTGTGTGTAATCCATTTCCTACAAAGCCAAAAAAGGCAAAAAGGTAATAGCTCTGTAATGACTGCTCCCAAAGAGAAGCGAAGCATAAGTAGCTGCTGCTCCCACTGACTCTCATTTTTGGCCCAGCAGAATCATGCATCAGGAAGCCTCCTCAACAGGGTGCAAAAGAAATAAGTGTTTTCAAACTCAGTGTTCCTGTCCTGCTCACAGAAGCTTTTGCCAAAATATGTGCCTCCTCCCACTTCACTGATGATACACAGAGAGAAAAGCCACCTTCTCCAAGAGCTCCAGTGCTGTGCACTTTTCTACAGCACAGGACAGAATTTGCTTCCCATAATCACTCAGAGCAAAGCCTGAGAGTGTATGAGACGGGAAGAGTAACTGAAAATAGGAAAGAGACTGGAAGAGGCAAGCCATGAGGCCCCTTCCAGTCCTGTGCTCTCTAAAGGAAAAAATGACAGCATCTAGAAAGAATCCCCCACATTAATTTCTGTAGATTTTGTTGGATAACTCCAGTGAAAGAAGGCAAAACCTTAGATTTACTCTCCTTTCAGTAAAAGCAGAGTTCTCTCCACTGCAAGCAGATATATATATATAAACTAAGATGGGGCATAGAGACTAACACAGGGTCCAAGTTAACTCCCCAGCAAGTATGCAATGTATATTTTCTTTGACTAGCATTGTTCCCCAAAGGAAGTATCACTACCAAAGAACCCAGCTATTAAAATAGGAAATGTTTCAACTTCATGCAAGTTCTGCAATTACTTAATAATCCCAAGAATTTAGGGCATTTTTTCAGGTTAAGTCAACTAAAGTGTCACAGGCTGTTAGCTTACTTTAGATCTGGTCTTATATAATGCTACTGTAAGGCATACCCTGTAGGGCACATCAGAAATAAGAACTAAAAAGCACATGGCTCTATGTCTATAACTCAGAGAAAATTTGCCTATAGACCAGTAACAAAGGGTATTTTCAGCCATACCTATGCTGAGTGGCTGTCAAATCCAATTGCCTGGAAGTGGCTTAGCATTTCAGGTTTTGTAGGGTTATACATGCACTATTCAAAAGTATGAATGAGTCCATAAAAGCAGGGCTCAGTACTCCTGATTCTTGATTTATTTTCATTACTGTCTGAAATGTGACTGTTCTTTTACAATGTAACTGTATATTCTGGTTGTAGAAGTTACACCAAGAGATATTGTTCCTGGAGAGCATATTACTGCTGCCAGTGTTCATGTTTATACAATTTCTCAATGGTCAAAATATTGAAGCACAAACCTTGGCACTGAACAACCTGTGTAAGCATCTCAGACTGACTCTAAGCCTTCATAAGCTTCTCCATCATCTCAATTTTATTTGCCTTGTTATAGCTGGGAAGAGTGTAGACATCCTTGCCATACATGGTCTGTGTACTTCCTATCAGACTCAGATCCCTGAGGTGGTTCTGGTGAAGCCAGTGAGTGCACATGATAGAGCATAGCACAGAGTAGGTTGATGCTGCCACTCTCATATGGTGACACAGAAAAGCTGCCTTGGCTGGATAAGCAAATTCTGCCATCCTCCGTGTTCTGCTTCTGTAGTTCAAAGTCAGTTCAGGTATCTGCTATTAGATACCATCACAAAATATTTACATTATTCTACATGTAACGTAACAGTGGTGGCGAGAAATCCACATCTATTAAAAATACTCAAAAAACAGAAAAGAAAACCTTCCCCCCCACACACACTTGGACATGCAAAAGTAGGTGATAAAACAGTAAGACAACCAAATGATCAATCAGCAGTGTCTATTGAGAAATAAGACAAAACCTGTCACATTTTCCAATCTGATTTACCCAGAGAGCCCACCTCATAGACATGATGAGGTACAGATTTCAGTGTCTTCTGCAATAACCATCTTATTTATCCTTTCCTCCTCTGCCACACATATATTCCAGGCAAAAAAGTTATCCTTGTAAAACTCAGCATGAGAACAGGTGTCCTCCATGTGGCAAACCATGTGTTGTTGCAGTTTTGTTTATTAAAAAAACTGGAAATGAATCATTCACCTGTACTTGTGATTGTTCCAATGTGAACACTTCTCCATGCTTTCTCCAAATAATGTTTTAATCTAATCTGCTATGTCACATGCAGGCCTGATCACTATTTGGGAGAAGCCAGAATTACAACTCTGCAATAGCCTGGATATTGCTGGAGATGGAGCACTGCTGATCTGAAGTAACATTGCTCAGGAAGGGAAGGTTAGGGGAAAAAAAATAAACCGTGAAGTTTTGGAATGAAATAAGGTTTCTTAACACTGATTGAACTATGATGTATTTCAGTTTGATTAACCGCTATATCTTCTTGAGGACAGCATTAGCAGTTTCACTGTTGTGTCACTAGCTAAGACTGAAGGGCAGGGTGCTCATTTTTTTATGTACATGATTCAGATTTACCCTTGTGCTTTCAGAACAACTGATCACATGGTTAGGCTCTGTCCAGGTCATCATCCTTTGTTTCTGTTTCTGTTCTTCCAGAGAAAGCACCACAGGTATGGGAGATCTTGTCCGTGCAGTGGGATGAGAACTCTCTTCGAAAAGAGGAACTTGGTTATGAGACAGATTTGAGGTGGTGTGGGGAGATTAGTCACTCTGCTGTCTGGAACACTTCTGTTAACTGAGATTTTGCAAACCTTGCTGTAGAGGGGATGGAGAATTTCTTGGTCTCTCCCAAAGGATGACATAGCAGGACAATAATGATGTTTGAGATAGTCTTCATGCAAACAGCAAGAATGAGCCCTTTCCTCTTACTTGCCTGCATATTGTGCAACTTGTCCACATTCTGTTCATTCCTCTTCAAGTCCACACTTACCCCTGCCTTGTCTGTCATGATCCATTCTTATCCCTACACCTCCAATTATGCTTCTGTATTTCTCTTTCCACTCCCTCCAGATTTTTCCATCTAGCAGGGATGTTCTCTGGGTGGGCAGTCAGATTGCTCACAAACCACAAGGCTGGAGCATTGGGTAGGGCTAAGTACAAAGAGTACCAGGACTAAGTCTGAACATCAGAGGTAGAAGAAAGAGCTGCCACCAAGCCACCAAGGAAGGTCAACAGTGACAGGAGGGTTGTTAAAGGTGTTTTTTCTCATGCAGTTCAGAAAAAGCAATGTTTTAAATATCCAGCTCCACAGAGACAGAGTGAAAAGCAGAGCTTTGGTCTCCAATTTTTCCACGTCATTGCAGGTCCTCACCACTACTGTGGCATCCAACTCCTTCTTTTTCCTTGAACGTGTCATTGCATTATTCTGGCTAGTACAGTATTAGACGCTTTAATGCGCTGTGTGTGGTTGAGCTAGTTAAGCAAGTGGAAACACCCAACTATGTAATAGAAGACTGCACACAGAGAACATCATACAGCATCACAGACACATCATTACTGCCAAACACCTGAATTTTCCTTGTGCTGTCTTGCTCCTGCCTACTGTTCGTCCTATCCTTAAGCAGACATTTATACTGTGTACAGTACTGTCACATCTGAGCAACATCTCTCTTCTGGAAAGATGGGAGGTAACAGGACATTTCTTTTTTGAAGGCAGCTATTCTTGTTTCTTCTAACAATGCCCTTCAGATCATTTCTCCGGCCTAAGGAAACTCACAAATGCTGTAAGAAAAAGTCATCTCTGTCTATTTTGCTCAGGCACTTTCACCTGCTGCTGCACCCTGATTTTATTTGATTTCAGTAATTGCTCTCTTTCCCTGCCACCATTGTTCACACCTGTAGCCCTTTTCTTGCTTTCACTGTTGATTGACAAGCTTCCCAGAGAAGGTCATCACAAGAAGAAAAATTAATATCAAGTATTGACATTCCAGTCTCTGCATTTTCCCTTTTGGATTTTTTCTTTTTTTCTCTTTTGGATTTTTTCTTTTTTTTTGTTATGTTTTGTTTTGTTTTGTTCTATGCAATGCTTAGGTTATAAGTGTGAGGAATGAGTGCTTTAAAGAGTGGCAATAGATTGATGACACTCTGTGTTCCTGTATATTTTCATCCTCGGATTCTCTATGGGGATTGCTTTTTTTGTTCTTTTGTCAACTTTGATCCTTAAGACCTTAGCATGACTTGAACAAAACCATTGGCTAAGATACCATTCAATTACGGAAGCTCTGGTAAGGATACAGCAAAGCTTATGTTCAGCTCCTCTAATTTCCTTGGAGCTGTTTTTTCTATATTACTACCCCGTGTATTACCCACACTGTGACTTGGCAATTTCTTGTTGTGGTCACTTGTGTATGGTTTTGGCTAAATCAAATCCATTTTTCCTTCAGGAGTTAATAGCTTCAGTTGCTCACCTTAAACAACACTTCTAGTTTGCCAAGGTACTCGATTGCTGTACTTAGTTATGACTTCAGTATAATTCAGCTGTTCATTACAGCCAAGAGAGATGATTCAGTTTTCTTGCTGATATACTGAATTCTAGTTATAGCAGGAAACAAACATTTTCTTGGTAAGCTAAACTTATTTTTTACGGTGATGAATGACTCACTGAGAAATCATTCTTGACAGTGGCTACAGCCATTTTTAAACACTATTTTTCTAAGGAAGTCTGTATTTCGTTGTTTTATTTTACGGTACAGGCTAGCACATCTATGATGTAAAATTAACATTTTACATCCTCTGGAAGAGAACTGTGGCATCCATACTAATATCATAGGATCTCATTTTATTTCCCATGAGAGCTGGCAGGACATTTTGATCTCTTACGAGGTAGAGAAAGCAGATTTCTTCCAACGTGAACTTACCAGTTCACAAAAGAAAGAGTAATACCCACATTAAGGGAGTCTTAATAACCTTGTACATGCAACAAACATTTTCCCTCTAAGGTGGTGTAGGTAAATCTTTGTTGCTAACTATTGTCAAGTGAATGACAAGAGTTTTCTCAGACTGAAACGTCTCTGCAGTGTCTGCAATATCAATATTTCTTTTCACAGGCTAAAAATTTGGAGAGGTGTTTAAATTTACACATTTTATACAGCAGTGGTTTCCACTCTGATATTTTCTGTGCCGAGTCTTGGCTCTCAAATGAGTAGTCTATGCCCCTGCAATGTAGAGCTTACAACAGTGATGCTAATGGATCTTGATTTGTTCTACTACTCTCCTTATATTGTTTCTTATGCATGCGCCAGTGTATGCTAGGCCTCCACAGAGCAAAAAGGAGATTCTGCATCTATAAAAAAAAGTTATGCTTTTGAGGTCCTTTTCATGTAAACACAATCATCACTGTGTGATCTATATGATGAGTATTTCCATGCCTATGGGAGGACAGAGCTGTGAAGGCTGGTCATGAGGTTCCAGGAGTACCTGCCAATTTGAAATTATTCACTTTTAATTGTCCTTCTCCAGGCCTCTTGACTAGAGCTGAGAGGAGCACAGTCAGACATGACTTCAAGTGGCTGGGCTGAAATAGCTCAGAGGTGAAACTCTGAGACTTGCCAGTTGCCACTACGCATTCAGCACAAGAGTGGCACAGGTGAAACTTGCCATGCCTCCAAATGAAAGAATGCTGAACACTTTCAGTTTTAATAGATGGTTTTGAAACACTTCACCAAATATGAGTCACTGAAGGAAGTGGCAAGAGGGTGGCCATAAGATCAGGACAAAGAGAGAGAAAGGGAAATTTGGACTATTTGAGCACAGGACAGGAGAAGAGTGGAGTCTGAGACTGGATGAGAAGGAGGAAGTTAAAAAAGGGAGCTAGAAGTAAGAAGATGAATTGATAAGTGTCATGGAGAATGAAAGAGCAGAAAGGGTCATAATGACTGGGATTCAGTCTGGAAAACAGAGGACAGGAGGGACTTTGTTAACAGGCTTGTCCTCTGTTCCAAAGCTTAAAAAGGCACCTTTCCCCTGTTGTCAACACAAACACAGTTTTAAAGCACATGTTTCAACTTTCCAAAAGCTAATTTGCAGAGAAAACTACCTATTTCATACCCTGTCTGGTATCGTTTAATCTATTAGCTCCAGAGGCTCCACAGACATCTGCCACTGGAACAAATTTGTTAACCTTCCTGTTGTAGAAGCCAGTACAATATTAGATGACAGGATTTCACCTTGTCATTTTCTCAAAAACTACGAAATAAAAAAAAGCTGTATTTCAAGAACATGAAGAATGCAGAACAGCATACTCAGAGTTAAGAAGGTCCAGATTATTTTCTTGAGAAACCATGCATATTAGGTGATTATGCCTCCTCTATCCTTGCCTAAACTATCAATAACATTTCAACAGTAGGTGTTCAACACTTTAGTTTTCCTATAGTTATTTCCCCAAGCCTTATTTAATGCTTACTACTCACCATCTCTGAGGACAGAATAATTAATTGCCTCATAGTTTTTCATGGCTGTTGTCCCTGTAGAAACAAGGTGTCACCTTTCCCTACGCTGATATGTGGAAGGAGATGTGGAGAGAGTTCATTTTCCCCTATTTATTTCAGAATTGTAACTCAAACTAAGGTTAAAAACTATCTTAATCTGAGGCATCTGCAGCCTGACTTTTTAGTCTACTTAACTCCAGATGTAAAACCCAGCTCCCCTTCGCTGTATCTGTGAATGCTCAGCAGGCTCATGTGGATGGGGAACATAAGTTTGGAGCATCTTGTCAAATTTTGGCCTACCATCACATGTAAAGTCTCTGGTAGAGGCAGGAGGAGTAGAATTCCATTCTGCAAGGAAAAGTTTGAATACTCAAGCATGGCCATGTTGTATGTATCTCAACTATGAGACCATCCTTGCTCTTTCTGATGTTCTCAGCTTCATTCACTGCACACTTAAATTTCTCCACGACTGAGGCAGGGATATGGGAGAGCAGATTGCCCACTTCACGCTCCTGATCTGTTCCTAGAGAAGACCGCAGTATTGTATGCTGTTTGGGGCAGAGATACTGAAAAAAAAAAAGAAATTATTGTGTAATTAAATATCTCATCATTCCATATACAACCTGAATTCTGCTGTGTCTGCTCTCACAAATACTCGATTTTGCTGTCTGTCTGATCCTTTATTTTGTTCTTCATAGAACCAAATGCAGAAGAATGCAAAATTATACCTGAGGTTTGTATAATTTATGCACATCTTTATTTCTTTCTTTTAATTAAGCATGATTTCAATGAATCTTCAAGGTTCTAGAATGTAATATTGGACTAATATATACCTTATGAGTTCCACTATACAGCATGTACCTCACACCATGCCTCAAAGATGTGTTTTCTTTCCCTTGTCCTTATCCTTTGTATTTTTTTTCTGTTCTAATTTAAAATACCAAAACATCTAAAGCAGCTCCTCTTATTCCAGAGCATCCTAGCTCTCATACTGTCCACTCCATTTTATCTGACCCACATAGTTTATATGGTTCATGCACCTTTGGCGGCAAAGTTTTCTCCTGACCACACTCAGTGCGTGGCAAAGTGCTGAGCATGTATTTTTCAAGTCACGTAAGTAATCCATCTTCATTTACATCAAGCATTATGGGATAATGATATCTGAAGGGATGCTGAACAGGTTTGCAATGGGTACTACAGATGCTTTATTTCATCACAGCCCAGTAGACCTCCACATCATCGACTCCTACTATAATCACTTCTGTGTAGATGTGGTTCCAGCCTCAGAGATGGCAGTGCCTGTGGAGCTTAAGGGAGGTGTATTCACCCTTTTCCCAGTTTGCTCAGGCCTTCTTGCTTTGTATATTGCTTAAGCCTGTCTTTGTCTCTGTCACAGTTTCCAAATCTGAGAACAGGCAAAGTTCTCATTTTCGAGCTAGAGAAAGGACACAGACAGGCTTCAAGAGAAAGCCAACATGTGACTGTTGTAGCAATATCAGACTTCTCCAAAGTAGCCAACAAGTCTATTGTAACAACAGTATGCAAGTCTTTGCCTTATTCAGAGTTTTCTCCTGTATGACTGTACGTCAAAATTGGCAAGGACAACCTTTGTGTGGGAGTATTGTGGGGGTTTTAAATTAAATCCTTTGAATTCCTTCTTTCTTTTTTTTTCCACATTATTTTTATTTTCCAGAAGAGTAAGTGGGGAGACAGTCAAGCTGGATGGAAAAGGTGCTACTGACTCATAAGGATGAGAAATAGCCAGCCTTAAGAAGGCATTCTGGATTTATGCTTGCTGATTCATAACTTCCTACATACATGTGGGGAAAAAAGTGTGGATTCTGCCCTGAGCTATAATCTGCAGGAAACCCGCCCTCCCTTCACAAAGTGAGACAGTAGTTTCAAAACTGTAGGAGGACTTCACTTCAACTCCCAGAAGATGTTCCCATGAAAAACGTTTAGAATAATGGCCTGAAAACACTATCCCTAAACACCACATTCTACTTTCTCTGCTTTCACAGAGAAGTCCAAAACTAGTTAAAGCTCAAATTTTCCAGTTAAATCATCAGGTAAAACAAACGTTGTCAAACAAATAACAGAAGACAGCTGAATAGGAAAGGCTCTAATGGTTTTGTAAAGAACTGCTCTTCCTTTCCCATGCAAGTGTTACTAGATCCATTCTTTCCCTTATGTCCCAAGTAATTAAACAAGACAATATAAGAAGAACATGAACAAAACCAAGAACAACAAGAAGACAATTAAGTGCAACAAGTGCATTGTTTCAAAGGGACTTAAATCTCTACGTACATCAAAACGGTTTATTGATTAATTGCATTTTCAAATGGCAATTCCAGAAAGAATTCTGGAGAAAACTGAAAAAGACTCACACTCTCCTGCTCAAAATTAAATGTATTGCAGATCATGTGAAGCATGAGTAGTTGCAGGTCTCTTCTTCCCTTATTTCTTATTCCCTAAATATGGCTGCAGAGTAGACATTTCCAGCCTAAGGTGGTGTGCAAGATATCCTTGAGCTGGAAATAAAATCAAGATATTCCCAATTTCTAACCCATGGACAGCAAGTCAGGTACTGCGCTTAACATGTTACAGGCATGGCCACCCAGACTGAGGTTCTTTGTTAAAGTCGTCTTGTTCGTGAAAATATGTTTAGGGAAAGATGATAATCAGACAGTTTGGTGTTCTGAAATGCATTTCAACTATATAGTATATGCCTATGGGAGCAGGGAAGATTAAATCTAGTCAGGCTTAAGTAAGTATTATGAAATCATTCTGTCCTTTTCCAGGACTCTTACATTCACAAGTTTGAGTTTCAGCTTTTTCCTGAAACCAGGGCATTATATTTCTAAGACAGGCCAGAAGGAGGATCAGAAAAGGATTAAAATAACAGTGACAAAAGGAGTTGTATTTAAGAAGTTGAGATCCTGAAGAGATTTTATGTAGCTTGTGCTGGAAAATTCAAAGTAATTATTACATAATTAAACTAGAATCATCCTTAACTAGGGAAAACTCCATGAAGCAATAATGTGAGCAATGGAAAACATTTGAGATTGGTGGAATTATAAGAATGAACAATGCAGAATTTGGCTTAAAATGTTTAAACTCAGTACTGCAATAGCAATTGATTACACAGGACACAGTGGAGTCTACAATCAAATTCACAGTCTTCTCTCATATCAGTTTATTTTACTCAAAAAAATGTTTTTCCAGCTGTCTTTGGCAAGCTTTGCTGGCACCTATAGAGTAAACAGATGAATACTGGGATGATAATGCCAGCCAGCAGAAGAGGTTGTAGGCAGTGGAGGTGCCCTCACCCCAGGAGCCTTCAGTGGGCTGAGGCATGTCATGATGCACCAGCTGGCTGTCACCCTGAAGAGAATTCACTGTTAGATGGATGAAAATGCTATGGCTGAAATCATTATCCACCCACTTCCTAACACCTGCCCCTCTTCCTTATGCAATGCTTGCCACTTGCACCAGCCTTGGAGCTCCTAAGGCTGAAGGAACCCAGTGGGTCATGGGCAGGCACTGGCCATTGACACCTTACACGAACATGGGGAGCAATCACCACACACCTCACCAGGACATAGGCATGCATCAGGCACTTCAATGGAACAGGGGCACCCACCAGGAACCTCACAGGGACATGAGCATCCTGCCAGAATGTAGGACCCTCCTCTTGGGAAAGCTATATATAATTAATTTGGTAATTGGAAAGGTATGTGTAAAATAAAGACAGAGGGAAGAAGGGATGTGCTGGCTGTTAGTTGCATTATGGAAAATCAAGAACTAATGGGCTGAGCATTGGGAATAAGAAATTAGTGGAAGAGTGAATTTTCAACAAACAGTTGAGAATTAAACCTAAATAAAGGCTGGCAGTGAGTCTGGGAAAAGAGCACATCTTTCCCACATCTGGGAAAAACAGTGCCATGGGGTATAAAGAAAGCAGGAAAACACGGTGAAATTACAAGGTAGCGATCTAGACCTCATAAAAGTTTGTATGATAGTGAATCGGATGGAGACCTATTTGGAATAGGCTAGATGGGTCTGAGGAGGAGGTAAGTAAAGTAAGCAACTCTGTACCAACATGGCCCCTGATTAAGCAAGAAGTCACTACAAATGACTCACTTGGAGATGAACTGCAGAGACAAGATACCATGAAAATTCATGGTTTTAATACAGATGATCTGTGAAAAATTCAGATAATGTGTAAAGAATAACGTAGGGAATCAGGAGTTGAATGGTTGTACCAACTTGGTGTGATGGAGGAGGATGAGTGTCTACTTGTGAGAGGGGCAGAAGATTTATATCTAGGCCTGGAATTTTTTCACTCCCTTCTAGAAGATGCCACTCGACCTTATGGACTCTACCTATTAGATGGGCAACATGGGTTCATTATCAAGAATGGGGTGAGGAATCCATGTTCTCTTGGCCAGGGTCCAGATGAATTGCATCATTACAAGTGGCTGTTGTAACATTGCACTGAGCCAAAGCCCAGGGTGATGAACCTGGAACAATCCTGCTACAACCCCTGATCTGTTGGGAATGGGGCCATGAGGAAAGGAAAATTAGCTTTTATGCATGTATATCAGGGGCTACCTGTAGAAATCCACTTTCTATAAATGCTCCAGCAGACCACTTTGCAAATGCAAGAACTAAGCCCCAACAATTAAAGACCCTGAATGGCATCACGTCTAGACAATCTTGGCCTGACCCAGAAGTTGAATAACTGCTCCATGAGACTAATGGACTAATCCAATCAAACAAAACAAGTGTTAAGAGATTTACCAACCAAACTGAGAGAAAGGAAGCCATGAGTGGTGGCATGCCTGTCTAGATCAGGGGTACACTTGCAACTTACTTCATGTTTATAAATGACAGGGTAAGATGGAAAGGCCTAAAGGGGAGGTTTAGATTGGATATTAGGAAAAAATCTTCACTGGAATAGTTGTCAGGCAGTAGCACAGGTTGCCCAGGAAAGTGGTTGAGTCATCATCCCTGGAGGTATTTAAAAAATGTGTACATATGGTGTTTAGGGATATGGTTTAGTAGTGGACTTGGCCGTGTTAGGTTAATAGTTGGACTCAAGGCTATTAAGGGTCTTCTCCAATCTAAATAACTCTTTCATTCTATGAATATAAATACAGAGGAGCCTTTGGGTCAAATTCTGGTTTTAATAGTATCTGTGTAAAACTGTTTCTCACAGGCTCTGCCTGCAAGCTACCTGAATCAGAAGGTCATGTTTGGCCTCTGCGAATGGGAATTTACGACCATTATCACCCCCTGAAAGATTACTGTGAAGTCTGCTACAAGTTCTGCTGGTGCTTTGCAGTCCCCAAAGGAATGCATTTTTTTCTGGAGTCTGACAGGGACTTGGCTCCTATCACCATTATAACAAGCAGTCCTTTTCCATAAGTAGGGACTCTTGGAGCAGCTCAAATTGAAACATTGTTTGTTAATTGCACTGAATAGCTTTATGAACAAACACAGCAAAGAGGACCTGTGGTACCACTTCTGATCTGCAGTTTCTCAGAACAGCATTGCCCTTTACAAGGGGGTCAGAGGCAAAATGAGAGGTACAGATCACGTTTACAAGTTGTCTCAATGTCTGGGATCGTTCAAAGACGAGGTTTTCTTTCAGGTGCCTCTAGATAAGGAATTATATTGCTTACTTTCATCACACCAGATGTCACCAACGTAATTTTGATGTTCCGTGGATAACATGAAAGATTTACGGTAGAAAGCTATGCCAACAAAACATTTGAAGAGTACAGAGGCTGCTTCAAAAATAGGCATGGATCAGTGGCAGCAGAGTTCATTAAGACAACAATTTCCTTATTATGCTAGGGAAAGGTATGATAGTTTCATTAGTAATAATAGGAAGACTCCCCAAGAGTTTAAAGCTTAGTATGTTAGTGTTTATATTACTCATAAAGAATTGATATTTAGGCCTTTTTCTTGGTTTTATCCTCGTTGCTAGGTAACAGAGATGTCTGTGACATTCTAATCTTTAAGGATCGAGATGTAAGAAAATTATATCCAACAAAGGTCTGTGTGAATGATTGCTCTTTTTCCAACCCCAATCTAGGAAAAACAAGGAGCTAGGAGAACACACCTTTAACAGTGTTTGGAAGAACTCTGTCAAGGTTACAGAGACCTCCACGTGCTCCCCTCCGATGAAGTTTTAACATCACTGGAAGTGACCAGAAGAATACAGTTCTTTTCTCACATTCCCTGAAAGCGACTGAAACCAGCACAAAGGCAAATGACCATGCCTTTTGCTCCTATGCAGTGAGCATTGGGCTCCTGGTGTCCTGCCATTCTCCCAGCTGTTTTTCCAACACCAAGCATCTTGTTCCACCTGCCTGCAGCAGTTCCCACAGGCTTGGTCCCTCCACCTGCTTGACCATGCCAAGGGAGTAAAGCACGTGCAAGGTCAGGCAGCACGGCTGCAGTTCTGCTCCCTCGTATCCAGCTGCCAGAGCTCAGCTTTGAGATTTACAGGTGAGGCAGACTGTAGCGGGTTTTAATTTTTCCCCCATGCTCTGATGGGCTGTCAGTTACCCATCAAAGCAGACGAAACAGTGGCAGAAGCAGGTTTTAATGTCATCAAGCATAAGTCATTAGCCTTAACTAGACAAGAGGAACAGCCTTTGGGGATCTATTGTTATCTCTGAAGGAGACGGAGGAAATGAAAATGTGACGTCTCTGTGGGGTCTGTAGAGCTCAAAGTTCATTTCTTTTAGTGCCTTAGGAAAGGAAAACAAAGATGGATTTCAGCTTTTAGTGCTTTGCTACTAAGATTAATGGTTTGTAGTGCTCATAACAACTATATTATTCTTGTAACAATAAGAATTATTATCTAATGCTTTTCACATTGTACTCCCCTTGTGCTCACAGCTCTGGTGTATCTGTCACACACCTCTTGGTGAACAAGGATAATGAATGGTTTGCTTGACAAATCCTAACTTTCTGCTGGTGAAGAGCAAATGCCTTTCTCAAGGGAAGGGATCAGCACAGTATTTTGCGGGCTAGCCTTTCTGTTGATTGCTGGGATCTGATTCTGCCCCTTGTTCACATTGTTTACAAGGGTTTCCACAAATAAAGGCAAACTGATCTCAGCAGACATTTCACCATTTAACCTTCAAAGAGACATCAGCAGAAGGACCAAACTAAGGTCATCTCTGAACAAGTTCTTGAAAATACTGAAATGTGAATGCTATTATGTCCTTGTCATTGGTTACAGAAGTTATGTGTATCATTTTTGTTCCACACACACACATAGCAATGTAAATTTAAGAATTACACTGCAGATACAAAGATTTTCCTAATTCAGCTAAGAATAATTTGCTCATTATTTTTTAGAACATCCTGTATGTGAGGATTCAAGTAAACAAAAGAAACGGAGCAGGGAGTACTGAAGCCAGGTCGTTCATATTAATATTTATTTAATATTTGCAGAGAACCTTAGCTAAATACCTAGAAGATTTAACTCAAAGTGCCAAGGCTCATTGTTGGGTATTGTAATGCCTGTGCTGTGTTTTACACGCCTGGTTCCTAGAGGGAAATCCCAAACCCAGAGTTAGACATTTACCTCTCCTAAGCAGCTGACATTCATTAAGATAAATCCCAGCTCTGATTAGGCACTGACATAAATACAACCTATTAGATATTGCACAGAAAAGTGTCTCAACCCCCTTTTCAGAAGTTGAGTTCCCACTTCAGAGCTAACAGCAAGCGCCTCCTGCCCCTTGGGATCTGGAGCCCACATCTTTTCTCCTACAGCTCTCTATTAAAGAGAGGGGGAAAAATTGCTGGTTTTATCTGTCTCCCTGCAGGAGCGTGAGATGAAGTTCCCTCATCCCACAGGTTTTTGCCTAGGAAGTGGGAAGCTGGAACATTGGTCTCTCCTACTCTGCCACAGCTGAAACCTCACCACTCTCCTCAGCTCTTTTTTCTCCTCTAGACCCCCAAAAGGCTCACACAAAATGAGCTGTGATACTTGTGCTCCTAGGAAGGTGTGGTGAGGACATTGCTGGGGCTGTATCTACAAGGTTGGATGGTCCAGGTGCCTGGAGAAGAAAGCAGATATAGGGTTGCTCCTGCCAACTCTGTTGGAGACAGACCTGTGGGGACCAAGAGACCATCAAAGTCACAAAATCCAAGGGTTTTGCCCTGTAACTTTGTTAACCCAGGTCACTTGACCTCTTGACAGCAAGATGGCAATCTGGGGATTTAATTAGCATTCCCCTACGCTATAACCAGTTGGAGGGCAACCACTGAATTTGGCTCTTTGTTTTGCATCTAATAGGTACTAGTGGCAGATTTGGGAGGATTTATCCAGGTTGTCATAAAATCTAAGTACTGCAAGAATACATCTCTGTTGCTTCTAGATCAAGCTAAAAATACTCAAAATCTTCCCAGTTTATGAAAGATTGTTGCAGGTTTTTTCATTTCTTCCTAGCTTAACATAAAAGGAAACTCAGTATAAAATCTCTTATGCATATCATTTTATACTGCATCATTAAAAAAGACGGAGCACATTCTGCTCTATTTGAATTATAATACATATTTATGCACATATTGTCCAAGCTGATAGATGAATAAATATACACAGAATGAATCACAGTGCGCAAGAAACTACTCTTTTCTAGTCATAAATATATCTTCCTTTTGGGACTATTATTTTCTTTTTTCTATAAATCTAGTCCCCAAAAATATACACACTTTCTTTAGGTAATCAGAATGACATGTAGTGAAATCCTGAATGGTTTAACAAACTTCATAGAGCTATTCAGTCTGATTCTCCATTGTACACTGCAAACGATGTAAAATGAAGGTGAGTGAAATCATAGCCTGAGTTCTTCACGCTTGGCTTGCAGAGAATGATTGTTCAAAGTGAAAAGTCAAAGACATCAGTCTTTTGGTAGAATGAGGAACATGGAAAGGATTTTGCCTGTTATGCCCATTATGATATTGGTAAACATATACAGTCTCCATGACTGCAGCTGCTGATTGGACAACAGTTGCAATGAATAATAAAGATATCATTTTTCATTATCTGGATCCGCAAGAAATTGCCCATTTAAAGGTCTGGGTTTTTCAGTATAAAATAGGAAAAGGGATACTCCTGTAATATGTTTGAGGAGATGACTTAGGCACTACATTTCTCTTGTTTCAATGATGATTTCCCACATAGATCTGCAATATATTTGAGTCATAGAGTCAATGCCATCCTTTAAATTTATAAATATGTACACTTACCTATGTATCTGCCCATATAAATATGTCTATCTATCTGTGCATAGGTAGCTGCAGCATTTACAGAATGACATGTACACCAGGCAGGCCTGAACCACATACATCTTCTCAAACATTCAGATAAATTCAGAAACCTTGCAGCCTGGAATCTATAGAAACACTCACCATTTCAAGCTTATCATGCCACCAAAACTTGCTTTTCAACTGAAATTATATATTCCTACCACATAATATTTGCAACTTTTTAACAATATATGTAATACAGTGGCTTTAATATGATTAATAATTATCCATATGATCTGATGCAATTATACAGAGTGAAATTAACCATGGATTGGCCTGCTTGCATCTTACCTTCTTCTTGAAGAAGGCTGGGAATCTCCTACCATAATGAAGCTTTTACACAATTCTGTATTGCTCACACATTTATACGTGCCCAGTAGTACCAGCTGATGGCATCATTCTAAGGGCCTGCTGAACCATGTTGTTAAAACCTCCATTCACAGTAGTTACAATCAAAAATACAGTAATTCACCTTCTTTTTGTAGTAATTAGGAAACTTTCGGGTCTTTTTTTCCTGGGTCTAAATCTTGTTTTCTAATTTTGCACTTTCATGAGCATTCAATATTTGTCCTCATTCTATCTCCAGAATAAGGAAAACAACAGCGATACATTTGCTTTAAGGTTTGCTCTTCAAATCTTACATTTTCTTCTCCTAGGCCTAGAAGAATCCCAGAGTAGCTCAGGCTGTCATGCCAGTTACAACAAGGACCTCAGGGAAACTAATTTTATAGAAGCCAGTGTTTTCTGAAGCATTGCAGGAGGCGGTGAGCATCCTGCTGACCAACACACTGAGTGATGCTCATCGCAGAGGAGCTCCCTTAGGCACAGTTAGCTCCTGCATTGTAGATGAGATGATCATAGCAGAAACAGTAGGTGTTACACTCTAAGTAGTGCCAATAATTTACCATGACCTGAAAGTGCTATATTCTGTCCTGGATGAATAAGAAAAGGCTTTCGTCGCGACTTGAAATGGTTTTGTGCAACCATAAGCCACCTTCTTCGTGATCTGGAAACAGCCTCTACCATAGAGGCTTTTCAGAAGATGGGGTAATTCACTCTGCACTCTGTACTGTCAAAGGCACCAAGCAAGTCCTGACTGGCCAGCTGCATGCCAAAACATGAGCTGCATGGTGCACTGATTGTAAACAAGAAATTTGTGTCGATCATCAAGGAGATTTTCGTTGATTACTGCTAAAGAAACCTCAGTCAACCTCCACTACACTTAGTCTAACTGCTCTGTCAGATCTCAGATTGCTAGTTCAAATGGAGAAGAAAGGAGGGGAAAAAGCAGCTGAACTTTATTCATATGGCTGCATCCAGAAGGACTGAAAATGCAGGCACCATTTGTAAGCACATGCTTTGGTGGCTATTTGGTCTCAGAAGACAGGGTGATAGTGGAGAGACATCAGATGACTGTATACTGATGCACCAGGGACTCAGAGGAAAAACCTCTTCTTGCTATGCACCCCTAAAAAGATTAAAATCCTTCCCAAAAGCCCTTTTGCAAGCGCAGAACACAGAGCTGCAATAGAGACCAGCACAAGGAAAATCATACTCAGTCTTCAGTGCCACTAAAGCGAATCTGGGTCTATGCTTGCCAGAGCTCATCTTTACAGATCTCCCTTCTCTTTGTACAGCCCCTCTGCCCATCATGTCCTTTGTCTGTACCTCCCCAGTGTCCCTTTTCCTCAGTCTGATTCTTGAGGGTTCTCTGCCAATCTCTCCTCAATTTCAGCTTCAATGCAATTTTCTGTAATACTTCAGTTCCTCTCTAGGGTTACCAACAATAGCAAACACAGAGAAACCAGAGTTGTGAATCATTGTGGAGACGTGCGGAATGCTGAATACCTGCTTTGCTAATCTAGTTCTTTCTAAAAGCAGGCTGAGATAGCGATACTAATAAGGATTTGAACATCTGAATCATTTGAAGATTAGAAGCTGTGCATAATTCAGCGTTCAGCGCTGAAGAAAGATGAAGGGAATTGCAGGGTTATGTCCTGACACGCACATTTACACCCACACATCACACATCTCATTGGTCTAATTTCAGATTAAAGAGATTAAACAGGCAGACTCTAGATTGAGAGATGTGAAATTGGCCTCTATTTCTATATATGCATAAGGTATTGAAAAAAATGGGTGAGTGTGATTGGAATGGAGGAGATTTTCCTCTAAGAGAATATGCTTGTGTTACTGTTTCTCTGTGATTAATGATAAATCTGTTGACTTCTTTAGCAGCTGGTAGTAACAAGTCAGCATTCATATGTGATATTGGACAAAATAAAATCCATAGATGAACCAGTGGTTTTTTTCATGATATTAAAGTGAAAATTGTTTTAAACATTCTGAAAAGTACTTTCACCTTTTCCTTTTTCTTTGCTTTGACTGATTTTGAGGCTTTCATTCTCCTAATGATGACCAGAGGCAAAAGCAGATGACAGAAGATTCTCATGTCAGGCAGAACAGGTTCTGGTGATCACAGAAGAGAGACTTAATTAAAGCCTTGTCACTAGAATGGAGCTGTTATTTGTCACACAGGAGAGATCCTTTGACAGAGAAATATTTGTACAGTCCGTTCGTGGAAGTTCAGGGACAAACACCCAGCTCCACATCTGCAGGCAGTTTTCACAGCGAGTGTTGATGTCAATTCATTGTGAAATTTGAATGCACAAATCAATGAAGTAACGAGTTTAAGTCAGGCTATTGTTCCCAGCAGAGAGGAATTTCTGGCTTGAAGGAAGATAAATATTATAAATCCAAGATAATCTGATCCTGCAAAAATTTTTATAACATGCCTGTGAGGCTTTCAACTCAGGTTATCATTTTCTGATGAAGAATGAGATAGTTTCCACTCTCTGAAGTGTAATTTTAAATTGATTTTTGAATTTCAGCAATCCTGAAACTAGTTTTAACTCTTCTTTGAATTTTAAAAGTTTATTCCCGGTAGTGTATTTGATACCAATTTTGAAGTTGAGAACTTGGAATAGTCAAGTTTCTTTCACCTTTGGAGAGTGGAATACTACATTTATAAGAATTGCATTGTAAGTCTGTGTAATACATTGTTCTAGTTACCATGACTACCTCTAATAAATGTTTGTATACCTCAGCAGTGTCTACATCCAGTTAAAACCCTTTATTGACATTCGCTTCCTGCTGCATTTGGCACAATAAACTGAAGCCAGGAACAATTATGATCTTAAAGGAAACAGATATCGCATGTTCACACTTTCAAACCTGTTTTTTCAAAATCCCAGGTGGTTAGAGGAGCACATACACAATTAGAGCACACACAGTGTTTTCAGTCATTTATGGAGCAGCCAGGAGGAGGGCTGGTGCCTGATCTGTGCATACAATCATATACTCAGGCGAGCTTTAGTACCCAGCTTGGTAGCATAATTTGTGTTAAAGTACAGATTCCTATGCAACCTGGAGCACAAAAGGCTTTGTAAGTCCTACTTCATGTCTAATTATTTTGCCTGAAAATATCACAGGCAACAGATAGAAGTTAAGACTGGACTTTAGGAAAAACATCTTCACAAGAAGGGCAGTAGAGCAAGGCTGCCCAGAGAACTTGGGATCTTGGGTTTCCAGGACTTGGCGAGAAAAAGTCATAGTCATAGATGTGGTGGTGGCAACACACAACCATTTTGTATGGAAGGCAGTACATGTTGACCACCAAACTCTCTCCTAAGCAACATTTAAACCTATTATATGAACTGGATGCTGTAAGTTTAATATTCCCATTCATTCACATAGCTGTATACATGCACACACATGCTTACCCATACAGAAACTGTAAGTAGCCTGCGCTTTTAAGAACACTAAGCATGAATGCATTCTTATTCATACCTCTGCAGACAAGTAGGTTCCAAAACAGGACTTCTAATATCTGCTTGACATATGTGTGTGCATTATTTTTGCTCAAGTTGTGGTTGTGGCCTCTGCTGGTGTTTGCAAGATGATTCAGGGGAGAGAGGGTTGCAAAATGCCGAGTGCAGCTGTCAGCAGCAGCTCAGGTCCTCTGGAGGCATGAGCACCACCAGCTGCTGCAGACATTTTAGCTGGTTCTTACTCTCCTGCCCAGGAGGAAGTGAAGGTCTGCTGGCTCAGGAGATGGCACAAAGATAAAAGCGAGTCACATTTCCTAGGGATTCAAGAGGTGCTGATGTTATCTGCCTCTTGCAGTGCGAAACTTCTGACTTTTAAAGTTAGCTGCGTTGCACAGGTTTATTAGAATTGGACTCCAAGCCTCTGTGAGGTTAGGATGGTTTTGACAACTAGACCAGGGTGTGAGTAAGGTGTGTTCAAAGAGGAGCAGCAATTTGGAGCAAGCTCAATAAATCTTTGGGTATCTGAAATGCAATGAGAAGGGGAGTACACCTCTGTGGAGCAAGGCCAATCTTCCATTAAGGGAATTTTGCTGTGCTGGACTGATGCTTATTTGCAGTGTACATTTTGATGGGAAGAAGCCCTTATTTTAATTGAAGAGCTGGTTTTGCTCCAAGTCTCTCATGCACTGCAATGCCACTTGCAGAAAAATTAACCTGTGGGCCACAACTTCATGTTCTTTAGTCAAAGGCAAGCACTTCTAAAATTTTGATGAAGTCTACTTTAAGATACCCAAAGAACAGATGTTTAATCTGCTTCTAAGAATATTTACTAGCCTCAAAAGACACTACAATCATAGATTTAATCACCTGAGTATAAAGTTTACAAAAAAAGAAACAAATCCTGCAGATCTGAAATGTTTAGCACACTCACTACCCACAAGATTGGTGGCAAATGTGTCTCTTTAAGGAACTGTTTTAGGTTTCCTTATGTAGAATCTTCCAGCAGCCAAGTAAGCAGTAGTGGTAATGCAGCATAAAAATTGTTCAAACACTGTCTGGCATTAACTCTTATGACTGAACTGCAGCACTGGATAGAAATATATTGTTAATATATTTATAAAATTAAAAATTTATTTAATGTTAATGTCATTGTTCTAAATACTATTTGCTCCTATCTCTAAATTCTTCCTCACAGATCCTTCTGTTTCCTGTCCTCAAGTCTCAGCCAAGACACCCCTTGCAATAGGGAGCTTGGACTCTGATGGATACCAAATCACACACCTTTTCATTCACCTCTCCCTGATCCCTGATATTTCTGGCTCAGTGCAGTCCTTCCTTTTTCCCACACCTCAGTTTTCCAACAGATCCCACCTACCTCAGCTGGTTTTTGGC
The DNA here is from genome assembly GCF_034315485.1 of Pezoporus occidentalis. Classification (NCBI taxonomy): domain Eukaryota; kingdom Metazoa; phylum Chordata; class Aves; order Psittaciformes; family Psittacidae; genus Pezoporus; species Pezoporus occidentalis. The sequence continues at coordinate 1,943,788 of NW_026912907.1, read as the reverse complement.
AGAAGGGGGAACTGGCAGCTGGCAAGCATCAGTTCCCAGCAGATGCGCAGCATAGGGAAGGAAGGAAACTCTGCAGCAAATGGTGCAGATGGAGCCTGACCCTATTGTGTTCACTTGGCCCTGCCATTCAATGAACAAATCCTTTCCTTAGCCCCAAGTAGCTCTCTCTGTGGCTTCTGCAAACCCAAGGCTAGTCAACAACTCATTACACAACTAGACACTAAGAGTCTGCTTTCTTAAATGTCAGACTTGCCACAGGTTCAGTCTGTCATGAGGAGCAATGGCTTCTGCCCAGATGAAGAAGTAACCCTTAGAAACAGTGAAATAATGGGAAATTGCCAAGAGTTACTTTAACAAGGTGTCAGGTAGAAGTCATTCCAGGTGAAAATGCCTGAATATCTTAAAATATATATATACATATATAAATAAACACAGCTATCTTATTGCCACAGATTCCTAGCAAGACACACAAACATATATTACGTCTTCAAAAAAAAAAAAAACAGAAGAGAGCTTTTATATTAAAATGTAGTGTTACATAGTCATAAAATTCCATCTAAAACAATTTATTAAATTATGTTTTCTATTCAGCCTTATCCTACGACTTCCTGTTTACTTGGAATTAGTTTGTGGGGGATTTTCAGTCTTGTGTTTGTTTACTTTTCTTTTTTTTTTTTTCCACATTATTTCACTGCCTTGTAAAAGCTAATAAGGAAGTTAATTCCAAGAAAGAAGTTAATGAAGGCAGCAGATCTTGATTCCTTACAGAATTAGAAAACTGTGTCCATGGAAACAAAAAGAGAAGTAAAACCTGAGATTCCCCTTTTCTTCTCTGCTGTATGACATGATGAGAAACAATCAGTGTAGTGATATCTGAGGACAAATATTTTGTTGTAGCAACTCCAAGACATGAGGTGCCAGGAAACAAACGTCAGACAAGCTCCAAATGATGACACATACTAAAAGGTAAAACCTGCCTTTTCCCAAACTACTGTGTCTTGGCATGTACCTTTGCAACGAGTATCCCTAAACTATTGGTCTGTCAGTTTCTGTTGGTTTTGTAGCTATTGGTTCTATATAAAAACAGATATCACTTTTGGTACTGGCTCATGGAAATACGTTATGATAGCTCTTTAAACCATGAATTAATGCATTACCATAACTTTAATGTCGCTGATGTCCCCAACATGGTTTGGGAGATTATCCCCCTCACACAGCTACTCAAATTTTATTTGTTATTGTAATCTAGAAGGTTACAGCTCATGATGATATGCCAGCAAGCCTGACCTAGGGTGACTTTTTCCTCCGACTGTGTTTTTTATCTTCCCAGATTTTTTCATTTTCTATTTATAGTGCATATTTTTAAGATCTTTGTTTAAAGAAGCACCGTCTTAACAAGATGACTCCCCTTTCTTATTTCCCTCTAACGTGACTCCCAACAGCCTTGTAACATCTTCCTTATTCTTCATTTCAAAATGCTGGCCTCCCATTCTTTTGCTTTTCCCAGAGAATACAGATCTCCTCCCCCTACTCTTTTTTAATAGGTTGCTTTTTCTGTATCACTCTTGGAGCACTCTACTGAATCTTCTCTGTTGCCACAGATATAAGTTAACCACCTCTACTTTAATAACTTGTGGCAGCCCTTTCATTTTAAACCTATGAAGGTTTATATCTATTTGAAAAATTTGGAGGAATGATTTAGCGAACATAGTCACAGCTATGAGTGTGACTATGTTTTTGCCTCAGTCACACTGAGGTAAAATACACACACACATAGCCACACACACACACATACACAGTCACGCTGGCCATGAATAGAGGAATTTGATTTAATTTGACTGACTGAAAGGTTAAGCCTCATCAGCTACTCAAGGTTTCTCTTTACTTTTACAGCTAGTCAACCCAGTCCAGCCATTCCTTCTTTCCTTCCTTCAACTGTCTTAGTACATCTTATAACAGCAAACTTGCTTGTTTAAAATGTAGTCCCCATTTATCTGCTGTACTCTCTGATTGCCACACCGCTAGTGGTCTGAAGCCTGACTATCTCAGAATAATGTGAATAACTAGATGAAGTGCAAGTCCAGCAAGTGGTCTGCATGGAAACATCAGAAAGGTCTTCTGTGATTTAAAAACCAGTCTTTTCTTATTCATCTTCCCAGTTGACTAGAACCGAGCAGGGGATACTGAGCTATTGCGAATGTGATGGTATTTTTCCATCAAATTATGCTCGGTAGCTTGAGCTAATTCTGTTGGAAAAATGCCCTGTTTCTTCATCCTAGTCTGAAAAAATCCCTAAAGCTGACTCTAGAATTGGCAAGGCTTCACAAGGGAAGAAGAGGGCTTCTAAGTGCATCAAAAAAACCCTGTCTACCCCATGGCAGTAATTAATGGCAGTGATTTCAATAGACTTCAACATGTGTCTTCTGAAAGAAACAAACAAGACAGATACTTATGCTGCAGCAAGAGCATATCTGGCTAAAAATGCTCCATAATCACACCTTTTTCAAATCTGAGCAACTTCATCTTTTAGAAAATACCTTTGGGATATCTTCTACATGAAGGCTGGTATTTCACCTTAAATGGAGATTATTCAAACACTTTTTCACACTATTCGAACATATTTCTTTTCTAACCTCAGAGGATTATTTGACTTCACTGCAGTGACAGAGATATCCAGACAAAGTGGGTGCTAAACAACGTGTCTCCCAAACTGGAAGCAGCATTATGCTGTTATACCACTGCACTCCTCCCATTGGGTTAATTAACCCCAATTTAGGGGCAGAGCACTGTGCTAACAGCTCTGCTGCCACAGGGGTCCCCAAGTAACTCACACACAGAGCTAGCTCATGTACCTGTGCTGTCTAGAGAAATCTGTAGTGTCATTTGTGCATTCACACTCCACAGAAAACTTTTCAGAAGTCCAGGATTATGAAGTACTTGGCTTCCCTTTAAAATTCTTTCTGGCAATTCCTCCCGTAGTCATGCATGACTTCATATTTAATAGCTATAATTAAATCATAATTTATCCTGTGCTTTAACGGTGATCTACGTGAACAGCTTTGCTTTCTGTAGATAGGATAGTTACTCAAGTCAATAGTTTCCTGGCTATTCCATAGAAGCAACTCACATGGTGAAAGCAAGATTAACTTCTGGAGAGTGCTGAAACATCCTTCTTTCCAAAGGACACTTAAAGTATTTGAACTCATTTCTTTGCATGGGAAGAACAACAAGAAGTCTTCCTGGCACAGGAGCTCTATTATTTATCCTAGTTTCTGCTATTTTCAGCTTGCTCCTGGTAACATCTCAATTTCTTTGAGTTAATTCTGCTTCCTATGGAGGAAAAAAAATATCTTTCCTATATCTGATCTTTTTCTTCACCTTATATGGTGAAAATTACAGTAATGTGTTAGCAATGTTTTTGCAAACAAATTGCCACCTTTTGGAAGTCTGATAGCCTCTTTCAGATGTTTCCTGTTTTTTCTATAATAAAAATGACTGATGTGTTATTGATTTCTGTGCAGTCTTGCTTTCTGTTAGTACCACCTAGTTTACAGCTATGCCACTATGTCACTGCTAAAGTGACACTCTGCTTAGACTGACTGCTGGAAGGAGAGACTGATCTTGCCTCAAGAAGTGCAAACAGACCACACACATGGGGTACTAAAGCCAAACACAGTGCAAACTTGGCTGTGGCTACTCAGAAATGTCCACTCAAAGCATACTCAAAACCTTAATCCATAGATCATGCTTTCATTGTGCTGTTGCTTCTTTTTCCCTTTCCCATTTCCTATCTTCAAGGTCACTCAAGATGAGTTCCAGTGTTTTCCTTTATCCTTTGACATCTGGGCCCTTAATTATGATTACAGCAATCTGAAAACCAACATTCAAATCTGTCATTAGTAACAATTTTCAGCAAAGGAACCGTGCACTTAGAACACGGAGTGAAAACAAGAAAATATTATTCTTGCCTTTTTTTTTTTTTTTTAATCTTGCTAGCTTTTTTAAATTCATCTCAAATTATTCATCCTTCTCTCCCCTGGCTGCTGGAAATAGGTCCTCTCGGTTTCCTTCTCTCCCTAGCTAGTTCTGCTGCTTTTAGAATTCTCTTTCATCTTTATTTCCCCGTCCTTGAACAAAATGGTTAACACTATTAAGTTAGGGATTTCCTTGCCTGTGATTATCCACTGTAATTTTGATTTACTTGGATACTCTTGATCAAGGTCCATATTTTAACTTTCCTGCTGGCTTTGATATTTATTTATGTAACTGTTAAACAATTCATCATGATATCAGTTCAAATGGCACTTATTTCCTAGTTTGTCATAAGCTTCTTCTTTATTTATATTATTATCTTTCATTTTTTCAATCTGTCATTTTTCTACTTTTTTTCTATAGAAACAGTGCCCAGTTGAGGTTGCTTCTTTGACAGACAAGGCACAGAATATGAAAGCGTAAGAACTGATGTACTTTGGTTGATCAAAAGTCTATCTAGCCCAATCTACCAATATTGATAATGGCTAGCAAAAGCTGTTTAAGGAATAGCAGAAGCATACATAACTAATTCAGTGATCTTTCTCCAAGGTCTCCAACCTGCTTCTGACAGTCAGCTTACAGATGTCCTGAGCCGCAGGCTCAATCCAAAATATTGGCAAGGGCTGTTCTTGCAAGAATTTGCCTGATCCCTTTTTGAACACATGTAAACTTTTGGCTTCCAGAATATCCTGTGGCAATGAGTTCCATTACATATGTATGTATAAGTTGTGTGAAAACAATTCCTTTTTTGTGTGTGTTTTAAACCCAGTCACTTAATTGGGTGTGCTCTCGTTTCCAAATTGCTACAAATAGTGAGACAATGGTTCCAAATTTTATTTTCCATCACCATATATGATATTTGAACTTCTTCCAGAGGCCTCAGCTCCTTTTTAGACTCAAATTCTCATCTATTTGATCTTCCTTTATCTGAAATGAGGTGAATAATCATTTCCAAAAGGCATCTAGGAACACCTCAAGCAGACCCACAAAGTATCTCACTTGGGGACCAATGCTTAGGTTTCAAGCACATCCTCTCACCATATCTGTGGCTCACTTTTGGACTTCCTACAGTGTCTTTAAAGTCTGAAAAGTGTGGGGTTGCTTTGCAGCTTACTCTGTCAGAGGAGACTTAGAGCTGTAAGCTATGCATCAGGGTCATGTAGGAAAAATTTGTGAAACGAGAGCACAGCACAGCGCAACATGGCAAGATCCATCAGATCCAATACATCTGGAGCTGATCTGCGCTTTTGGGATATTCAGGTAAGCAGCCAGGCAAGCAACTATTTAGTACTCAGCCATCTTTCTGTTACCACATTGCTTAAGAAAAATGTGTAATTACTCCAGCAAGCAGTTTTACATGACATGTAGGCAGACTGTCTGCACTAGACTTTAACAGCCTTTAGCTATAAATAACATTATTAGGAAAGCACATTGCCTTAGATGGAGAAAACAGAGATAATCACCTTTCTGACTGTCTAGAAACATATTTAGATTTCATGTTTAAAGACTAAAAATAGACTCAGCAAATGCACTCAGTTTTAGACATTGGGTTAAGTTCCTTATCCAAATGATACAATTGAAATAATAATATCAGCCATTTATTAAAAGTTTTAATACTCATTAAAATGCCAGTCAAAAATCTGAAACCTTAAAGGCTCTCCAATTAAAATTTTGAAAATTAGGTTCATGACAGATTTGTTTCAGGAGGTAAAACACAGGTGGCTGACATGGCTACCCCCCAGCTAGGCACATGTACCACCCTCCCGATGGATACCAGTGCCCTGAACCTGGCACAGCTGAACCACCACAGATTCCAGCCTGGATTTCCAGCCAGTATTAGGGCTGGTTTATGTAAAATGTCAGCCTGCAAATTCTGACTGGTTTTAAGGAGGACATTCTGCACGTGTCCCTGCCGTGCCAGGGATGTTGTGGACTATAGCCATGTTGCTGCTGATCCTGGGATGGTAAGGTCCCTTAGTATGTCCTATACTATCCTCTTCCTAGAGCAAAATGGAAAAGCACTGGCTACAGCCTATTGATCATATCTTTCTGGCTTCCATACCTTCAATTCTTCCTTCTTTATGTGGTGTGGAGAAAGACCCTGAGCCTCAGGTCTTTGCTTCTGCTTTTGCACCACTATGCCCATTCCCCCTTTTCAAGCACTGTTGGCCCACAGCCATGCTGGCCTGCTGAAAAGTCCAAGTGTCTCACCCAGCAGAGCCTAACCTGGGAAGCCTGACTGCCATTTGCCCCACAAGCATCTCCCCAGGAACATGTGTAACACAGCATGCAGCTCGCTATGAGTAGCCACGTTGGCGTACCTTCCGACCCAAGAAAGTGGACATAGCATTTGGTAAAATAAACAAGCAATTATGAAGCCAGATTATTCTGGCCATCCTGCCTTCTTGTAGTATGTGGATATTTTTCCCCTCATCTTTCATGAGCATCGTTAGGATGCACAGAAACAACTGCACTGGGTGTCTGTCACATATACCACTGGGACCATGTCGTCTGGCTAGGTTTAAACCACGACAGACCATTACAGTCCTTTATGTTGTGCCTTTCAGTTTGGTCCACAGAAGGTCCAAGCACCTCAGAAACAGCCTGTCCTGTGTCCAGTTGTAACCAGCAATGGTTAGGTAGTCAGGTGGAATTTCACCAAGCAGACATGCATATTTCTGTTGAAAAAATTAATTGGCCAGACTTATCAAACCAGTGACCTACATATTGAACTAGGCCAGCTAGGTTGGACTTCCACTTTCTGTTTGTAGAGATGCAAAATAAATGCACAGCACCTTAGCCAACAACGAGCAAAGGACGTAACTGGCCTGCAGCCCATGCAGGCTATTCATTCACACAGAATACATGCTCTGAACACTCCTTGCTATAAGTTTGGGTTTGGTGGTTTTCTTGACAGAAAGGCAATCCCACACCCAGGCACTCCCCATATGTTCTCAGCAAAGTTGCAAAATGAGCTTTCTGAGTCAGAAGTTACACATTGTGGGTAAATACACTGAAAATGACCCACAGCCTTACCAAAGGCTATAAGGATATCTGGTGTGGGACTTGATTGGCATGGATTGTCTTGTGTGAGTGCCAGATCCAGATGATATCTCCCATGCTGGAAACATTATTTTTATAGTTTATAAAAAATATAAATAAGATTCAAAAATCTGTATTTTTGTCTTCATCATTTGATTCATCTTAAATTAAATATTTGCACCTTCTATTGATTATCACATATTTGCCTCTGCTCATCATCTGATCATAGCCAGAACTACTGGTTCTTGATCTTCATTCCTTTCCGAACTTCATGGTATTTGGCTTATTATGGTTGTTCATGTCAATTATTTCTCAAGAAGGGGAGAATCACCACCAATAGACATATGCGTAAATGTAAAAACACCAAAGGCATAAAAAACACCTTTACGTTAATGGCTATATCACATGTATACAATATTAGCTGAGTAGCTAAGAATACAAGTGACACCCAAGTTAAAAACAGTTTCATTATAAGCTGGGCAGTAAACAGGCATCTGGCTTCTAAAGGATATTCTCCTTCCTGCTGCTTCCCACATACGTAATGTTTATTTCAGATTTCAGCAGGCTTATGCAAACTGGACACTACAAACTTCTGATTAGATTGTTTAACTTTCTGGTGAATGAGTGGTACAAATCCCTCTTTGTAACAAAACCCAGAAGTTAACCATATTGCACATTCTCGCCATAGAGATTTGCCTCCTTAATTCTAACTTTAGCAGCTCAAGGCCCTGGTATAACGATGACAAATCATCATCCTTGCTTACACACAACATTCAGCCAGTGGATAATATTTGATATGTGCAATTTTTGCTTGTTTGATTTTCAAAACATCCACTTTGCAATTGCTAAACAGGGAAATTAGGAGCTTCATAATAAGATCTTTCCTTAGTTAAACCAATTTCTGCCCAGATGATACAGTTATCACACACTTTGATCACAGTGCCTCTAAAGCGAGGTGAGTTACACGGTCTTTTTGCATGAGTGTTTCTTATAGAGTGCTTTTTTTAGATTAGTTTTAGTTACTATCAATTGCCATGGATATTCGTGGCCTAATCTCCTTTCTCACTAGGGGCATGACCTAGCTCTCAGCAAAATAGATGGGAACCTTTCCATTAATTTCAATGGATCCCTAAAGATCAATTAACAGATCATTGTTTAGTTACATGCAAAGCTCTGCTGGGGGTGGATTTTACAACTGTTTTGTAAAGGAGCCATACAGAACCTGGAAGTTTATTTCCTGTAATTCATGGCCCTATGCAGTAGAATACATTGTAAGTGCTAATGTGAGCACTGATATCTAGACAAATATCTCATTTATTCACTGCCATTGGGGCTCTTGAAAAGAGCACCCCATAAATTCTTAATGATAAGTACCTAAAATAAGTGTCACTAAAACGTAAGGGATCAGAGCAGAAAACAAACAAGCTGCCATATTCCGAGATCTTTTTCGTAGCGCTTAATTATGACACCTGAAGAAAGTACTGCCCTTCTTTCTGAAAGAAATATTTTTCGAAGGGTGACATTTACATAGATCATAAAATAAAGTCTCCCAGGTAGAGTAGATGCAGGGAAGCCAATGCAGGAAAAAGGTTACCTCTCTGTTTTGTACTGCCTCCCAGCTTAGAGAGTTAAAAACAGATTCCAATTCCAGATAATCTACCTTTGTCCAGAACCCAATACCAACATTTCTTGTGGTTTTTGATAAATCAGTAATAGTATCTAAATAGCATTTTGTAAAAATATCAGTTGGAGATGTGAGGAAAAAATGGAGAAATCAAATAAAGTGCAACATGCATTTACCATGCCAGGCTCTCCAAATATTTTTCTGTCCTAACCATCTTTCAGAGCAAATGAAAGGTGGGTAAATCATTTGAGGAGTGTTACTGCGAAATTATTAATTCAACAGAGAGACACTGCGTAGTGTTGAAAGGGGGACTTCTAGCTGGATGAAGACCAGCAAAGGAATTTCTAAAGGATCAGTCAGGGCCCATCTTGTTTAATACTGTCTTCAGAGAATTGGCACAGAAATAGAAACGAGCTAATGAAAGGTGGTGACAATTCTTGAAAGTATCTGTCATCACAGTGAGAGAGCAGGATGTTTTGAAAGGAAGAGCTGGACAACTTTGCAGCCTAGAGTAACAGAAATGGCACAAAATGCAACATTCTGATTGCTATATCTTTCAACTACTAATAAGACCTTTTGTTACAACACGCTACTTGGAAATAAATGAGAGGGAGAAATAACTGAGAGCATCGCTTGCTCACAGGATGATCATGATCCATCAGTGTGATCTAACTGTGAAGAAGGCAAGTGCAATCCCCATTAATCCTTTTTTCCAGAAGAGATAAGAAACTATTAATGTCACTGTACTTGCGAAACCTCCTCTGTATATAGTTCTGATTGCTTGTGTTCAAGAAAGATGAATGCAAGCTGAAAAAAAACACAGTGAACAAAATAATGACAAGCAACTGAAAGCACTTAAGTGTCTAGCAGAACAAGAACTGTGAGGTAATATTTTTGCTGCACCTCAGGGGTAAAACAGAGGAGACGTAAAAAAACAGTAAAGCTAGAGGACAATGTCAGGATGATTAAAGCCAAGTATAAACTGGCCATGGGTGAACATAACCTAGGAATTAGGAAAAATTTTGTAACAATCAGAATATTATGACCTGGAACAGCTCTTCTCCTACAAGTGTGGGGCCATATTTTTGCAATGGAATTTCATAAGTTTTTAATTCCACAAATATATTGTGGACACATGAGATAGAAAAGATTTGCACTTCCACGCTATAGTTTTATATACATTCATTTCAGTGTTCACTTAAAATCTCCTGGTGTGTTTTTGATGAGTAGATCGGTGAAGTTGGGTCATTGAGGGGCCCAGCTGTAGTTTTTCCACCAGCCCTTGAGACTGATTGATTTGCAGCAAGCTCAAGAATAGATTAGCAATCAGACCGTGAGCCAGAGGTAGGATAGATGGAATCTCTGCCAGAATATTTCCCCTTTCTGGGGCACCACACAGTATGAAGTGCATTGAAGAGTTTGAAAAAATTATTTTTCCATTCCATTCCCCTTCATTCCATACTTACCTTCATAAATGTAGCCCATTACATTGATTGATGCGTAAGTATTCCCAAAGGAGAGAAGCAGGGTAATTTATGTTCTTGAGTTATTCCTGCTAACAGTTGAACCTAGGATTATTTTCTGTGAACATTAAAAAAGTTTTCCATAGGTAAAAACGACAGTAATAATAGTGTTTCTTCAATAAACACTTCTTGGTATCTCCAAGATTTCTGTTCAGATCTATAGTTCTGCTTGGCATCCATGGACCTTAACTGTAGAAGCAGGAACTGTCACAAGTTGTTGGAAGGATTCAAATACCAGTCTTCCCTTTTGCTGAAGGAACATCATGTGCTAACCTTCACAGCGTTGTTTGAAGTGCTGTTACCTTTGTTTTATGCATGGAGAAAAGGCAGACTAAATGACTTATTGAAAAAAGTAGAGAAACACTGTGAAGAAATTACAAGCAACATCTCCCAAGGCTGGGAGTAGCATTCCAGCCATTGAATAACTGTTCTCTTTCACCCTGGAAAACTTCAGCTGAGGTTACCAGGGGTTTCTGCATGTGAAAGGCCAATGGGATTCATGCCTGGAATAGAAAGTACACAGTGAAGCCACATATATTTCTAGTCTGTGCAGCTGAAATGACGAACAAAAAGCCATCAATACTTCCTACAGCATATAAGAGATGTGGCTACAGAAGGACTCTTGGCACTCAAGACCGTTAATTTTGGCTCTCCGAACACAGTGTTGTGCTGTCCTGCAAAAAAAGAGGCATTCTGTTTCTGTTGTAAAAGGGGCTGTGTAAGAACAGAGACAGGCAAATACACAAGAAAGCTTAAAGAAGGAAACCTCTGATGCACTGTGTGTTTCAGATCTTTATAATTGATTTAGCTTGTCCATGCAAGGAGCTGTTGTTTATAGACCTCATGTTCCTCTCTGATGAGTGACTTGGGCTGTGTTGATTTGTAGAGTGAATGGTCTGACTATGTTTTTGAGTTATCTGCTTTGCCTATTTTCCCTGTAGAAGCCACCAATAAGTTTTTCCAGTGAGATCTTCTCTGTGGCTACTCAAATTTTGGCTTTTGTCCACTGTTCAGGCATAAGCATCTAATAGAAATATGGGGTAAAATTATACTCATGCTGCTTTACTTTTAGGAACACAACCCTATCAGACACCTGCTAGCAGTACCACCTGCTAGTTACACACCTCAGACAGGTAAGCTTAACAGCCCACTTTCTTAGCAGTCATTTAGAGTTAGTTAGTAAAAAACATCGAGATTAGGGTTGTGTTTGAAATCCCTTTTTCTTTTACAGTTAAGCTGTCTGAGATACACCTGCAAGGAAAGATCTAGCAATTTCCTTGAGTTCCAAAACCCCAGATTCTCACCTCTGGACAGGGTGAATATACACTTTTTTCCTTGGTGGTATACCCCTAGTTGTATTCCCCATGGTATCTCTAGAGAAGGAGCCAACCTTTTCTATTACAGCCTAGTGGTTGTAGTGTCTTTCTTCAGTTTTCAGAAGGTAAGAGCCACATTTCCCCTGCAAAGTGGGATTACATGGATAGGCAGGTTATTGATTAGCCTGGAACTGAGGAGCATCTTCCCTTCCTCTGTTAAAGTATGAAGCAAAGGGGTAAAGCCTGGTGAGAAAGAGAAGGAATGATTTTATAGTGCTAGTAGTCAGCCTGTCACTTATAAGATGAGCTCTGCAAAGCAACTGCTACTTAAGCATACTAAAGGCCCCTTACTGAACAGTGTGGCACCACTGACAAAAGAGATAGGTCTTCCTGAGAGTTGGGTTTGAAACATTTCATGATGAGAAGGGCTCCAGATCTTCTAGAGAAGAAATATAAACCATTACAGAAAAGCTAGACTCCTAAGTCTGTATCTTTTCAAAAGAAAGCAGCTGGCACTGAGCACTGCTTTTCTCAAGAAACCTTACGTTACCAGTGTATTTGATGAGGTATCTCCCAAGGAACTTAAATGATGGAACAGCTACTGCTGGTCTCAGATGAGACCTGCGTGCCCATTTGCTCAAAAGAGATCTCTGTGACAAAGCACAGATGGATAACTTTCAGGATAAAATTTCAGGTTAAAAAGAGGTAAGCATATACCAAGATTAGTAGCTTTTTCTACCAGCAGGGTTTTCTACCATGATTTTGGGTTTAGGCTCCTCAGAAACACTTTGTTCCCGCTTTAGGATTAAAATCTCTGTCATATATAGCCCTTGGTCCAGTCACATGTGATAGCTGCAAATCCAAAATCAAAAATAAGCATGAATTGTCAGCTTTGTTCACACAAAAGTACTCATCAAAAGTGCAAATGCCCTGGAGGCTGTTACTCTGGATATGCACTGTCATATTTTGGATCCTGCTGATTTCAGAGACATGTAACTGAGAACAGAACTTCACCATGTGCATCTAAATGGTTTTGCTTTATATGCATTGTCATTGGTTAACTCACCGTAAGTTACTTAAGTATTGAAGTTGTAAGTGAAGCTAGAGTGGTAAATAATGTGCAACACGGCACTACTCCATACCCAAAGAGCCTCTTGCCTTCAGTTTGAACTGTGTTTGTTGGTACTGGTGATATTGTGGTATTGGTGTCACCCAGACACTGCAGTGACACTCTGTGAATACACCCACCTGGCCAGAAGGCATAAAGAGATCACATTTACAGGAACTTCCTTTTCATCCTGGTCACACTATGTTTTGAGAAGAACTGGCAGGAACCTGCTTTGAGGAACAGCTTTGCCTTGGTTGGCAGCTGGGTTCTCTGTACTGCCGGCAGAGCTCCAAGGTGATCTCACCATCACCTTCTCTTTAGCCTCATTTCCTGAGGAACTTGAGCTTCTCTATTCATGCTGTCTTTCCATTTGTATATCAGTTTGTCTGTCATTCACCTCCTACCGGGGTAGCTTTTAAATCTGACAGCTGCTGACAATCATGTCAGACAAAAAGGGAGAATTCCTGATGGGAGGTGAGTCCCTACAAGCCTTGTGAAAATCGACAGGTGAGTAGAGGAAAGCAGCTAAGGCAAATCAGAGAAAAGAGAAACAGAAAAGTTTCAATGTGAGCTCCACGAGACCTCATGGCTGGACAAACACCACATGTGTCTGCTTACCGATCAGCATGTATATGGGCCACAGCATCTGCAACACTGTGCTTCTTTAACATGTAGTTAAAGGACATGAGGGTGGGATGAGATGAAGAAAAAAATACAGAAATAGAGGAAATAATAGAAATGAGTTAGGATTAATGTGAGGATGTGTACCAGACATGAGGGGATTGGGGAAATCTTAGGGACTTTTGAGAGAAACTATGATTATTGTGGGAAGGCTAGATGAAAATCCATAGGAAGCTGGGGTTCCTTGTTCTGCTTCTCTTGAAACGGGTTATGTGACATATTTAGAACAGAACCAGCTCACTATATGGCAAAAAATGCAGATCTTCACAGTAGAGCTAAACTATATTTTCATTAGATACTGTCTTCATTCATTCCAGATTAGGCCAAATTTGACAAGAGATGTAGCTGCACCAGTGCAGTAACTGTATTCAGAGTGAAAAGGGACTTGCAGCTAAGCTTTCAATAAAGTCCCCTGCTGAGTACTTACACTCCTGAAAACTGAGTATCTGAGTTTAAACTAAGGAAACATTGGCTGCTTCAAGTACTGAATGTGGGTTATTTTCAAGCATAAACGATACCCTTTCTGCAGATGAAACAGGCCCCTGTCAAAGATCAACAGACGTCTCTGCTGTCACATACTTAAGCTCCCTGTTCGCTGCCAGCATCTGATCCTCTCATCATTCATGCTGCATATATGCTCGCTCACTCCCAGGCCCCCTTCTGAAGCAAAATGACTAGTTTCCTTGGAGAGGAAGCCTGGACACAGTTGACAGAATAGTTTGCTCCAGGCTCTGCTCCAGACAGACAAAATGGACTTGGACTGCAGCAAGTTTAACTCCCTCAGCCCACGACAGTTGTCTGATGTTATTCCAATAGCCTTGTGTCCTTAAATCCCCTATGCGCTGTCATAGCAAGCCACAAGCAGGCAATACATACTCTGAATTAGTAAATCACAAATGCCTCATAATAAGTTCTTAGGGCCATATTGGGTCAGAGGAGACCTATCCCAAACCTGGCCACACTGCCCTAAAGAAAGTAGTAACTCCTAATCAATGTGGGCAGGAGTCATCTTGCACTGCTTGGCCTGGGGTCAGAGACTACCCCTGGGGCAGCTGCCCTGGTAGCACAGACATGGCCTAAGAGAAACCAGGGCAGACACTGGAGCTCCCAACAGAAGGACTTTGCTTCCAGGCTTATGACTGGAATTTGAACTATTCACACTGATAGGTGCCACCCCTTGCCATCAGCTTTCACTAGGGAGGGAGACTAGGGTGGCCCCTCCAGCCCTTCTCCTCAGAGGCCTGTTAAAGTATTCTCTCAAAATAGATAATGAGGTAATAATTTTATTTTCCTAGTTGCTTAAGGAGAGTGTTAGAAGAGTTAATCCAGGGATCAAAGGTCTTTGTTAGCAGAGTGTCTTTTGAATCCCATGTATGCCGGTCACAAAAATAACACAGAAGGTGTACAGATCTGAAAATGACAGCCAGGATGTAAACCAAAGCAGTCACTGCCTTCTAATGGCATTTAGCGTCTTTCAAATGTTTGGATCAAGTTTGATTTCACTGCTTTATGTAATTTGCTGTGGGATTTAGCCAGCTGCTGAATCTTCTCATGCAAGTAAAACTTTCCAAAATGGCCTTAAACTCCAGTGACGAGTACAGTTATTTGTATGTCAACTGCAGCTTCTATTTATAGGATGATGAAAATATCCCCCAATCAGTAACTCTCTAAGAGACAAGCATTTCATAAAAATAGATTATTAAAAGCAAACAAAGAAGCAGGCATGGTTTAGGATAACAAAAACATTGATATTCCAAACTCTCCTCGTAAGCCTTATATTTAAGACATTGGTAAATTCACAGAATAAACCCATTCAGACGCAAACACACTAGCTTTACATAAGATAAGGAATTTGGGTTTTCAGAGAAAAGGAATATTAATACATCCTATGGTGAATGAACACAAAAATAAGTGGAGGTTTTTAATGACTCACATAAAATTAAATTAACTGCTTTCTGTGATATCCAGTGGAGTGTGCATGAAGGCACTTACCAGAGGTGTATGTGCTTTTAAAGGGTGTTGATTTAAGACCTGATTTGTTTGAAGACTGACTTGAAAGAATTTCAAAGGATGTAGCTTAATTAAAAATATTCTAAACTTTGCATTCCTCACAAAACCCTTTGACCTCTCAGGACATTTAATGCTTGAAGGTGAGGAGTTGACTGACTGCTTCTCACTTCACTAAAGGCACTCCCGATCCTTCCCCCCATGCAGTAACCCTCATGAATTGTTGATAGGTACTCATTACACCAAGCTAAACCAAGCATCCAGGGCGGGTTAGTATGTTGCAGGCACCTACTGTACTGGGGGAACTTTTCCCAGCTGTGTGTCAAACATGGCTAATCCTTTCAAAGATCCCCAGAACAGAGCATGCACGTGAAGCCCTCTGTGTTGCAGCCACGGCCAAGCCTGGCGTTCCCACCAAAGAAGGAATCAAATGGAGCTATCCATTAACAAGCCAGCAAGGAGTCATTAGAGGGACTCCTCCGACCCCTGCTGCCTCCCATGACTGATGGCCTGCTGTCACCCCCTCCGAGGGGGCCTCTCACCATGCAGGCTGTTTGCATTCAGTCAACACTTTGCTTTTATAGGCCTGTGGAGCCAAAGATTGCTAGACTTTTGAACCCCAGGCTAACTTCTGTCTGGCTACAGCCTCATTTTCTGGAGCCAAAATCTTTTTTAACAACTACACAATAACAAGTAATTAGGGTAAAGTCTGCTAATCTTCTCCTTTGGGCCTGGAGGTTGTGTATTCAGAATCCGTTGGGGTGAAGGTAGAATTACTGCCATCAAAGCCTGAGGTTACTTTGTAAAGGGGTTGAACTCTGGGTCAAGGAAATGTTAACTGGACAAAGAGAGATCAGGGCAGATAGTGTTAAAATTAAAACTGCCCTACTGAGATAATGCAGAATTGACTGCTTTTCCTCTTGAAACTAGCTGAACGAAAGACGTGAAGGGAAGGCTAGAGCACTTCTTTCAAAAGGTGAAAACATAGCAGTAAAGGATCTATTGACTTACTTTCACTTGGGAATTTATTTTTAGTCTCTTTATACAGTAAGACAAAGTAAAACATCTTATTTTTATGGCACCTTGTATTTGGGCCACCCTGTTTCCTAAAGCTGTTTGATTTACTAAATTAAATAAGCTATTTTTAAAATATATTCTTTCTCTCAAAAGCCTCAGTGTGAAATTCATTAGAAATTGAGAGGTTTCTGCTCTTAAGAGTCCTGAGGACAAAGGGGACTTGCTGGGTGGCTGTAAGGATAAACAGGCTCAGACACGTACACGGAGGAAACATGCTCCAGAAAAGAGTGGTGCCCATACTCTGGATATAGCACTACTGGGCTGTTTTTCATACCTCCACTGCTTACACATGGCATAGGTCGAGGAGAGATTCCAGATTTTTCAAGGGGTTGGAGCCCAGCCACTGGAAACCTTTAAACATGGAAAGCAAGAACAGTGATTCTGCCTGGAAATCCATCACAGAGCAGGGCAGCCCTCATTCCACAGCATGGACTCGCTCCAAAATTAATTCTGCTCGCTGCCGTCAAGGATAACAAATACGCCGCTACCCCCCTGCCACTATCAAAGCTGACAGCTCCAACAGGATCGGCGGTACTTTGTTGTCCCCCATCACTGCAAGCAGGTTTTTGCCTGCTGCTCAGAGGATTTTGAGTCCCTATATGGGAGCAGAAGAGCAGAAATGCTGAGGCCAGCCATGTCCCATGCCAGGCTCTGCTGGGCTCTGCCATAACACCTTGGCCACCTCCAGTTCAATTCTCAGGGTAAAGGCATATTAAATGGTGCTGCAATTGCCAGTGGGATTAAGCCAAGCACAATAAAGCAGATGTCTTTCTTCTTCCAAACTGAGCTATCAGAAGGATCCCCTCACGGGTCCTCTGCAAAGTTTAAGGCTCCCAGAGCAGATGATACAGGTACTATTATGGCAGAAAGAATGCTTTGTACCACACCAGTGGTGGCAAAACCAACTCTCAGCTCTGTAGTGGTACATTTGAGGCACAGGGAAAGATGTCTCCAGCCCCACCTCTTCCTCCCAGGGAGCTCCCCCGGGGGCTGTGGACAGGAGAAGACTTTCCAGTCTGTCCATTAAAAATGGCAATACCTAGTCTTCTTTAGCTACCCATCATTTTGCTGGCATTTCCCAGAGGTTTTAAGGACCCCAGGCTGGCATTACCTTCATGAAAATGTAAACTTTCTCTATACATGAGCTAAATGAAACAGGTCTCATCAGTAATAGCTTTCTTTTGTGATCTGTAGGTTTTGCATGTATTTTCTTTTAATTATGTCAGAGTAAAATAAATTAGTGGTGATGACTAATCATGGACACAAAGCATTTCTCATTCCTTTGAAGGATTTTTCTGACATGAAGTTAGAAGATGACAAGCGCATTTTTATGTTAATTACAGCCATGTGAATTACCCCAGATAGATGGCACAACAACGATGCTAAAATCCACCAAAGTGAAAGCTGCCTTTCTTTCTGAAACCTCACACAGGAGCAGTGTTCATGGTACAATAGACAGTGGGATATGTTTCTTCAAGGTTCAGTTTAGTTAAGTAACTGCTCTCTGCTGCACTAGCAGAAACACCGAACTAGTTTGTTTTTGCCTGTTTTAAATGCCTCACTAGAGGCATTAATCACGTAGATTAAACTAAACAGTGTAACTATATTGTGAAGCAGCTCTGTATGTGTGAATGTGACAAACTGGTCTTCAGTCAGATACCTCTCAGACTGAAATTTAAACCTCTCTCTTAACTCAAACACTTTCACCCATACTCTTTTCTGGTTTAACTCTGTAAAATGGCATTTTGTGGCTACCAGTGAAAACTGCCCATCAAAATACCACCTGATACTTCAATTAGAACAGCTTTTGGGTTTAAAATATAATTTATACGCACATCGTGGTTGTTATACAAAGGTCTGTTCACAATGAGAAGAAAAAAATAGACAGAAAATGATGGTGCAAAATCAAAAACTGGCCTTCTTTTGTGAGGAACTTGTAATTTCATATGTGGGTGTTGTACCCTGTTGGGCAGCTAGGAAGCCATTCTGGGGGTTTTGTAGGTTTGTTTCCTTTAGGAAAAGGTGTGCCCTCTGTACCGTCTCATATTGATTCCTGAAGATTTTTTCCATGTACCCAACAGAAGCAGACATCAGGAAGTACTTTTCTTGCCCAGAACCACCCCCCCAGCCTGTCTTTCCAATTAATTCTATGCCCAGACACTGGGGCCATAGTTGGACTTTATAGCTAAGCCAATCTCAGCTCAAGCTAGTATCGAAAGATTCAGTTCTGTCTGTCCCTCTATTGCCACTAATTGCATCCTCCTATTCCCGGCACTGCGCTGTGTCTGATGCTTTTCTGACCTCATGGTGTGTTATATCAGGGCTAGATAACCAGAAAAAGTATTGATAAGGCTTGCAGAGCATTGCAGACAGGCAAGAGCTTACGATAGCAAAGGAAGAAACAAGAGGACACAACTGAAAACTGAGATGGAGAAAGGGAATAGATGCCTTTTCATCTGATTGCCTGGCCTAACATCAGACTGTACCCTGCACCCTGACTGTCTGCCCCATCTCAGTGTGATGACCACGACTGCTTCCCTTCTTACAGCCTTTTTCTTTTCTGTACAAACAACAGCTTGCCCATTGTATTCTTGTTCTTGCACACACGGACCAAGTATTTTAGCATTGCTCAAGCTCTATCACGCACTCCTTGCCTTGGGCCATAACACGTCTGCTTCCTACCATCTTTGTATAAAAAGGCATTCATTAAACTCTCCGGTATTGAGTCAAAAAGAAACAAACCCACTGTCTTTAGCCAGGTCTGTTATTACCAACAGATCAAAAACTTGTCTGACAAAAATTGTGACTTCTAGGCAGACGCCCAAGATGCGAAAACAGCTAGAAACTTCTACAGGGAATGAATCAGTCCCCATCATCATCGTAGGTAGAAGGAAAGCTCAAGGAACAGAATCATCTGACATTCACTTTGGAACAATACAGTCTCCTTCCTATGTTTCCTGAATAACAGTAACTCACATTTATAAGAATACATTAGAAAGTCTATTCTTCCTTTTTCCCCTAAGTAATGGCACTCACACGCATGGCTCCTGGGCCTGATTCATCGCTGTATTACTCCAGCTTTATTTCAGAAACTACATTTACAGCGCTGCAACAACACAGACTATGAGTCCTGTCTGTGATGCTCTCAAAAGCAAAAAGGTAGGATGGACTTTTAAGCAGCTCATGACTTAGGACTGAGTTGCCTAAGTTCCCTGTTTGATGCTTCTCTGTGGTACCTGCTCCTCAGGGTGTGAGGGCTTTGTATTTCCTAAACAAACTGCTTCTGCCTCCTTTATGCTGAGCAGCTAAAACACAAGGGCATTTAGTTCAGTTGTTAATTCAGAAAATTCTAGTAATGTGAGAAATTGCCCTGCCCAAGAATTCCTAGCTTCTTCAATAGTTAGTCGATATTATCAATTATTACACAGCCTGCATCGTGCAATGTGTTTTCACAGCCAGAACAATGCCCCAGTGTCTGATTTTGCCAATAGTTAAGCATGTGAATACCTACTGACAGGAATAAGCTCACTGAACTCTGTAATAACACTGAGCAATCCAACGATACAGATCAGAACTGTCATTCTGGAATACAGCAACATGCACATTATTTAAGTCAAGCTACTCACTGTACTGTGCAGGACTCAGGAAAAAGGGAAATTTTTGTTTGACCTCAGATAATCATTGCATTATTATTAACATCACAATAATGTCCCATAGCTCTAACCAGCTCTCATTAGCCAAGGTGCATATCGGATGATTAAATCCCTGCCAAAGGAAGCTTACATACATTTCTGAAGCACAAAAAAAAATGAGAATCCTGTTAATTTTATTCCACCATAATTGACAAGGTCTTTTAAAACCTTAACATTGTAATAGCAAACTGAAGGCTTAAGTGTGATCTCTGCTACTCTTGTGTAAACCCGTAGGAATGCCATTAATTTAGACCTCAACAGAGAGGCTGAAATATCTATTGTTGCCGTGAAGTAAAACACTACTAGAATAACAATACTGAGGTTGCAATGTCAAGCACTTTGAAGCTTACAGAACTTGTGCACCTAGCTGCCACCTGAGACACCTCTAAGAGTACATTTAACTCCCGATGAACCCCAGGAGCAGCTACACTTTCTCATCTCTTGCCTTTCCAGCAATATCACCGAGATGCCCTGCTTTCTGTCAGCTGACGTGCATGTTCTCCTCTGGCTAACACCAAAACTGTTCTTAGATGACTGATCTCATCTGTATTTTGCCCAGGGAAAACAAGGATGTAAAGAGTATATATACTGCACAGTGCAGAGACACTCAAGACAGCTTTAATCAGTACTGCTGAGGTACAGCAACAGCATAGCTGTGCAATCCAACTTACCAGTTTTAGGGCAGACTCACTGCACCATTCTCTAATGCACTGATGCAACCAAAACCATTCTAAGATTCTGTCCCCTTCCTCCTGACAGGGTCTGTGCTGCTGCTGCTCAGTGGGGCTGGCAGGTCAACACCAGGAGACAGCTCAGCTAAATTTTATCACTGCTGACTTACAAAGTTCAAGATGTGGTTGCTTGGCATGTGCAGATCACCATATTCCAACTGTTCAAATCTTGGGCAAAAGTTGCTTTTCAGGGAAGCAGTGCCAAGCGCATTCCCAATACACCCTGCCAGATTTCACGCACCTTCTTCCAGGTACAAGGTGCCAAAGATGTTTGAGGAAACAGTAACAGATTTTGTTACACAGACAAAACACGAGGCATTTTCTTCGGAAATTAAAAAAAAAAAAAAAGGCCAAGTCTTTTAGGATGACATTTTCAGAGGGATATTCATTTCTTTTCATCTTTATAGATCAGCATTATATTCAAGTCTAAACAAAGCCTAGTATCAAAGCTGTAAACATCTGAACAGTCCCCTTTTAAGAGGAAGCATTGGTCCGCCTTAATAATAGACATTGTCTGCTGTCTGCTATGATGGTAATTTGTAAACATAAAAAAGATTTTCTTCACATACAATAACCTGCAAAATTTCACTTAAAACAAAAAACCTGGATGAGGGATTGTAAAGGTGTTTGTGAAAGACTAATTTGTTATTCCTGATTGTACTCCCAGAAATCAGACACATTTTATCTCTTTTTATAACAAAAACATCCGGCACAGAATCTGGGCATTACTCAATTCCTAATGCTTAAATTGAACAGCAGCTCAGTGCCGGGCTTCCGCAAGGGGTTGAATTTCAGCCCAGATGAGACGTGCTGCGCTATCTTTCATCACAGACACCAGGGTTGGCCTAGAAACCCCTCAAATGAATGAATGTTGTAGAAATGCTGACACAGCAAATGCAATTTAGATCACTGATAGCACAAGAAATCCTGATTGACCAAGCAATAGCTGAAGTCTTACTGACCCTTTATTTATTTTTTTAATGTGTTAAGGTCCCTAAGATTATCAGGGTTTAAAATAAAAAGTTATCTCACTGCCTTGAGACATTTTGGCTCTCTAGCTTTATGTCTAGCTCAGAATCCCGTAATATTACTGTATGCAGGGAAAAAGATCTACAGAAATCACTAATGTCCCTAATGGTCTCTACACAGAGGCAGATAATGCCTTCAAGGGGTTCAAGAGTATTGCATCCACCAGTCTGTGGCAGAGTCTCTTATACTGATTTACATCCTTTCGGTGTTCAACCTCCCACTGAACAGCTAATGCATTTTCACAAATACTAAATACTAGTGTCCCCAGACTGTCTTTGCAAGGATGTCACTTCCCAGCAAAGGGAAAAAACACCACCTTTAAACTATCAAGAACTTTTGCTCCAAGTAAACCGAGTGTCAGCCACAAATGTTTTTCAGATGGCTTCACTTGCAGATGGGAATTTACTTCCTACAGAGTTGAGGTCAGCAGGAAAAAAAGATGAAAAAAAGAAACTTCCGTAATGCCCCAAAACATGGCTTCAACAGAAAAACAGAGAAGTTCATTGAAATAGAAGTCCTGGAGTTAAGTAAGGACATTAGCCATTTGGGAAGGTGGAAGATCTTGGTAGTGGGACTTTCCAAAACACTTGTGCCTCTGGCAAAGTGCTTCACCATGGTCTCCACGTTATGGTAAAGAGACCTCCCATGTAGCATCATTTTATGTCGCTGGTATCTGTAGTGCTGGAACAGCTTAGGGATGGGAGTGCGCCAGCTTTTCTGTGCGCTTCCTGCGTCCTGGGGATCGCAGCTGTGAAGTAGAGCAGGGCCCACTTTCTGTTGCATCGCTCAAATATAGTCCTGAATGCAACTTCTGTCATTAAGAAATATTTCCTAAACAGATTCCATACCCCCACTTTCCATCTGATAATCATCTCCTTGTGTTTGTGGTAAGTCAACATCCTTCATCTTTGCCTTATGAGGAAAAGCTATGGCTGTGAGCACTCCAAAATTCCCTCAGCACTTGCAGATCCCTATGATAACAAACAACAGAAAGCATCTAACACACTTTTTTCCTTCCCTTACAGAGACAAGCACTTTACTTAAAAGAGAGCAGCTCCCATACCAGCTTTCTGCCTGTGCTATCTAAGTTACAGCACATGCTTATCTCTCAAATTTGGCAATGAAGAAAGGAGACGCATGATGCAGTACCATCTGTTTCTGGCTGGGATTGACAAGGGAGGAAAGGGCACAGTTCATATATCCCGATGTCACCATGTCACCACATGCCATGAAACAACACCAGTAGATAGCCTTTATTTCCCTTTCAGCTATGAAGAGTTTGGAGCAAACTCAACCACCCTCCTTGAATGCAACCTCTCCCTGGCATCCCAGGAGTCACCCACATGTGCTGCTGTGTGATGGTGGCTCCTGGCCCCTTACTTGTGTTCCTGGGGTAACAGCAATGCTGAACACTCTCATACAAAGTCTAGGGGGGCACAGAACTGAGCTTCGCAATTTGTTCCACCATCCTCGCTCAGGCAAAGCTTTTGGTGATTTATAGTGCTGTGGAGAGAGGGCCTAAGATGCAGCCTTGTTTAAACGTTCACATGCAGGTTTTTTTCCTGGAGCTCTGAAAAAAAGTGTCATCACGCTTCTCAGCAGGGAAAAATTTCTGGATAAGGTTTTCAGAGAAGCTGAAGAAATGCTCTCAAGACACACAGTTGTTAAGCCAGGCTTCAGTTTTGCTAGTAGAGCTGCCTTTTGCGGCCATGTTTTCAGTCTCTCCCCACTTTCCTCACCACACCTCTCTCCTCGGAGAGGGCTCAGTGCCCTGTGATGCTGGATGGGCCCCAAGGAAAGACTGCTTCCTCAGATGGCCTTCCCTTTTAGCAGCAGCAAAGTGCTATATAGAGAAGACTCAGAGAAGCCATGCAGAGCCAAGTCTACACAGCAACAGGGAGTGGAGATGGGGAATAAGGTCATCTACTAGGAAGCATCAGGAAGACAACGGTGCTATTTCCTTACTTCTTCCTCTCATACACACCTTTCCTATAGCTCCCTACAAATGACTGAGTCCATTTAGAATCATCCTGTTTTTCACTGTGAAAATTAAGAGGAGAAGGGAGGCTTAAGGCTGAGAAAGTGGAGCTAATTTAGGGAACATGAGACAAACAGCAAAGGAGTAACAGGGAAAAGAGAAAGGGTAAGAAAATAAGAAGTATGAAAGAAGTTTAGGAAAAGGTCCGTGGAAGAACGGAAGGTATAGAAAGAAGAGCAGCATTAAAAAAGGATAAGAAAGAGAATGGAGAAAATGGAGAAAGAGAAAATTACAACAACAACAAAAAACAGAAAGAGTTGTAAGACATTTTGAAGGTGGCCAAGAAGGGGAATTAATGAGCTACATGCACACAAGATGGAAAGCAAAGTGCTAATATGCACTCAAACACTGAGGGGAACCTTGGCATTACCAGAGCAAAGGGAGCGTGGATGCTGTGGGACACAACTTCACCCTTTGTGTTAAAGACACAGATGGGTCCTGAGGGTACAGTTTTCATTCCTAATATTTCCATAGCTTCTGAAGGCATTCAGTACCTCACACTCTTACACTATAACACGAAGGAGTTTGTGATTTTTTTTAGCTGCAAAGGGGCTACATTCCCATATACCCATCAAGCCTGTCCCTACAGGCACAAAGGATTTATTCTTCCCATAATAAATGACTTTACCAGCTGAAGAAACGCAATAGCTGCCAAACCCCCCAGAAGCTGGAGACCTCTGCCACATCCCAGCAAGGACTGAAGCAAGGGAGGGGAAAGAGGAAGCAAGTTATTTTGACACAAGTGTTGGCGGTGGCCTGCAGGAGCAAGCAGAGCCTGGCCTCAGAAGAGCTGGCAAGTGCTCAAGTAGCATGAGCCATTCCCTTCACTGTGCTGGGGCAGAGTTATCCAGGAGTCTGTGTGGGGAGGGTGAACATTACTGGTGAGAGCTCTCCCCGCCCTTCCCTCCAAACCATGTGTAATTCAGAGCCAGTGCATGAGCAAGTGTGAACAGCCCCAGCAGCAGTATCAGAAGTTGAACCAGGTTTTGGTTTGGCTCCAGTTCTAGTCTTGGTTTGCCTGTGACCAAAGTTGTTCTCGCCCCATCCTGGCTCAAGTTCAGCCAAGCTTTCTGACTAACAATCCTGGTTGAGGCCTCACTCGAGGAAAAAACATGCAACAAGCTTTCTGCCCATCTCTGCTGTGTGTGAGCAAAGCTGGTCCCCTTTGCTTGCTCATCCTGACTACTGACGGATTGCAGAAGTACCCATTTTGTGTTAGTCATTAAGCAAAGCAGGAAGCCCTTGTTGAGCACTAACTTTTCAAAGCAGCTTGTAAAGAAAGCCAAGGGATTCCTCCCTTAGGCTACATCACACGCTGCTCTTTACCACCTCACCTTAACGGGCACCTAGTCACAATTAACATTTGCAACTCATTCAGCCGGAAATATTTGCCTGGTGCAAACAGCTGAGGCATTCAGCGTCAGCCCTTTCTCTGTGCAAGGCATATTAAAAAGGGGGAGGGAAGAGAAGCCC
Source organism: Pezoporus occidentalis (assembly GCF_034315485.1). NCBI lineage: Eukaryota > Metazoa > Chordata > Aves > Psittaciformes > Psittacidae > Pezoporus > Pezoporus occidentalis. The sequence goes on along the minus strand of NW_026912907.1, from coordinate 1,918,415 downwards.
TACACTTGCTGGACTGGGAGAGGCGGATTGCACTCAACAGGTTCAGTTCACGCTGTGACCCTGCCCGGCTTCCTGCTATTCAGATGTGTTACTTCCCCTTTGTGGTAATGGCCTGTGGCGGCCGGCCAGAAAACACTATTAATTTCAGAAGTGGCCTGACAACAAACCCACAGCGAAACGAGAGGAAGTGGTGGGGAGGCCATCTGTTGACTTCAGCAGAACAGTAGGGACACAGCTATGTAGGTTCTACAAGGAAAGCAGATTAATAATCCACAAAGAGGAAACTGGCTAAAATTATCCACAGACCATATTAAAAAAAAAAAAAAGCCAAAAAAAAAAAGAGCCAAAAAAAAAAAAAGCCAAGGGAGTCACTTGAGCTGCAGCTGGACAGGAAATTGCTAGAGCTGCTTGCAAATCTCCACTTTGAACAGAGCAGCATAGGGAATGCCAAGAGCGGAAACCGTTCAAAACTGGATTAGCACAAGCCAAGTTTAACTGCAACCCACTTCTACTTTCACAGTTTATGCACTCAATCTAGGCCACTACTGCATGAGACACTGACTCACTTTTTTCCCATGTTTTGTTTGCTTTTCGTTTCACACACTTGCAGTTTCTAAAATTACTTGACATGTGCTCCGGCTGCCAGGAGTTCTGCAGAACCCCAGCCGGCAGCCCCAGCTGCAGCATCAGCCCATCACCGTGGTGCTGCACACAGATTCTGGCACCACCCTACCTCGGGCCACTTCATATCAGGCAGGATGTTAATGAAAATGAGCTGCAGCAGCAGTTCTGCAATCCCCATAATCCCCCTTTTTCCTTCAGCAGACAGGAGTAGAAAGGTCCAAAGAGGAAATGAGGTAATTAAGAGTATATAGAGACATTTCCTCCTTGCCTTTACCTACTAAATTGCAACACAGCTGAATAGCAACAGAAAAAAAAAGCCATTTACAGGCTGCAGACTGTTGATGGATCTCTGTGAAATGAGCTCCTGCCAAACAGATAAGGAGATCAGAAACCCAGCTCCTGGCATCTGTAATAAAGTAGCCAAAATTTGTAAACAAACCCAGAAAACAGCAGCTCCTTTCTCTTAAATAAAAACAATAATAAAAATCCTTATGGCTCAGGGTCAGGTGCATCCCTGGGGGAGCAAAGGGATGCTGGAATATTTTGCAATTAAACTTAAGGCCTTCAGAAGCATTCCCTCACCAAACCAAGATGAGAACCCAGCACATGTGCTGTTTATTCATTTAGGCACCAGCATACCAAAGGGAAATCAAGGCTTTATTGTCTTAGGAGCTGTACAAAACCTATTGAAAGCAATCATTACCTTTAAACATAACCATATGTGTATGTGCAATTAACCACACCCACACAGAGGGAAAAGGAGGAATAAACCAGCCAGCTTCTCAATAGCCAAAAATAGTTATTTATTAATAATTTAAGATTTTACATTCTTATAATAAATTCCATCTTAAAACTTTTACACCATGAATTAGACTCTCCCTTATTGGCAACCATGTGCAGGTTCACTGTGCATACACACAGGTCCAAATGCTCGCACATACTTCCAGTTTTATAAAAAAAAAAAAAAAAAGACTCAAAATATTGCATTTGAGGTGAAGCTCCCTGAAGAATTTGTACAGAGGTAATGCACTGTTTAGCACATCTGAAAGTTTTAAAAAGTGATCAGAAGTCTTCTGCATTCAAAGACAAACCTCCTCCCAGATCATGTATTTACAAAAGGTAAGGCAAAAAAATTAATTTAAAATATATATATATCATGGGGAAACTACGTCAAAAGCATGAGGAAAACAAAATCACCACAAGGAAAAGAAAGATATATGAAAGAAGAGACTACTTGCTCACAAAACATGATTTGCAAACTTCTCAACCATTGCCATTTCTCCCTCATGGAAAGCTTGCTTCATTTGAACAATAAAATCAAGCATGCTGCAAATATATTCTTTGCAATAAAAAAGAACAAACAAGAAAAGCAGAACTTATGAACAGAACAAAAACACAGGTGTTCCTTGGATTGATTTCTTGAATATATGTGAAATAAAAAAAAATTGCAAATCAGTTTAGGATTAATATTTACATTGATCAAGTAGGATACTACCGAGCTTCCGGCAAACAAGTACTCCAAATACACTAAGCTGAAATCTCTTTCTTTGGCTCCTCTAAATTAAAACAAACAAACAAAAATAACCAGTCTTCACTGAAGACAAAGATGTGTGTCACAGATCCAAAAGCAGAGAGGGAAGCAGGACAGTTCCAGTCTCTATAGAGAGCACGTGCTCAGCCTGTCCAGCCTTACCCTACCCCGCAGAAGTCCTCGGACACAAGCCACTGCACAAGCAGGGATGAGCACGCTGCCCACCTGCTGCCTGGTCACCACAGTCCTTCCCAGAGAGCTCCACTTTCCCTCCCTTCGTAAAAGCCGATTCCACACTGTGTAAACCTTTCCTAGCCTGCTCTGGCAGCTGCTTTGTGATAGCAGAAGCCAGGAAAAGAGAAAGCTACGTTTTCTTTATCACTGCCAAAAAGAACCCATTGAGGAGTGATCCCATGAAATGGACAGGAGAAGGGAGGTGGTGGGAGTTCACGTGGACTGCAGGGAATCCACCTGGAAGACATTCTGATTGGAAGGGGTGGTGAAGTACAGCTGCTGGTTCGGCACTCGATTGTCACAGGGGCTGCTCAGCCCCAGAGTCCGTTCGAAGTCCAGCAGCTGACCCATGAAGTTGAAGTTGGGTGAAATGTTGGACTTCTTCATCTTGACAATATCGTAGGCATCATTCATGGACAAATTGAGCTTCTGCATGAGGTAGGCCACTGTCACTGTGACCGAGCGGCTGATCCCAGCTAAGCAATGCACCAGGACCCCACAGTTCTTCCCCCGTGCTTCATCTGTACAAAGAGCAAAGAAGGACATATAAGACAGGGGGCTGGTAACTGATCCCTCAACACAGGTTAGATTCATATCAAACAGGAAAGAAGAACAATTCTGATCCCAGTTGCCAGCAGTGCAACGCAAGAGTTAACTTCATCGGCTTAAAACCACGGCAAGGGGAGAATCCACCTCCCTAAATATACGTACCCGTGTCCAACAGCTGAGAAAACTAAGAATGAGACAAAGGGAGCAGGAGACACAGCATGACACTGTTTTAAAATAAAGTCAGTTTTGAAAGACATGCTTTCTCCTGGAGATCTGCCTTAAATTCTTACAGTCCCCTTGCCCCAGGATGGAAATCCTGCAATATGTCACTGAATGCCTTTTATACAGACCAGCAGACTGCAAAGGTCTATTAAATTATTCTCCAACTGTTGTGCAGCTAACAATGGAGGTATTCAGGCATTTTAAAAGAATGAGGGAAGTCACAGGGGACAGCCCATTAGGAGGAACAGGATGTCAACACTGGCTGAAAATGGGTTCCTTTGTAATAGGAAATGCGTTACAATGCCTGGAGATTAGTTTCTTTGTGGCTTCCAGCCCACATTTCTTCCTGCTGGGCTCAGATTACCTACATTCTCCACTATTACCGGTATCATTCAACCGGATTACAGCACAGCTTCCCAACAGATAATGCGATGCCCACCCCACCGCACCCCGATGGGCTGATCATAGTCCTCCCCGAAACGAAGGAGAGTGCATATTTTAAGCAGAACTCCCTGAGCCCAAGGGGACGCGTTTTCAAAGATGATGGATAATGTCTAAGGGCTGGCTAACCCAGGCACCGAGCCCGAGAGGTATATCATTATTACCACGAGATTTAATTAAAGCTCTGACTATACATTTGCCAGGGATACCGCTTATGAATAACTTGCATTTAAAAGCTAAACTTAGCTTCCCAGATCATTTCTTTTTATTATTCTGCACTTCAATAACCTCAAGAGGAAAAAAAAAAAGGACATATAAGCCATCCAACCCCAGACTCATTTACCTCCCCCCTCCCCATCAGGAAGGGATTTAAAAAGATCCCCCATCCTGCGCATTGCTCAGTCCTCAGCTCCTACACGAACGGCTCAGGCAGGAATCCCGCAGCCAGCCAAACCAGGGTTGCCTGTGCAAGCTGCAAACGTCGCTTACAATTCACCGGGGTTCCTCAATCACCCCCCACCCCCCCCCAAGCAGCTTCCACCAGCCCCTCAACTTAAACCGGCTTTAAAGCCAAAAAGCAGAGCAGCCCCGAGAAAGGCTGCTACGGTTTCTCGCCCAAAATCTCCCGAATTCTGCCAAAGAAACTGAGTACTACCGCTTGTCAGATAGCTGTTAGCAAACAATCGGGTCTCACCTATAAAGGAGATGGCCTCAGGAAAGAACTGAGACAGATTTTGGCTCCAGTGGTCAGAGATGGGGATTTGCTTGTACTTGAATTCGCCGGCATTTTCAAAGAGATTAGGCAGGTTGGGGGTAACATTCAAGATGTATTTAATGCCAAACTCTTCTAAAACGTCCAGATTAGTGGAGTCCTTGGCACAGCCTAAGTAGAGGTAGGGTAAAATCTCCACCGGGAAGGAAGGCTGGTTGGTGGATAGAGGGCTGCCATCGGAGTCGGTGGCACTGTTGGGGTCTCTGTCAATGTCAGACTCGATGTCTGAAGAGGAATCAGAGCTGATTCGGAGGCCTCCCAAGCCCAGGACTGGCAAAGGAGGAGAGCTGCTGCTACACGAACTGTCTAGGTTAGTTTCGCAGTGCAGAGCGAACTCGGCCTGGAACTTGCTGAAACCACCTGGAGAGAAAAGCGGGGCGGTGGGGAAACATGTAACATGATATACGACGGCAAACCAGCTTATTTCCCTGATACAGTCTGCAAAAGGGCATCTGCTTCCCACCCTCTCGAGCCCCGGGAAAAGAAAGAAAACAAATATGTCACACACTCTCATGCAGATGGAGTAACCTAAAGACGGCTTAAGAAAATCGTCCACTGCGGCTCAGCACATTCCGGATTAAAGCTCTGTGCCGCTGCGCCCTGCGGGGACCCCCGAGAAATGTCTCGCCAACGATTCCTCCTGCCCTCCCCGGCTCATGCCGGCACCCCCATTACCACTGTCTTCCCCAATGGGTTCCAATCCCCGAGAGTCCTTTAAACAAAGCTAGGATAGCGGATGCTGGGCAGGGGGGTGGGAACAGGCATGGGGTAAAGGCCCGGAGTGTCAGTGTACAATGGCTGGGGACCCCCACCACTACCACCCCTCCCCGGGCAGCGCCGCAACCGCCGAGCCCCGGGTCTCGGCTCCTGCTACCCGCAGCCCCAGGCAAGCAGGGAGGGAAGCAAGCCAACCCCGGGCGGCTCTTCTCACCTTCCAGATAAAACGCTTTGCAGCCTTCATCTTTGAGGCGCTTGAGGAGCAGCCCCAGCACGGACTCGCCGCCCGTATTCTCGTTCCAGTCGCGGCTGTGCTCGTCGTACAGCACCACTGTGTCTGTGCCGCACCGGCGGGCGAAGCGCTCCCGGTCCTCCTCGCTGCTGGCGACGAGGGAGCGCAGGGGCAGGTTGCCCTTCTGCAGCCGCCGCAGCATGATGCCGGGGATAGCCACGTTGATGGCCGACTCGATGTGGGACGACTCGTACAACTCCTGCGGCCGGCAGTCCATCAGCAGCAGCCGGTCGTTGCCCATCTCCAGCTGCTCGTTCAGCCACGCCACAGATTTACTAATCGCCATTTCCGACGCGAAAGGGACGGGTCTGAACGTATCTAGCATGAGGAAGGACGTGGGGAGCGGAGCGTGCTCTAGGAAGCGCCTCTCGCTCTCACAGAGGCATGCGGCTGGCTCGGCAGGCTGGCTCGGCGGGCGGGCTGCACCCCTCCAACTCCTCACAACTTATCTCCCTCCGCCCCAGGAAAATGAATCACGCAGCCCCCCCCCCCGCGCGGGGCGGTGGCAGAGTCACGGCGAGGGAGAAGCAGCCCCGGCGTGTAAATGTGTGCGAGTGCGGCTAACTGTGAGCGTGCGAGCGCGCAAGCTGCCCGCTCTCCTGTCTGCTTTTTGTCAATGAATCCCTGAATGAACCTGCCTAATCGCCGCTGCAGCCTGAGCCCTTGGGCTTTTCCTCCACCGCGAGTGAATGAAATCCAATTAACGTGCACGCCGAGCGGGGCTACCCCGCTCAGCGCGGAATCACCGCGGCGGTGCCGGTGCTGCCGGTGCCCGTGTCCCCCGCGGTGCCCCTCGGTCGCGTCCCGGCGCCCGGCGGCTCCTCAATGGATACAACCACGGGACGCCTCAATGGATACATTCTCCAGCGCAGCCAATGGGTGCGCGCGGAAGGGGCTGTTGCCGCGGCGACGGGCCGGCTGGAACAGGTTGTGTTGATGAATCGTTAATGAGTTTGTCATTCACAAAAACGGAAAGGAATTTCCGCTCCGGATAAGCCGAGTGCAAACAAGCGGCAGCCGCGCCGCGGCCGCCGGGGGCAGGTGAGGGGGCGCGGCACGGCCCCCCCGCCCCCCCAAGAGCCTTCCTCCTTCCCCCCCGCGGGTGCTGGCACCGGCGGAACAAAAAGCACCTTTTTACCTTTATCCCTCCCTCCATGTTTTTTCTCCCTAAATCTGGAGCTGGCTGCCTTCTCTTTCCCCCTTCCAGTTCCTCAGAGCTGGTCGCGGCCCGGCTTTTCATGAGGGCGCTCCGGGAATCTCGTTTTTCGGGAGGCCGAGCAGCCTCTGTCCTCAGCTGATCTCTACGCGGCTGAAGGGTAAACCCAGAGCTAATCCCTTCCTACGCGGCCCGGCTTTACCCGCTGCACCAAGCCCAGCGAGGGAGCTGGCGCTGCCTCAGAGCCTGCGGCCATCCCAAAAACGTGACAAGGGAAAGCGGCCCCGCCAGATAGCGGTAACTGAACCGCCCTCGCCCGGCTGCACCGCGGGTCCACCGCCAGCGCGGAGCCCACAGGCCCCCGGCGGCGCCCCTCGCACCTGGCGGCCCGGGCCGCCGCTCCGGCTGCTCCCGGGGGCGGCCTGCGGGTGCGGACCCGTCGCCGGCGTCCGGCGCTTCCCCCCGGCCCTGGCGGGCGGAAGGGCACTACGGGCTCCACCGCACCGGGAGACGGGAGGGGAGGTTGCGGGGCCCGGCGGAGCGGCGCCGGAGGAGCAGGGAGCGGGGGGAGCGGCGCCGGTGGAGCGGGGCCAGAGGCTGAGCCGGGCGGGGTTGTTCCCAGGTGCGGGTTAGCAAATGATAAGCGAAAACCAAGAACTCAAATAAATTGAGAGAAGCCTGGCCTAAGTACTAATCCTGTCGCCAACCTCTCCTGGGAAGTAAAATTGTTCAGAAGAGGCTAATCTCGTTTACACTGCTGCTGTTCTTCGGGGTCGTTATTGTTAACCCCAGCTGAAGGAGGTTCCTTAGGTAGCATGTGGCCGGAGAGCGTTGACCTTGGAAACAGATAGTGGCATGGGCAGTCCTGTATTTCCTGCACAGAAAACACCCGTGATGTTAATTAAAGTTGGCGCATCAGTCGCTGCAGTTTCAAACCAGCCTGACACCCAGATAGCATTATCAACGCGCTCCTCAGCAGGGATTTTGAGAGGATCCCTGCTTGCTACCTTTTCAAAGGCTTGAAAGCCGGACTGAGGTGTTGCACAAAATTTGCTCAGCTCCTAAGCAGGGGCATTTGTCCAGGTTAATGTAAGACTCGCTGGACATGCACCACGTACATCATCCCACTGCTCCATGGGGGCAAGCTGACCAGTCCAGCTTGCCACGGTGGTCCTGCTCTCTCTTACTAAAGAGTTTCTAAGCTGTTCTTATCAGGTACCTCACTCTCTGTTCAGCTCTGTAGCCAGGGTATGGAGTTTAAATGTTCAGAGCAGAGACAGAGCAAAGCAGGAGCCTTTGATTTTTATTCATTTATTTGCTGGTATTTCCCCCTGCCTCTGTTAAGAGTTTTCGTTTCACCTATGTCAGGGCTTAGACAGGACAGCAAATTCTTTGGGGCTGAGACTGTTGGTTGCTCTGTATTAGTATGACAAATATCACAGTCCTGGTAAAATGAGTAATCGGGTCATAATTTAAGAACTACTCTTTTCCACCGCCTTCCCTCCATCCTTAAAATTGTTTTATTATTTTTCTCAAGTGGAGGAGATCAACTTTTGTTCAGATTTTACAACCTAATATAGCCCAAACCTCAGCCTTACTAAGCATGAATTTCAGGCTTAAGTAATGAAAGTTCTGGAATCAGAAGTTCTGCAAAGCGTGAGCAACTGGAATAGAAATTCTCAAACTGCCTCAGCTGTAGTTATCTCTCAAGGTGCATTATAATGTGATGCTTGTCTTAAAGCCATCTCAAACATTTTTTTATTACTCACTTATTGCAATAATAAGCTGTATTTTCTCAGTTAACTTTCATCCCAACAGGAGCCACAGCCAGAAGAACCCTCAAATGATCAGTTATCACCTAAGGGACCAACTTAGAAACAAGCAGAAGGACTCATATTAAACCACAGTGAATGAGACCTGAAAGTTAAAGACACGGACAATTTCACCATAACACTGTGACAATTCCCAGCAAGCTTGACACAATGATAAATACAATTTGTTCCTTGTAATCCTTGTTATTATTAATTAACATGGTTCTTTGAGGTTACAGTGTATTTTGATTGTATTTAAAAAAATGAAGATGCACACAAAACCATCAGCATGTTGCAGAATTAGGATTCAAAGAAAACAGAACAAGCCCCAGATTATGTCTATCACACACTTACATATTCATATAAGGTAAACTTGCCTGACTCTCTGATGACTAAAATATTTTGGGAAGAAAATATGTTCTGATTATCATCTTCAGGGCATTTTCAATGACGTTTTATGGCAGTGGTTTAAAATAAAAATCTTAGTCATTCAACGTTTTAACGAAAGCTGCATGTTATGCAAGCGGTTTATTAAACCCATTGAGATACCTGCGTAGTAGTAATGCATCAATAAATAATGGTAGCATTTAAGCAGATTTTTATCATATGTCAGATCTGGTCAAAATGTTATGATCATTAAGGTTAAGTGTATGAAGGCAATAAAATGTTAAACAAAGCACACTCAAGAGGGTTATATTTCCCAAGTGGAGCTGGGGGCAGAGACATGTAATGATGATGGCTATAGCCAGCTCATTGCATAGCCACAGTCTGGGGGTGGTCTTTGGTGCATTGTGAGCCAGGCAGGAGATTTTGCACTGTCTGCAGCAGAGTTAAACAAGTAAAACGCACATGCCACCTTTTGAATTTGTAGTAGTACCTCCCTTAGCATGCATCAGCTGAAGAAGTCTAAAGTATAATAAAAACTACTGGAACATTGTTATCTTTGTGTTTGCATGCAAGTATGCACTTACTTTTCCTCTCTCCATCTGACAGCATGCTGTCCTGTCAGTCACTGAGGGATGCAGGAGTGGATTCAGTTAACCACACTACCGTTTGATGCTTTGTCAGAGACCAGATATACAACCCAAGCCTCACCAGGAGGCCACTTATCATTCAACTTCCAGAAGTTTTTATAGTATGTAGGCTGTAAGAGGAGCCTATTCCTGTTAAGCATGATCGCCTCATTCATCCAGTCACTGGCAGAGTTAGCTTTTGAACCCTGAAATGTTTATTTCTGGGTGGGGTTTGGTTTATTTTGTTTTGGTTTTATACCTCCCTGGCTGTGAATGAAACCTCTTCAGCCCAGCTCAAAGCTTATTCATCACAATACGCCTATTTGCTGTCTTTTGGGCCATAAGCCTCTTGCTCATTCTTAGTGTGTGTAGAGACCCAAATAGATCTCCATGAATGCTTATAATCTGAGCTTGTCTTGGCCAGAGATGTAGACACAGAGGATAAAAGCCTTGTGTGGACTTTGGAGATTAGTGCTCAGTGTTGCTTTGCCCAATTCCTTCACAACTCTCCCTGTAATAGAAGCCCTGGCCCTGAATTAGGCAGATGGACTATCTACATAGTGTAATGGGAGATAGATGTACCAAAAAGGCAGGTATCTATGACGTTTTGAAACCAGGCCAACTGGGCCACTGAGAGAGGTGTTTCATAGGTTGGGATACTGAGGCAGCAGTGCAGAGGCATCCTCAAGAGGCTATGTACTGATGAAGTTTCTTCTTGTATTAGACATCAGGGATGGGAAAGTTTTTTCTTTATAGAAGTGCTTTCTTCCTGTAAAGATGCAGGTTCGTGCTTTTCTTCTACTTTATATGGAGCAGAGTTTGATAGGAGCCTGTCTTTCTATGTATTTAGGAAAGTGAGGACTCCAGCCTTGATTTTCCACATCCCACTGATGACCTGAATCAAAGTGGCAGAGACATCTTCTGCCTCTGCACTATTTAATGTCGGGCGAGTGCAGTACCCTCTGGGATTGCCTGCTGGAGAAGGCCAGAGAGCATGAAACATGCTGGCATCAGGATTTTGGTTGAGATGTCAACTCAACTCTGGAAATGCAAGAGCTTGGGAAATGTAGTGAAGACAGGTTTCTCCACTGACAGATCACACTGGGGCATGAATTTTGAGGATCCTGACTGTCAACTTTGAACCAGCAGATGCCTGTGATTCAGCTAGGCAGTCATCCAGGTTTAGATAGAAGAAATTAAATGTTCACGTTTTAGCTAGTTATTTCTCTTAATATTCACTTTCGGGGGGCCTTCAGAGAGTAAAAACTACACTCTGGAGCTGCTCAGTTCCCTTCACCGTCTCTAAATGGTGTCTAGTGTAACCAGCCCTTACTTTTAGGTGCTTACCTGACAGTCTGTGATTCTCACAGGTTCTCTCTCTAGGTTAATCAATATGTCCTCCACACAGTTCCTTTTAATTTCCGTAAAAGTGAGAATTAATGGTCTGTCTTTGTTGGTTTGTATGAATGATCTGTTTGAAAATAGAAACACAAATCATCCTAGACCAAACTGGCCACAGAGTACAGTGCCTTCAGTGTAAAAGTGGTTAGTGCAGGGTGCCTCAAAGGGAGAACAAAAGTGCCCTATAAAGCATTTTATTTGTTTTATGTAAAGTACAAACAATTTATGGAAATGACATTTTAACTGATTATTCAATGTCCAATTATTCATATCTAAAATAATGCCTGAAGTCGGAGAAATAAAAACACTGAATGACTCCATTTAGGAAATCCTTTTGACTCAAGTGCTTTCCTTGAAACAGCAAATAGCTGGATGACCTCAAGCACATATTTAATTGCACGTTGTAATAAAGCAGTGTAATTAGCAATTACTTAGGAATGACGATTTAAAACACTTAACAGCTACTACAGGCATGTATTTATTTAAAAGGTTTTGTTTTCTTTTGACTTCTTGTAGTATAAACTAAGTTCCCTCCTGAATGTAGCTCATACTGGAGTTCTCCAAATGGTTCCTCTGGGTGTGCAAAGATGAGTGGTTTTGTTTAACAGCAGATCGCTAATGGCTGTAGGGTTCTCCTTTCTTAGGGGATAAAACTAAGCTTGGAGGAGGGCAGTGAAAGGCACACATTTAGCCAGGCTCACAGTGTATTGGCCAACCACACAGGCCAGCACTCTAATCGTTATTTTCTTCTTTCATTTTTACCTTTCCCCCCCCCCCCCCGCCTTACCAGGTACTGTCATTGGTAAAGGCAGTTTCGGTGTCACTGACCTGTGTATCACTTCACAGTGGATTACATTCTGCTGGCAACAGAAACATAGCGTAGGTGGGCAGCTCTGTCTTAAAAAATAATAAACGTGGTGAGAACAGAAGGGTATATGTGTGCATACATATCATTAATTACATAGTAATTTGAAAGCATTCAAATAAAAAATGGACTGTATAATACAGACAAAAGAGAGAAGCAAAATAAATTTTTGAAGTGGTACTGAGGCCATGATCACATAAAAATACTGGTATTCCCTTAACTTTGGTAGCATTGATTAAATTAATAAATTAGCTTACTGGTTGGCATCCAGATTCATATGGTTCTGTTAACGTTAGCTGAGGAGAGCAGCAACTCCTGTTCAAAAGTCCTGATCCATCTTGCAGGAATATCATGCTGTTTGGATGGGGAAAACAATGTGCTTGTATTATTTCTTTGCCAATATCAAAGAGTTCAGTAGTGCCCAAAGCATGTTATCATGTTTTGCATGCTGATGTGTTTCTCTCTGCTGTTGCCTGCTATTCAGGCACAGCCTCTATCACACTGTCCTGGGCACATACATCACACCAGATGAGGCTGCTGAGAAAATGCTATAATCTCATGCTGCACATTTTGATGTGCTTGGAAGAGCTTACTAGGCACTAACATGTGGGCTTACCTGGGGAGGAATTAGTGCTATTGCTAAAGTATGTTCCTTCAATAGCACTGTCCCATTTTCATCCCGTTCACTTGTTCTACAAGGAAACAAACCTGGCAGCATCAAGCAGGTGTGGAAAGCAGCCTTCTCTTCCCAATGCTAAAGATGTATTTTTCTCTGTGTTTATGAGGTCCCCTGCTCCCAAATCTCTCTCTTGTTCTGCCCATGGAAAAAAGCCTGCCCCTGGGATGACTGAAGGCTTGTTCTAGACCATGGGAAGAGTAAAGAAGGACTGTGTTTGCACAGTGCAGGGTGAATCAGCTGTGCAGAGACCAAACCAGGGACATCAAGTCATATAAGAAAAAGACCTTCATCCTGGGACAGGCATATTCAGGGAAAGAAATGCTGCACAGCTATCTTATATTCTGTTTCCAAAGAGAGGCAACTAGGAGTCCCGCCCAGGCATGGACAATTCAATTTCCGCTGTCTGTCTTTTATATGGCCACTGGAATGTTGTCTGGGGACCCCATGGAGCCAAGCACACAGTTTGGCTCCAGGAAGTCACAGGGCAAGAGACAGGGACAGATATATGCCCTGACACCTGCAACTCCCATTTAGCACATCTGTTTTACTTTTCACAGATGAAAAGTCCTGCATGGGGACCTCTCCTGGGTCAGGAAGGACCTGCACCAAATGGGTAAGTGCATTGACAGAGGCAAGAGTTTCCTTATTACTGAGTCTGGAGGTTTCCCTGGTGACCTGCTGTTGTCAAACATCGTTTCAGAAAAGCTTATCAAGGGAGATGCACCAAACTGATGGCCCGACCTAGGTGCTAAAATGTCCTACCGTGTTAAAAGAGAAAAGGGGCTCAAATCACATGCTGAATTTGATGCACCAGTGATGTTGCTAGCTTCCAGGGACAGGCAGCATGTGACATAGGTCTTCATGTCCTGCAGTGCAAGGGCCTGACTTTCTGGTTTATTTTGACATCCCCACCCCCTTCACCCTCAAAGAACCTACAACCAAACCCAAAACAGAACATTAAAAGAAAACTGCCAAACTACAGTGGTCTTAAGGGGTCAGTCACCACAACTGCTACATCCCACAGTTTAACCTAGTGGTTTCTTTTCATTTGGAAGCTAAAGAGACTGTGGGTGGTGGGAAAGGAAAACCAATAGAAAGAATTTGATGTAAATAGAATATATGGGGAAAGGATAATGCCCTAAACATGGAGCAGTATTCAAAATGTCTGGGGCAGTATTGGGCTGTGCATGTTCCTGGTGTGCAACATGCCCTGAGGACTGGGTGTGTTTAGGTGTAATTTCTGCAAATGTTGACAAGAGAATTACTGCTGTTAAGTTTATCCTGGCTTTAGTATGCTTAGATATTTATGAGGACTAAATGGCAGAACTGTCCCATTCAAACACCAGGTCATTACTCAGTATGTCAGAGCACAATGGCAGGATGATTACAGTACTGTTCATGGTCACAGTTTATGTTATTCATTTAGTATATTGGTGCCACTAGCATACCACAGAAGTAAATTACATTGAATTATTACTTTCTCTGAGAAGTTTTGTAATATAGCTGTAAAGTATAAACCATTTTCACAAAGTTTCCTATTCTGGCTAAACTATGCTCATAAATCTTTGTTCACAAGAGGTTGTTGTAGAGATGTCTATGCTCCTATGCTTCCTAGTGACACAATGGAGGCTCCCTGCTCTTTCTTAGAGGTTTTCTTCATAATTGTTTTAAGTGTTGGTTTGTTATTTTGGTTTTACTTCTAGTCCTGTTTCACACCAATCTGCTTCATTTCATGTGGCAGTCCCGTCAGATCAGAGAAGTTAAACATTTCTGGATCACAACAGAATTTTAATGGGAGTAAGACAGAAGTGTGCAGGAAGCAAGGACAAGGATGCAGCAGTGCCCTGCTCCATTTCCAGCCTGCCTCAGCATAGGGTTAGGATGAGCTGTATGGAGGGGTGCACTGTCCTGCATCCTGGTCCTTGCTTCTCCTTGGAAGGCAAATATTGCACAGCGTGGAGGTCAAAACTGTGTAGCTTGTAGGTGCAGTGGCTTCTGTATCTTGTTTCAGCAAGGAGAATCCAGAAGACCATAGCCAGCCACATCTAATCCCAGGTTTGCCCTTGTATGGGGCTCAGGCAGAGTTTTGAAGAGCAGATATGCTCTTCAGCATTGTCAATTTTGGCTGCTTCCCCCATGATGGGTGGGCAGGATCCTGAAGATACAGATTATCTTTTTTTTTTTCCCCTTTTCCCTGAGTGAAGTGTGACTTTATTGAATCAGGGGAATCACATTAGAATTACGCTGTAGATGATGTATCCTAGATGGTTAGGTCTTCAGAGACGTAGAGGAACGCTCAGTGAGTCAGCCCTGCAGTTTTTGGTGGAGTAGGTCTATTCCGGCGTGTGGGTGTTCGCAGAACAATTACGTAAGTGTCAGGGTAGCGAGCAACTTTTGACATTTCTGGCAGCTTAACTGAGTTCTTTTCGTCAAAAATACACTAATTGTTGTTCTCCTGCATTAAACACACATCATTGCCTTAACTGGATTTGGGAGGCGCTCTTTTTTAAGTGTCAGTTGCCACGGCAAGATACTGGAGCAGTTTTACTCTTCAGAAAACAGGAGATTTTTCACAGTTACAGCGAGGCGAACATTTGTGAGAACTGTTTTAAATCATATAAGAGGGTGTGAAAGTTGCTATGCCATATGCCTGGAATTTACTATGGTAAAGCTAATTACTGCCACTGAATGCAAGGGCCCGTCAGCATTTTCATCATCACACCCACCCTCAACACCTTTTCTCTTTTTTTTTTTTTTTTTATTTTTTAGCTTTAGTTTGCTTGACTTTTTTTGCCTGTATAGTTTTTGGGCTGCAGAATGGTAACGCAACCTCCACACTGACACTTGAAATGCCTTATGGCCTGTATTCAAAGTGAGTAGGTTTGGTACTCCACTAAAGTATGGTGGATAAAATTACAAGGCAACTGCTTTTCTACATGTATGACAGAGGGAAAGAGGAAGAATTGGTTTGTCTCCCAAGAGCAAGATACCAAAATTAGTCAGACTAGGTCAGTGTCCAAATGGCATTTTCAGAGAGATTTCTCTCTAAAGATTAAATATGAAAGGAGCAAAAACTGATAACTGTTTTCTTTCTTATTGGATCCAAGTTGCGGCTTCAGAACCAAATCCTCCAGTCAGACTAGCCAAAGGATTTTTTTTTAGTCTAGATAAATATGAAATGCTTCAAATGATCACAACCTTGATACACTGTCTCTTCTTCTACGTGCATCAATTAATGATCCCGGTTACAACTCTGAATGGTGTGAGGCATCCAGCTGACATGCCTGAGTGATCATCTAGCAAAACAGTGTCCATGGATCTTGGAGAGTCAACAAATGGCTGTAGGATGTTTTTCACCTAAAAAAAAAAAAAAAAAAAGCATATTTTCTGAAGTCAAAGAG
The DNA here is from genome assembly GCF_034315485.1 of Pezoporus occidentalis. Lineage (NCBI taxonomy): Eukaryota > Metazoa > Chordata > Aves > Psittaciformes > Psittacidae > Pezoporus > Pezoporus occidentalis. The sequence continues at coordinate 1,902,707 of NW_026912907.1, read as the reverse complement.
AAAAGGGCTTTGTTACGTGCTCTGAGGGAGAACTGAACCTACCAGCTCTGTGAATGCTCATCCACACACAGTGTGTTGCCTGTATTAGCAAGTCCTTACCAAGACTGGAAGTATGGAAGATAAAGACTCTACCAGTGATAGTATGTGGTGAGGAATTACTGAGATAACCTGTGTTCTTTGGGCTCCAACCAATATATTTTTGGCCAGGAATTTTCCCAATTAGTGAGGACACTTCAACCTGGATGTTCTGGCTTAATGATATGTACATTATGCCAGCTCAGACTCTTAGAATAAGGGGCTACATTTTATTTTTTGTCTCTGAAAACAGCAAATGCAAAGTTTGAATCTGAAGCCACTGCAATCATCCAGTTGCTTCTTCGGAACTTAGAAAATTGTGGAGATCTACAGTGTGAATCCAAGGCTTTATATCACTGACAGCCTGGTGGATTGAAGGGATTCATTGTTCGGGTGTGTACAAGAGGAATTGCTTAAATCCAGCGAGCAAAAACAAAGGGACTCTCAGTGCCTCATATTTCCTCCCCAGAATTTATGCAAAGTAGATAAAGGAACCAAATCTTCTGCACTGAGTGCTCAGGATGAGAGCACTCTTCACTCTAGCCCAGTGCTTTCAATCACCACCCATGTGGATTCATGTAAGTTGTTACTAAGAGAAAACTGGAGGCAAAGAACCATGAGTTCTTGCATGCCAAGAGCTCTCTAAGCTCACTGATAAAAATTAATCTCTCTTAGATTTAGACACAGGCTAATTATTTAAAAACAATTGCGCCTTTGAAACTCATGAACAACACAGGTGATGCCTCTGCTATGTCAGGTGGACAAGAACTGTTACGTAGAGGTAGGGAGAGGTCACCTACCCACAGCATTCAGCTTCAGGGAAACTCAGAAACATACAACAGGATATTTCCTTTGAAGGGTTGTGTTTTGGATTTGGGTTTTGGGTTTTTTTTCCAGAAAACCTACAAAAGTAAGTGTATGAACATTTATTAGTTGGTAAAGCTAAGAGGTATGTTGCTATGGGAAAAGACTGATTACAGTTTGCTAATTGTTAGATGAACAACTGTCCCTCTATTGAGGCAGTATTGTTTGATTCAGTCATTTTGATGCTATTTGTCTCATCTAAGTAAGATGGTCAGTATTCCTGAGCTAGAGACTGGACTGGAAACAAATAATAGAGCAGGAGGTTTTCTAGTTTTAGTGGCAAGGCAACAGTAAGTAAATGGACCCAGTTCTCTTCATCAATATGTTCTACAACAAATAGCAACTGTAACATTAAAATAGTAGCAAGAAATAATAGGAAAATTCATAGCCATTAGAATAGCAGCAGCCTGTGCTGTGAAAACCATTTTAGGTGTAGCGCCTGACTTCCTTAATGAGTGGTGTCATGGCAGTTTTTCGGGCTGGGTTAGCTGACATATTAAGGCAAAAACAGTGACTGGAATAGGACCCATGATGCTGAATGTCTTTTTGCTCTTATAAGCATAGCCCATATTAATTTTGCATCTGAGTCCCTGCAAAAATATATTGCATATTATTTTAGAAGGCAAATGAGGCCACAATTGCAGAGAAATTAACCAAGGGGTTTTTATTCTTGGGGTTTGGAACTGATCAGTCACTTTGATCATCCATTAAGCTGGATTCAGCACATTGCCTTTATAAAGAAGGGAAAAAATAACTTCTTACTACAGAAATAGTACATGTGGGAAAAACATTCCAGAAGGATAAGGTTCAGCTGCGGCAAGGTGAGCTCCAACCAGGGATTACAAGTAAGTGAAGGTGACCCCAAAACCTCCCATATGCCAACAGCAACCCTGTGGATATGTGCAGCTTCAGCCTTTTGGCCCCTTGTCAGCTTTCCTCCCAGATTCCCACCTGACCTTCCTACTTGGGTCTCCATGCACTGTGGGTTGAAGAGTTTGCCTGAGAGCAATTCCTGGGCACCAGAAATGTGTCTTACTTGCACTGTCATGAGGCACACTGCTGAAGGGGTAACATGGGCCAGCAACAAGGGAACTAAGCATTTGCTGAGGTTGTTTTTGCCTAAGGCCACCCCTTAGAGCAAGAGCTTGTCTGGGAGCAGCCAGGAGACTTTTTGGTCGTTTGGGGTGGAGTTAGGAAGTATGGCTGAGGTCAGGCAGCAAGAAGCAAGGTCTAGACAAAATGGGGCCACTGAACCTGAGATAACAGCTCCCCATGAAACATGGTCTCCCTGAGAACTGGCTGCACATGTAGTCTGGTTTCCGTCTGAGCTCCTCTTACAAGCATGGGCTAAGCCCATGCCTTAGCCCACATATTCTTTGATAGAGACTGTTTTCTTTAGCTCTTCATAATATGCCCAGCAAGGGCATTTGCTGAAACTCAGGGTGTCTGTTTTCCTTTTCACTGCTGTATGAGAGGGCACCTCGCACTTCTCCATGGGCATGGTCTAGTTCATTTTTGGAGGAAGTCTGAAATGCTCAAGAAGTGGCAGGAATGACTTTGGTCTCTTCCTCCTTTCCTTCCCTCAGGTCCAAAGAAGGGTTTCTAGGAAGCAATTAGTTCTTCTTTTTCATGTTTTAGAAGATATGGAGCTTCTAGGAACCTACTGTCACTATATACCTGGAAGAGAGATGATGGGTTTATCACTTCAGAGGAATCAAAATGAATTCCTAAGAAAGATCTGTATGTCAGAGATTCCCTCCAAGGGTTTTCTTAGCACAAGGTCCTTGTTCTGAAATTTCCCATATGTTTTTAGGGCTTTCATAAGAACATGTGGGCTATATTTGTTACAGAGTGGCCCGTGGACCAGGGGGAATTTTACCTTCCAAGAATCAACTTCAGCTGAAGCAAACCAAAGATCACATAATTCTGGGGGCTTTTTTTTTTATTCCCTGCTGTCAGTGACGTTCATGAATGATGGAAAACCATCCATATGGCTAAACAGACTATCTCCACTCCCCCACAAGTAGTGACTTAGAGGATGAAAGTAATATTCATCCCGATCATCTGTTTTGTAACAGGATATTTATCTCAAGCTTTCAAGAATGGCATTATTATTGGGGGAGGAGGGGAATGGGCAGTAAAACAGGATCTGTAATAGATTATTGATGCTGGGAAGCGTGTAAGCCAGAGGGAAGGAAACCTGTCTTAACCCTGCCAGCCCTGCTATTGCACAGAAAGAGGGGCTGTGGATCTGTGATAATATGAGGAGGAGGAAGAGGAAGGATTCACAACATGATCAGCTGGAAGTCCAAGGAGACTTAAATGGGGTTTTAAAAATGATAGGACCCTGAATAAGAAGGGGATGATGCATCTAATGCATGTGGAGAGAGGACTGGTTAGGACAGGGATGAGGAACAAGGCTCTAAAACTGTTTCTGAGCGCACATCCTTGGAAGCTAATCCCATTCTGCTGCAGGAAGGCTGGCAGTGCACGGGGCTGAACCTCAGCTCTGGGACTCTGGTCAGTTAAGCAAATGGCACAGTTCTGATTGATACTGGCCCACAGTATGGCTCAGTGGATGTAGCTGCCTGAAGAGGACTAATTTAAACTCCATTTCTGAACTAAGGAGCATCAAAATTTCAAAGCTTTTTGCTTCCAGTCAGGACTTCCAGGGGTGGTATTGATAGCTTTGGTGAACTGTACTCCATTGATTTAAAGCACCCGTGCTTCTGAAAGTCAGGATTTTATCAATTTTTTAACACTTCCACAGGAAGCAGTGCTGGGCTTAATGCTATTTATCCAGCTGGACATATTGACTTTGACTTAGGAGATCAAAGCATTTGGGTTAGGGATTGTGTAACATCTTCCTACAAGAACTGTCAGGGGTAAATTTACCAAAGCCTGCAACTTTGATTGAAGATCATTTTGCAAGAGTGTTCAGCATCAGGAAGCACACAATAGTCCCTTTCTCTTAATGGAGCTGCAGGCTGTGGCACCTTTAAACATACATATTTTGAAACACATTTCATCACCTCCTGGAACATAACAAAACACAAAACCCTGGAGGTGCACTTGAAAGTGAGCTCTCTCTTGGCTCCAAGGAGGTGACCCAAGATCCTCTGAGATGCAGCTTGCTGTAGTGCAAATTGGAAACCAATAAAGAGAATTTGTCTTTTGCCCCTCCCCATTGTAATAACAGCATTTCCCAATAGGTAAGTGCTAGCTCAGGAGCTCAAGATTCAGTCCGGTGCTCCCATCCATCCTCCTTGTAGCACTGCATGCAACAGCACAGCCTGGCAGGTAGCTCCAGCCCTTCTTCTGAGGCTATATAAGAGACTTGACTTCTTGTCCCAGCTTAAGGTGTGACATTCACCTTCTGTGAACCGACTTCACCTATCTATTTATATACAAAGGGTACTAAATACACTTGCTAAACACTTTGCCATCTTATATCACCAATTACTGAGGGTTTATTCACATCCTCTGTCTTTTAAAGGCAGGAGACTGGCTCTGCTCGTTAGGGTAATGAGGAGACACAGCACAGAGCAGAGCTCAGGAGGGGATCCTAATTCAGGGGTGCTAGCTGCTCCCTAACAGAGAATGCCTTCTTCTGCTGGCTATATGGGGAGCCATGGAGAGTAATCTCCTGCCTCTGCTCCAAATGAAGCTGTGGAAAGTATCTGTCCTAGTCTCAGTGGAATTAAACTGATACTGGTCCCCTCATCACAGGAGGTGTTGTCAGCATGGGTCTGCCTTTTGAGTAGTTGCCCTTGCTGCAGTAGTAGGGGGCTTCTACTGAATTAAAATAGAAGAAATATGACATGTGGCTGTCTAAGTTTTTCTCTCAACATAAAAGTAAACCCCAACAAGTTATGTAGCGTTACACCATTACTGTCCATCTATGGGTTTGAAAGCCATGCAGAGCTTTGATCTGCTCTCAAAATTATTGCTGTTGTACAAGGCAGTGTTACTCTTCTTTATTTTGCTATGTGCTCAGAATGCAGACTATGCCCAAAAGATGTACTTTGGCCTGTCCCATCTATCTGTGCCCTGTGGGTCTGCCCCTGGTCCCAAGGCTGAGTGTGGCTGCAGGGAGCTGTGCTGGCCAGTGCTTATCCAGGACTCGGGAGCCTGAAGCCAGCTTGTTCTACCTAAAGCAGCAAGGGTATTTTGAGTGGTGGTGCTGGAGCTTGTCTTTCCTGCTGTCTTTGTCATAGACTTTGTCCTGAGTGTGCCACAAGCTGTGCACCGCTGGCCTCTGTGTGTTACCTGCAGTGCACAGAGGTCCCCTGTCCTGCACAAGGGTGGCAGCTTGAAAATGTTCTGTGGGCTTTTCTTTGCTTTTCTTTTTTAGCCACAAACAAGCAAAACCTAAATATTTGGAGTGCAGATTGCATGGCTCAAGGACTCCGGGTGATTAAAAGCAGGAGCTGTATACAGAGACATCCAGAAATGATTGTTTTTAACAGGACAGGAACTTTGTCTGAAAACAGGATGACCTGCTGCAAAAGACGCCAACAAATCCCTGTAGAGCTTCAGAAAAAACAAGCAGGCGCCTGAGTGTGCTTTAGAGAAAAAAAGCTCTGCCTGGTAATAAAAAGGGATGTGAGGGTAAACAGGAAAAGAGCACTCCACACTGCGAGCAGCCCGGAGGAGGAGAGGCTGGGAAGAGCGCTGATCTGAAAACCTGATATGGAAACTGAAGGGAAAAATTTCTTAATATCCCCAGGACAAACTCCCTGCGAAAACACAGCCTCAATGCAGCGTTGAGTGGCACTTGTCTACTACTTCCCGTGGGCCTTTGTACTGGTAGTATGGAGAGTTTGGGAGGGTAGCATGGGCTCCACAGGTTTTGTTGGCTGGCTTCTGTGGCTGTAACGGAATGTCCTTTCTGACTTGCAAGGAATACAACACAGGCTTATGAGACATTTCTACTGCATAACTAGTTTTATGATGATGAAGCTACTGCAGTTCTGCACACCTGTGCTGCAGTGACACTGCAGTTTGGCTCACTTCCAACTTTAGTGTGAATCTCATGACATAGGTTGTTTTCTGCTAAACCCCTAGCAACTCAAGGCTTGCAATTGCATGGCAATCTCGGTTTTCAAGGATCTGAAACCAGTCTTTATAGCCTTTGTGCCTAAAAAAGAAAATCTCAAAATCATAAAGGCAGCTTACCATAACGTGTAGACCATACTCCTTATTATTGATATTTTTTGGATGGTGAATTTTAAAATCGAGTACTGTTTTGAGGATTAAGGATACTGGTACTTGGGCTTGGTCACATTGAGAACTTCTACGCGTTGGCAGAATTTGCAGCCTCAAATAGCACGTGAGTTTCCCATTGCAACCCGCATATTGTCAATCACCTGTAGTGATAAACGTGGTGGGATATGTGTGCAGCGCCAGGTGCAGGGACAGTAAAACCCTTTACAGCAGATTTCTCCTCGGTGCTGCTTCAAAGTCAAACACTTCCTCAGAGCTGAAATAACAACGTAGTGCAACTTGTGTTCACATGTGGTCAGAAACGATTCAGCAGGCCATAAAATTCACTGACTGTAAAAGATTCATCCTCTCAGATGTAGGGCCTGGCCCCGCGCAAATAGCAGGCGGATGGTTTGGGTTGGTGTCAGTGGTTTGGCTTCGTGCTGGGGCTTTTGGCATGGATGTTGCTTCCCCCAGTGCACCAGACTGCTCTTCACAGTCAGTTCTGCCACAGCAGTGATGGCTCCTGCCCTAGCCCAAAGAGCACAGCTTTTCTGTTTTGGTGGGTCCTGTGGAAAGCACTGCTGTTCAGATAAACACCCATGGCCTTACAGGCACTGATGGGAGTTACAGAGGCTCTTGGATCACCTCCCCTGGATGCAACCCTAAATCCCCAGTGATGCACATCCGGTGCGCCGGCCCTCCTTCATCTCTCTGTGGGTGTTTACCAGCCCTGGCCTGGGAGTGCTGCCATGTCCCTCCATACCAGGCTGCCTTCCAGAGAGCCTCCAGCCTTGCTGAGTGTGGGAGAGGAGGGAAGGAAGATGTGTTTGTGAGCTCTTCAGGTAATGGAAAAGACATTAGTCTCCACCCTCTTCTGGGTATTGCTTCAAGGTTGACAAAGTACAGCTTAGCCCAGGAGCAGGATGGGTGCTGGGAGTGCTGAGTGCTGCCCTGAAGCAGTACATCTCAGACTGGGGGCCCAGCTTTGCAGCCGGTCACAGGGGTGACAGCTACCCCTGCATGCCTTTTCAGTCCCTGCATCTGAAGCAAAACACTTCCCAGTCAGCAGCTTTGATTTGTGATCAGTTTACTTGCACCACTCGGTTTTGAAACTGCCTTCTCAGGTAGCCCAGTACTTTGGGTATGGGCTTTTATTCATTCACTTTTTTATTGCATAATGCATATGGCATTTTTTCTTCGCTTTAGTATAAATGCAAGGTGATTTCCTACTGTTTAAGTATGTAACTGCCCCATAAATCAAATACTTCTCTGTGGCCTGCAGCACCCTTCAGCACTGTAAAACCTGAGAGTACGAACTACATAGTGGACTCTATGATCAGAGAAGTCTCCAATTTCCCAGAAATGGAATTCAAACTGAATTATTTCTTTATCTCATCAAGATGGATAGAAATACCAGCTGCTTAGTCCACTGGTTACCTAATTATCTGATCCTCACATGCATGCTCATAGGGAGACAAACCGCTATCGCTGCACACTTTGGTTTGCCTCTATAAACTTCCAAACCCACTGTGAATGCAGAACACAAAAAAATGCTTGTAGGGTGTAGATAACCATGTCTGTGGAAGGATCTTGGGAATTTTATGCTTACAAGATGTTCTTGCCCTCCTTGGACAAGCAAAGACATGATGCCATTTATATTGTTCTAAGAAAAATTAATTCTAAGTAGCCATGTCAAGGCAGTGACAGCTTGATTTAAAAAAGATTGTAAAATAGGTGTGCAGGGTACTTAAATACATCATTGGGAGAAAAATACGAAGTTAGTTCCTTCTCTATAAGCAAGAGACGCTTTAAACTCAGCCATAAAATGAATACAGATTGGGTGAGATGTCCCAGGTCCCAGATTCATCTCACAAATTGACAAAGGAGCACACCAGAAGCAGCATCTCTGGAGGTCTAACATGGCAAAAGGATGTCTCATTTGTGTTAAAAATGGTGAGCTCAGGGCAGCTGCTTAGATTTGTACAAATATTTTTTTTACATAGTTCTGTCTTCCGAGACAGTGGCTGCTGTTTGTCACTATTTGAACAGTGGATCTCATGAGCCTTTTTTCTTTTGCATTTGCATTTCAGGACATTTTAATGCGAAAATCCTCTTGCGAATGAATTTTCACCTCAGCCTCTTGGACTGATGCTAATAGTGCAGGGTAACTTTTAGGCCATTCCCTCTTTCATAGGCCATGAAGTAACTGGCTATTCTGGTGCTGCCCAGTGGGGTCTGTGGCTTGGTTCAGTAGTGCTCCCTCAGTGGCTGCCACGCTTGCACCTGCAGAGCCCTGGAAGCACAGACCTTCTTCACTGGCAAAAAAGGCCATTTGAACCAGCCATTTTGCTGCAAAAAGCTCACTGTTTGGGGAGTGCAGTCACAGCCCCTGCACACCACCACCCCCTCCGCAGGGGGATGCTGCCGTTTGCAAGCACCAGCCAGGCAGCGTGAAGGTCATGCTGGGCGTGGAGGGGTGCAGCCTGATGCTGGCATCCCTGTCAGCAGACACTGGTGGCCACCACCATTCCCTGAGCTAGGTGCAGAGAAGTGGATTCTGGAGAGAAGGCGAGCAGGGAAGAGAGCAAAGGGGAGGTAAACTGTGATTAAGGTTTGGGGAAAAAAGGCTGTTTAAGCAATCGGCCAAATCTGACAGGGACCTCTGGAGACTATCCAGTCCAAGCCCCCTGCTAAGAACAAGGTCAGCCAGAGCAGGTTGCCCAGGGGCAAATTCTGCACCTCTGGCTGACAGCAGTGCAGAAGCAAGCCTGAAGTTTGAAGCATTGAAGGCGGAAGTTTGGCATAGCGCAGTTTATGCCAAACTCGCGCTGTGAGGTTCTGAGCTATGAGGGATGATGCTCTGAAAAGACCATTTCAACAAAGGTCTTTTATTGTATTCCAACTAGTCACAGATTATTTTTTCTTCTGAGTCGATATTATTTTGCATCATCCGTGCCATATGGAAGAAAGGAATGCTGCCATTCTGATCTGCTGCCATAAAAATATGAAATGTTGTTAGTGTTCTTCAGAGTAGATTAGAACTGGGAATTTCCACTTTGGGGGGATTTTAAGTATCATGTTGAAATTCATTTTCCTTTCAATTTAGACAAGCTACACTAGTGACAAATTTTCTTACAAATTAGAAATCCCATCAGAAATTCATTTGTGAAATATGTAAATGTTTTATTAATCTTTATAAACAGTGCTTCAGAGCAAGATGTTAGTTGATAACTTCCTTTTATTATTTTAGATAATTTGATTTTTTAAAAGTCAAATTTGATTTTTTTGGCCATTTAAGTTCTTAAAATATTCCGTGAGGAAGGGCTGCCAGAGACAGTCAGCACCGGAATCACTGCTCCCTCTGAAGTAATCATTGACTTCTGGGAACAGAACACAACAAAGACGTGAGTGCTTTTAGTAAGCCCAGTGCTGAAGCTTCCTATTTAGCACAAGGAGTTGAAAAAGAAATACTGTGAAGATGAGAGCTGTGGGCAAGCATCTCTCCAGTGATACATGTCATCTATGATCAGATATACCTGAATTGCAGGGCATAATGGTGGAGTAGGCAGTGCAGGGGTTATTGTAGTTAAGTGTCTGTTTTCCTAACATTACAAAATGATGTGGATTTCCTTCACTGGAGGTTGGCTACTCCTGGTAATGGAAAGAATACAGACAACACAAGAACAACTTTTCCTAATTCTCACAGAGAGTTCAAGGCATCACCATGTTACCTTCCCAGCACTCTGGTTTCTGAAGGGATGTGTTGCCTGCAGCGACAGTGAGCGAGTGCTACCCAGGCAGGTCCTCCACTCCAGATAATAAATCCTCCAGTAGCTGGGCTGGTAGTGCAGCATGCTGACACTTCAATGGCTTGAAGAAGAGCTGGCCCTCAGTGTAGGTTTCATGCTCCAACATAGCCACAGTGGAAACAGCTTGGGTTTCTCTGCCCCATGTCCCAGCCGCTTCCCTGTTGGAAGGTCAGGCACTTGTGTCATAGCCAGCTCTCTGTAGAGCTGATGGGTTTGGGCTTAGCTCCGCAGGGCCACAGCCATTTTACTTCTTGCTTCATCTGGCTCTGGGGAAGCAATACAGGCATATCTGTGTGGCGCTTGCTTCCCCTGAGCCAGGAATCCCAGCTGGTTTGAGCCATCGTTCCAATGTCCCCCAGATGGTTCAGCAGACCCAACACTGGGATAGAAACAGACTTAGGGAGACTGGCTGGTGTCATTATACCTCTGTAAGAATTAGGCAAGTTTGTTATTCTCACAAGCACACTTACAGTACACAGGAGACTGGACTTTATATCACTGAGTTTACATGCTGTGGCCTGGACTGTGCCAGCCCAGTCCCATATGGCTTCTTACCCCTTCCCATTTAATTTCTTAATCAGACATAAGCAGTGCAATGCTGAAAGGTGCAAAGCAAAATGTGAAATTATTTATTAGGGTACATTATAGCAGTACTCAAAAGCAACACAGCAAAAAAGAAGCACAACAAACGACATAGAACTGTATCTGCATGTATTTTGGTTTAAAGTAGCACAGAAACAGTTTCTGAGGCATTTGACATACAAAATGCATCTTATGGCCTTTCCTGGTGTGAAATTCAGAACGTTTGCAAAGTTTCTTGGCAGTGCAGACGGCGAGTTACTGTTGACTAGATGCAGTGATGCCACAAGTGGGAAGTGATAGATGAGGAGACAACAGCAGCTCTCGGGGCACAGACAGATGTCTCCATTCCAGTGCAGGGACAGATGTATTTTGTTCAGTGCAAAACTGCTTGCAAGTCATTGTTGTCCAGTGTTGCTGCTGAGTGAAATAAAGCCGAAGTGGAGACAGACTTTCCACTCCTTTTTTTAGTCTGAATCTATACATCATAGCTCCAGGTTAAATCACATGTATTAGGAGCGAAGATAAAATAGCTACAGAGCTCAGAAGTGCAGATGACTGGGGAATCGTGTGTTAATGAGATTAAAATTGTATTTTTCCTCCCAAATGCAAATGGACTATTTAAAGAAGAGAATTTTCCTTGGGGGAAACACTACTTCTGAGGGTTATTTTCCTTTTTTTTTTTTTTTCCCAGCATCACCCAAATAAACCAAGTTACCAAGAACAGGGCAGCGTCACCCTGTTTGGATGTGATGCAAGGGCAGCTGAGGAAGCTGGGAGCTAACTCTTGAAGAAAACCAAGCAGAGTCCAACTGGAGTTGAAAGCGGCTGAATGAGGGGGAGGAGAAGACAGGGGTGGATTCTCTTTCCCTAATGACTGGGTGTTAAAATAGCACCAATAACTGTAAGAAGAAGAGAAATGTAAGGCACAAGTAGAGAAGGTGCTTAGTAAGGGACAGAAAATGCCAGGCTTTCTTATGGTCCAGTGATTACCTTACCAAGCAAGGTAATTTAAGCTGATGGATAATCCTGGACAGGGAACAGCTAGCCAGGGAAGACGTTTCATGAGTGGGGTGTATATGAGGCAGTGCTTCATTTCCAGGCCTCAGTGGAGGAAAAGGAGCAGAGGTAATGTCCTAATGGATAGTACCAGGCATAGATGTGGTGTTCTTTGATCATGCTTGTTTATGGTGTGGCAGCAGGGCAGAACACGCTCATTTATATTGCACTGCATGGTGTGTGAGTGCTCAGCAAACAGAAGTAGGTATCTAAAAACAAGGTATTAATAAAGGCTGCAGATCAAGAGCACAGTGAACTAAACCTGATCCAAATAGGCTTTCATATTGCAGTGCAGGACAGTAACTCACACTAAGGCAAAGAAGGGGTTTGAACGTGAGCTACTGGCTTCAAGCACATTGGCAAGGACTATCACACTGACGTTTATAAACCATCGGAGAGGGTGTCCCAGAACAGCACAGGTGCTCAGCAGGTGCAGACTAGTTCTCCAGCACCACAGTGTAATTGAATTTAGGGGGTGAGGTAATTGAATTGGGCTTGGACCACTCAGCAGCAGTCCATACCTGGCCAGTTGTGCCTGTGTAAAACTGGCTTGAGCAAAGTACTCCATCGGGCCTGGGCAGCCTTTGCTAGTGGGACTTTCTGAAGAGAATGGGAGAAGAACAAGCTGGACAAGCAGGACAAGCAAGGAGGAGAGATTGCAGTTCTGTAAAGAACCCAAACCATAGCAAAGCGTCTGGAAACATGCCTCCTAGAGCAAACTGTTGCAGGTGAAATGCTATGTTATGGTTGGTGACTCTGCAGATGAATGACCAAAGTGCCGACATGAGAAAATGACCTCTTGGTTTGCCATAAAGGCATTTGTTAAACTTTCAAGTGTTGAGCAACAGGAATGTAAAACCTCTTTCAGCTTGGTGGCAAGAGGCAGCTCAGAAGTAGTGGTACTTGTTTGAATTAAGTCAACTGTTGATAGACTGGTGTTCCTGGCAGGTTACACCTGCTTCCCACCCTGTGCCTCGCTGCCACTCTGTCTGGAGCAGTGTGCTCTTAACAATAGCTGGTGGCTGGAAGGTACAGCGTGTGCTACACTGCTCATTTCCCCTTCCTCCCAGCCTGATTGTTATTGCAGCAGTCCGGAGCAAGAAGGGTTTGTAATGCCATTAAGCTGTGAGAAACTGCAGCTGTGACAGTTAGGGTCTGACTTCACACAACGTGAAGTTGAAGTAAAACGTTTAAAGAGAGAAGATGCCTTCCTGTAAGTACTTTGTACTGTAAAGCTTATGTATATACACAAACACTCATATGCACATGCATCCGGGAGGAGGTGTGTGTGTCCATGGGGGGAAATCCTGCCTGCTCCAAAGTCAGTGACAGAAATTCCCACTGACCTTGGCAGGGCAGAGCTCCAGCAACTGCCATGTGGTGGGGTGCTGTGCAAGCATTCAGGTACACTGCGAGCGCAGTTCCTGTACAGCTGGGGGATGGCAGCCTGGGCCATGCTAGCAAAGCACTGAAATACAGCTGAGGAGTAAGGGCTTGTACTCAAACCGAGCCCCACGTGCCAGAGTGGTCCGTTACTGTGTTGTCATGGCTTTCCGCATCACATCTGACCTGGAGCAGCTTCACCTGCCTGTCAATCAGGAGCGACCTTGCCTACCTTGAGGGACTGGCAGGGGTCTTTGGTTGCTTGCTTGGTTTTGGCTCGGGGACTTTTTCTTTGTTTGCTCCGTTGGGGTTTCTTTTTCGTCTGTTTAACATTTGTTTGTATTAGTCTCAAAACTGGTGAGCTGCCTTCATTTACTCTGCTCCCAAAATAGGCAGGATAGTTTTCAAGGGTCAATTAGAAGGGACAGAGGCCCTTAGATAACCCTAATCCTGCATTCAGTGATTTCATTATTTTACCCTTGGCTTTGCCTTTGGTGAGGCAGAAGTTCAAAAAACCTACTTTTACAACTGACTTTATTCATTACTGTCTTGAAAACTACTATTTTAAGGTTGATTATAATTCTGTTTCAGTGATTTTTTTTTCCCAACTGTTTTGAATTTGTGCAGCTCTAAGCATCTTTCAGTAGTAATATAGATGGAAATTTAAGATCTTAGCATCTAAATCTCGGTTTCGTTAGGTACTTTTTGGAGATTCATTAAAAGCAATTTAGGGGCCCGAGGTTTAAAGACCTGCTCCAGTATGTTTAGCTATAATGTGCCAAAACTTAAGTGGCTATTTCACATCAAACCCTATATGCATTGGGCCAGTCACATGATGTTATTAACATAAAATGCATATTGTATTTACGGATTCCTCCTGTTCATAACTATCATTTTGTAATAGCTGGATTCTCATTTTTTTCTGTCCTGTGGCACCCCATGCGTCACAAACCTGCATTACCATGTGTAAAAGGCACCTACCTCCCACCTTCATCCTGACCACACACTTCCCAGCTGGGACTCCTCTGTGGGGCACAGAATTAGGTGACTCCCAAACTTGGGGCTGTGATTTCTGCAGGAAAGCACTGTGTATCCACGCCTGGGACCAGATTTGGGGCAAAATGCTAAGTGCTGTTGAGAATTTGGCCCTCACTGTAATTACCGTAGCTGATGGCTGCCTGCTCCTGAAAATCCGCTGCAGTGTTACGGGTGCTGAGCATTTGGAAAATCTGGTGATAAAGACCAGCCAGTCAGTGGAGTGCTGCCTCAGTTCCCGGGTGACATGAAGGACAGCAGAACAGCGGCCAGAGCTGCTAATAAGGAAAGCAGGAATGCATTCAGAATAATAGACACTGTCTGCTCAAGATTACAAATACCTGGTGAAACCAAACCAGGAGTATTGCGAACAAATGTCAAGAATGTCTGTTTCTGCGTAATGGGTATAAAATGCTAAATCACTTCCAGAACAGTCTGAATTACCTTTGCAAAAGACTAGCATGTCCTCAGCTCCTGCTGAAGAGCTCTGAACTAAGATCCTGAATCCAGAGCCTTACAGTTGCTCTGGGCAAATGCATCCTCACTTCTATGCAAAGCCATGGCCCCTTGGCTGTGCTCTGTGTTCCACTGGAGAAGCTGGTAATTTAGCAAGCTGCTAAAAACCTGCGTTGGAGCTCTGAGGTCTGGGTGGGCATGATTCCTTACAATTTCATGATTTTGTTGTTGTTTTCCTTCATTTTAAAGAGGTGTATGAACTACTTTCAGAACATCATTTTCATCTGTAATTTTTCATCCCAGTGAATCTTTACACTGACTATTTATATATTCTTTATACCTTCCCTTTGGCACACCCTGTTTATGGAAACCTCTACACGATAACACATAAAGGACTGTGGTAACCACTCTATAAAGATGTAAAATGCAGTCATTGCCACAGTACCTACGAACCAGATTCTATCAAATTTACCTTCAAACAGGGATCTCAGCTGCTCCCAGACATATCTGTGTGACCCCCACATGTGTTAGCAATATGCTGCAATGACATACATGTGTTCCCACGTGGCCTATCCCTGCACTGACGGCACAGGTTTCTTTGTTCAGAATCACATTATGCATGTGTTTGTTATTCATGTTTCTGCTTCTCCAACTTTCCTTTGATGTAAATTTAATACAACTTTTTTCATCATTATTTGAAACAGAAACTCTGGGACAAAAGGAGCATCAAATGTAGGATATACTGCATAACATTAGGCAACTTTTATATACCTTTATACTCCTGCAAGTCTAAGCCATATTAAAAAATACATATTTCTCAGAAGAAAAATAGAAGCTGTACTTTTATTCAGGAGCTGCAGGATCAGAGTTAAGGTCAGGCTGGGATGCCATGGCACTGAACTGACTGAAGGCTACCGAGAGGGTTTATGTCAGGGGAGGCAGGAGAAGTTCGGTTTGGCTTAACCATGCAGAGACATTTTATTTTAAGTGGACATTAACTTCTAAGTCCCATGCAAGGCCTATACTGTGTCATATACAGTTTTGGGAAATGAATGGAAAGCTGCTTATGTGAAGGCTGTGAAAGGTACTTAAGCTTTACATTCCTCTTTAAATGTTTCTGAGCAACACCTTCACCTGTTATTAGCTTGCACACTGTGTGAAGATAACACTACTCTGCACTTGACCTTTAAACAGAATTTCTGTGATTACTGGCCCTGGTTCCCAAAGCAACTGTGAGAAATGAAGAGGGCAGATGGGAGCAGGCTTTCCCAGTGGATGCTACACAACATTTCTGTAATGATTTAAAGCCATGTTAAACAATAGCTTGCTCACATTCAAATGCAGAGCATCCCAAGATGCTGCGTGAGGCAGGGGAGAGAACTGAAATTGCATTTGCGGAGACGCTAGGCATAATTAAAGGCTTATGTCTGAATCTTACAGCTAACAAACTGCTGTACAACAAGGGAAACAGCTCCCTAAGTAGCTTTTTACAAAACACTAAATATACTATCATAACAATAAAACCTAACAATCCATCTGCTGGTGAATTACGTGCCTGTGGTACTGCGGACATCACGTCCCCACTCTCCCCTTGAATCCATCCCTTTCTGCTGCTGGGAAATAGCAAAGGCCCTCCAACAACAGCTGTAAAGTTGGATAAAAATAAATTGGAGCTGCTTAATCTGCTGTTGCAACCTGGCCACACCTTTGCTGAGAATCACAACTGTCCCTTTGGCAAAGCTCGGGGTGAAAGGAGTGCTGCTAGCATGGCCCCAGAGAGGAGGGAGGAAAAAGACGCTTGCTGTCTCCCCTTTTGACATGACAAATAAAGGCAAATGTGTGAAGGTAGAGCCCCACTGCAGAGCAGGAAGGGGAAAACAAATGGCAGCACACCATATGCCTGTAATCCCAATTAAAATGCTTTCTAATTCATTTCTTTTCTCCTCAGCTTCCCTTTTCCACACCAGTGAACAAGCATGTTTGACAACAGAGTGTGGGAATTTCTAGTTCACTGAGCAGGTTTCCTTTATTTCTGCCCCTGCATCTACCTGAGGCTGCTGCTCCAAACCCTTGCTGTACCCTGCAAAGCAAACCCGCTCTCCCCTCGCCATACAGCCAGGGATTTCAGGCGAAGACAAACTGGGGAAGCAGCAGACACAGCTTGAAGTAAAGTGTTCTCAGTGGCAGTGCTGGGCTTTGTCTGAGATCAAACGTTTTGGGCTCCCTGATGATGCTGTGCCTAGCTCGCTGCCTTTCCATGGCACAGAGCCTCCAGTGCTTGATGCATACATGTGGGGAAGCATCTAGCTGGAGAGTGGGACTTCCTGCTTTCAACAGGCAGAGCAGCAGGCACAGCAGCCAAAGTGATACCTGCTCAGTGCCACCAGCAAGAAGGGAGCAAGGGAAAAGTGCCGCAGGGTATTCAGGAGGCTGGAAAATGCCTTGGAGTCAGCGGGGTCATGAACACATGAGAGGAAGTCAGCATGAGCTGTTCATTAGAGGCTGAATGGATCAAGAGAGGATGTTAGTGTGGCAAATCAATCTGCAAGCATCACATTGATTTAAAAAATGCAAAAGGATGCACTCACCATCATAAAATCGAATAGGAAGAGCAACAAATAAACATGAGCTATGGTTCATAAACCCATGGTTAGATAGACAGCAGAACCCTTTTCCCAGGCAGGATAGCATGCAACCTCATCTGCAGCTTTTCACATTTCTGCTTCTCACAGTTTTAATGCAGAACTAATTCCTTCCCTCTAAAGGCTCTTCCCTCACCTCTTCATCTTCCTATTGACATAAAAGATATTGACTGGATCTATAACCATAGCACTGCTTTTCACTGTCTCTTGCTTCTAATTCTGTTGCTTTCTCCCCTGTAGCATCTCTCACATCTCAACCAAGAATTCAAACCATTTGCTTATAACTTCACAGTCTCCAGGTTTTGGGTTTTACACCCCCTCCTTGCCAGCCTTTTTCAGATCTCCATCCCACTGCTTCCTACACAGAGTACAGCTGCCAGGCTGATGATACAGATGCAGAGATAAAATTCAATTCTCAAGAGCTGCCTTAGTAAAATGATTTTAACTCAGACCTCCAGATAGTTTTCTCTGTGCATTTTCTTGGTGTTTTACAAGTTAACCACATTGATGTTTGCCTCTGGAGCAGGTGAAGCAACCAACTGCACTAGCAGGGTGTTACCACTTGTGCCATAGGGAAAGTGCACAGTTGGGGAAGATACCGAGCAAGTGGCTCAACAGTCATTTAATTGAGCAAGAGGCTGTTCTGCAAACTGGTAGGAAACAGGGCCTAATGGACAAGGGTAAATTCTTCCTGCTGTCCCAAGCTTGACTTTTCCCAGCATTACAAATCTCTTCAGTCTTGCTTCAAACTCCTTGTTGTCTTATACCATCCCCATCCACTCAGTGGTTCTCTTCTCTCACCCCAGCCTCAGTGCCCATGCTGAGCTAGTCTTGATCCCACTGCATCCACATTTCTTCTGGCCTGGGTCATTCTCTGTTATAGCTTTCACTGAGTGGCCCGCCTATGTTTTCAGAAGAAATGTCTCCTACACTGGTTTGCTCCCATCAGCTGTCTGTATGCTTTCTGGTGCCAGAAGGTCTCCAGCAAACACCCAAAGGGCAGTGGGGAGGAGGTCACATTTTATCTGTTTCTTCAGATCCTGGAAGGATACCTAGCATGGACAATTCCATTCAGATATGAAATTTGTGGGAATGGCCTCTTTGAAAAAGAAATGCAGGAAATGAGGGCTCTTTGTGGCACTCCTACTCTGTGGTTGAAATAATTGTAGGAACTCTTGCCCACCGCCTTCCTAACCAGGAGCAAGGGCTCCCAAATGAGTGAGGTGATTCTGTATATCAAGCCATATTAGTGCTGACCAACTGTATTATTTACTTAAAGTCCTCTTGCAGACAATGTACTGATTCAAACTCGATCCCATAGCTGCTGCAAACAATGTTGTTATTACATAGCTCCTTATCCCATGACAGCTGGCAGAAATGAGCAACTGAAAATGCACCTGCACTTCTGTGTATCCATCATGGCTCCTCATGGCTACTTGAACAGGCATCTACCAGACAGTATCAGTACCAGTGCTTCAGGCCGAGCAAAAGAAACAAGTGAACATGAGGCAGATTCCTCCCAGCATGTGCTGAGGTTATGCCCACGCTCATTTTTGCTGTGTGACTGGGGAGGTCTTGGTGTCTGTGCTGTGTTAGGTAACCCATGAGAGAAATCTGTGAGGAGGTACCACATTTTGAGGTTGCCTCATGCTATCCAGGGTTTGGCAGGCCCATTGTTTATACATTAATAACAAATTGATGATTTTGGGAAACTCCACCCATGAGTGATCCAGAAAACTTCCTGCTATGCCCAACAAGACTTCAGCCAAGCGAACTAATTGTAGCCTACAAAATATTTTTTCAGAGGAAAAGGATGGGAGAGAAGAGAGGGTGAAAACACAGGAAGAGATAAGCAAAGAACTGATGGGCTACAGTAGGACAGACAATATAGGCTGGATAAAGGATTAGTGCTGAAGGAGGCAGAGACTGTGGGTACAATTGGGAAGACTGTTTGGCCTAATTATCAGAGGCTGTACTTAAGCAGAACAGAGTTCATGTTTGTCCTCTATCTACCTCTCTGCCTGCATTCAGCTTCTGCTGGCATTGCCTCTTCCACTTCAAGCCTCTTCTCTTTGGAGGTTTCAGGGTCTGTCAGGGCTTATAACATCACCAAGAAAATTACACTGGGGCACACACCTTTCTTTTGCCATTCTTTCTTTAGCTTCTGGCCTTGCTGTGACAGCAATAGTCTGATCCTGTGGGCTGCGTTAGCCTCTTGGACAACCCACTTTCAGATGTAATGGGTTTTGGGAAAATGTCATAACTGAGAGGAAAAAATGAGATACTCTAATGCTTAAAGAGAATATTAAAGTGATGCATGCAGCTGGATTCTGTTGTTTGGTAACACCAAGATCAAGTCAGAGTTTAAATTACCAGATCTTGATATTGGCCAAATGCTTCTTCTCAGCCAGATTCTTTTCAAAGCCAAGTTAACCCAGTACACAGACACAATTAACATACTGATGAAACTGATGGGCCAAAGGGAAAAAAGCCCGTATAGGAGGTTGTTTGAGGTTGAGAATCTGGAGTACAAAGGCAGATAAAGTCGACTGCCTACAGCATAAGCCCTGAGGTGAAAGAGAAGTTATCTGTCTTCCCCAGCTTGCTTCACCTACTGAGCCCCCAGGATCCTGGGCAGATGCCTGCACAAGGTCCTGCCCTCAGATAACCCCACATTAAAGAAGAAAAATTAAATAACCAGCACCCCCAGGTGAATCAGACTGAAGTACAGAGAAGTATCTCTGGCTCCAAGGGAAGATGGAGCCGATAAACCAGGGAGCAGCAGTCAAAGCACAAGCAGCTGCCCACCGAGGCGGCTATGTAGAGTACATCTCTGTGCCTATGGTCCCAATAAACTACTGCATATCCACAATTCCAGCAGCCACAAATACCCAGAAGACACTAAAGGGGTTGATGCAGCCTCTGTACCAGAAACTGGCCTGGGAGAAGTGGGTGAAGGAGCCAGTGCTGAAGGGCACGGCTAGTACAGAGAAACTGCAGTGCAATTAGGTGTTTTAGAAAGTAGAAAGGAGCAGACAGTATTGGCACCAGGAGGGCTGCTGAAAACACCCAGAATGAAGCTTTATGTGGTATGAAAAGTATTTCACTTGCAGGGCAGTTTAACCTGAGCAGCTTCTCTGGGAGGGAGGAAAGGCTGATCTGGGTCTCCCATCTCACAAACCAAGGGACTGGGCTGTGTGACGTCCTTATTATCAAAATAGCCAAATCTGAACAATCAGAGGTAGCCAATGTGTGTTTCTCCCAAGACCTTTTCCCTGTAATTAAGGGAAAAAAAAAAAAAAATCAAAAAAAAAAAGTCAGGAAGAATCCCAGGTTCAGTCCAGAGCCGTCCCGGAGCCATGGAGCCTGGAGAGCTGCCAGGCAAGCTGGCAGGAAATCAGGCAGGCTTGTGATGGAAACCTGCCTGTGTTTCATCGGAAGTTCATCCAAACAGAGACGCTTCTGCGAAACATTTTGCTCATGACAAATCGGCATTCTCTGACAAAAACCTGTGCTGTTGGAAATCTCCCAGCCAGTGCTTCTTATGGCATAACCATCCCTTAATAATAATAATAATAATAATAAAGAAACTGGGTGTGTCACAGCTAACGTTAATGGGCTACATCACACACTGCTTCCTAAGTGACATCTTGAAAAGGAGACCTCAAGCATTCAGTCTGGTTCTTTACGATGGAGTGCTGAAGGCTCAGCTTTGTTACCCTGCAGTGTACACAAATGTAAAAGTAATGGTGAGATGCTGGATGGGGACAGGGCAATTTTATTGTACCCATCATTTTTGTTTTCATTCTGAATAGCATTTTGCAGATATTACAGACTGTTGTTCCTCCCTTTTCCTTCCAAATCCATTAGACAGAAAAATAGGGATAATTTCCTCCCAGTACTCAGATTATGTAACAAGGGCATAACTCTCTCGTTTGAAATTACTAACTTGAGCGTTTAGAGAAAGAAAAATGTGGAAAACACAGACACAGCTTGGGATAGCTGAAGAGAGCTTCTTTCTTTGTAAGAAGGATATTTCCTTTTTTATGGTTTTGAATGATACTGGAAACATCTCTCATTCTACCATCCCTTCCACAGAGTACCCAAAAGGCTGTAGGATATGGCCTGCATACAAACTGGGGACTAGTCCTGAGTACTCTTCATTTACTTGACTGCCAGAGCCAGAAGTGGGAGGCTTTAATTCAGGTATCTGTGAAACAGCAAAGTGCCCATTTAAACTAGCTAGAAACTCAAGTTACAATAACTATATTTGTTTTCCATGTACCTTTAAAGGGAAACAACCAAAAGCTGCTGTTCAGATTTTCTTTCTTTGCCCTCCAGTCATGGGAATACAGTGCACAAAATTAAGCCATTTTTCAGAATGTAACTTCAGTCACGTGAGAAGTCCCACTGGTTTCAGCCAGCGACTTCCTATTGAGTCAGCAAAGTACTTATGCCTGCGTGTGATTTTAAGATGACTAATCTCCCTGGCTGCGTCTGCACTGCTGGGTAGGTGCATTGGGCAGGATGTCCTGCGGCCCCAGCCCCCGGCATACGCCCTGGCTGCATCCTGGCTCTGTGCTGGGATAAGGTTGGCATGAACACAGGCTCCCCTATGCTGTGTTTTCATTTGGAAAGAAGTCCCAGGAGCCAGAAAGAAGTGCCATCTACTTTGTGAGAGTCCGCAGCCGGGGCGATTGAGGGGACAACTGGAGGGGCATCAACTCTGCTGCACGGCCAAAAGCTCAGCTTCATGCTTCATGCTGAAGCTCTTTGGTAACTTGGAGTGGTACTGTATCAGCCCTGGCTCGAGTGAGGCTGTCACAACTGCTCTAATGAACCTCTCACAGTCTTTCAATAATGCAGCTATTTATAGGCTAAGTCTATACTGAATAGATTGCAGAAGCTGCACAAAAGCTGACAGTGTTTCAGCAATGAAGCTGTAGAGAAACATCAGTGCAGACCGAAACCACTCAGCACAGTTACACACAATCAAATATTATAATCTACTACACTTTGCCTGATTACACTCACTGCTTAACTGAAAAGTTAATGGCATTTTATTACATTTATGAAATTTTCTGAGATGGGAAAGCTGGTTTTATGGAATAGAGAAATTTTCAAGTCTTACAGATTAAGAGCTAAGCCTTGCTTTTCCTCACAAAATTTTTAGGTGTAGCATCACTTAATTTTAACAGAATGCCCCCAGTAATCAGTGCAGAACTTGGACATAGTCAGAAACCATCACCAACCATATCATCTTTCTCTTTCAAATTGCTCTTTTTAGCAAACATCCTGGGTCTTGTGCTCCCAGCACATATCACAGGGTGAAAATATTAATAAAAAGAATGATTTAAAAATGTTCAGCAAGTGCTCTCATGAGGAAGAACTGTTGCTGGGAGCATCCTGTCCTTTTTGTCACCCAAATGCAACGCATCTTAGATGTTTCTTTATGAGATGTGCAAGATGAAAGTAGCATGAAGCAGCACAATCCATTGCACTTGGCTTACCTGCATCTTCCTTAGAGGAAATTAGAGAAAGGATTTTGCTGCTTTGTCCTTCCCAGACTACTGTCTCTATGACACATGTTCATAAAGTCCCTGTATACAGCAAACTGCTGCAAGCATGCTTTGCTCATGAATCTTATAAAATTCATTCTGAATCTTATGAGAGAACTGATGTTCAATACAGGTGTTGGAATAAGCACTGTAAGCCTTTGACATCAACCACTGTGGCCAGGCAAGGCTTCAGTGAGCAAGCAGCCTCCAGCACAGATTTACAGTTCTTGCTACTTTCACTTTGTCCTAAGGTTTTATCTCTGTAAAAGGAGCAGGGATTTCCTCTGGGGATTAGGAGGAGGAAAAAAATCTTGAGACAGACGTACTATTTCATTACAATACAAAGCACAAAAGGATGAAAAAGATGATAGCTAATGGCTGATTTTTCTTCTTCTCTTCTGACAATTGCTTCCTCTTTGGCGGCTTTGAAGAGCAGTTGGGTCCCTCTGTGCCAGGTCTGTAAGGACACAAGGCATAAAGGAACTTTAACTGCTACTCTGAGTTGCAGAATCCTCTATTCAGGTGGCATTGAGACCCTCAGAATTCCTTCTCATTCTGCCTCTGCAAGTGCACAGAGCCCTCTGAAGCTCAGGTCCCTGCAATACACGTGGGAAAATCATGTAACCCCAGTTGCCAGCCAACTCAGTACCCCCATTAATGTCAGAACTCCCAGAGGGTTCCTGAACTAGATGTTCCTACACTGGTGTAGCCAACTGCTGCTTCCCAGACAGCTGAATTATACACTCAGCCCTTTTCATGTGAGAGAGAGGGACTTTCGAAAGATGAGGTTAGGTTAGACATAGGGATCCAAACTGAAATCTCCCACTGGTATGCTCCAGTGGACTCATAAGTAGCCTAGAAACTCTCAAAAGATCCTTAGAATCAAACTATTAAACTATCAAACAGCTCTTCTGACCCTGATACACCAAAATGTGGGTTTGGTTTTTTTTTCACTTGTTTTATTAGTTTTTACTTCTGATGACAGGGAAAATTAAGAGAGGCAAGGTGAAGACCTGAATCTGATTGCGTAGCTTTGCGGCAGGAAACACGTTAGTGAAAATAAGCAACTTTCCTGCTCTGGGTTGCATTTACAAATACACTGGTGGTACCTTGTCTAGAACTGCTGACTCTCTCCCAAAAGAAATATTTTGGGATGACACATTTTGTCTTGTATAAGGTACTAGTAAAATTCTTCAATACCAACAAATAACGTATTTTCTTATTATGAAAATGTTAAGTACAGCCCTGGGTTATAAATATGTTCTGTAACAGGTAATTAATGCAGTTTATTGGTCACTGACTGGGTTAGAAACTATATTTTTTCTCTTGGGTGTAAAATTTTCGGTGAAATTGGTGAAGAGTGTACTCAGCACATCCTGTTAGCTGAGTCAACTGAAGTTGCACCTGTTCTTGGATGCAAGTCATAACAAATGCAACCCATATACATTGTAAAGAAAAGGACTTGTATGCACTTTTTCCAATTAACATCTCTGCCTTTTGGCAAGTCATTAACCTATTTTCTCACAAAGAAACGGCTTCAATTGTATTATGCATCCGAAGCATGCAAAAGTCCCTGAGGGGGCACTCTGACAAGAACATACTGTTCCTGGATCTAACGTGAACATACATATTCATTAATTGTTTGGGGCAAGGAGCACAGAGTTTATGATTTTTACAAGTCTTACAAGGTAAACAGGTTATATAAAGCTACATCCCTGGAAAAACATTCACATCCCAGCTACTGTCACTCAGTGAAGACTCAAGAGTGGTTTTGTGCTGTGATATGGCAGTGAAAATAATTCAGCAACACTGTAATATGACTTTAAGGAAGAAAAAAACAAAACACCCTGCTTATCCTAAAAATAGTACAGCAGATTTATTCATTTAAATAAACACAAGTAAAGGTGGGAAGTTGTATTTCTTAAATCCCTCATGCCACACCCATCTGTTCAGGCCATCCTTAAATGGTGAGGAGAACCTCTGGGGCTACAATTTCTCCAGCCAGATTAGTTGAATCAAAATGTTAAAGTACAGTTTAAGTTTCTTGCCACAAAGATAATGAAGCAATAAATTATAATCTTACATATGTAAAAGCAGGAAATAATCCCTCAGAGACAAGGGAGATGTTCAGATGCATTCCTCCCCAGGAACTAGTTTTCCAAACCCATAATTTTATAAAGAATGTAACAGCAGCAGTAGAAAGTAATAGAGAATGTGGAGAACGTAGTGGTGTGTTAAAAAAATAAAAATAATAAAATGAATGAAACAACCCCCCAGAAATAGAAAAAACCTCAGAATACAGTTTGAGTTGTCAGGTTGTTCCATAAAGCACAATGGGTTATTGGCACAAACTGATGTCTCAGTCAGCTTTTGCCATGGTATTTGAAAATCTCAGAGTTCTGATCAAAAGAAAAGAAGTGAAATGCCTTACAGTTCAACACTGCAAGGTGTAGCCATTCAGTGTCTGCCCCCATGGTGATAATTAGGAACCTCTAAGCGTGCTCCTAAAGCAAGTGCATATTGACATCCAAAATAAAAAACTGAGAAAAATACACTTATTACCTCAATATCATGCTTTATGTAATGGCCAAGATAAAAATGCCATTAAAATTCCACTAAACTTTAATGGGAATTACAAATAAAATTCAAGGCACAGTAGTAACTGGCATAATTTCTTTCCATTTGGAAGAGCATTTCTGGTTTGAAATACTTGCAGGAGAATGTACAACGAGTGGCTGAAGTACTGCGTAACGCTTTGACACCTCCAAAATCTGCAGTTGGGTTCCTCCAGAGACAATATGCCAGTGATGCCAGCAGGAGAGGTTATTCCAGATGCCACCTTCTCTCCCCACCCAAAACCCAGGAGGATCTACTGCGCATCATTCAGACATTGGTGTTACTACTTTTAATAAGTAATTGAGCCAGCTTTGCAGTAGCTGGCCTGGGCACTGAAAGCACTCTTTCTTCATCAGCATGGCCTATTTACATTTACTATCAGAGGGATAACGGCTTGAGGAAAGCTGCACTGCATCAATTACCTGGTTCAGCTTGTTTAGAACACATATGGGTTTTCAATACCTCACTGCAGCCCGCAATACAGATACACTTTTCATAGTCATTTAAAGACCTGTACAGTTACGTTTCCACATGCTGCAGAAGCACAACTAAGGCTAACAGTGGTTATTTTCCTCCAGCTCTATAACATAATTCAAATCAGTCAAGTCACCAGTTATCTGCCAGAGCACAAAGCCTAGAGTAAATGCTTCTGAGTTTAACCAGTCTCTTCAGGAGCTTTTAAAGGAAGCTTATATGATTATATTATATTGATTATATGAATCAAGAGAATTAGATAACTAGCCCACATCATTGTTCCTTTAAAAGAAATATAATGTAAGCTGGTTGTGGTTTAGAAGAGCCAAAAATTTAAGTTTTAGAATTGGAAAAATAATTGGCTTTAAGCCAAAAATTTAGCTAAAAGACATTTAGCTTGAGGAAAATGCCTCTGTCTTGATCTGAAACAACCATCTCTAGTTTTACACACACCCCAAGAGTCATGCATGTGGAATTTCAATATAAAGAAATCACCTGATAGAATGAGAAGAACATATCTTGATTTGGAAATGTTAATTCACCAGATTTGCAAACAGCAGAGGAATAAACTGGATTAAGTAGTAAATGCTCCAGATAACAGGTGCTGAAAAGGAAGGATTAGTGGTAGGAGCTAAGGCAGAAAGGAAAATTTCAGCAGAGATTTTACTAAAAAAAAACAACCCAGAAGGAAATTTCCAAATCTTGTTGATAAATAATCCTGAAAAGCTTAAGAATGACAACAACAAAAAACCTCTGTACAGGTTTAAAGCATATATATATATAGTGTTCACTTGGAGAAAGCAAGAAACAAGGAAGAAGATTTCAAAAGGTACATGGTTTTATGCCATCTAATAGAGCCAAGAAAAGGCAAAGACCAGAATTTGCAAATGCATAAAGCAAAGTACATCTGACCTAAAAGACAGTATTTACATAACTATGCCTTATATACCATTATAAACAATTGCATATCAAAGGTCAGGCAGTTTACACTGGAATATATAGAAATAAAAATCTGTGGCTAGAAGGCTGCATCTAAACAGTTGCATCTAAAATTTTTGTAAGAGGAGACTTCTTCACTGTGACAAATAGGTCTCCTTCAGACTGAGCTGCAACTATGTAGTACTCACTTGTAAAACCCAGAATTTACCAAGGGAGATGATGTCTGGCTACCTGAAGGTGATTACTGTGACAGAAAATGAAAAGCTATAAAAGAAAAATGGATTGCTCATTACTTTGGCTCGAACCACTGTAGTATTTGCACAGTTTGCTTCTGGACTTAAGCTGAACTCTACTGATGTTAATGAGGTTCAGCCTGGGAAATGGGCTTTATCTATATACGGTCAGTTGCAGAATTGGATTAAAGTGCTCCCCCCATTTCAAGTGTCCTATTTTTCAACATACTAAATGTGAAGTTGCAGCAATGGATGACTACCTAGTTTCGATTGTGGATTTTTGTGGTTTTCTGCAGTTGTCATTTAAATAATAATAGGTAGACATAAAGAAGCATAGATGTTTTCTATTAAAAAAGAAGACCTACAATTGTCTTTCTAAAAATTGCATTTTTATTAAAAATAAAACCAAAATCATCATACATTGGAAAGTCTTTCCTGATTAATGATTTGAGCACCTGTTAAAGTCCTTTAGAGATGAGAGTCTTTTGTATTTATGATATAGATTTTGCATCATTTTGTGTTTGGTTCAAATACATTATTCAGAAGTATGAAGCTGTTTTTTATTTTTCTAAATATGAAACATGAATTTTGATGGGGTGAGATAAGCAGAAGTGTTTGACTCCTTCAGTCTTGCAGCTGAATTCACAAATGCAGTTATAGTTTCAAAGTTTGGTTTCATTTTCATAGTTGTAACTCAAAGTTTTTACACCACATCTTGCAATCGTCACTAAAACATTTAGAAGATAGAGAGTAACTGTCACTACTTTTTTTGTAAAATATTTGAGAGTATGTAAGGAACAAAGTAAACCTCTGGCATTCTTGGAATTAGGGCTAATTAGGTCTTATTTAATTTAGGTGCTTGAGTAACGCTGCCTTAGCACAAGGAGCATTATTTTGACAATCCTTACCTGAGCTAAAAAAACAGCATAGTGCACTTCCATAATAATTGCTATTCATCTAAAAATACGTAGTTTGTTGCTTAGTTGTACACAAAGATCTTATTAAGTTGAAATAAGAGTCTTGCAATGTTCAATGGGAATGATTTTGGAAAACACAAGTTTTGGCTAGGCTGCACTTTATTAAATATACAAACAGACTATCTGCTTGCAACCAATGTTTAAAATGTGTTGTGCTTTTTTTTCTGTCAGTTATTACATTAACTTGTTAGAAAAGGAGGATTTATATTTTTTTTCTTATAGCAAAATCCAGCCAAGTAACAGTTGTTATTTCCTTGTGAATATATGAAACATATTAATCAGTACAGCTCGTTTTCATCTTTCATGCTTCCTGTCTTTCAAGTAACATTTTTTGCTGATTTTCTAAACATTCTTTCAATTTATCTTCAGTCAAAGTCAGACGTTGTTCCAGGATTGAAACAGTCTGCATGAAGAGGGCAAGAATTTCAATGGGTTTGGTATTACTCACACATTATTACAAGCGTGCAACACAGTAACATAAGAAGAATCATTCTAACTCAACAGGAAAAAATATCCTAAAATGGCTTTTCCTTAGCTACTCCACTATTTACAACTCTGTTTAAAAATAATGGGTTTGTATCTCCGGAGATTGTGTAAAGGTTTAAAATTGTGCTCACAAAATATTTTCTCGGAGAGCGTGCAATATATCTGTGCTTATATAAATTACTCTGAAATACTAAGTGAAAGTTGCATCCATATTTCAACAGAAAAACAGCCATCAGGGTTGACCCCAAATGATATCTTCCAAAAACCTAAAAGAAACTTCTAATGTAGCCCCCAAAACAGGAAGTAAGAAAAAAAAATATACTATTAAAAGGCATTCTCCAAGAGATTGCCCTCATCAGAAAAGGTTTCTAGACACAGGCTGGCAGTTTCTTTTTGATCCAATTTACAACACAAATGATTTTCAACTGACGACTTGAGTTTGTACTTCCCAAAACTTATTTCTTACTCTGTATTTCTTATTCTGTATTGCAAAACAACACAGTTTTGCAATAGTCACTCCCTTTTCATTTGGTTTAATGTTAATATATGACAGACCACAGAGTATTATCTTAAAACACAGATTGGCTAAATCTGGACTACTAAAAAGTAGTATTGAGCATTTGCAAACAAGTGACTCAGAGTCATTGCTGGAGACCAGTATTTGGGCAGTTTCATTGACACTAGGAATTATTCCACTGCTTAGATTCCTATCCAACACCTTGAACACTACGTTTGAAAAAGTATTTAATGGTACATTACAAATTTGTTTTGTTCATGCCCTGCTAACACATGACTGTTCAAGCTGGAATCTGCTAAAGAACTGGCTTCTGACAAATCAATGTTAGATCTCACTACTAAAAAACAGTGAGTCTTTTCTTCCTGAGCTAGAAATACAATAATAATATTTATGATTATGTAGCAGGAAGCTCTTACTGTAGCAAACACAATGTGATCAATATTTGCTGAAAGGAAAAAAACAGAACAGTCACCTGACTACACAACTATTCAAAATAACCCCATAGCCTTTAATAGTCTGGTTTAGGAACATGGTTCATGGGATTTTTTGCCTATTGACAGTATTACCATTTCCCACTGCAAGTGTTATCTGTTATTGCATACTTACTAGAGTTAAAACATCCAGCTGCTCCACAATGTGCTCCAAAGTGTTACCCAGGGAGGGGGAGATGCCTGTTTGCTTGCCCACATTAGGCACAGCTGATTCACTCTCATTCTCTGACTTCCTTTTTGAACTTGTTGCCAAGACTGAATCAGAGGGATTCTGCGCATCTTCACTGATGACATAATCCTTGAATACAGAAACACCATTTGAAGGTTTAGTTTCCTTTGTCTTCATTTAATTGGAATCATACAACAAGATAGGAAAGTCTGGCTTTTAGTTAAAAAAAAAGAAAAAAATAATCTGTTTACACATAGATGCACACATACAAGGGTTTTCAGATTTGCGTCTTGTACCAGATCCAATTCTTAGCACTTCATTTGGACCTAAGAGAGAATTTCAGCTGTGGTGGACGAGGCAACAAGAGAAATCTCAGCAGTCTTTAGGTACATGTTTCAGGTACATGTGGTTGAGGAACTACATGCTGTACTACTAGAGCTTGAATTAAAGCTACAATGAGTACTACTGGTGACTGGCGTTTTCTTCAAAAAGGTAACTAGTTCACAAAGGAATTCATTCACAGCAGTCATATGGATGAAAAATCCATATATGACTAGATCACGAGGGTTCCATCCAGCTTCGTAATATGAAACCTTTGTTTAGTATGAATTAACTTCCTCATTCAGCATAAAAGAATTAAGTAGTTTTTAGTTGTTTACTCAGTGACATTACTTTTTGAGAAACTGATTCCTTCATAAAAAGTGAGAAGAAAACAACAGAAAAGACCCACACAATGCAAAGTTAAGAGGGAAATAACTTTGATGTATAAACTTTGCTCATGGGTAAGTGAGAGAGCACAATCTTCCCAATCACTTCCGGTTCTGTTTGTGCCTTGAAGTTCTTACTGGACCTTTTGAGTCACGAAAGGTTAAATAATCACTAATTCATTAGAAGGTCCTTTATAACAACTTTGCCTGACTTAATGACTTTTTCAGCTATATCTGAAAACTTCTTATACTTTTAGATAATTTTATACTAAAATGAACTGAGGTAGTCAAGTTTTATTATCTCTAATTATAATTCCAATATCCACATTTATGAAACTTATAAATGGTTACAATTTAACTGCTTTTCTGAAACTTAATGACAAGTGATGAGAATATCCATTAAGCTATGCAAAGGGGAAGTTTCAGTCTTATCTGACATATTGAAAATACACAATTTTCATGATGTACCTGGAATATATTTTTATTGTAAAGCTGAACAGATTTTAAAAAGTCTTAAAATCATTGTTGGCCATTAAAAAAAATAAATCTCCTAAGTCTATAAAATAACCTTGCAGAATGTAAAGTGCTAGGCAGAATTAGTGACAAACCTTTACAAGATTACCTAGGCACATTGACGAGCTTCTGTCAGGAAAGATTTATGTGTAGTTGACCCTGCCTTTGAATCAGGTGGGATCATAGAATAGTGGGTGAAATACTACTACTACAATAATGTAATGATTTTAAATATAAGTAATTCTAAATTGTATCGATATTATCAGGAACTCGTAGTCCTGGATTATTCACAATACTATTCCTGTGTCTTCAGTGCCATTCTGCACAGTCCTGACCAATTAACAAGCTCTGTTCTCTGAACTCACTGTTGCTGATTCTCCAAAATATTTTCTTCCCTAAGTGCTGGGGTTGTGGTATCTATGTCAATGAGAGACAACTAAGTAAGAGACAAGTGGTGTCCACCATCTGTCTTGAAAGGGCTTCCCATTTCAAAAGCAAAGCACAAGAGCAAACCACAAATGCCACACACACAGAGGCAGTAGAAGACCATGGGTTTAGGGATGAGAATAGCTGACAGAAGAGATTGTGGTGGGGTAAGAGGATTTTGTATCTTAGGAAGAGGAGGGCAAAGAAGAAAGACTCACCAACCTCTCTAGGTTAAACGCACCATTGTGCATTTCTTCAAAGACAGGAGTCAGCCTCCAAGCAAGAACCCATGGTGTGCAGAGTATGGGACTGATAGGGATAGGGGAAGGTACCCATGCATATACTTCTATACTATACTAAACTTATAACACTACAAAACCACATGAAATCCTTCTCAAGATATGTCACTTTCATTAATTTCACTATGATGAAAGAAACAGCTAAATGAACTAGAAGAAACCTCCAGTTCCCTTTCAGCACTCTTTTCTGTGCTTGCTGACCGATTTATGAAAACGAACTAAGCATGTCAAGTAATAAAGGGCTGACGCAACCACTACTGAAATCCATCAGTGATTTGTACTCATACTGGGTTGTGTCAAAAAATAAAAGTGTGCTAGACATCAAACTACAGATTTCAAACATTAAACAACTGAGGCTGCTCTACATAATATCCCAAAGGTTACAACATTTGCATTGGACTACAGGGAACTGGCCTTCTCAGTCTAAAGCTATCTAAATTCATGGCTCACAGTGTGATGCTTTGTCAGTCAGGCTGTTGCCTTTTAAAGGTGTGAAACTGTGGTAGAAAAGGTACTGTCTCCAGCAATCTGTTGGGAGTTTTGCTACTGGTCAACAGAAAGCAGCTTTAGTTCAGTGGGTATGATGCTCAGTCAGGAGCAGGTAAGCCCTGTTCCCATAAAGAGGTGTTTTATTTTATACATAAGGGGATAAAATCAATAAAAACTCGATAGGAGAAAGGATTTGAACCAGAACTTCCCCACTCCTAACTAGATGGTTTAATTACATCTTTCTTTCCAGTACCATGAATTTCAATTTCTTCTCAATATGAAAAATCTTGTGATGTCAACTAGAAATTATTCCTAAGAATTGTACATTGTGAAGGGCTCACTTGTTATGTTAGCACAAGATGAAATAGAATACAAATGGTTTGATATTGGGACAAGGTAGGCAGAAAAGGAAATACCCATTTAATTTTACATTGCTTTAGCTCCTTGCTTTAAAGTGTTAGAAGTCTGCAAAGGAAAGTGTTCCAAGTATCTCAGAATATTCTGTCTCACAATGCATCCTAGGTACTTTTAGATGAGCATGAAGTATATAGGATTACTGCATCTTAAGACCGTCTGTATCTTCCCTTTGCAGATTTCATTATATGAGATACCATTAGTTCAATCCTAGAAGAGCTCAGATTCACTGTGTTATTTCTGATTTACCAAGTTATAACTGAGGTCCTTGTGAAATAGGATTAATGGAAGCTTTTTGGCACACTTAGTAAATCACAAGATGGATATAGTCTCAAATGCTGATTAACACAGAAAAGATTAAGCTCAATTTGGCATTCAAATGTTAAAGAGTCTTGCAACACATTAAAGAATTCCTGCCTTATACCCAATCATACTATGAAGAACATCCTTGTATTTAATTACGACAGAAGAGTCCATTAGAATAGACTTCTTAATGAGATTTCTATAGAAAGATGGTGAGATTATAAAACCTTGCGTCTGTCTGCAGATCTTGACTGCTTGCCCAGAAGCTTCCAAACCTCAACCAGCATTAGCTAAACCTGACAGTCAGGTAGCAGCCTCACTGATTAAGCTGTGACAAACTTCAGGAAAATTGGAGGCAGGGTAGATGGGACACGTTGCAGGGAAGACAGGTAGAACTCAGGAGTTACATATTCTGCATGGCAGCAGTAAACCTGCCCATTTATCACCTACTTTATGAAACACAGGCAGCTGATGAGGGAAGTGTCAATGAAAAGCCAGTTGGTGCAGGAACAACTTGTAAAGCTTATGTAATTATTCTTTGTAGACACTTGTATGTGTCCTCTGAAAATGTTGGCACTCTGCTGATTTTAATCAATCCTAATGAAGAGGTAGGGGTCTCAGAAGTAAGTAAGGTCCTCACAGCTTCAGGAAACCATTTGCCAGTTTCCCACCTGAGGTTAACGCTGCTCTGGAAGTTCACACCCCTTTGCTCTGAAGGGGAATAAGGATGCGAGTTCCAGAAGTGCAAGAAAGATCCAGGCTGGAGCCCATGTTTTCCTAGACACCATTATCAATAAGCTCAGTGGAAACAGACATAATGTAGTTTGTCTAATATGAGAAAAGATACTTGTACTAATGTTTTGAGAAATACATTAATTTTCTTGCCCTTTGAATGACACAAGTAACTAAATAACACAGCCAAAACGAATGTAACTGTAAACTTCAACTGATACTGATTTTGCTTAAAGGCATTCTGCTTGGCATTTTCAGTGTCCCAAGGATAATCTATTAATTCTCAAGTACTTAAATAATGAACAATAGATTTATGGCACTCAAATTAAAAAGTTGCTGTCTGTGATCTGAAGTATTGGGATTTAAAAAAAATTAATCGAGCAAGAGAGGAAAACAATCTCTGGTTATTAGACATTGACAGGTTCTTCTAAAAACAATTCTACTCCAAGGCTGGTATTTCTCGGTTCCTTTTTAAACAAGCCTGCTGTACTTCACAGTGAAAATAAAGTTGAGATTTCAGTTCAAGCTCCAACAAAGTGATTACAAATTGTGCTATTAAAGCCAACCTAAACAGATTCTTCCAGCCCAAGGAGGAAAGCTGTCAACTCAGGTAAACAGAGCAAACACTAAGTTACTAAAAATCTCACCTAACATTTTTTTCTTACAGTAAAATTGATCCAAAACTCAATATATCAGACAAATAGGCTGTGAAAAATGCTTTGTAGCTCAGTAAACTGCCACCAACATTGCCAAGTCAGAGTACTGGAAAAGTCATCTTGTAATTTAGTGGGTTAAGCAGGAAACTGAAATTCTTCTGTTATATACTCAAAGACTTACAGGGACAACGTGACACGAAAGTGATAATATAAATAAGGCAAACGCCTTGATGTTTGTCAAATCTGAAAGGATCAAATACAGATAAGCAAATAACTTTCAAAATCAGTAAGAGAAATGAAATGAGACTGTTTCAAATTTTGAAATCTAAGTTGTGCCAAAATGGTTGTTATTTTATCTTCTGGAAGTTTCTAGAGATTTTTAAATGTTGTCAGACATCAAGTATGTTGCTATATCATTGAGGTGCCTGCTTTCCCTAGTACCTAAATTTACAGTCTTCCCCAGATCAGTGAAGAGTCCAGACCTGCTGAAACCTATTGCAATGCTCAAATGCCAAATCCTTGTTATAAAGGAGTGACACCAGTGTCACTAGATTTCCTTCACTTTTGGATACCCATTAGTTCATGTCCACCACTTTCATTCAGCATAACCTTTTACAAGAAAGTTCTTCTTAAGGAAACTCACTCTACCCCACAGCCTATTTTACACAGCGTTTCAAGAACTAGATGTTCCCTTTCGTTCAAATTAGCCCCTTTTCTAAAGTATTTTAAATACTACCAATTCATAAGCAACAATTCTATGTTGCCAGCAATGTAGTAAATATGCCTTATAATAAAAAAACCCCAAACTGCTCTTCTGAGAGACTTCAGAGCTATAGCTTGAGAAAATAAATTTGAAAAAGGCAATCAATTTTAAATTGTTACTTCTGAGCAAAGCTATGAAGAAAATTAAAATATGTACAGTATTTCCATTCACAGCCCGTTAGTAATAAAATGGACTCACATTCGGGCAACTTCACGCAAGTTACAAATAAGGAGGAGAAGGAACAGATTTAATTAATCAATAGGAAGTTATTACCATGACATTACCAGCGGATGTTCAGTAGAAAATTAAATTTAGCTTATAAATGATGTCACAAACAGCAAGCCATAATTGTTCATCTTTGTTTTCTGTCAAGCAAAATAGCCAAAACTCTGGGGGTGGTACTTAATCAATTTGTGAAAAATCCTTACACATAACCTTATCACCCCTGCCTATTCCCAAATGTTTTTCCATGAAGCATTCACAGATCAGATAGAAACAAACACTGTACCCTAGTATCCCTTCACTTTGTGATGTTTAAGAGTAGAATCTGAGTAAAATGCATCCATTTATAAAGATGCCTGAGCAGTTTTATTTATAGAGAAAAAGAATCTCCTGTTCATAGTCAAAAGATATGAAAAAAATACAAGTCTCTGTCACTCAACTGAAAATCATTTGTCTTCAGTCTTCTAAGGGCTTTGAATTCAGAAAATTTAGACAACGGCTTCCAAATGAGTATCTTAATGATCTTATAATTAAGATGGGCTTATATGAAAAAGTGATATTGGTAAGCTTCCTAATGAATCACAAAAATTGGCATGGTCTGCTTTTTAAAAATAATCCTTTAAATTTTGAACACATGGTACATTTGCCTACTAATACTAAACATTTCTGATACTGTGATTAAAACAACTACAAACAATTAGTCATAAGTAGGGCATTAGGCTCAAACAGACCAAAGATCAGAGGCATAACAGAGTACTCTCCCACCCTTCCAGACCTTGATTTCCTGTGGGTTTTGGCTATATGAAATCATGGAAGTTTCTCAGGAGAAGTAACAGTACTATCATTATCACTGCTTTTTCCTCCATCTTGTGAACCTACCCTGAAACAAAAATGGTTCACTGTGGATCAGCTAAATTGAATCGTTTGGAAGATTTTTTTCCCCTCTGTTGTTTTTTTTTTTTTCCTAGGCCATAATTATTCACAGATCATTTCTACTGCTTTGAAATGTGTTTTTTTTGTTTTTTTTTTTTTCTAGTCAGTAAGTGATCCACATGAAACAGAACTCTCTGATCTGTTAGGCTAACACTGAGTATGTTAAATCACAATCTGTTTTATCGGTTTCTACTGAAGAAAACTTCCCTGTAGATTCAGCTGATGACAGCATTCTTCATTTCCTCTCCTCTTGCACACACATGAATCAGCACAGCAAAAACCTGCCATGTGCCAGGCTCTGAAACCTTCTGCTCCTTGCTCTCTGACATGGTAGTTGTGGTATAATTTATTTGCAAAGTTTAATTAAAGCTTTGCATTCAAGCAGTAAAATAGTTAAACTATGCAGTGCATCTAAAACAAAGCTCTACCAAGCATTTCTAGCTTGAGCAAACCTCTTTCAGAGCAACTCCTAACACAGATTTTCATACTTAATTCAGTCTTTCATGGCTCCTTAAGCACCTCAGTCTTCTCTAGCTTTTAAAAGAATGTTCAAGCTAAAACCAAAAATTGGAAGTACTTAATGTAACTGCACCTCATCTAATCTGACAAGGAAATACTTGCTCTCCTCCTCTGTGGCACTGGCATCATCGCTGAAGGCAGCACATACTTCAGTTTAGATCCTGACCATGAGTAGTGGTATCAGGATACAAACTCATAGCCAACAAACCAAGCTAAACTATCAGACTGCATTCCTCAGCAAAACAGGCATTTTCAGCTAAATACAGTAGCTCTACAGCTTGTAAGTTAAGAGAAAAAACACAGAGCCCTCAAATGTTCTAATTAAACCACTACCCTCAGAGAAAACGAAGGACTTCCCCCACAAAACAAGCAATATTGCTGAAATGGTAACAAATAAAAAAAAAATAAATGTCATGAACATGCAACACAAACTGGATAGAAATCATTAGAGGTTCAATTTCAACAGGTGAGAATTTCCCTGCCAGGAAGTCAATTCTAAATATAACAGTTCAGATAAGCCATATTCAAAACTTTCATAAATTATAGAAATACTTGCTCCACAGGCATTAAAAATAACTATATGTACACTATGGAGTAAAGGTAAAGGAAGGTGATAAATGATTTTCAGTGCAGCTTCAGCAAGAAACTTTGAAAAGCTGAAGACAGGTAACATGAGAACAGGAACATTCCCACTATTCACAATTGCAAAATAAATAAAGTAGCCAATTTTAATTTAGATAAATTACTTTAAATTGCATGTGTGCACATCCAGGGGAACATTTTATATAAAATCAAGACTAAAGTTTCAAGTGATAACTTCTTTTTACCTATATAGAGTCCAAATACAAATTTTATTACATACTGTGCTTGATTTTCTTATCCATACTAGGGCAGGGAAAAGCTGAAGGAGGGCTAGAAGAATACTTGTAGCATTAACTGGAAACATAATGAATTAGATACTAGAAGTGAAATAATGACAGCAAATGAATAACCCTATATGGACAAGGCCTCTTTTCTAATACTATAAATAAAATGTTCTGCTATTTTTGATACTACAAGTGATAATGAACAGAAAGAGAAGTAAAAATTCCAAGGACTTTCCTAGCATGTGGGCAAACTCCCTATCCTCCAAGTAGTAGATTGTGGAGGTTTAGAGAGGGCATCAAAAACATGGAGGGCAGGAGGCAGAGTGTGAGTGAGAGCAGAGCATCCTCACCAGGAACACATCTACTCACAGAAATGCCAGCTGTTCTTCTGGATTGGTTGCTCTTGACTTCTTTCTGTTCTCTTTCCCCTCCTTAAGAAACTGACTGAAAGTCTCTTCTTTAGACCAACAGCTAGCTGAGCAAGTCTAACTGAACTTCACAAAGAAACAATAGCTGGTAACAGTATGATTTATCATGCAGAGTCTTAAATTATATATAAAGGTTAGCACCTCATCTATCTTCTTCAAAGAGCTGACAAAGTCACCTAGTATATTCATTGGTATTGTTCAAAATGAATTTACAATGAAAAGAGATCATTCAACAAACCCAAAGAAATTTCTCATTCTTGAAGGCATGTTTGCACCTAGGGAAAAAAATCATATACTTTACAATATGTGGTTGAGTTCTTTTAGACAAGCATCTCTTCTACTTAACCTGTTGGGGCAAAGCTGATCTTGACCAAGTTACACTGTATGTAATGACAAGAGGTAAAGGAACACACTTTGTCTTAAACCCCACATCTCAATAAGAATGAACAAAAAACTACTGAACACAAAATCCTGAAAAGACAGACTCTGCCAGAACAAAGAAAAGGATTGAAGAATGTGAGTAACCACCTCCTAAACCCTGCAGAAAGCCAGCAAGAGCTGTGGTCTCTGTGCTCCAGTCTCCACAGCCCAGGGGCCTGATGCTTCCCAAGGATGGGAGACTGCGACACAGAACTGGTGTAGTCTCTACACTGCAAAGCCTCCCTTCGTGCACATACACATACTACGTTAGCAGAGCCCCCTGGTGTAAAGCAGCACAGAAGATCTGTTTGCCAGCCCATACATAAGTATATACTCACACATTATCTACAGACAACCATCTTTAAAAGTTATAATCAAACCCAAGAGAAGCTTGTTTCTGTTGGCACAGCCGCACCTGTACCGATGGGTTTTGTCAGAGTAACAGTGTCAGTGCTATGGTTTGAATTATTTTTTTGGGTACTTCATACCAACATAACTCATGCCAATAAAACTTTATTGCATAGACAAACCTAGCTTGCCTCCCATTACACACGGATTTCACAGTGACATCTCCATTCACAGGGACCTGGACAGGCCTGAGAGGTGAGCAAGTGCAAACCCCATGAATTTCAACAAGGCCAAGTGCAAGGTCCTGCACCTGGGTCAGGGCAGTTCCAAGCACAAATACAGACTGGGGGGCGAATGGATTGAGAACAGCCCTATGGAGAAGGTCTTGGGGGTGTTGGTCAATAAGAAACTGAACATGAGCCGGCTTCAGCGTGTGCTTGCAGCCCAGAAAGCCAACCATATCCTGTGCTGCACCAAAAGGAGCGTGACCAGCAGGTTGAAGGAGGTGATCCTGCCCCTCTGCTCTTGTGAGACCTCACCTGGAATACTTCAGCTCGGGGGCTCCCAACATATGAAGGATATGGATCTGTTGGAGCAAGTCTATGGGAGTATCAGAGGGTTGTAGCACCTCTCCTACAAGGCCAGGTTGAGGGAGTTGGACTTGCTCATCCTGGAGAAAAGAAAGCTCAGGGGAGACTTTGTCTTCCAATACCTTAAGGGATGTACAAGAAATTTGGAGAGTGACTTTTTATAAGGGCCTGTAGTGACAGGACAAGGCGGAATAATTTTAAACTGAAAGAAGGTAGGTTTAGATTAGACATTAGGAAAAAGTTCTTCATTATGAGGATGCTGAGGCACTGGCACAGGTTGCCCAGAGAAGCTGTGGCTGCCCCATCCTTGGCAGTGCTCAAGGCCAGGTTGGATGGGGCTTGGAGCAACCTGATCAAGTAGAGAGTACCACTGCCTGTGTCAAGAGGCTGAAACTAGATGATCTTTAAAGTCTTTTCCAAACCAAACCTTTCTAATTCTATGAAATCTTCGCTTTTTAGCTGAGATCTAGCAGCTTTGACTTCCCTTCAGAGCAGAGGTAACAACACGAGGGTATATCGCTTGACTGGGTGGCTATTGACAATGCGATTGAGGTTTTACTCATGCTTCTATGGCGCAAACAATCTCATGCAAATTATTTACAAGAAAATATTATGGAGTAAAAAGCATTAGAAACAAAGTTAGCAATCCAGCTCTACTGAGTCTAAAGTTGTATGCAACAGGGCCAGCACAACTACTTGAAGACTTTGCTTGAGAGCCAGATGCTACTATTAGGGAGGAGAAAAAAAAAAAAACAAACACAACATAGCCAGGAAAAAAGTATTTTATTATGTAATACAGGAATACTGTTCCTCAGCATTTGACCAGTGTTTTTGTTAATAAAATATTACATCTATAGCGGATGATGAACAAAGGTTTGAACAACAGTGTCATAGAAAATCCCATAAGGAGAAAATGAAGCTTCAAAATTTTACTTGAAAAATCAAATATATGTGCTTTTGTTAGGTTTCATGTAATACCTGGAAAAAGCAGCAAAAGCCTACACTGAGCTATTTCAATGCTCACCATTAGTACAAGCTGTCCAATCTGTCCAGGTGAACACAATACTGAGTGCTGCTGAGCTTAGTTCAGAGGTGGGATTTTCAAAAATTGCTTTAGCAGCACTAGCATAACTTTGTACTTCAGTTGAGTTTTATGATTTACTGTGATAGAAATCACAGTAGGGAACTGCAGAAACTTGAGAAATTTGAGAATCACATACAAATATCCAAGAACTGTTAACTTTGGAGTGGCCTGGCATAGTCTCGAAAAATCATTTATTTTAATTAGTGTTCTATTACAAACTTCTGTCAAAATACACACTTTATTCAGCACCAATTAAAATGCTAAATGTGTTGGCACATAAGATTGGTAGGTAGAAAGGTTCTGCTTGGCTGTATTAAAAAAAAAAAAGGAATTCACAATGTTAAAAATTACAGTTAAAGCATTGAGGTTGCCAATAATAGCTTTACTTTGAAATGCTTCATAATTTTTTCCCACTGTTGAGCTATG
The DNA here is from genome assembly GCF_034315485.1 of Pezoporus occidentalis. Lineage (NCBI taxonomy): Eukaryota > Metazoa > Chordata > Aves > Psittaciformes > Psittacidae > Pezoporus > Pezoporus occidentalis. Next base: position 1,861,999 of record NW_026912907.1, on the reverse strand, counting down.
ACAGTTGGAACTTTGAGAAAACCAAAATAAACACCTTACTGATTTAAGAACATGTTCTGCAGTTCTGCCAGTTCATTAAAATCAGAATTCAATTAAAGAAAAGAATAAAATATCTCTCTGTATTAAGCCAGGACAGTTACACTCTTTCTATAACATTTCTGCTTATAGAAAAAAAGTCCCTTATTTGTACTGATATTATGATCTTTTAAAACTTCTGAAAGGAACATTATTTTGAGAATTTATTATCACCAGCAGCAGCCTAGTGACAGCGAGAATGTGTGGAGCTGTGTCCCCATGCAGGGTACAAGAGGATGTACCATTTTCCATACTCTGCTAAAAACACAGCATCAGTAGTCCCATGTCACCTATGTCCATGCATCTTCAGGAAAACAATTTCTAATAATAACAGGCAATAACATTAACAAAAATCTTTTCTAGACACCAATAAAGTTAAGCACATTAACACTTGCATATAAGATACTCCTGCTAAGAACTGGAGCTCAGATTCTGAAATGTGCTCGAGTTCCCTTGTGCTCATGTCCACATGGTACTTTCTTTGAAAGTAAAGCACATTTCACTAAATTACCTTAATGAAAACTGCATTAACTACTATCCACTGTGGTACAGGTAAGAAATATGAATGCAACTATGCTAAAAGATGTAAACCAGAATATCATACTGTATGTCTCCTTTATAAGTTTCATTTTATTAAGGCTGATTCTGTGCTTGCAACTGCAGAGAAGAGCTAAATAACAAGCAATCAATTGTACAGTATCAGTTATGACAGGTAGTGGTCTACTCAAGAAGTGAACGCCACACGCTGGGATATGGAGGAAGGCATATCCCTACTGTGTGCTACACTCCACACTTGATGTTAAAATGACAATAGAAATGAAAGCACTTGGCACTATAATCCCAGATCAACAGCTGGCATTCCAGTCCTAAATACCAAATTCTTGTTGGGGATTTAAAGCCTTCACAGATAAAATACACTGCTGCTTTTTACAGCTGTAAAAGGCAAAATAATACAAATGGCCATAAATTAGAAGTGGTGAAACACTGCTGATCAGGATAATTGAAGACCTCAGCAAAAACCCTATAGCCATTAGAATAAGAGGCAGTAAAGTGGACATTTTACCCCACATTCCTAAGGAAACAATGCTGAGGCAATTTCTGTCTGCTTGTCCCCACACTTCACTTCTACGTTTTGAACTTGTTGCAGATTTAAGGGGGCCTGATGGAGAAAAAGACATTCTAGATGGAGCTGATTTCATACAAGTTTCCTGAGAACAGATTGCTAGCTCAAGGAGAGAAATTAGTAAGTACTCCTACTGGGAAAAGGGCTCTGACATCAGTTTACACATTACTGGAGACAAGAGGATGCATATGAGAGAAACAACTTAGAATTACCTCAAAGCAAGGGAAAAGCTTCAAATAAAACTTTACAACCAGCTATGAAACATGGATCTGTAGGAAGCAAGGATACGTAATTCCTGTCACTCCAGTATTATTTGTACTATACAAGTATCATGAACAAAAGTCCTAGCAATGGCATGCTTATTAGCTAGAGGTGTTAAAAAGTGATACAGAATTTTTTTAAGTTGTTAATGAAGTATTTTTATCTTCCATTTTGGAAGATAATAATGTAAATGTATTTCTGGCAAAATACCTTCTATTCCAACCATAGCAAAAAAGACTATTAAACAATTTACACTGCATATAAATATTTTTTAAATCCCAGCTTACATAGTTTGAACTCAATAGTTCTGAAATAACAAGTAAGCTAATGATGTTGATTTTTAATATATCCTGGAATAATGGAGAAATACCAGGGGGAGTGGGGAAGCTGACATTCCATCAGTAGTTAGGAAGGATAAACAGGGTAACTGTGTGGTCATAGGTCACAGTCAGCTTGAGAATTGTGTCAGAGAAAAACACTGAAAAGTTGATTTAGGACGTATATAGCAAAGATTTAAGGCCTAATGTCAAGCAAATCAATACAGTTGAGAAAATAAATTGTCAAAGCAAAGACCTCCCTAGTATTTAGTCAAACTGTTCCTAACGGAAGTATTTTCTTTTTTTTAATCCATAATATGCATGCTACAATTTTTATTAACATATTTTAGGTTGCAATGCAGTAGAAAGTCAATTATCTAGCTAGCGTTTCTTCATGTTTCTCTCTCCACCTCTCTTCCTCCCATTAACCCAAGCTTCTTTTTTTCTTTTATTTCTTTTTCCCTCAAATACTACTTATTACAAAATGCATAACAGCAATGGACTCCAGTGTTTCTCTTTCAGAAGAACACCTTTAATCACTAGCCACAGACTGCTTCTCACTTGCTTTCCTCTGATGCCATACACTTTAAGCTGTTACTTTACAGTGCTTCAAATTCAAGCATGAAGGATGGAGCTGCCTGCATTCAGCCCCTGTCTCAGTTACCTGCTGTTTAGCCATTCAAACAGAAGAAAGCAAGTTGAATCCCTCTTAGGTTGAAAAAATAACTGAATCCAACACACCAACTGCCTGAACAAAAACCATTAGTACCACCTCCTTTGCTCACATTTTTTCACTGCATCGTAGGAAAAATGATGCTCAGATGTGTCATGCATGTAACACACCTGTATATGTTACAGCACAATCACATTGGATAGATGGCTCCATGGACATGGCTCAACCTCAGTTAGGTTACAGCCAACACTAATCTCCTACTTAATCTCCAAATAATTTTTTCTCATTATTTCTTTTGTGCTAGAATTAGTGTTTGGATAGCTGAGCAGATCAGGGAATTGGATGGAATTAACCAGACAAGAACAGTCATTAAGTTAAAATGACTGTGAAATCATCCTGTCCTCCCTAATTTCTACTTCTTCCTCAAAACTACACTGGTGGAAGATATGATGCAAGATGCTTTCCAAGTTTTTCTCTATCAAACATCTATCTGATGAAGGAACATTTTTGCCCTTGGTGCCGAATTTTATTTGAAAAGTCTCAGTCTCTCAGTGTTGCTTTAAGCAACCTATGTCATTTTTGGATCTGACTCAGTGTTTCCATTATCTCACATGAAGCAAGTAACTGCATCTCTAACAGCAAACTAGAAAGCAATGCAGCAAGATTTGCAAGGAGAGATGTGCTGTATTAGAACAGTTGATGTATTTGGAAAATGCTCAAACAAGCTTTTAGACAGAGAGCACCCTCTGGGTTTAGAGACCACTTTAATCTAAGTGATAAATAGAATTTGCTAGTCCTCGTTCAAGAACTGTCATTTAGGAAAAATAAGAAAAGATTTAAATAGTATTAAAGTGTTTGCTTTCCTAACAAGCTCTCATTAACCATTTTGAATAACATATGGCTTAGATATATATATCTATATTTCACTCTATATTCAGGGCTCTACCACACAGTTGCAAGCATGCTGTGCTAAACTTAGGCTCCAGCAGTATTTAAGAACAAAGGGTAACTGAAGGGCAGTATTTTTGCTTTAGCATCTTGTTTTCTGACATGCTCGATTTGTAGCTCAGCTTCATTATCCAACTTAAGATAAACAAAAATAAAGGCTTACAACCTTCCCTGATAGAGTCACACACTATGAACTAAATATTCCCTTTTTTCTCAGTCCCACAAAATGTGCAGTCTCAGAATTATTATTAAAGTTCTGTGAACACTAAGAAGTGCAAAACTTAACTTGTTCTCCTGCACGAAAAAAGTTAAGGCAGGTGCTTACAGGGTAACAGAGCTACTGAATGCTAACTTCATTAACTTCCATTAAGCTAAATGACTCACAAATGGCATTTAGATCAGTAGTAAATCATCATCTAGGTCAGCAGGAAGCTCATTACAGGCTGACAATCCAAGTGACAGAAACACTTTTCTACAAGTGCTATATTAGTAATTTCCTGTGTGAAAGGCTTGCTGCTGTTCCTGCATTCCTCGGGGGACGTTTCTTCTCAGAGGATGTTACTCTTCCCCAGGAAGAGGAAGGAACCAGTTGTTATTGGATGTGTGGGCTGATAGCTGTCGGGCATTTTCTGCATGCCACAGAATCAGCTGTGAGAACTGTGAATACAGCTTAGATTCCCAGCTGGAGCAGGGGAAAACACTGCTTGGGCAGACAAGGTCAGAGCGTACTCATACAAGTATCTCAGGAAGTTTAAAGAAAAATAATACCTGGAACTTCCATCCCTCTAGTTCCCAGAAATATGCTGATTTGATAAAGGAAAATATACAGACGGATCAACTTGAAAAGCATTCCTGAAGTACTGCACTGTTGCCATGACTAAGACCCTAGCAAAGTAAAATACTGCCAGTTCTGAAAGTCATCTACAAGAGCTAGTTATCTTACAAAACAGTACCAGCAGTCTAGGGGTGGCATCTGTTAATAGTGTTGATTTAATCACAGAATGGTTTGGTTGGAAAGGACCTTAAAGATCACCCAGTTCTAAACCCTCTGCCATGGGCAGGGACACCTTCCACTAGACCAGGTTGTTCCAAGCCCCATCCAACCTGGCCTTGAACACTGCCAGGGATGGGGCAGCCACAACTTCTCTGGCCAACCTGTGCCAGCGTCTCACCACCTTCATAGTATTTAAAATCTACTAATCTACTCTCTTACAGTTTAAAGCAATCTGCCCTTGTCCCGTCACTACATGCCCTTGTAAAAAGTCCCTCTCCACTTTTCCTGTAGGCCCCCCTTAGGTACTGGAAGCTGCTATGAGGTCTCCCCAGAGCCTTCTCTTCTCCATGCTGAACAACTCTCTCAGCCTGTTTTCATAGGATAGTTGCCCACAGTGTCACTATAGGCCAAAGCAATATAACTAAACTGGCACTCTGTGTGCACAGATTTAGTTTCCTGTTAGGTCCGTCTCCTGAGTTTCATGTCCCATACCAACTCAAGCTTCCTCTGTATGTGCTCTGACACTCTTACAGGACAGGTTACCAGTAACTAGTCTGTGTCAAATCCCACTGGCTTTTTCTTTAGTGCAGCACTACGTTTCCTTATTCTACTAACTCATTTCCAAACTTGGTTACAAAAGAGAAAATAAAAAATCCCACAAGCAATTTGATTAAAATAGTATTAGGGAGATAGGATAGAGACAGACAAATAAACAGTACAATCTCATAAGGTACATTTCCTCAGGAAAGCAGGCTAAAAATAGCATAGGAAATATTATATTCTTGCACTCTCTAGTGCCCAAATTCAGAATTCTGTCTCCAATGAAAAGCTTGACTCTCTCTCAAGCTCCAGTTCACTCAAAGAAGATAATGAAGCCTATTAAGGAACATCAAGACATGTATTATTACCCAATTATGTAGCGGCACAACACATTTCCTGTTCTCTCCTTGTAAACCAGCAGTTACACGCTGTGTTAGAATAGCGTCACTGCAAAACACAAGGGCCGTTTGGATCATATTCTTCTTTTATTATAAATGTTGTGTTCACCTTCATGTATCTGATCTTTAAGTGTTATTTGATGCTGGTGGTGTCAAAGCATATTGCTTTTAAGATTAGGTACACAAATCTTTTTAAACATGCCTGCACCTCCACAGAGGGTCAAAATACAAGTTTCGAAATCCACTGTTCAATATACCAAAAGCCCTTTTGGCACTTGTGACAGAAAATGAGCTATTTTGTTCAGATACACCATGTATTTTTTGGAAGGTCCATAAGTAGGCAACAGAAATGCTGTCTCTACTGCTTTGTGGTAGAGGCAGTGGTAGCCTTTAGGAAACATAGGAGGCTTTCCTGCCCTGAGATCAGCTGAACATTTACCTGCAGAGCTGTGGGGAGAAGGCAGCCTATCTTCTTCCCCCAGCCCCATACACTGTACATGCATAGCTTGCAAGAAGTGGGGAAGGTCTGCCTGGAGGGGGCTGTCAGCCACGATAACATCAGAAATTGCTTGTCCAAGAGCAAGACCGGACAGAAAGAAGGATTCATTCGTAAACACAAAAAAGCAGAGTTTACAAATTCTTTTTCTTCAGCTGCACTGAACACTTCCGAGTTCCTCTATTATAGCATTTATTCTGTGTTTTTCAAGACCTAGCATCAGAGATTCAGAGCCTGTTTGAGAGTTTTGCTAATCGATGGAAAAGGTACAGACAGTTTTATCTTGGATACTTTGGAGAAACAGGATACCTACACATTATTCCCTAATTTCATTCCATGTTTGTGATCTGGAGTTCAGCTCATGGAATTGGCAGTTCGTTCAAATATGCGTTTACTTGTAATAAGAAGAACGGCAGTATATGGAAAAAAGTCTATAGCTATTCAGGGAGTGGCCTTTCTTACTTCTCTATCTGAGAACAAGGAAGGTGAGGTGATGGGAGATGCTGGGACCTGTCAATTTTTATCAAAGCCCTTCTACTGTTGCAATCACTTCTCAATACAGAGCTCACTCTAATTGGCAATTGAGTTTTGGACCAGGAACACAAGCAGGACGTTTTTCTCTTTTTCTTGGAGGACAATGATTCCAGTCTTCCTCTCAAAGAGATAGCGCCAGAACTTTCCTTTGGTAGAGAAAAATGCATGAATATCATGCAGTGAGCAGAGCTGAAGTGAAAGGCTAAATGTCTGAGGTCCCAAGAAAACCTGATATCCATGAACTACAGAAAGCTGTTGTGCTTTTGGATGAACTGTGACAAGCAGTAAGGGCAGCCATTATGCACAGTGAAGTACCATATGAGTTTTATTCTACTGGCTGTTCCCCCTCTGAATTAAGACTTGGGCCCCAGAGGAGATGATCTGTGTATAATATTCCTATTCTTTCCTTTCTTCCTTTTCCCCTCCCCTTAACTTCACTGAAGACAGTTGGTATTTATTTCCATGTAAGGCTGGAGCCAAGAAAGGATGTAAATCAGTAGTTGTGTAAGACTTCATGTATACAGAAATGGAAGAACAGATGCAGATTTTGCATTCATAATTGCTGTCTTTGCAAAATATATAAGGTGCTTTTTAGATTAGGGGTTTTGGGGTTTTTTGGTTGTATTCAAAGGCAGAAAAACTGGTGTCAGAAATACCTAAACCCTGAAATACATACTGGTGAAGAAGCATGTATAGGACAAATTGAGAGTACAGATACATCTACTTGTTTTGTATCAAGACACCAGTACAAATGCAGTAAACTAACAGTGTATTACACTGAGAAATAAAAGTTGCACATGCTCTTATTTGCTTTAACATATTTTACAAGTTGAGCGGGGGAGAGGAGATTTTTCTGTTTTAAAACATAGCATGGTCCTTTGGCTCCAAACAGGAACAATCCTTATCTTTCCCCTTCCAATAATTAATCCAGTCTTAACTTTGTAGAAATCGCACTGTAAATGAACAATAAACATGTCTTTTTTTCAGTGTTAACTAGCGTTGGAAGAGAAAGAACAGCAAACATCTCCCAAAAAGCACAGACATTCTGACTTCCAGATTACAGTACATTGCTTTGCTTCTTCCAAATCCTGTTTACATGAGCAAGGTCAGGGGATGGAACATTAGACAGCCTCTACAGTGATTTCCTGCTGCTGTCAGTAAAAACTACTGAGACATCATCAACTTTCCCTTGTTACCAACAGCTTATCAGGGACCAGACGTTACAGATGTATTGCCTTACAGACTTGAAAAAACCCAACCTCCCTCAAAACTAAAAGTAAAATCAGATAATGAAACGGGAGGAAATAGTCCCAAAGGGAAACAAAGAGTTCCAATTTTTCCTTTTCAATAGTTCTGAAAACAAAGGCAATATTAAGCTGCTTGACACAGAGAGGCACTAAAGCTTTCAGAGTCAGCCGCGAGATAGAAAGGAGAAAGAAATACAACACCCAGCCCCCAAACCTTGACCCCAATTCAGTGAACATTTTCAGAGTGTAAAAGGCTACAATACACCTCATTTTTAATAAGTGCAACACATATGAAGGCTCTGACCGTTAGAAAAGTCAGGACATTACACAAATACCTGTTAGTTAAGCATATATAGCTTGTCTTTATACTGGTTTCAGTAACACATACAAGAACTAAATAAATGAATCAAGTTCAAAGCTATTTTCCTGACAGTAACAATACAGACAGTAATTCTTAATGTTTATGTATTACAGTCCAGAAGAAAGCAGCTCCATACTGACAATTACACTGAAGTTTTTCCACCAGCCCATTTACCACATTTGCTTCACTAAGTTTACAAAAGAAGGTGCCTCAGTGTGAATATTACATGAAAATTGTTTTTTCACCATGTTCAAAAAGAACTGGCCTTACAGCTTTAAGTTAGAACACAAGCTGGAAAGATAAGGTGTTTAGAGTTCAGGGAGTTTAATAATTTAAGGGTTTGCTAGCAAAAGCCTTATGAGAACATTCATACCTGCATGTCTTGGCTTAATCTCCGAAGCAAGAAAATGCAAGTAAATTTAAAAACCTCATATAAGCAGGCTTTTTAAATGTGGAAGTTGTCATGGACTGTTGGGTTTGATGAAGCAATAAATTAAAATTCCTTGAAAAGGAGGAGTGGAAGGAAGAGATAATACCAGTATTTCCTCAAACAGATAAAGCTCAAAATAAAAATGATTTGCTAAGAAAATATCTAAACATATATTTTGAATTCACAATAAAGAATCAAGACTGTTGAATGTTTAAATATTTGTTTTTCAAATCTTCAGGCAGACTGTTATCACGAAGAGATGACAGTGATACTGAGCTGCACCCTAATTATCTGCAGTTGTGCATCCTGTTTTGGGCTTCTCAGTGCAGGAGACACTGACATCCTGGAGTGAGTCCAGCAGAGGGCAAACAAGATGGTGAGGGGGCTGGAACACATGATATACAAGAAAAAGCAGAGAATCGGGTTTATTCAGCCTTAAGAAGGAAGAATACAGAGAGATTTTACTGCATCTCAAACATCTAATGGGTGGATAGAGAGAAGACAGAGCCAGACGCTTGTTAGAGGACCACTGTGATAGAATTAGAGGCAACAGGCATGCTGGAACATGGGAAATTCTAGCTACATATTATGAAAAAAAACCCAAAAAACATTTTCACCAGTCAAACACTAGAGCAAACTGCCAAGAGAGGTGGTAGAATCTCCATTCATACACATATTAGCAAATGAACCTGACAAGGCCTTTAGGAACCTGATCCAAGTTGTCTTTGCTTTAATGGGGGGATTAGATGAAATCACTCCAGACATCCCTCTCAATCTATACTGCTCTATCATTTTTATTAACAAATCTTTAGAGAAGGGAAGAAAAGGAATACCTTTCTGCTCTGTCACAAGTCATCTTAAGGGCAGTAATAGCATATTTCCTATGACCAGTAGTACAGGACACACTTCCAATAGCTGAGGAAGATATTCTCAATAGGGAGAACACTTTCTCCCATTCCCAGGAGTAGCTTGAGATCTATGGGAGTTTGCACACTTATCACTAGGAATTTTGATAGTCATTCAACAAAACTTTATAAAGGTTTTGTACAGACTTCCAATCTCCCTGAAGAGATTTCAGGGAGCTTTAGGGAACTCATCACAGATGTTCAAAAGCTTCACTGTAGTTACTTGTCCCAGAGAAGCTGGTCTTTTGAGTACTTGAGACAGTGATCTGAGAAAGGCTGTATCTCTCTTCTTCAGAAGAAAAATTAAACATGTTTATTAGCTGCTTCCAGTGGTCCAGGGACTTGCCAAAGTATTTTGTAAATAACCCTTAGGGCCCTGCTGTGTCACAGCCGTGAGAAATAGATATAGAACAAGAACCCTTAAAGATACCTAAGTGTAGAGTGCATTTTTTTCTCTGTACATGTCAGAAGGGCAGAAGAACGGCTTCAGCTTGAACAAAACACTTCAAAAAGAGTAAGCAGGTATAGATAATTAACCTGGCAACCTGATTAAAGAAAGATTTTTAGTCATGTGAACAGTGCTCTTCCAGTAGGAATAAGACCAAAAAGTTGTAGGCAGCTTTAAGATGGGTCTTGACAATTTGGGAGGGGTGTAGGGGGAAGCATAGAGTGATACTGTCTTTGATAGCCAGTATAAAAAGAGCAACCCAAGGGGTCTGGAATCAGGGAGAGGGATGGGGAAGGAAAATGAATTAGAAGTTGGTAAACTCAAGTTAGAGGAGGATTGAACAGAACACACACACACAGACAAATAATGCACATAGTATCCATCAAAGTGCGGACAACAGTATCAAGAGGAAATCTGGCAGATAGGTTGGCAAAGTTGATGTACCTGTTCTTTACTATGGGAGAGAAAGGATGCTAGTAGCAGAGAAAACATGCAAATGGTTTCTGGATTTGTGTCAATGGTGGTGTGTCAGACAGAGCCATAGTCCTTAAGGCTGCAGTCTGAGTAACAAGTACACAGAAATGTTGCTAGATGGAAAACGATGCAGATGGTGAATGTTGAGGTGCAGAAAGGTAAGAATCAATGGAGAACAGGAGGCTAAGATAATGAAAGAAAAGAAAAAAGAGGTAGTGATTACTGACACAGTCAAAAGGCATGAATTTTGAAGCAACATTCTTGTAATGAAAACTGCAAAGCCAGCCAGCCATCAAAAGGACGTTTTCTCTAGTGGGTCAAGTTATTTGTACTATGAGTTCTGCACACAAAATTCTCTTAACAAGAGAATTAATGAAGGAGATAAAAATTACTGGTAAATTTATAGATATGTAATAGAGAATTACAGTATAACTGTACATTTAATTCTGTCATCAGTATTAAGATCAGGAAGTATTTTAACATGATAAGTAGCCAATAAATTATATCCACTACAATCCACTATCTGTCAAGCCTACTAAAGAGATTTCTGTAAGTCTAAGATAAATTCTGTCACAAGTACTTTGCAAGGAACCATATTTTCATTGTGAAAACACAACATGACAACAGCTAAACCTTAAAATACATGAAGTTCTCTCTCAAATAAAAGTGATTACATAATTATTTGTGTTGAAAAGGTTTCTCATAGACATCATAATCTTCGAGAATTTTATAAAGTACCTTAACAACATACCTTTTCATAAAGCATTCACGACAAAATAGAATAGCAGAAACTATGCCTTCTGCCTATTCATATGTATTAACCCTTCAACCTCACAAACTCGTTTATAGTAACTAAAATTGCTCAGGATACAATTTATATCTTCACAGACACAGACTCAAAGCTAGAAGAAAAACTCTCATTTTAACCTAATTCTAGAATAGTGCATCTTTTAGATTTCATACCAGGAGAACATATTTCTCCTCCTACGAAACTACCACTAAAACATTGCCTTCCTTTCCTCCCACATGCCATACCAATGTCATATGAAGAGCTAACACTAGAAGGATCTAATCCTATGATTCTGTGATGAAAATGGTTCTTTTTTCTCTCCTTAAAAGGAGAAAAATTAAAACATCACCTTTGGAATTTTATCAATGAGACAACTACTCTTTAGGTTTCTCATTATTCGCAGATAATGGGAAGAGAGAGAGAATTACAAAAAGTGTTTGAGAATAAGCCACAAATTTTAACAGTAATGCCTAGATATAATTAGCATGGGTTTACAATTAAAATTTCTGCTTAGTGTATGGGTAAAATGACCAGTATAACATGAAACCTTTGCTATTACACCATCTTCTGGTCAGCCTTGGGAACTGTGAAGAAACGCTTAAACTGAGAAGTTCGGATACTGAGCTCTGAAGAGTTGTCAATGGTTTAAAAATGTATTTTGTTTATACAGACAGAAAGAGCACACATCCAATAACATTTTAGTTTAAGCTATACCATCTTTCCCCTCCTCCAGAAAGCAACTTACCGGAGTACTGAAAGATGAAGAGGAACTAATTTCGATGACAGGCGGGTCAAGTGCTTGTGTATTACTCACAAAGGTAGGGTTGACCTGTTGAAAACAGGTTATAAATATTGTTATTATTTCAGCACTTGTAGATAAAGGGAAATAAGACTGAAATAAAAAGGACTACTTCCTACATTAAAGCACCACTGTTCACTAAGGACTGGAAACAGGTTTTAAAATTTGTAAAACTAAAGGTAGGGTGCTACCCTCAAGCTATGTAAAATACCCTCATATAATAAAGATAATCCAGATGCACATTTATTACAGAAATATAATTTATACTTCATAGGGATCCATCACCCAAAACTAACTCAGGGGATTCCTACCGCAAGAGGTGTGAGCATTAAGAAGTTCAGTTGTATGACAAATCAATAAAAATGAAGTGACAAATGCCAGTTTGAAGTGGATTTACTAAGACAACTAAGTAAAAACCTGCCCAAGGCTGAAGCCATGCAATTAACAGAGTGGTCAATGATGCTGCTGAAATGCTGAACAACAGGAAGTATTCAAACAAATTCCCAACTCTGTCACTTCCAGATGTTTCTGAAAGCTTTTGCACATGCACAACAACTATAAGGGCTCCTGGAAGTCACCTTTGAGTTTTACTTTCCAGCATCCATAACTTGTGGGTATAGTTACAGGCTGTCTTTCCTATCCCTTCCAACCACCAGGACTGTTCCCAGCAGAAGTGATGTACTGCCCTGGGTAACAACTTGAGAGCTGCCTTCTAGCAACGATGCTCAATTAGCTTGTTACAGTCTAAGGACAGCAGGAGCCCTCTGCTTGTGGAGGCTGCTATATACAGCTATGCAGCACTGCTTTATGTTATAGTGGTCCCCTGCCTGTTGTAGTTTACTTAGGGCACATCCTCACTCATGGTCTCATACTGCAGCTTATAAATCCCACTACCATTCAGCCTGAGCTAGGGTCAGCGTGGTTGCAGTCACTCTGGCTCAGTAGTACATAGGAAGGTGTGCACCAAGCCAGCCCAGAAGCCCGAGTTGCCTTACTGGTGTGGGTATATCATCAGCACCAAAGCTGAAAGTGAGCTGAGCACACACTGAGCAGCCCAGATCAATCAATTCCCAGCTCACACTGAAGTTCCACAAATCATCTCTCACAACCAGATTACTGACATGCTTATTTCTTATGTGCCAGCTCAGATTGCCAAAATAGCTTGAAAAAAAACTCTGTTGCAGAAAACAGGTAGGAGGTAGTACTGAAATCTGTGATAAGTTAACGGGCCAAACAAAAATCATGCTGTTCCTAAAAACACAGGGAAAACTGCTTTATACTGGGTTAAAGTCAGAGGCTGATCAAACAAATATGTCATCACAACATTTGCCATTTTGCAATCCTTCTATCACAGTTGGACTACTCATTTATTGCTGGTTATAGGAGCTAATCTATTAACTTTAGCCATATTTTGTTAATGTCCTTTCCTGAAAGTGAAACATTAACATAGGAGACAATAAAGTTCGAGAAAGCTGCTGCTTTTATTTATCTGATGGTTTTACTTAAGTATCAGAATATCACCCCTATAATTTTTTTTTATGTACATCACTACCATAGTATTACCTAGGTGTATCGCAGCCTAATACATTTGCCCTCTCAGCATGATGAGGAATTTGAAGAGTATTTCTGAGTATATAAAATAACAAGAATAATATTTCCAAACTGAAAAAATTGACAGAGGTACTAGATGACTTTCAAATCACCAAGAAGTCTGGTGTAGTAAAAAGAAATGAACTTTTCTCTTTTCAACCTTCTATCAGTAATCCAACAGCAGCCTTACAAGACAGCATTAATTCCAACTTTGAAAGTGAAAAAATAAAGCAAACTCACACTTACCTAGTGACAGGGCTATATTTTAGTTGCTGAAAGTTCACTGGATACAAGGGCCATTTTATTTTGTATTTTCACAGAGAAGGTACCTGCCACTTTACCTGGAGACTGTCAAAACTCTGGCTCAGCCAAAGCTGCTCACTCAGTAACAGCTTCAGTGCTACTTCCACAAACAAAAATCCCTGATGCTAAGGTTCATACACCAAACATAGTTGGAAACTTAACTTTAAAAAACAAGAAAGAAAACATAGAATACTAAAAGGCAAGGTAGAGGGAACTGTCATGTATTAAAGGCTTTCAGAAACACTCTTTCAAAGCATTCCTTTAATTACCTGGTAAACTGATATATAAGTATTTCTGTTATCTTCTTCCAACATGATGCTATAATTAGCACATTTTGATACACACAAGAAAATACATTTGAAGAAAGGTTTCTACAGATCCTTTCATGTAAGGAATTACAGCTTTCTAAAGACTGAAGTAGAGCAAAATCAAAATATATCATTTAAAGAAAAAGTAAGATGCAGGAATTAGGATCCCTGCTTAGGACAGAGAACTAGGGGAGGAACAAAAGAAGCAGGCCCAAGCAAGTATTTGATTCTCAGCAACAGGCTTTAAGTACACTTTTATGCCCCTACAGCTATCCCTGTATTGATTTTAATAAAGTATATCCAACCTCACACACCCCTTTCACTTTACTTTTATAATGCATTTCATAAAATGTTTCAGTTAGATCAAAAACCTAAGAACTAATGAAATTAAAAAAATGAAGTTTTAAATGACTCCTACAAAGTATCTCCTAGGAAAGTGATGTAGCTTGCTGTGAAATAGTCTGTCCAAAGATAAATTTAGCTTTCAATTTGATTAAACACCATTCCCTGTGCTAGACAAGGGCCTTCAAAACAAGCAAGCCGTATACTCTTATTTCTACTGCCACCTAGTGTATATTTGGGTTTCCTTCCTCTAAAAAATATTTACAGCTGAAATCACAATTTTAAGATGAAACTAAATCAAGAGTAGCTTTTCGTGCTCAAGATGGAAACTCTACATATCTTTATATGTTCAAACCTCAATTCTATGTTTTTAAAGGAAATTTATTTCTACCTTCAATCCACTTTAAAGATGTCTCTAGTGCATGGAAGATTAATTATGTACAAACACAGGAAATAAAGAAATACAGCTGGCATCAAGTGGAACACATTTCTTTTGGTATACTGCACTGAAACTGCATTATTGAGTAAATACATACATTATTTTCAAATATCTCCTAAAGCTCCCTGTTTAAAAGGGAGACAATGACTGGGATTTATTTCAGCTAAATTTAGACATACTGCCAAACACCTTTTTTGAGCTGGTCACCTAAGATTACTTCTATGGTCAATGAAAAAAAGTAGGCACCTTCAGGGTCATTTGCTTGTATTTCTAAACTGTTTGAATAATTGTAATGATTTTAAGCTTTAAACCTCTACTTAGTTGAATACTCAAGAATCACATTGCCCAGTGCAGTTCGAGAACATTTGTAAAGATTTATAAGTCAAGAACATGACTGCGTTAAAATTCAGGCTACTGCTGGTCTGAAGAGGAGGAGATACAAATAAGGAATTTCTTATAGAAGTTTGCTTCATATAAAAGTATGCTTCAAAATGCAGGCAGGGAGAGACAAAAAAAATAGAGAAGATGGATCTGTGTATAGCTTCAAAGAGTGAACAGGAGAAGTTTTGAGAAAAGGTGAGAGTACACTGAAGCTCCATGCTTCAGTCACTACCCTGAAGACAAAATACCAGGTGACATCTGTAATTCTTACTGCCCTTTTGCAAGCTGTTTTGTTCAAAGCAACATTGCCAATTGGCAGTATGTGAAAGCACTACAACCGTCTCTCTGAACCTAGCTGAATAAATTCTGAGCAAAGCCAGCTCCATTTTGTGTATACTATTTTCCCAGAATCAAGACCTGGACTAGTAGGGACCTTACCACATTTAGGCAAGCAGGGGTAGAGAATCAGCAACTATCCAAAAGCAGTAAGAAACCTGGAGAGGCATGAAACATTAGGAATTAAAAAAGCATAGACAGAATCACTTCCCTCGAGTTTTGCCTGTACATCTGCTGAACCTCTTGCATTCCACCACTTTGAATTTTTTCCTAAGGCAATCCATCTTCATTCCTGCTATAAAGGTGACTGAACTTAATCAGCTTAGCATAACTCAGGGCAATGTATTATAACAAACCTCAAGTGTCTTGATGACACTGTAATGGCTCGTAGCAAACTTTAAAAGGTCACGTATACTTTTAAGTATGCCGTATCTGAACTGCCTCCTCTGCCTGCCTGTAACTCTTGCATATGTTACCAAGTCTCTTAAAACAGTTACTTCAGTTTAGTTAAGATCAATCATCTTCCCTTGCTCATCATGAAAATGAAAATAAACAGAAAGCAAGCAGTCCTGCATTTTCTCTGAAGTGTAGAGAAGATAACAGGAAAAACTGTGTCATTTCAGTTGCTGCACTGTAATGGAATAGATCACCCAGAGTGACTGGGGGATCTGCATCCCTCTTCAACTAGACATGCTTATTTGAGACCAAGATACCCTACAGGAAATGTGATGTTAACAGAAAACTGAACACAGCAGCCTTTTTTAAAAAAATCCTGAAATCAGACTTGAAAATATACCACAAGTGTCCAAAACATTGCTATGACAAGTGACAAAACCATGAAGCCCTTTCACTACTACAGCAGCTAACTCTGAAGCCTATGAACTGCTACAAAGGTTACAGCCATGAAGAAACAGAGACATTAAAGTGAAATCTGTTAAAGCTAATTGATAAATAATTTCTTGACCTTCAACTATCAAGTTTTCTTTATGTACCCTTTCAGTATTGGTAATGAGGTGCTTCCTAGCCTTAGTTTAATTTTAGCCAGAATTCATTAACACTTTTCCAGAGCTTCTCAATTAACCTGGGACCAGGGACAAGAACAGAAAATATCTGGAAAATTGCTTAGAAAACATTTGTATCTTTGCCAAGCATCTGAACAGAAGAAGTCTGGAAAAGCTGATCTGAAAAGAAAGCAACAACCCCTGCAGCCAAAAACTACTGTCATTTTTTAGCATGTTTTATAAGTGGCTGCAGTTTGAACATGCCTTGAAACAAGCTATTGATGCAGCAAGAGTAGTTTAAATCTGCTGGCAGATGAGTTTAAATCTGCTGGCAGATTGAGTCTGTTCTAGCACTGACCACCTATACTGAAGGCTACTAATCAGTAAACTTCATTCATTGTCCTTACAATGGTCTGACACAGAAGTTTATGAAGTTTGTCATACATGCAGTTGTCCTGCTCTTCTTCTGACCAAAACGTTAATCATCAGAAAGCTTCACATCCAACTTGACAACAGAATCAGACACATGAGAATAGTTAAGTGATGGATTCTATCAGGGTTCCCCTCCTCCACAAAAATATTTTCAAACTTTATAATACTCATACTGCATATATTCATATTGCACACAGACAAGAAATACAGAAAAAAGCTCAGTATCCTCAAATCTCAATTTTTTAAGTCTGAGCAGGAAACAAAATGCCATTGCACAAATATCTGCATTTTATATGAACAAATCCAGGTTATGGTGAATGTCTGTAGTACTTTCTTGGTGTATGACAAAACCCAAAAAGTTCCTAGATTTATATCAGACAGAGCTCTTGAACATCAGAGGCACCTGGAGAATATCAAAGAAGAGGTAAAAGTATAGGTAATCACCATGCAGAAGCTAGCCAGATCTACTAAGAACAGTCACAAGTTCATCCCTGGGGTTTTAGCACAAACAATGGTATTATCTAAGGCACAGTACTGTTTACCTACTTAGTACAGCTTTCACAACAAACACAGGATTTTCCAAATATTGACACAGAATATTTGACATTTCACTTTAGTTT
The DNA here is from genome assembly GCF_034315485.1 of Pezoporus occidentalis. Classification (NCBI taxonomy): domain Eukaryota; kingdom Metazoa; phylum Chordata; class Aves; order Psittaciformes; family Psittacidae; genus Pezoporus; species Pezoporus occidentalis. Next base: position 1,844,434 of record NW_026912907.1, on the reverse strand, counting down.
CCCAATACCCAATACTTTCAAGGGTTACTGGTAGAAGGTTTGACAGTAAAGTAGCCAAAGAATTAAATTATAAGGAAATCAGACTACACAGTGACATAACATACACTACTAGCCAAGAAAGGCCTTCTAAACTTTTAGATAGATATCAAGATCTTCTCAAGACTATAAAGGTCTTGGAAAGAGGGCAAACTTCTGATAATCAAGTATTTGACTTTCAGTAATAATGCCACCTTGTCCTGCTTATGAAATATTTCAAGTAGTATCTTAAAGCTCAAAAATTCAGGTACCTTCTGCAACAGTTGGCATGTTACTTCAGGAACCAGACTATCAGCTACATTTCATTTAAATTAGAGTACAGACTTACACAAGAAGTATGAAAGGAATTCATCAGGATAAATCTGACAGCATCAGACAGCCTAGTAACTTATGTATCCACATTAAGGTTATGTGCAATACTTTGGAGGCAACCATAACAACAAAAAGCTCTCTGGTATACACAGAACATATTTAACTATAAATATGTTTATTTAGATAGTGTTTACAAAGCTTCTGGTTTCCTGTATTTGAGTCCTTATTGCACTTACCTCAACTGACTGAATTTTTTCACCATGGAGATGAGGTGACCTTGGGTAAATATCAAGAAGATGAGGAGGATCATCAAGATTTGTTCTTCTAATATGGTGTTTAAGAACTTCTTTATGATCCCAAGAATCAAAGTTGGTTTTCCATAGTAATACCTGTAAGGAGCTGTCATATTAGTAACTACTTGAAACTTATTCAGTGACCAAACCATAACTATTCAGCAAAGTCTGTTATTACTGATAGATCACAACATCAGAATGAGCCTGCTATCACCATTTAGTCTATCTTTACTACAACACAGGCAGCTCCCCAAAGTATCCTGTGCTTCAAGCCTAACAAATTTAGTTTAATCTATTTAAATATATATATATCTAAAATATGTCTCAATGCTCATGAAACAAAGCAAACTTCTGTCCCACTGAACTGTACAGTTATTTTTTCTGCCAAATCAAGGGATCATAGACTATCAATTTTCTTTCCACTTTAAAAACTTGCAGGTCAAACAAGAAAGTTTGAGGGCATAAGAGAAATTATAGAGTTCCATACAACTCTAAAGCACTTTGTTCCAGCGTTTCAGCAAAAGGAATCCGTTTTCTCAATTTTGTTCAATTACATTCAAGGTAGAAACAACATACAGTCAGATACACCCAGTGCAGTTCAAAACGCCTAAAAGATGGCAGTTTCCAAAAATATTGATTTTTACAGCTACTCTCTAAATTAGAGGGGACAAATGTGAGATCACAATGAGACTTAAAACTGTCCAGCCAAAAATATTTTTGACAATCATTACAAATATTTTCCAGAAATTAATAAACTAGACATAAGCAACAGAAATCACAGATTTGTCACAGAAATTCCAAGTGACTAAATCATATTCTTAATATATTCCTAAGTAGTTTCACTGTTACAAGTTCATTTCAGGTTCAACATTTTCATGACCCTTGAGTGGAGGACCCTAAATACACACTGGGAGACACAGTGCACCTATAAAAATGGGCCCAAACTATCTCAGACATTAGCACCAGTGAAAGTAGGATGCATGGATCTCAGTACAAACTATTCAAACCTGCCTCAGAGCCTGGAACAGGTAGGTGTTAGGTTAGTTCATTCCCAGCAGCTCACTGTGCTCACTCACAGCTCATTCCTTAACTGTGTAGTTCCACTACCTCCATCGCCCAGTCCACCATAAAGTTATTCACATTTTGATGTGGATTTACCCCATTTTTTCAGGCTAACTTTTGGCTGATTTAGCAATTAGAACTTTCCTCAGCGCTGACTGTAAACAAGGGTATAGGCAGCTATAGGCAGGTAGGACCTTTCATCAGTGAGGAACATTTGAGCTGCTCAAGCCAAGAAGTGTGATGAACATGAACTTCAGAGCTCTACATGCTTGAGTTTTTCTGATTGAGGAAAGAAACAGGAAGAAACAGTGCTTGTTTCAAATACTTAACATGCTTCTGAGCAAAGCCTTCAGCTGGCTCTGCACCAACCAGAAAGAAACTTGAAACTAGAAGCAGAGATACTGGTTTTCCTTCTTTCATGAGTAATAACAGATTTTATCTGTTGTTTGAAAATGTAATAGTCTTCAAATAATAGCTCAATTCTATCACAGCGAGTTGAGAGAAAGTCCCACAACTATTTTCCTGTCAGGCCTGGGAGAGGACTGTGGATGGGTCAGCAAAAAAAGTATGTTTGTGGAGTACATGTGTGCATACACCAATAGAAAATTGACGCTGAGGAATAAAGTTCTTATGTTTACTATATATAAAAATATATACATAGATAGTTACCACATAATTGTTAGCACTGCACATTTTAAAACTTACAATACAAAATTACGACAAAAGTGACACCAAAATAAGCAGCCCTCTCCCACCGGAATGCTCACAGGAAAATGAGGCAAAACTTCAACAGATAAAAATATGCCTTTCTGTAAGGTAAATAAACCCAGGATCCACTATTAGACCTTCTAAGACCTGGCTACTTTTTTAATTCAACATTTGCTTTAATAAAGCACTTCCTGATGAAACTGGATCTTCCCTATCATGCATTCAGCATGAAACCACTACACTGAACTGCTGAGAAATGTGAGTCATCTTACAGATTTTGGACTATAATGCCCACTCACCCCAAGATCCCACATACCAGCTTTACAGCATGGATTCAGAGCAGGAGAAAGGCAATGACATGACTCCACTGAATATGCATGTCATTCAGGGGATCCCAAATACAAAGGAACCTTGCAGTAAGACAGGCACTCCTAGGGTATGTTGGCATTTATTTCAGAGATTGAGTCAGGTTTAATACTGTAGGTCCCTTCCATCATCATGGCTTCTCAAATGGATCTTCTGTCATGTGGCCTAGTTTAATACATGCACTTCACTTCCTCCCAAGTATAATTGTCATAATACTAATTGTCATAAAACTCAAAAGTGAGTATTCATGAGAAGTAAGGCAAGCAATTCAGAATTACTTAGGAATCAAAGCTTCTTTCTGAAACTGAAAAATTCTCATTAAAAACAAAAAAAACACTAAAAAAACAACCAAAACCCAAACCCTTTGGTACAGAAAATAAAAGATCAGACTAGCGGCTCAAGGAGTAAATACCTTTCCTCCATTCTTGGTATTTTTTTCTGCTTGTAAAATTAATATTGAAAGTTTGCTAATGTTTTCACTTTTTCAATAACTGCAAGTCTTGCACTGCTTCTTACTAACACTTTGTGATAGAAAGCAATTTTATTTTATTTTGAGTGCTTTCAATTCATTCTAGAAAGTGTGCTGCCTGAAATGACAAGTAAAAAACCAGAAACAGACTGTATTGTAATGATAATAAGGTTTTTAATTGAAAAGTATTTATTATATCTCAAGACTGACTCTGTCAGTAGCTGAAACATATTTCAAACTCCACAAAACAATATAAATATGACCTATAGTAAATTCAGAAGATTTTCATTTCTACGGTGTGGCTTTTAGCTTTTCGTAACAGGAAACAATGAAAAAGACAACTAATATTAAAAAACATTCAGACTGAAACTCTAAGCCTTTGGCTACAAAAGTTTTTTCTCTTTGGGGAATGTAAAGACCTGAGATGACTTCGAGCTTGATAGTATTTTTGTAATTATGAGATTTATAACAGCAGATGAAGATTAATTGTATGATTTGCTGTTTAACTTGTTTTGTTTTAAATGCTCAAACAACTCTTCCCTGTATGAAATCTAATACTTTGCTAATTTGTATTAGTGAAATCACAAAGCCAACAATTTCCTGAATTTTAGCAAAGTTTTCCCAGTAGTACAACTTAATACTCACAGAGTAGTGACTTTAAAAGAACTAAAAACCTAACAGAGAGAGTAGGCTTTAATGCTAGTTGCAATACTTTGTTGACACTGAATTGTGACACTTAAAATATTTCTGTTTTAAAACCACTCCTTTATTTTAATATATAGAACAGAAGTATTCAGTATTACGGTCATCTCATCATAACATCCAGTTGGAAGTCTACATAAAATGCTGCCAGACAAAATACAGGTCAGCATGCTGTAATTAGCATGGTACTGTGACATACTACATTTAACTCCCACTCACTGTAACAAACATTACAACAATTAAAGAGACAATACCACAGACCTGAGCATCTGCTCCACCTGAGGCAAATTTTTCACCTTTTTTTGAAAAAGCCACAGAAAGTACAGGTCCCTGAAAGAAAAAAAAAACCACGTATACAGTAAAGGTATGCTATTCCTGTAATCATGGTATTTTGATGTAATGAGAAAAAAGACTTATGCCATTATCTAATATAAATAAATTTTTTAATTTTAATAAAGGAACAATCTAACTGGAGTGAACTTTTCACAAAACAACTTGACCGAAGAGTTGCTACTGCCTACCTTTGAAAGATGCTGTATTACAATTACTACAATCAATTCTAAGAAAACAGTGGCATTTTCCTTAGATTTTATGCTTTAACTCTGCAATGAGTTATCAACGTGTTTCAGGGATTCATTATCAAAAGTAGGGTTTTGCATTAAAAAGTAAGGGAGAAAACATCTGCTATTCTTCATAAAACTTCTTTTCCATAAGCCTCCTTGTTCTTAGTGCTATTTTTCAATAGACGACTACTGTGAAAAATAATTGATTTTGACAATCAAGAATTAATTCAGAATGCAATATATTACTTAACATTAAGCATGTATAAAATATTGACAGATTAACTGCACAGTCATAGGTAAAACCGATGCATTTCTTCATGCACTTGTGATTAAAGTGTATTAATACAACACTATGCTGTCCACTGAAGTGCAGGATACAAGACACAATGGCATAGGTGTTACCTTCCCTTTGAAAAGATACCAAATAATCTATTAAGGTCTCCATTTAAATAGAATTATTGAGTATACCTTGTGTCCATGAAGAGTGTAAATAAGCCTTCCTTCTAACACGTCCAAAATCTTAAGGGTACCATCATCAGAAGCAGTGATGAGATAGTTACCAGAAGGATGGAATGATATACAGTTAACTCCTGCTCTGTGAACTAATTTACAGAAGACAATATTCAAAGACTGTAGATACCTACTAACAGGAAATGTAGACTTTATTTCTTTGCTCTCTTCTACTTCCCAATGAAGAAACTAGATAACTTAAGAGAAAAACAACCAAAGTGCTGGGGCATAGCACTCTCCAAAGTAATTGATTAGTTCTGTTCTAAGAATTAAGAAAATCACTACAAAGGAATAATCACAATTTAAACTGGATTTTTAGGGTTTCCAGACTACAGAAAGATTATTTACAATACGACTTGTTTCTCTATTTTCCCCATTAAGGAATAAGATCGTATAATCTAAATAAATCACATTTAATTGCACAGAGCTCCACTGTTTTTACCTTTGTAATGCTGCAGTAGCTTGTTCATTCGAATATCCCACAGTCTCACTGCATGATTGGAACCAGCAGAAGCTATACACGTACCACTTGGGTTGAAATCCACAAAATTTGCAAATCTAAATACAATTAACAAAAACAGATTAATTGCATGTTTCCATAGAAATACGGGGGGGGGGGGGGGGGCAGTGTGTATACATATGCACACACACATGCATATATAATTTTTTTATACACACACACACACCCCCCACAGTATTAACAATGAGTTGCCACAGATTTGTGTGAAATCAAATAAGGTATTTTAAGCAACTGAAATTAGCATAAGGAAACAAGATGTGCATGAAAAGCCAGGTTATACAGTCTGATTTATGTTAAAAAGCTAGTATAATCATTCTGACTCAAATTTTCACAGGTCGTGTTGGAGTACAAATCACCTAGAAGGAAGTGCTGCAAAGAGTTTGTAAGCAAAAAGTAAAATAATTTTGCCTAAGAACAGAATATCTAGCTATAACAATCTTTTAGACTAGAAAAAAGATAGTTTTCTGCAGCTCTTTGTTCATGAGAAGGCAGTCATGAAAATAGAGAAGTAAATATAAAAGACTTATATTCTGTTGCCTTTGTTAATTAAAACTCTGGCTCTAAGATGCTTAAGAAAACTACAGATAAGTAAAAGCAATTGTTTTCTAAACCTAAATAAGGCAGGTCACTGAAGCTAACCTAACACTGTCTCCATCAACAAGCGAAGAATTCTTAAAATTCTCTTCCTCTTGAAGCACCCAGTATCAAAAAGCATTATGAAAACAAAGCAAAAACATGAAAACCTTCAAAAATCCAAGAACAATCTGACTTCCCTCTGGCTTATTTCTTGACTATTGGAAAACAGCTAGTTAAACTCTTTAGAAAATGTGATATGAATTATTTTAGTTTACATGGGTGGCAGAAGGTCGATCTATTTTCAGACATAACATATATAGATGTTGACATCACAAAGCATGAACTAAATCTCATGAAAATTACACCCTTTCATTTCTCCTTTTTGCTAGTAACACTTACCCTTCATAATCCAAGAGGCTCTCAATACAAGTTTTATTTCTTGTATCCCAGATCTTAACAGATTTATCCTCACTGCAAGATGCTATTAGTCTTCCATCAGGTGAAAATCTGGAGCATACAAGTGTGTACGTTACTACACAACTGATACTACCTAGATTAGAATTAGAGACATAAGTTCCAAAACACCAGAATCAAGAAAGCCCATTTGGAATAAAAATGTGTAACATTTAAAGGACATTTGAATTTCTCATATTTGTCATGGAGTAACAAAACTGAAAACAAAAGCTTCTCTCCCCTACTCCTCCCCCCTTCGTTTCACAATCAACTACAGATAAAAACAGAGCCCTAAGCAGAGAGGGTGGGGTGGGCTGTAGAGAGGGGTGGGTAACAGCAGCCTAAGGTTCTCACTTCAACTGCAAAGAGATTGTTATAGAAAACCATAAGCAAAAAAAGACAAAGAGGACACAGTAAAACCTCGTGTTCCAATTTTAACCTACATATACCTGTGAGTTCTCTCTGGACCTACAAACTATCAGCAAAACATTCATGATTATTCCTAGACTAGCAGACTAGGTCTTTAAACAAGAAAATCAATTTGTGTTAACTTCACCAACCATTATTATTTCTTATAGAGAGCAACTGCACAAGGACATTAGAACACAGTTCAAGAACTTTTACATCCAATTTCCTAGTGCTTTTAATTTTAAACAATCAGATACTTCAGAACTTTGTAGGGTTTTGCACTCCACTAGTGTTACATTTCTTTCTCAATATGTTTAAATCACGCCCCTCCTAGCTGCAGATTTTCCACTAATATGGAGGGGGAAAAATAATTAAACTCAAAGAACAATCTTTTCTTGTCTTTGAAGAGCTGCCCTGCCTTTAAATAGAGTGCAAATCTTAACTTGCAGTACAAAGGCCATTTACTTTACCTTTTCCAGCTACGTAAACTTAACTCATTGTGACTCATGACCATTCCTTTATACTGCTATGTTCCAAGAATAGTTGAGAAAACCCCTACTGCACATAATACATCTAAAAACAAGTGAATCTGTGAAATGAGTTAATACAGCACAGAAGCATACAAGACTGCAGAAAGACAGGATACAGACTAAAAATGAATACAGAAGACCTTATTTGTCCTTTAAAGTTAAAGGATTAACACCCAGCAACAGATTTAACATGTAGACATATTAACACATAGAGCAAGCTTTTGGACTTCAACCAGGAGATAGACAGACAGACAGACAGACAGATAGATAGATAAACACGTGTGCATACAACTGATTTATTTAAATGTCATTATTAGTGATAAATCATCGTTTATCATTCACAGATTTTTCTTCTCTTAGTTCTGTCCTGGGAAATAAAACCCCTTTGCTAGTAGTTCTGCTTCTTTACAAAGACAATAAAAACAACACTTACTTGGCACAGCAAACCCAGTGAGTGTGTTGGAATAGGGAAAACAAAAGGCATGGATGGCAAACACTCCATATTTTTATTGATTTATCATTGGATGCTGAAACTAGAAAGTGGCCATCCTGAGAGAAGCTCACACTACGAACAGACGCTGTATGACCTTTCAGGACCGATGATTCTCCATGACTAGTGGGGGAAAAAAAAACAAAACCCAAGACACAAACTACAATTATATTGAACTGACTGAAACCCCATAAGACTCAAAGTTAATATATTTGGCATCTTATGCAAACGAAAAACCAATGTATACAGCTTTAATCTTAGTTCTGCCAATATTTTTGCCTTATTTGAATATTAATTATTAGAATAACAGACATCAAAGTAATTGTATGACCAATTTTGGAGAATGGTGCAATTCACTAGCAACATTAGCTTCCATACTTGTTTATGCTCCCTAATGTCTGTTTCTGTCAAAGCCCAAGGATGCGGGAAGAAGACAGAAACTTTTCTTGGGTAAAGAGTCAATTATTCATATTGCACTTTAATGAAACACATAGCCAGCATTGACTAGTTATACTCACATGCAAGGAATCCATAGTCTGACAGTACGATCCCGAGAAGCTGAAGCAAGCAGCTGCCCATCCGGCGAGTACTGTATGCTGGTCACTGCTTCTGCATGGCCTACAAATCTGTAAGCTCTGCATTGGGCCTTCAGCCTCCACACCATAAGAAACCTATCCAAAGAGGAGGTAGCTGGCAAGAAATTAAAGATACTATAAGTCTGCTCGCTCTTTATGGAAAAATCAGGGCTAATGCCTACAGATTTGGAATACCCAGTGAATTGACTGGGTATTAAGGGGAGGAAGCAGTTACTGTGTTTTAATAGATACTTGGCCAAAGTAGCAGCCAGGCAGCCAGCAATGCCAACACCAGGCCTTTGGAGGGATATCAGAAGACAGGGAGGAGTAAAGGACAATCCTTAACAAGTGGCTCTCCCATATGTTAGGCAAACTGGCTTACAAGTACTTTAAAGATATAGAACAAAAAAATACAAAGCAGAACATCATGCACATGTAATTAAGTATGAATTCAGATTTAGCATTACCAAATATTAAGAACAGACAAGTTCTTCATGATCTCAGTTTGATCTCCAAAACGGAATTTGTTTCAAGCATCAAATGTTTAACTTTGGAAAGACAAGCCAACTGAAATTCAAGATACCACTTCTGACACTTCAGATTTCTATACAGAAGTGAATATCCAAATTCTATAATCCTATTTTAGTACCAATTTTTTATACTAACATTTGTCTAGTTCAAAACACAGTATAAAGTTGTCAGTCTAATAACAGAAATTTTTCAGTCACTGTACAAGTGGACCATACTATCTGCATTTGAGAAGGCAGGCACAGCTTTTACCAGAGCTCGATCATTTTCAGGAAGCTATAAGCAGCAATAACAATGAGCAGTTCAATTAAACTGACGAGCATGATATTTCTACACCCCTATTATCTTCATCTGTGCCAAGTGCTAGCATGCAGGACAAGTAAAAACAAGGGATTCTCACTCTCACCACTGTTATAAAATCCCTACCTCTAGTACAGAAACGGATGCAGAGGAAGAACAGTAACCGCCTGGAAGTTGAAGAGGACATTAAAATGATGGCTTTTTCTCTTCCCACCCTCTTTCAGGAACCAACACAGCACACCGGAATTAAGTTTGTTTATTAGCATATGTGTCAAGGCAAGCCTCAAACGAAATATTAGGTATTAAACTCTTCAGGGATTTGGCACAGAGATACTATTTTTACTCCCCAAAGACTAGCTTCTGGTAAAATATATGGGCATGGAGAGAGTCTGGACCCACATCAATAA